>NW_027507903.1:146879960-147539960 GCF_037356315.1 Lithobates pipiens
TCACCTGCCACATGTTGCGGATTGTCCACTTGCCAAGTCCCGGATTGTCACTTGCCACATTACCTGCCACACATTACGGATTGTCACTTGCCATGTCCTAGATTGTCACTTGCCACGTCTCGGGTTGTCACTTGCCACGTCACCTGCCACACATTACGGATTGTCACTTGCCACGTCACCTGCCACACATTACGGATTGTCACTTGTCACATCACGGATTTTCACTTGCCACGTCACCTGCCACATGTTACGGATTGTCACTTGCTACATCCAGGTTGTCACTTGCCACGTCACCTGCCACACATTACGGATTGTCACTTGCCACGTCCTAGATTGCCACACATTACAGATTGTCACTTACCACATCCTAGATTGTCACTTGCCACACATTATGGATTGTCACTTGCACGTCCCGGGTTGTCACTTGCCACGTCACCTGCCACACATTACGGATTGTCACGTCACGGATTTCACTTGCCACGTCACCTGCCACATGTTACAGATTGTCACTTGCCACATCCAGGTTGTCACTTGCCACGTCACCTGCCACACATTACGGATTGTCACTTGCCACGTCCTAGATTGCCACACATTACAGATTGTCACTTACCACATCCTAGATTGTCACTTGCCACACATTATGGATTGTCACTTGCACGTCCCGGGTTGTCACTTGCCACGTCACCTGCCACACATTACGGATTGTCACTTGTCACGTCACGGATTTTCACTTGCCACGTCACCTGCCACATGTTACGGATTGTCACTTGCCACATCCAGGTTGTCACTTGCCATGTCACCTGCCACACGTTACGGATTGTCACTTGCCACGTCCCTGGTTGTCACTTGCCACGTTGCCTGCCACACATTATGGATTGTCACTTGCCACGTCATGGATTTTCACTTGCCACGTCACCTGCCACATGTTACGGATTGTCACTTGCCACGTCCTGGGTTGTCACTTGCCACGTCGCCTGCCACACATTATGGATTGTCACTTGCTCTGCCACTTTCCTGCTGTGTCACAGAGTCAGCCAGCAGATTATCAGTCAGGCAGCAGAGAGATAATGTCATCTCTCTGCTTCCTGGCTGCCTGCACAGTGAGGGGGGAACTGCACTGCAGGGATGAGAGGGCGGCGAGAGATGATGTCATCTCTATGCTCCCTCGCCTGTCAGCTCCCTGATTGGCCAGCCCGCTCACGCCCACTCTCTCACCAGCGGACCGGCCACTCTCATCTGCCTCCCACTATCACCCGTGGAGCCCCCCGCGGACCCGCGGAGCCCCCCGCGGACTGCCCGCTCTCACCCGCGGAGCCGCCCGCGGTCCACCCGCGGAGCCGCGGACTACCCGCGGAGCCGCGGACTACCCGCGGAGCCGCGGACTACCCGCGGGCCGCCCGCGGACCGCCAGCTCTCACCCGCGGAGCCGCCCGCGGACCACCCACGGGCCACCCGCGGAGCCGCCCGCTATCTCCCGCGGAGCCATAGTGCCTGTCCTCACCGGGCCCCATTTGACTGCGGGCCCCATAGCGCCCGCATGTGCTGCTATGGCGGTAGTTCCGCCACTGGTCCCGTACAATATGACGCAAATATTGACTAACCTGCAGTTGATGAGGATTATCGCTTAATAGCTGTCCTGTATTGTGTCGCATAGAGTACTCTTTTTAATTAATCATCACTTTTTAAAGAAATTCCTTTAGTCGTAATGAGGAAACAAATTTTTTGGAAACTATTCCTAGAAGGTGTTTGTTTAACATGTATTAACATCTTTATTTCAGAATAGGTTAACTGTAACTAGATAGATATAAGTTGTCCGTTTAAACATTCCTGGAATACTGAACCATTTTTGAGGTTATTCGTAAAATGGCCGGTAATTTACTTAGTTAAATTATTTAGTTCCATAAAACAACCAAGGGCCTTTATAGTTTATAAGAAAGGTGTAGTAAAATTGGCGCTGTATTCCCCCTTGGGATAGATCACCCTTTGGGTCGATAGACCTGAATGATGTTCTAATATGATAAATTGCATTTGACTTTGACACGGTTTTCTTTTACTCTTTTACTCATTATCATATATGAGTTGGCCAAATCTATTTTTATTTTTATTTATTTTTTATTATTTTTATCTTGGAGTACATGGAATAGGCTCTATTATTCCTTTGAAACCGTAGGAGCGAAAGCTTTTATTGGGTCGGATCGGGAATATGCACCGGGCCCGTTCGCTCTCCAGGGGGGTAAGATTGTCCTCCTGTATGAGCTTACTGCCTTTTGTGTGGAGAGATTGCGTGCCCGCTCGTATACTAGGTTCTCCCCGCTGGTGCCTGATTGGATCTTGCACCTGAGCAATGGCCAATTAGATCATCTGGAATTTTTTCTATATAACGTATGAGACGTGGTAGCGTGGCACCGCCGCTGAAGACGTCTATGACGAAACGCGTCCGACGGAGCTACGCTTTTACGTCACTTCCGGGTCGCCGTCGGTGTTTGGTACGCAGGTGGAGCGCAAACCGCGTATCCATCATACGGCTTCCGAGGAAGAATTGTGCTTTTGTTTTCGAACACTACGGAAAGGACTCTATCCCAGGGGGAACACAGCTGAGATCCATCACCTCTATAGGGAGGTTTGTTCTGGTTTCCCTAGGTAGTGACTCCATTTTACGTTTATGTTCGTAGCAATATTATATCATTTTTTTATGGTAATTTCTGGGGTCAATCCGGAATTTTTTGGGGAGATTATTACACCAACTCCCTGATGAACTGTGGTCTCACAATATAACTCACTTTATGAGAGTTGTGGCCATTTTTTAGTATTTTTTGTCTTTTCTTGTTTTGATTTTTTGTTGTGCTGTTTTTTGCCTTTTATGGTTGTTTTTTATATATATATTTTTACATTTACTGTGCCAATAAATCATTTTTTATAACGGATTACACTATGGAGGCTTCCATTTTTTTCTCATGAGGACTTATGGAATCCATGTTGATACATGCTCAGTCATCTACTACAAAGTAAAGAACGGGATATCTGGAGATTGATCTTTAAGGCGCACAACCCCTGCAGGGCTATTTACTTCTGGTGAGTAGGATTCCTGGTGGGGAGCACAGAAGTCACAGTGAAGACTGCATAGGAAGCACAAAAGTCACTTTAAGGATTTTTAAGGATTTTTCTGGATTAGCACCATTGAACTTTCATTTGGGACTTATTTTATATATATATTTTTTGTCCTGTATACTTCACATATATTTTTTGTATTTTTCTGCACTTTATTTTTATATTTTTATTTTTATTGTTATTTTTTCACTTTTTTATGTGTATATGCACTTTTCACACATATATATTTTTTATGGTTTAGAGAATTCTTTCACCTTTATCACCAAAAGGTTTTTTATTATCGTATTTTTCACCCCTTGTGTGCAATAATACACACACATTTCTTATTTATAATTGTCATGGGTTTTGGTTTGTGAAGCGTTTACACATTCCTTAAATTTAGTTATTAGGTTTATATATATATTTTTTGGCACTAAACACGGGTTTAACATAAACACTGTTTTAGGCTTATATATATATATATATATATTTTTTGTCACTAAACACCATGTGAATCTAGGTTGTTTATTAATGAACGTTACATATACATATATACCTTTATCACTTTACACTGGTATAGGGGACCTATGGTATTGTTGGTAGCAGGTTTACCACTGAGTGAAAAAAATTTTTTCGCATATTTGCGACTTGATTTATAATCGCATTAGGTTGTATATGTAGTTTGGTACACGTGGTTTTCAGGTCTTTGGCCTAAACTTATAATTTAATTTATTTGAGATTGAGGGTTTGATTATATTTTGTAAGGAAGTATTCGGGCCTGTTCCAACACCATCAGTTCTTGATATTTCCGCTGCTTTGGAGACTTAATATGTAATGGGTTTGATTATTAGTCCCCGATATTAGAATTCTAGGTTTTGTGACCACTGTCCCTGGTGGCCTATAGATTTATTACACTCACTGTTTGATATAATCTTCTCTGGGTGAAGCTGATGTTTTTTCCGTTTTCCTGAGTTTATCTACATAGAGTTTAATTAGTATTAGGCTGAGGGAGACTATTGGGTTCTTTGGAAAAAAGACCTTGGCCTTTATTGCTATCTATTTATCCTCTACGAGTCCATTTTGGAATGGAAACCTGTTTTTAGGTAGCGCCACTTAACCCGATACCATTTCAGTTATTTCACTCTTAAAAAGGAATCCTATTAAGGGATCCCCTTTTTTTCCGGGGGGCAGCAGCCTATGTAGTATTTTACATACAGGTATACTATATTTACACAGAGGTTTATACTGATCTGGCTTAAGCTACTCCTGTTGTTGAATAGCGCGGTTCTTCTATATTTTTATTTTTACTATACTTTCAAAGATTGTCTATGAGCTTGAGTTATCCACCCACGCACACACATATTTAGAGTATAAGCGATTTAATGTGTATTGCTAGATACTAACTGTGCCAGAGTGGGTAGAGCAGATTGCCGGTGGGGGTTGGCGGAGCTGTGCTCAGGGCCCAAACCAAACTTGCGGCCCTCTTAAGTGAGGGTATCGCTATACAAAGTTCTGTTTGAAAGCATATCCCAACCATTTACCAGTGGGTTTTTATTTTCCTCATTATATTCAATCTCTTTGATATTTTTCTTTTTTTTTTCAAATAACAGTTTTATTAGTTATCTCAGCAGGTAAAATAACATAGACAGAACACACTAAGTTCCAGGCAGTGTTAGAATAGGAATACAGCCAGTACAGACATTGTAGCAGTAATTGGTGCAGGATCATTGCTAAATCATACTATGAACTGTTAGAAAATAATTGAGATTTTCCATAGACTATGTGGGAGCCTATGGAACTGTGAGAGAAAACATAAAAGAAAAGATAGAAATGAGAGAAGGGATAAAGAAAATTGAAGAAATAAGATAAGAAAGAGAAGATGTGAAAATAAGGTAGTAGCTCAACCATCAGCATTGACGTGCCACTCCTCCCAGACCTTATCATGCATTTCCAACCTATCCTGTAATCTAGCTGTCATTTTTTTTCCATTGGCTCCACATCTTTTATTCTGGTGCACAGATTTTCTTGAGTGCATGACGAGCGCCTCTTCCAGTTGAGGGCAACCAGACATCATGCAGCTGTCAGAACATGTCTATGTAACTTCTTGGATGGTTTGGCAAGTGGTAATGGTGACACGACCAGTAAGAAAAATGTTAGCATCATGGGGACCTGTACCCCAAAGAGGCGGGACAAAAACCACTGTGTCACCATGCAGAATGGCACTATCATAGGGCAACTCCAGTAAATGTAAATGTGGTAGAGGGTACCTTTGTCCCCCTGACAGCGCCAGCATCAATCAGAGCTAGAGGGCCAGATAACGTGGAGTACATCCGGTGTGAGGTACAGAAAGTAAAGAATTTTATAATCATTCTCTTTGTAGAGCATACAGAAGGAGCTTTTAGCCTCCTGGGACCAGTTTGTCTGCCACGTCATCTCAGGGATTTCTTCTCCCAATAGCTTTTCCCAGTGGAGCATGTAGGCATGTTTACCCTGTTTTGGTATAGAGTAGGAATTAAGTAGCCAGTATATGTCGGAGGTCAGACCCCAGCGTGCTGATCCCTCTAGTATTAAGTTGTCGAAGGGGGGTGGAGCTGAAAATTGGAGATTTGGGGCAAAGCATTGAGCATAGTGGCATATTAGCAGATATCCATAAAACACCTGGTGAGGTAAGTCATATTTTTCCTGGAGTTCAGTGAACGTTAGTAATTTAGGTGATCTAGGGTCTACCAAGTGGCCAAAGTGGAATAGGTTCTGCGTTGCCCAGGGTGAAAACATCTGGTGAGTGAGACCAGCGAGTATCTTGGGGTTGCAAAGGAAAGAGGTTAACAGTGACTTTTTTCTAAGGTGAGCTCACATGCTCGGAAATTTTGCACCAGAGCGATCTGAGTTGAGACATAGAACCCAAAAGCCTACCAGAGTCCACCTCTGCGTTCGCACTCCAGAGTAAATTATTTGGGTGTATAGGCGCGAGCCATATCTTTTCAATCTCTGTTCATTTATTATAGGATTGTTGGGGGAGCCAGGAGGTCAAGGCGTGCAATTGAGTCACTTAATAATATTTTACCAGGTCAGGAAAAGCTAGCCCCCCATCTGAGCAGGACACCATCAAGACCGAGCGGGGTATCCTGTGCTTTCTGTAGTTCCAGACAAAGCTTATCAAATCTGTTTGAAGCTTTCTTAATTGTATATAAGGGACAGGGATAGGCAGTGTCCACAATAGATACAGGAGTTTAGGGAGAATGGTCATCTTCACAGAGGCCACTCTACCAGAAGGGAAATGTGGTGGGTCTTCCATTTTTGCAGTAGATCTCTTATGGAGCGAAACAGGGGCAGAGAGTTCACTTGGTATGAGGTGACAAAGGTCGGGGTGATATGAACCCCTAGATATTTCACAGCTGAGGTCTTCCAATTATAGGGGAAGCACTGCTTCAAGTGGTGCACTTCGGCTTCTGGGATGTTAAATGGGAATGCCTCTGATTTATTTTATAACCCGAGAGGGACCTATAGGTGTCAAGTTCAGCATGCAAGTTGGGTAGGGAGATGCTATGTTGGGTCAGGGTGAGTATGACATCATCCATGAACAGTGATAATTTAAACTCCTTCCCTCTGACTGGAATACCCCGAATGTCTGGGTTTCTGTGGATGGATGCTGCTAGGGGCCCAAGCATAGTGCAAACGATAAAGGTGAGAGTGGGCATCCCTGGCTCTTAGGAAAGGGTTTGTCTGCTGCTACTCCTATTTAGTGAAGTTGCGTGGATACTTCAATAGCACATACCTCTGACCCTGTTGGCACTTCCTCCTCCAGTGTGATCAAGGCACTTGTAATGATTTGTGACTTTTATTCAAAATCTTAGGCTACTCCTGATACTTTAAGGAGCACACTCTTGTACTTGAGGTTATGGTCTTATATGGCTTATGCTGTTGCAAGTACATTGACAGTTCCTTCCTATCTGGAAAAATTCCTGTGTGAGGTTGACAATAAAGGTGAGAGTGGGCACCCCTGGCAGGTTCCATTCACAATTGGGAAAGAGGGAGACAGAGAAAAAGGAGTTTTCACTTGAGATGTAGGGTTGGTATAGAGGTGAAGAATAGCCCACAGAAAGGGTCCCCGGAATCTCATGTAGCGTAATGTGTCAAACAGGAAAGGCCATCCAAGGCGGTTGAAGTCCTTTTCCACATCCAGACTGAGGACTAAGGACTTCAGGCCATCCCTGTTTGCCACATCTATTAAGTTAATAGCCCTCCTTGTGTTCCTTGTGTCCCCTGTATGATGGAAAGGAACAAAGCCCATCTGATCTTTGTGTATTAAAAAGGCTAATATTGCATTCAGGCGTATTGAGGTGTATTGAGGCATTTGGTGAAAATTTTCAGGTCAGAGTTTAAGAGTGCTATAGGCCTATAGCTAGCACATAGAGAAGGGTCCTTGTCAGGTTTCGGTATCAAAGCAAGGAATGATATTTGCATGTCTGAGTGAATGGGAGTTTTCTGAAGGAAGGCATTAACGAGTTTACACATATGTGGCAGGAGTAGGGGAGAAAAGGATTTATAATACTCATAGTGGAGACCATCTGCACCAGGAGATTTACAGGTAGAGTTTTGATGGTTGACATGAGTTCCTCTTCTGTAATGGGTGCATTGAGAAAAAGGATGTCTGAGGCCTGAAGCCAGGAGATTTCACTATGTTCTAGATAGTGGTTCATGCAGTCAGTGGGGGGAGTCATGAGGGATCTCAGGGTTGTTGTATAGGGTGTAGAACACCTCAAAGGATTGGGCAATGTCCTGGGGATGAGATAGTATACAGCCCATTCTGTTTTTAATTTGATGCGGTGTAGTCATGTGAGAGTGTTTAGCCAATTTCCCAGCTAATAGAGAGTGGGCTTTGTTACCCTTATCATAGTACAGTTGTTTTTGTCTAGTCAGGGTCTTTTCTACTTGGCCTAGTGCCAGGTTTTTAAGAGTCATATGGAGATGGATGTTTTTTTTTTGAGTAGGAGCAGGGATGGGGAGGTTTTTATTTAAAGTTATAGAGCCCTAAGTTCCCTCTCAGCTTGTGATTTGGTGGCCCTTGCATCTTTTTTCATAGCCAAAGTGAATGCAATGCAGCGACCCTGGAGAACTGCCTTATGGGCTTCCCAAAGAGAGGAAGAGGATATGTCAGGTGTGTTGTTCTGGATGAAGTAGAGTTTCAGTGTGGGTTCTAGTTCCACTTTGGAGGGGAGGTGTTGTAAGAGGAAGGTGTTCAGCTGCCAATGACATGGCTTGTGATTAGGGGGACCTAATTCCAGTGTAAGGAGATCTAGAGAATCTGCACAGCACGGGTAATGCGCAGCGTGGCATTATTAACAAAGATGTAGTCAAAACATGAATGCATATGGTGGGGGGCAGAATAAATGTATACTGTCAAACCCTGGGGTGGAGAACCAGGAGTCAAATAGGGCATAGCGCCTAGTGATGTGATGAAAGAGTTTCGAGTCTCTAGAGGCTTGAGTTTGAGATTCCCTAGGGTTCACCACGTGGTGGTCAAGCACCAAGGAATGGGATAGGTTAAAGTCCCCACCTACTATTAAGAATTTGATGGATGTTTGGCAGAGGCATGCAAACACTTTAGTTAGAAAGTTAATCTGTGGATATTCGGGGCATAGAGGATGTAAAAAGTGACTGTCTGCACCTGCCATTGTCCGTGCAGGATGATATAGTGTCCTCTGGGGTAAATGAAAGACTCAGAACAGATAAACGGGGATCCACATTTAAAAAGAATAGTTACATGACCCATTTGCATGGGTTAAACGCCTGATAGACCTGAGGGTAGTGTCTGGAAGCGAACATGAAGCGAACATGAGTCCCCCTTATTAAAGTAGGTCTCCTGAATCAGAATGATATCAGCCCTCCAACTGCCTGAACTCCTTAAGCACAAGATGCCTTTTCCTGTTGGAGTTTAGGCCATGAACATTTAATGACATAACCTTAGCCATGGTGATTGATATACAGTATGCAAACATAAAAGCACTTATCTGGCCCAGCTGGTGGAATGCCCTGGTGCGGAGGCTGGGAGCGTACCAGGGAGAAAAGAAAGAGGTAGATCAATACTACATACAGTAGGCAAACATTATTAATAAGCTCTGTACAGCCTGTGATATACAGAGCTAACTAAGTTCCTATATGTCTTCCCGACCAGGAGTAGGAAACAGGCCAGGAGGACAGAGAGAACTGCAGTAATAGTTATCAAATGTCAACAATAAAATGTCAAAGGAACTCCGGGGGGTAAACCCAGGAGCGTCTAGTGATCGGAAGGGTAACCATTCTCAAATCTCTATCAAGATACTCCAATTAAACTAAACAAGGTTAAAACAGGGGCCTAAGGGGGCCATGCGTAAGGCTATAGGGTGGGCCAGGAATGTCAACCAGGAGGAAGTTCAGACCATAGGCAGGTGTGCCAGGTGGGGGGCCCTGCTTCAGTCAGCCATTTTTTTCTTTGGCAGCTCTGCGGTTAGGGGGACCAGACCTCGGGAGCGTTTAGCTGAGGGGACCTTCTGCCATACTGTGGTCCAGGTCCCATTCCTGGAGTTAGGGGACAGGAATCCCCAGAATATTGCAGAAAGCTTCCAGGTCTTCTGGATAGCGTAGCACGGCAGATTGTCCTTTTCATCTTGCTGTGAGGCTGAAAGGGAATCCCCAGCAGTAGACAATGTCTTCTTCCTGCAGCGAGTGAAGAAGTGGTTGGAAGAGCCTGTGCTTTTGCACAGTAATCCAAGAGAGGTCCGGGTATAGCTGTACCGGTGTGTTGTCAAAGACTACTTTGCGGATAGATCGGGCCTTACGCATGATATCTTCTTTCAGGTGGTAGGAGTGAACTCTGCAAATTACATCACGGGGTTTGGAGGCAGGAACTTTAGGGCACGGTGATCTCTATCCATTTCAATGTGTTTGTTCGGGGGTTCTTCCAGAAGGTTGTTGAATAGGGTTTGCATGATGATTTGCAGGTTTTCTGGACCCTCTGATTCAGGCAGGCCCGTGACTCAGATATTGTTCCTGTGCTCCCTGTTGTCCATGTCCTCAACATGGTGCTGCATGTCTCTCAGCAGTATGCAATGGTCTGCTCCTTGTAGTTGAGTGCGATGCACTGCCAATTTAGTTTCTTGTATTTCCTCCTCTGCCATCTCCACTCTGTCTGTTAAGTGTTTGAAATGTGCATGCAGTGTTTGAATCTCTGCATGAAACGTGGATTTAACATCCTCAATAAGTTGTTTAAAGTCCTCTTTGGTCGGTATGGCTTGGAGATATGATTGCCAGGAAGGGTGCACCTGATGGTGGGGGTCCACCGCCACCTGCAGCAGTAAGGAGTGAGGAGGAGAGGATGGCAATTGAGGTCGCCGGCAGCAGTGGTCTGGGCCTACATTTTAGGCCTCATTTGGGGGGGGGGAGTGTGCATGGGGCCTGGAAGGGGTGGGAAGTCCTCTGAGTCTACTGAAGGAGAAGGCGAGCTGGGACTCCCTACGGTCAGGCCGGGGTCTGATGCTGTATGCAGCAGCCACGGGAAGGTGTCTGTACACTGTGTGTATGAAGAGGGGGTTAGGCCCAGTGCCATGGGCTGTGTCCCATGTGGTGCCGCCACCTGGGAAGCAGGGTGCTGGGGGTGACTCACTGTGTCCATCGGGGATGGTTGCATCCTGGGCGCCATCCATGCAGACTCGGGTGTGCTCTGCAGTTGGGACGGAGCTTGAAAAGCATACTGTAGTGGAGACCACGTGGAGGAGGTTAAAGCAGCTGGCGCCATTTTGCATGTCCCGCCGTATGGCGTGGGATTCAGCGAAAAGTAAACCGCTACACAGATCTCAGTAAAGAGCTCTTTACCACATGATCAGCCATGTCCAATCACGGCTGATCACAATGTAAACAGGAAGAGCCACTGATTGGCTTTTTCTCACTCACATCTGACAGATGTGAGTAAAGGAGAGCTGATCGGCGGCTCTCCTGACAGGGAGGTCTGTCCTGATTGTTTATCAGCGCAGCCCCCCCTCGGCTGCCCACACCAAACCACCAGGGAAGCTGCCAGGACCACCAGGGAACCCCCTAACATGTGGATGGCCAGGTACGTCCCCTATGGCCATCCACACGTGCCAACATATGCCCAGTATATGACAATGAGTGCCCACAAATGGGCACTGACTGGCATCATTATGGAACAAAGAAAATCAGTGATGCCCAGCAATGCCATACATCAGTGTCATCAGTGCCACCCATCAGTGTCCATCAGTGCCACCTATCAGTGACCATCTGTACCCATCAGTGCCCACCTATCAGTGACCATCAGTGCCCATCTGTGCCACCTATCAGTGCCACCCATAAGTACCCATCAGTGCCACCCATAAGTACCCATCAGTGCCGCCTATGAGTGCCTATCAGTGTCACCTATGAGTGCCCATCGGTGCCGCATAACAGTGCCACCTATCAGTGCCCATCAGTGCCGCCTATCAATGCCCATCATCAGTCCCCATCAGTGCGACCTCATCGGTGCCCATTGGTGCCGTCTTATCGGTGCCCATCAGTGCAGCCATATCAGTGCCCATCATTGAAGTAGAAAACAAATAAATTAACAGAAACAAAGAAAAATGTATTTAAAAAAAATCTGTCTTTTTTTATTTGTTGTGCAAAAAATAAAAATCGCAGAGGTGATCAAATACCACCAAAAGAAATCTCTATTTGTGGGAACAATATGATAAAAAATTTATTTGGGTAAAGTGTTGCATGACCGCGCAATTATCATTCAAATTGCAACAGCGCTGAAAGCTGAAAATTGGCTTGGGCAGGAAGGTGTATGTGTAAGTGTCTGGTATTGAAGTGGTTAAAGTATATGGAAACTTACAACACTGTTAAACTTTGCTACAAATAACTAATACATTAGAAAAGACAACCTTCAATATTTAGCAACTGCCGTTATAGAAAGGGCAGTAACCTATATGCCCTTAACACAGGCGCTGAGAGGGAGGAGAGAAGACTTGTCAACTTCTCAGCTCCTTCTGGGCCACAAACACCTTTGAGAGGCAAACACACAATGAAAACAAAAGGGTTACACAAGTACAGAAAGCACAGTTCTGTAATGTTGCAGGTCCTGAGGTGAAGAATACTAGTGTCTTCTGCTAGCAAATGGTGGGGCCCTTGTTTTAAATGAGTAGGTTTAAAAAAGCTTGAATGAGCAGTAATCCTCTAGAATGTTCCATTAGGTAGGGATTTAAAAGGGCAAACTACTAGAGATGGCAGCTCTAAACAAGCATCCCATGACACTAAAAAGGGAAATTGGTGTCTGCATGCAGTGTCAGTATGGTGTCAAGAAGGATGTTGGGTTTGCACCCTCTTACTAATCCTCTGTACGATGACACAACGATGATCCCAGGTGCTGGTTCAGGCTCCTGATGCTCCTAACAATGTTGTAAGGCACTGGATCCCCTTCTTAGGGCCGATCGAGATAACTGGTAGCAAAACTCGCAAGGTGAAGATGCAGCGGCCGTCCCGATACCCCTGGATAGATATCACGATCCCTGAAACAGCATGGGTGATCACTGCTGATGTGGGTGCTGCTTGGGTCACCGATCAGGGTTCCTGAGCTTAACAGTAGTTGGTGTTTTTCCCAGTGTTTTCTCTCTCTCTCTCTCTCTCTCTCTCTCTCTCTCTCTCTCTCTCTCTCTATCTCTCTGTTTTCTGGAAGGACCAGTCAGCAGCTCTCTGTCTCTCAGGAAAGAAAAAATGGGGAATGGAGGGAAAATGGGCAAGGAGGCAAAGGGGCTACAGGTGAAAGGATACTAGAAAGAAAATAGAGATATGGATAGTGACTAGATGTAAACAGTGCCTTTAGACTGATATAGTGCGTAATAACCTAAATGGTAGTATCAATCATAAGTAAATACTTAAACACACGAATAATGAAATAATATTCCAAAAAGCTGTGCAAAACTGCAATATGGCATGCCAAGTGAGTATTTAAATAAAGTGACAATCCAAGGTCTATGACCAAATACCAGAAATCTATATGCAATCACTTAAATGAAAATAAGCACAATACCATATAGCATGCCAGGTGAAATGCGTGAAAAAGAACAATTCTCAGTAGATCCAGTAAAACATATAAAAAATATAAAAAACTTGAGCTGATATTCCATGCAGTGCATTAAATTGTGCAAATGATGCTAGCAGCAATAAAAAACGTGACCATTGCAGGTGAAAAATAAATAAAAATCAAAAAGATAAAGTGCTAATAGTCAATATGAAATGTTCAAAAAGTAATATAAACGTGCAATATTCCGGAAAAAAATAAAATAAAAAGTTCTTTGCTTCAAACTCCAGTGACACGTGCAAACATATAAGTGCAGTGGCTTTTCCTTCTTTCATCCAATGAGTGAAAGGATGTGCCCTTACCTCACGGCTGTGAAGTTACAGCCTTATTGAAATAATGATGTGTAAATCGCTCCAGTTCTATGACCTTAGGGTGGGTATACTTGTATCAGCGAAGATCTGCATTTTACATGGTTGTGCTACATCAGTGCTGCACAAGGAACCTGAAACCAAAGCGTTTCTGTTTTATAGACATTATCCACTTGTCTATAAAACAGAAACGCTTTGGTTTCAGGTTCCTTGTGCAGCACTGATGTAGCACAACCATGTAAAATGCAGATCTTCGCTGATACAAGTATACCCACCCTAAGGTCATAGAACTGGAGCGATTTACACATCATTATTTCAATAAGGCTGTAACCTCACAGCCGTGAGGTAAGGGCACATCCTTTCACTCATTGGATGAAAGAAGGAAAAGCCACTGCACTTATATGTTTGCACGTGTCACTGGAGTTTGAAGCAAAGAACTTTTTATTTTATTTTTTTCCGGAATATTGCACGTTTATATTACTTTTTGAACATTTCATATTGACTATTAGCACTTTATCTTTTTGATTTTTATTTATTTTTCACCTGCAATGGTCACGTTTTTTATTGCTGCTAGCATCATTTGCACAATTTAATGCACTGCATGGAATATCAGCTCAAGTTTTTTATATTTTTTATATGTTTTACTGGATCTACTGAGAATTGTTCTTTTTCACACATTTCACCTGGCATGCTATATGGTATTGTGCTTATTTTCATTTAAGTGATTGCATATAGATTTCTGGTATTTGGTCATAGACCTTGGATTGTCACTTTATTTAAATACTCACTTGGCATGCCATATTGCAGTTTTGCACAGCTTTTTGGAATATTATTTCATTATTCGTGTGTTTAAGTATTTACTTATGATTGATACTACCATTTAGGTTATTACGCACTATATCAGTCTAAAGGCACTGTTTACATCTAGTCACTATCCATATCTCTATTTTCTTTCTAGTATCCTTTCACCTGTAGCCCCTTTGCCTCCTTGCCCATTTTCCCTCCATTCCCCATTTTTTCTTTCCCCCTACCCCCACCCCCCCCTTCCCCCCCCCTTTTTTCTTCCATTCCCCCTCCATCCTCTTTTATATTGCGCAACACTAAAATCCATAATTTATATCTCTTACGGAGTAGGTTAAGCTCTTCTCTAGTGTTTGCAGCAGTTTTCCATTTCCTTGTTTGGTTGGTTGGCGCAGAGGTATTTTATACATCAACCTATAGCAATAATGTTTCCTTCATTGTAAATAGAGTATTGCAGGATTACATCCCCCTTACATTTGTATTGCTATGTGGGGCTGTATTACACAACATATTTATGCAGCTGCACAAATAAAGAAGTATTTGGCCACATTGATGTGCCCTGGAATGAGAGAGGTGTTCCATACAGTTGCCCGTTGAACTAAATTAAAGGCTGACAGGTGCACAGATCTTCATACATATTCTTGCGTGTACATCTGCCTAAGATGTGATAGACAGGTGTTTTGTGTAGCCATCTTTTAACCACTTTCCCACCACCCCATAGCATTTTTACTGCTACAGGGCAGTCACGCTGTGCAGGATCACGTATATATACATGATCCTATATTTCCGGGTATCGGTCACGAGTGATTGCCTCCATTGTCAGTAAAAAAATGAATACAAAAATAAAAATTCCAAACATATATCCCATAGTTTTTTAGACACTATAATTTTTGCATTATACACACATATCGTGTGATGGCTGGCATTTGTATGCATTGTAAGAATGCCTGTTACCACTAGGACACACAGAAAACCATTTTTTTTACTATTTGCCCTTTTTTCACTACAATGCAGCCTGTAGCTGCAGCGCAGTGAGTTGTGATAAAATGAAAACATGTTACATTTTATCTTACAGTATAGGAAGGTGCCACATGTTACTTTAAGACCCATTTCACGCTGAGGCACTTTACAGGCTCTATTGCACTAAAAATAGCACCTGTAAAGCTCCTCTCCTGTCACTCAAATGTGAAAGCCTGAGGGCTTTGAAACTGGAGTGGTGTGCTGGCAGGATGTCAAAAAAAGATCTGCAAGCAGCTTCTTTGAGGCGCTTTAGAAATGGTGTATACACACCCATCCTAAAAGCTCCCCTGCCCATCAAATCAATGGGCAGTGCCGCTGAAGCGCTGCTACAGTGGTGCTGTGTGGGGTTTCAACCACTTTCAGGGGTTAAAAGTGCACCACTAGCGGCCAAAAAGCGCAGCTAAAATGACGGTAAAGCAGGGCTAAAAATAGCGTAACTTTACTGCCGACACCCAGCGCAGCTCAGTGTGAAAATGCCCTGACTGCTTTGTGACTGTCTCATGTAGGAGTATGGCAATAAAGCATTTCTCTCCTGTGCTGAATCATGTACTAGATACCTGATCCAGCACTTCCAGATGGGGGCTGCGCATGTGCGTTGCCACCTCGCCAGCTGATCAGAAGGTCCCAGGCCAATTACTGACCTCTGGCACCCACTGATTGGCAAACAGGATGACAAGGCAGAGCTCTGTGAATGTAAAGAATGCAGAGCTCTGTCCTGTCAGCACATCCCTTAGTAATAGGTAAATTGACCTTTCATAACATGTTATGGGCTACACCCATATTTTGGGTGTAACATGTAACATGCTATGAAAGCATTGGCCCCTGCCCCCTCTCCCCTATTCTGACAGCTAGAAGGGTATCTTCTCCTCCTTACTAGCTGTCAAAAAACGCCTGCCGCCCGGCCGTGTCACTCATTCACGGTACTCTGTGAATGGAAAATGACAAGGCTCAACAAGCCGACAGCTTGTTGAAAACTGGTGAAATGCTTTACAGGCTCCTGCAACAAAAATAATAAATGGACATGTTTTTTCCTGCAAACAATGTGCATTTATTTATTTTGGGTAAGAGGTGAACTTATTCTTTAAAGCACCTCACAGTGAATGCACCAACGCACTGTTAGGCACACATTTAATCCTTTGATCGTCCTAGATGTTACCCTTTCCCAGCCAGTGCCATTAGTACAGTGACAGTGTATAATATTACCACTGATCACTGTATTAGTGTCACTGGTTCCCACAAAATTTCAGTTAGGCCGCGTACACACGCGGGGACTGTTCGCCCAACTTTGTTCGTCAAACAGTTTGAGCGGACAGTCCGCTCAAAATTAGCATGGACGGACTTGGCCACACACGACGAACGAACAGTCCGCTGAAACTTGCGCGATGACGTGAACGGCACGTACGACGGGACTAGAAATACGACGTCCTATACACTGCAATGCAACCTTCGCCGTGTAAATCCTTTCTGAGCATGCGCGGAACTTAGTTTGACGAACAAGCCTACACACGGGCGGACTGTCCGCTCAAACCAAGTTTCAGCGGACAGTTTTACGGAATTTCCGAAAAACTTTGTTCGTCAGACTGTCCGCTGAAACTGTCCGCTTAAGCCCACACACGAGCGGACTGTCCGCCGAAACACTGTTCAGCGGACAAAGTTGGGCGAACAGTCCCCGCGTGTGTACGCGGCCTTAGTGTCAGACTGCCTGCCATACTATCAATGTCCCGCTATAAGTTGCTGATTGCCAACTTAGATGTTCCATGCATCCATGCACAGTCATTCCCATTAATTCTATTGGGACACAGGAGCTGCACGGACAGCCAGTGCTCCCAATTTGACACCCAGTAGGTGTGGGTATATGTTCAAAGTCTGCTTTATCATTGTCATATTGGGAGTAGCAGCTGTATCTGTGCAGCTGCTGCATCACAGTAGACATCAATGGGACTGCCTGCCTGCATGGAAAACCTGCTCATTCCCTGCAGGTAAAAACAGACCTTTAGCCTAGGTTCACACTGACTGCGGAAAACACAAATCTATACCAAGGAAAGATAAGCATAGAAAAAGATGCCACATACAGAACCACAGAGATATATTATTTGCATTTATTCAGATAATATATCAAAACAATTGGAAAATGTATTAAATGTTTGATAGAAATATCCAAATACACAGAAGCATAAAATCATTACAACCTTCACCATTCACCATCTAATGACAACGTTGTCGATAGACAAACAAATACAGACAGACTAACAAACAAATAAGGGAACATCTTCACTGCACGTGTACCATAGTATAAGCCATTAAAATCATTATAAAATAAATGTGCAATGTGGTAGCAAACACCGTGGGGCAAGGAAGTCCTTATAGGGGAGTATTGTGGAGGAGCAGGAGCCTGCACATATCAAGACCAAAAAATTCAATCAAAAGGATCCAGAAATCAAAAATGAAAGGGTCAGAATCTGCAATCTATGGTTATTGGGGACATAAGGCAGGAAAGGTAAGGAATATAGGCTAGTAAAGTTCCACCTCATAAACATTGATGTTTGCAGAGATCCAGAAAGCAAATAGAAAAACTGACATCATGACAATCAAGCATAAAGTCAAGATAATATCGGCTATAGGTATACAAATATTGTAGATAAAAGGGTAGATGCTCTGCAGATGTTACCATAATCTGCCATGCTCCGTTATGCATTATCTGCCGGGATGAAGGTAACAATAGTGCCCAATGGACTGGATATAGAATATGTAAAAAATCAGCGCTTAGACCACAGGAAAATAGGTGTGCAGCCTGCCCTGCTAGGTCCCCAATAGGGGACTAGAGTAAAAATAGATAAAAAGAAAGTTGTAAAATGGCGCTACCTATATGCTGAAAAGCGACAGACCCAGGTCGCTTCTTAAGTGATGTGTGCCTCAAGTGTGAATGTTAAATGTACATATACCATTAATGAAATATAATAAACTCCTAGCTGTGATAGCTATTAGTATAAGCTAACTTCCCTGAAGAGTAAAATGTGATAATATCAAAAATTTGTGAATCAAAAAACATGATACTCCAATAACATGGATGCAGATATTATAATCCAATAAAAATAAGATAAAATAAGAAAAGGCCAGTCCCAAAAAATATAAAAAATATATATAAAAAATATACTTGAGGCACACATCACTTAAAAAGCAACATGGGTCTTTCGCTTTTCAGCATATAGGTAGCGCCATTTTACCCCTTTCTTTTTTATCCAATGGACTGGATATCAGTACAGCTGAGCGAGGGATCACCTAATTTTCCTACCATTCCCTATTGAGCTCGTCACTGCATATGCCATATTAGGAGTGCCGTAACCCAGGCTGAATGAGGAGTAACTCCGTAGCCACAGCAGAGACAGTAGGCTTATAGATAGCCACGGGATGTGGTGACCAAAAGTACCGTTGTCCCGCACCTACATGCCCAAGTCATCCACTATCGGATCCCCGATAGTGGAAGGTGCATGGAGTGTCAGATGTTCAGAGGAGAGGGAGTGGCATCAACGTGTTTCACGGGAAACCCCCCGCTTCTTCAGGACTCACTGACTGCCCACACTGACCTTGCACAATTTCATTCCCACATGTCCAGGGCTTTTTTTTCTCAGAGAATTGGTGCAGGAACTCCCCCCTTCTAAGTTACCCCCTGTCTCCGCACCCTACCCACCTCCGAGCACCATCCCTTCGTTCCACCCCATACCCACCTCTCAGTACCGCCTCTTTTAGAGAATACAGTTCCAAGTATCATTGTGTGGCGCTAAGTAATTTGCATAGCCAGCAACAATAGATACCTCAGCAACAATAGTTACCTCACACAATAATGCCCCCCCCCGCAACAAAAATCAACCCCGGCAACAATAGACCCCCAGCTTCAACAACAGATTTCCCAGCAGCAAGCAACAATAGACATCTCTCTCAACAGTAGATTCCTCTCAGCAACAACAGACCCCACAGGAATATAAAACCCCCTTCCAGCAACAATACATCCTCCACCAGCAACAATAGACTCCTGCGCAAAAATTTAACCTCACCAGCGTAGTCGCTATAGACTATAGATCCCCCAGTGGCATATCATCAATAGACCCTCCAGCACATCCCCAGCACCCCTTGCCATTACATAAATTTAGTGCTGGAGGTGTCGGAACTGCGCTCCCCCTGAAAAAAAGCCCTGAATATGTCACTTCGGGGGCGATTTTAGAGACATCTGTGTAGGCTTCTGCACAGATGTCAAAGGAAATCGGACCCTGAAATTGCCGAAAGTAGTACAGAAACTACTTTGGGAATCGGTTCAGTGCCGCAAATGTGGCGTTTCACAGATTCGGGCGCTGCCATTGCTGGCAATTTGGCATGCGATTTAACATGTCAAATCGCATCAATGTGAACCAGGGCTTACACGAGTGTAAGCTCAAGTACACCCATGTGAAGGGCTATCTTCATCCACATGGGATTTACAGGTGTTTGCTGCAGCCAAGTGCAGCCTGTTCAAATCAATGACAGGTGGCCAGCTTCACTGACCTGCATGGATCTGCAATAGGAGTGTACGTCCATACATGACCAATGCATGGATCAGAATGCAGTATGTCTGCAAGAAATATATGTATAGTTGTTATGTGTGTGAAGTTCTTAAGTTTCATACATATCCAACCATGTGTAGCAGAATTTACATACACGTGTGTGCCCTAGGCTGCGCATGTGCATTATAGGAGGGGGTACACATGTGCATTATAATGTGTACAGGGGTACTTTTTTTAAATTATTATTTTAATATAATTTATTTTTGAACACTTTCTGTCTGCTGTTGGCATGCAGTAAAAAATGTCAGAGTAACATAGGTTGGGAGGTCAGCAGAGCAGATGATAGGGTCAGCAGTTTGTAGAGGACTGTACAGAGGCCATTTATTTATAGGACAGTGTTTGTGTGAGTGTGTGTGTGGGGGGGGGGGGGGGGGGGTGCAGCAGGGCAGGGAATTGAAGGTCAGTATGACAGTGTGCAGGATTCAGTACGGCAGAGGACAGAGGTCAGTAGTGCAGAGGACAGAGTTCAGCCATGAAGAGAACAGAGGTTTTAAGGGAGCAGGGCAGAGATCAACAGTCCAGAGGGCAGTAGAGGAGAAGACAGAGGTCAGCATTCCAGGGGGCAAAGGTCAGCATTCCAGAGGGCAGAGGTCAGCAGTCCAGAGGAGAGAGGTCAGCAGTTCATAGATCAGCAGTCCAGAGGGCAGAGATCAGCAGTCCAGAGGCCAGTAGTCCATAGGACAGAGGTCAGCAGTCCAGAGGGCAGAGGTCAGCAGTTCATAGGTCAGCAGTCCAGAGGGCAGATGTCAGTAGTTCATAGGTCAGCAGTCCAGAGGGCAGTAGTCCAGGAGGTCAGCAGTCCATAGGTCAGCAGTCCAGAGGACAGAGGTCAGCAGCCCAGAGGTCAGCAGTCCAGAGGGCAGAGGTCAGCAGTCCAGAGGTGAGCAATCTCGAGGACAGCAGTCCAGAGGGCAGAGGTCAGCAGTCCAGAGGGCAGAGGTCAGCAGTCCAAAGGGCAGAGGTCAGCAGTCCAGAGGGCAGAAGTCAGCAGTCCAGAGGGCAGAAGTCAGCAGTCCAGAGAGCAGAGGGCAGCAGGGCAGAGGGCAGCAGTCCAGAGGGCAGAAGTCAGCAGTCCAGAGGGCAGAAGTCAGCGGTCCAGAGAGCAGAGGTCAGCAGTTCAGAGGGCAGCAGTCCAGAGGGCAGAGGGCAGAAGTCCAGAGGGCAGTAGGACAAAGGTCTCACTTTGGCAGGACACACATAATTTTCCTCCTCCTCACATAGCACATACTTGTTACAGAATTATATTACAAACAGCCTGGAATATACACAGTGTGCACAGAGATACAGCTTAGAGCTGCTCACTGTTTGCACAGACAATGCCTTGATATGCACACTGTATATAGAGATAGCCTTCATGTGTGTGGAGACTGTATAACTGACTGGTATTCTCTGATTTTATGATGTGGGAGCTGCAGCAAGCATACTAGTCAGTTATACAGTCTCCACACACATGTAGGCTATCTGTATATACAGTGTACATATCAAGGCATTGTCTGTTTAAACAGTGAGCAGGTCTGAGCTGTATCTCGGCGTACACTGTGTATGCGAGGAGGAAGAGCTCTGAGTACCTGTGTGTGTGTGTGTGTGTGTGTGTGTGTGTGTGTGTGTGTGTGTGTGTGTGTGTGTGTGTGAAGTGACAGGATAAGAGGAGCAGAGCAAAGAGTGTCCACAGAAGGAAGGAGGGGGATGGGGGAAGGAGGAAGCCCTGAAGATCCTGACAAGCTGTGAAAGTTTTATCTCAAATTCGCAGCAGTAGATTAGAGGCACGTTGTTTACCATCTGGCCAGCAGTCTTCTTCTGTTGCGAGGTCCTATTACTATGAAAACAGAACCATGTGGCCAATGTGCTCATTCTCACAGCACAACCACGTCCCTCAGGGGAGGGAGACAGAGGCAGGGGGTGTGTTAGTGTGTTGCTGAAGTTGTGTACACCCCCTGAGAACTTTTCAAACAGAAAATGGACTGTTTTTGCTAGCTGAAGAAAAGTTCATGTGCACATGCTGTAAAAACTAAAAGATGTAGGGAAAAAAATTTGCTGATATGTGATTAATGTAATATGTACTAGTTATTTAACCCATCCCATACTTCTCCTTTAAGCATTCTAGTGCCTGCTTTCAAAGTGAGAAGTGATGTAATTTGTTCAGTCTGAGCCCTTGTACACACGGTCGGACATTCCGACAACAAAATCCGTCAGATTTTGTCTGACAGATTTTGTCCGAAATTGGTGTTGCATACACACGGTCGGACAAAGTTGTTGGAAAATCCGATCGTTCTTAACGTGATTACGTTATTTCGTTACGACGGGACTACGTTCAGGCTAGTAGCCAATAGCTTTGGTCTATGTATTTGATCTGAGCATGCGTGGCACTTTGTCCGATCGGAATTCTCTACAAACGATCAGACAAAGTCTGATTGGATCATGTTGTCGGTAAATTTTATAGCCCAGCTCGAAAACTTTGTTGGTCGGATATTCCGACGGAAACAGTCCGATGGAGCCCACACACGGTCGGATTATCCGACAACGCGGTCTGATCGGACATTTTCCGTCAGAATGTCCGACCGTGTGTACAAGGGCTGACAAGAACCACTGAAACTCATGCATATAGTTCAAGAAGGCATTACATGATAGTTTATATACAACGGGTGATTTTTAATCGCCTAAAAAATAAAAAATAAATGCTATTGTTCACATCCCGTCTAACACATTTGAAAAAGGCAAAAAGTTGGAGAGAATCCATAATGAGAGAAGGGAGAGAAACCTATATTGAACTCCAAGTCCCACCATGCAGGTTGAGACTTGTCGCTCCAAGGAGGAAATAGTTATTATAGTTATAATATTTTCTCCCTGTCTCTAGTTATAGGACTTTTGTTAGAATTAAAAGATAGGATGGGGACCCACTACATGAAATATTTTTCGTAGGCCCACAAATATCTGTAAAAAGCTTGGGCAAGGCTTCCCATCTAAATCTGTGACTGGTCATTTCAGGGCTCTACAAATCTGCCTAGACCTGGTGATGTTTTTTTCTAGCTATTTTTATGTACAGTAGATTGCCTCATTGCGTGATCTTCTCTTGTGCTGAGAATTCACCAACCATAAGCGATCCATACTTTCATACAGCATTTACCTCAAATTGCTTGCATCTGGATTTGCTAAACCTTTAACAATACAACTTATATTTTACAAGAAAAATGTGTCAACTTACGCAGTTTACAGCTGTCACACAATTGAACTGTTAATAGTAATACTTCAGCAGAAAAATACTTCTTGCAATATACTATTGTAAAAGAAAGGTGTTTGTTTCTTTCTGTCCAGAAGTGTAGAAGGAAATGACAGTGGAGGCAAAAGTAAAAGACAAACTTTAGAAAATTTAGATGAGGAGCACCTTATAGAAAATCTGAGCACAACCAGGAAAATATATCCATCTAATATAATATATGTAATTTTTTTGCATGCCAAAGGATTTGTAAATTTTTTTACAGCCAGTCTTGGAGTTTATAGCCAAATAAATACACAACTATTGTGATGTGCCCAAATAATAAGCTACCTCATAAATAAGATAAATGCAATGTCAAATCCATAGCAAAGGAGTACCTACTTAAACCTGTGCAAATTTAAAGATGTAAATTTCATGCCAGGAAATATACATACTTTTTACAAAACATCCATTCTAAATACACTATAAAAATTAAGATTTTCCTGCCACCATTGATAAAGTACTAATAAAGTTGATAAAGTACTAATCAAAAAACACCCAGTAACCTATGGGAGAGCAGCTCCCCGTCACAATTGACCCCCAAGAATACTGCAATGTCTGAAAGTGCTTGAGTACAATCCATTTCAGACTTCCATCCTCATATATGAATCCAGACCACAGACAGATACATCAAGGTGGAAATCCCATATACATGGAAAAAAGAGGCTAACAATAGTGAAGTGCTGTTTAAAATTTTTAATAATTTAGTAATTTTAATAATTTAATCATTTTAATAAAAACTTGTCTTGCAGTTTATGACAAAGTAAGTTACTGATTAAGCGATAAACCTTCCTGGTCTAGAATTCAGTGTACTATGTCATCTCCAGTCTGCTCACTGGACAATGTTTCAGCATCATCATTTCTGTACAGTGACCAGGGAGCTGATCTAGGAAAGCAGATCTTACTTACTACTAGGTCAGTTATAACTAAAATAACTGCATTTTTACTTAAATACCTCATCTCTAGTGATGCGGTGTCCCAGAGCTGCCCACTCCGCTGCTGGCTTCCAGGTTCGCAGCTCACTGTACAAGGGCGGACAGGCAGGTAAGTAACTTTTACTGCAGAAGAAACAAAGCATGTCTCTTTTGCATTAAAATTCCTGCCTTTTTTATTTTAGACTTAAAGTTCCAATTTAAGGTTAAAGTGGAGGGCCTAAAAAAAGAAATAGATAAATAAAAATGTCCCTGAAAATCTGAAAAAAAAATGACATTTTTTTTTAACTTACCAGCAATGGCTGTAGCTAGGCAGGTTGTCCTGATCTGCCACTTCCTACACCGCAGTGATCTTCAGTCTTCTCCTCCTCACGTTGTCTTCTGGGGAAGGTGGCGCGGTGTGTTCTGGGAACTGTGTGTGTCCCAGAACACAGCCGGCCATTCACAAAGTGCTGCACGACTTGGGCATGCACAATAGGAAAAGGGCAGTGAAGCCACAAGGCTCCACTGCCTATTTCCCTTACTTTGAATGGCAGCGCTGAGAGCCGAGGGATGGTTCAGCCTTGCGAATTGCGGGCACCCTGGACAGGCAAGTGTACTTATTAAAAGTCAGCAGCTACGGTGTTTGTAGCTGCTGACTTTAAAAAAAAAAATTCAGCTGGCCACCACTTTAATCTCTGCTTAAAATCTAAGTGCAAATAAAAATCACAATAAACATAACTTACAACCAGCTGGATATGTACCATTTGTTGATGCCACTTCTATTAGCAGAAATCCTCCCCCCGTCTATGCCCCTTCTAGTGGGGTGAAGGTTAATAGAACTAAGGTACTGTCACAGGCTTTCTTGCCCAACGATGCCTGCCCTTTCCACCCAGCACTGCCAATCATGGAAGCTGTACTACAGCATCTATGAATGAAACATAATCTATGAATGGAGGGGGTGGACCTATCAATCACTCACCCATGCTTTATTCATAGATCACTTTCCATTCATTAAAAACTGTAGTATGATTTCTGTGAATGGAGCAGCTGGCCCCTTACTTGTATTGGATGGGGCATAAGCACACAGGACACATCCTACTGAGTGTAGTTTTTTTTATTTTGACTGCACTTAAGCCTAGTACACATGGGCGGAATGTCAAGTGGCCTGTGTGTACTGCAGTCAGTCTGACAGAATAGCACAGCAGGGATTGCTGTTCTAATGTTGGATAGTTAGTACAGCAACTCCTCCTGAGCTGTCAGTTTTTTTTTTGTTCAGCCCTGCTGGGTTGTACGAAAAAGGAAAAAAATACTAGTGTATTTTTTTTCTTACTTATTTACTGCTAGGCTGGACAAAGTCCCTATTTGCCTCTGTGACATCACCAGGGTTACTGAGGTCTTTAGTCTGCCTGAGCCTGTGTCAGGATCAAAAGTGACCTGCATTACTTTCAGATGCAGCATGCCCTCTAGTATCATGTATCATGACTGGCAAAGAACAAGAGAGATTTTAGCAATGACAACATTGATGACTCTGCTCCTCAGTATGCATAGTGACACAGCCTTATGCAACTGCTGAGGGTGCTGCTGAGGGTGGAAACACTGCAGTGAATTTACAGCAGTTTTCTTCAGCATTTTCACCCACATGGAAAAAGATCCAAGGACTACCAGAATCGCCAGAAGCAACAAGATTTGCTGCTAAGTGCAATTTTGTGCTTTTTTCAAGATTTTTCAAATGTGGGTACATTTCCAGTGTAGCCAACTATGTTTTGAAAAGTTGTCAAGTGATTTGGTGGGTTCACACCAGAAGCAGTCCGGTGCATTTTTATTCTGCATCAAAAATGCAAGAACAGTGTTTAATATGGATTCCAATTTGCCTAGTTCACACCAGTGCAGTGCATTCAAATGCAACCAGAACATATTGCATTTTTACTGTATGGAACCCATCTGGAACTTGGCAAAATTCATAAAAAATGCACAGGAACACATATGTCCTCAATAGTCCATAATTGAGATGAAGCAAAACAAGAGGGGAAAAAAACGCCCTGGAATGCATCGAAAATGCGCATGCAGAAACACATCAAGAATGCAAAAACTGTGGTGTGAAGTGGTCCCTAGTAATCAGAAGTTTCTCTTAACATAGGGTGACAGAGGGCATCCTGGCTTTGATGGAGATAAAGGAGAAAAGGGAGAAGATGGACCACCTGGAGAGAAAGTAAGTGTGCTCCAATCATATTACTGCTTAACTAAAAAGAAATACAGGCATAAAAAAATACTGAATTCCTGTATAAGCAGTGTTTATAAAGCTTTATGTGCATGATGCCTAAAAGTGAGGGGCAGATCTGTAAAAAAAGAAAAAGATGCAATTGAAAATGGGAGGGGGCTGGCGGCCAGTGTAAGAAAACAGGTAGGCAAAAGAGATGGTAAATTCAAATGGCAACCACTAGCAAAGCATCTTGTCTCCATGTGGATGAAGACAAGGGTCCTTGGTTGACAGTGTCTGTGAACAGGGGGTTTATCTGAATTTGGAAGACCCCTTTAACCATAAAGAGGCATCCAGAGACTTTTCCCCTTATATGAATAATTATAGGATACATAGTACCCCTACTCATTCACAAAACATGTAAACAGTAAAAAAAAGACACAAACACGTTTTTTGACACACTGTCA
This sequence comes from Lithobates pipiens, assembly GCF_037356315.1. Taxonomy (NCBI): domain Eukaryota; kingdom Metazoa; phylum Chordata; class Amphibia; order Anura; family Ranidae; genus Lithobates; species Lithobates pipiens. The sequence continues at coordinate 146,906,711 of NW_027507903.1, forward strand.
ATCACATCATTCAGTGATGTACATCAAAACATGATGCTCGCCAACCCACTAAATGAAAAAAAATGTCACTTCTGAGACACGCCCGGTGCGTTCACTTATCTCCAATTGAATGACATGTTTGGTGAAATACAGCTGTTAAATACAAGGGGGCACTGTCTCCCAAGTGATGTCATTGACCTCATGTGGACATGAACATATATGGTCAATGATGTCACTGGAACCTGTGACGTCATTCACCAAATATGACCATGTACATACCATATATATAGTCAATGATGTCACCTAAGAAGCCCTAGCTCCTTGTATGTAACAGCCATAATCCACTCACCCTGTCATTCAGCAGGAGGCAAAAAAAGAGATTATATTAAGCCCTCCATTGGCAGACCCCTCCAGCCACTTTGCCAGGGTCCTGGGAAAGAAACACTTGTCTTCATCAATATGGGTACATCCATGTTGAGGGCATGTAGCCTGGTATAAGATCAAGGGGGAGGGGGCATTCCCTGTCCCACCCCTTTCCTCTCCGGCCAGGCTGCATGTCCCGATTAATGGTATTGTGTGGATTTTTACAGGGCCCTCACACGTTTTGATTTTTTGCAAAGAGTCCCCCTGTGCCAATCACATGCATACCAAAAAAAAAAAAAAAAAACTCTCTAGCAATACGCACTAAACTGAGCATGTGCAGAGTGCCGCCAAGACTCTGTACTATCAGCAGATGGAGAGCCTTTTTACACAATGCGCAGGATTAACACCTTAGGTTCCACAGCGTGTATAACAAGCATGCTTTACTGCATATACAAACTGATTTTACTGTTGTGGGTTTAGTAACACTTTAAGCATTTAAAAAAATCAATGCATCTGGCTGAATGTAATTTCTTAAAAAAATAAAAAATAATTGTTCCCAATTCATACATGATGCCCAAGGCATTTCCCCACCCCCATGCTATTTATTTTTAAATTTTTCGAGAACTTCTTGTCTATTACCCCAGGATTGTGGTAAGATACATGCGTTATATTAATAAAAACAGTGTTTATTTTACATATTGATAATTTTTTCATGAGTTCAAATAATTTTGATCCTATTCTTTTTGTTGATTTTCAGGGTGTGAAAGGTGAAGCGGGCTCTAAAGGATCTATGGGACTATTTGGAGCACGTGGCCCTGTAGGACAAAAGGTAGAGAACTTTTTTACACAATGGACAAAAAATAATAAGGCTGCCATTTGTATTGTTATATCAGTGAATAAGAAACAAAGACCACCAAACAAGCAAAAAATATATGTCACTCAACATAATTGTTTCACACAATAAAATGCTTAAATCCACCAAGATGGAAGCATTATTCAAACTCCATTAATTATATCATCTCATGGTAATTTTCTCTTAAAATATTTTGTTCACATATACTGTAAAGATTTTGTTTAGATGTCTAATTGTTATTTCAGCAAATAGACATTTAATATTTGCAAAGCTTTATAAAAAATGTAGTTAAAACAGATCATTCATCCCAGTAAATTGAACGCACCTTCACCACAGTAAATACTGCCGCTTACCGGATGCTAGTGGTTCCTTATTATAGGGGACCACAATATGCAGGTGGCTTATCACCCCAGCCAAGGGTCTTGGGAAGATGTGTTGGCATAGACAAGGCTCCCCCAATCACTGCAAAAACAGTCACCTCCGGTATTCAAGCCAAGTACAGCGAGCACCCACACCGTCAGCATAAACATGAACGATAAAACTTACAATAGTGTAAAATCATAGCGTTTATTGTAAATAATAAAAACGAATGCACACTTGCATTTAAAAAGATGTACACATAGCATAAATCAATCGAGCTGGCCGGTCTCGATAAATGCCTGATACTTCTGGGACTGAGTGTACAGCGGTGACGTCAGTGCGTTGTTCCTCCTCCCTATGCGTTTCGTCACTAACAGGACGTCGTCACGGGGTCAATTACTAGCTCATTTATGAAATACTTTCCTCAGAATAATACCCTGATTGCATTGGCATGGCAAGTACTCGGCCGACATCTTCCACCGGAGTTACTTCCAGGTTCACGGCTCCAGCCAATCACAGCATCACTCCCGCACATGCATGCTAGAGCTGCCGGTCAAGGCACGAGTACTGAAGAAACTGCACCAGCAAGTCAAGGAGCTATTCACTACACCTACAAGTAAGCCTTGTTATAGGCTTACCTGTAGGTAAAAGTGGTGTAACAGAGTTTACAACCACTTTAGTCTTTATAAATTGACATTCACAGACTAGACAAAATCAAACAAATAACATATGTGCAAATATAACATATGTGCATAATATTAAACTGATCAAAGCAGTAATGACCTTAGTGATTAAACAATCCCTTTTCTGTTGAAAGAAAAAAACAAATAGGCATTGGGCATGTCACAAATCAAGAGGTTTACGGGCAGGTGGATTTCCTATTGAATTTCAGCCAACCAAGCACTGGCTGTGTATGACTGCCTGAAATGGCTACAAACTCTACTGGCCAGCTTTAGCACATCTTGCAACCCCCGTTATGTATTTAGGAAATGCTACACCACCAAATTGAGGACATGTGCCAGGCATGACACATGTGTCAACTTTCCCTGTCTAAGGGCGGACAGGAGGTTTGAGCCATTATCGCACACCACTATTCCTGGCTTCAGCTGGTGTGGTGTGAACCACCTATGGGCCTGTCCCTGCAGAGCTGCAATAATCTCTGCTCCGGTGTGGTTCCTGTCCCCTAAACACACCGGCTGAAGCACTGCATGGCCCCTTTTATCCTGATTCTGGGAATAGCCCTTTGAACACTTATGGGGTACCTGATGTTCATAGGAAAGTTCTGCAGAGGAGGGCATGGAGGTGGTAGAGGAGGAGGAGGAAGAGTGGGTAGAGCTCACAGGTCTGGCATCATCACCATCAGTTGTAAGGAGACATGGGGGCACAACAAGCTGCAGCACCAAGCCTGTCCTGCATCCTTTCAAGTTGCAAGCAGCATTACCCAGTGTGCTGTGAACAAAATGTATCGACTCTGTCCACACTTGCTGGACCACGTGTCAGCAGTAAGGTGGATTTTATGGCTGACTGCCTTGCCCAATGACACCAGAACATTCTCTTCCACGTGATGGTAGAGAGATGGAACGGCCTTACGTGAAAAGTAGTAGAGACTGAGAACTTTCCATTGTGGTACAACACATTGTGCAAATTCATGGAAGGGGGCAGAATCCACCAGGCTGAAAGGCAGAAGTTGGAGAGCCAACAGCTTTGACAAGCTTGTATTTAGACGCTGGGCATGTGGGTGGCAGGGACTGTATATTTGTTCCGCTACAGCAGATTTTGCAGAGAAATTTGCCAGTTAGAGTCTACAGCTGGTGGTGTGCTGCTGGCAGATGTGCTGCTAGGACCTGGAAGACCCTGTGCTATACCATCATCCCTGTCAGTGGAGGCTGCTGAGAGGTAATGACTCGGTATAGCAGAGGCAGACTCAAGTGGATAAGGAGCAGGAGGGAGAGGGACAGATTTGTGCCCCTTTTAGGTGCTCTTGCCAAGTGGATGAGTGGTTGGAGGTTAAATGCCTTGTTAAGCATGTGGTACCCAAATGGTTGGTGTATTTGCCATGTTTGATGCGTCAGAGACACAGTTTGCAGATAGTGCGATCTGCTGCAGATGAGACAGCTGAGCTTTGGGGAGTGGGCAGGGAGATAACAGCTGTAGAATGTGATGGAATAGGGTGGCTGCTCTATACTCTTTTTTGATGTCGGCCTCCTTGGGGTTGTGCCGCCTCACCTTCAGTTTCCTCCACTGCTCTATCTGGCACCCAAGTCACATCAGTGACCTCATCATCATTATCATCATCATCTCCATCTCCTCCATCTTCATCATTAGCACTGGAGACAACTTGGCAATACGCTGCGGCTTGAGGAACATGAATGTCACTTTGTCTACCAGTGTTCCTCCCTCTCTCTAGGCTCATGTTCCTGTCATCCTCAAACTCAGAACCCACATCTGAATCCAGTAATGGCTGGGCATAATCAAGGCGCAAGTGCCTGATGCTGTGGTCCAATAACTCAGCTGACTCCTCAGTGGCTGATGTTGGGGCTATGGGAGGAATCAATGTGGAGAAGGAGGCAGGTTTATCTACTGTGACAACTGCAAGGGACTGCACACTTGTCTCTGCTTGCATGACAGAGGATGAGGAGGATGAGGAAGGTTTAGTAAGCCAGTTCACCACCTCATCTGCATGCTGTGGCTGGATAGCATGGGCAAACTCACTAAAGAGAGGAAATGATGCCTTGGCTGAGGACTGACCACCACATCTACCTTTGCCTGTGGACACATTTTTTGCTGGCCTCCTTACAGTGCCAAGGGAACATCTGTCTCTGCTTGTTGTCCTCCCAGACATAATTGGGAGGGAGGGGGTAGTGCTTATAAGCAAAGATGCACTTTAATCAATGTAGTTTGTGTACTTTAATTTTAGTACTCACACTACATAGACACACTCCATGCATACACTAGGATATACTGCAATATAATGCGCTAATCATACAGTGACGCACAGAACTATGGCATTAAACTGGCAGTAACACACACAAAACGATATGGCGTTAAACTGGCAGTAATGCACATCAAACTATAAAGTGTTAAAGTGGCAGTAATGCACACAGAACTATATGGCGTTAATATGGCAGTAATGCACACAAAACTATATGGCGTTAAACTGGCAGTAACGCACACAAAACTATATATCGTTAAACTGGCAGTAACGCACAAAGCGATATGGCCTTAAACTGGCAGTAATGAACGCAGAACTATATGGTGTTAAACTGGCAGTAACGTACACAAAACTATATGGTGTTAAACTGGCAGTAATGCACACAAAGTAAATGGCATTAACCTGGCAGTAACGCAAAAAACAATATGGTGTTAAACTGGCAGTAATGCACACAAAACTATATGGCATTAAACTGGCAGTAACGCACACAAAACGATATGGAGTTAAACTGGCAGTAACGCACACAAAACTATATGGTGTTAAACTGTCAGTAATGCACACAAAACTATATGGCATTAAACTGGCAGTAACGCACACAAAACTATATGGAGTTAAACTGGCAATAACGCACACATAACTATATGGCATTAAACTAGCAGTAACGCACACAGAAGTAAATGGCGTTAAACTGGCAGTAACGCAATCAAATAGATGGTGTTCAACTGTCACTCCACTGATGCTATCTGAACTGTCCCTACTCTAGCTATACACTAATGTAACGATTACTGACACGGTCTGACTACACTACACTGAAACTATCTGAGCTGTCTCTACTCTACACTAATGTATGTATGTATGAATGACACAGTCTCACTACACTACAATGAAACTATCTGAGCTGTCCCTACTCTAGCTGCACACTATGCAAAGCTGACACTAAACAAATATTCTACACTGACAATTGAAGCAAAATAGCACAGCATAGCACACTAACTAACTAATACACTGTTTCCCCAAAAATAAGACCTAGCGTGATTGTCGGTTATAGCTGCAATATAAGCCCTACCCCCCAAATAAGCCCTACCCTGTTTCCCCCGAAAATAAGCCCTACCCTGAAAATAAGACCTACAAGGACTTTAACTAGTGCTTATTTGGGGGGTAGGGCTTATATTACAGCTATCACCGACAATCACGCTAGGTCTTATTTTTGGGGAAACAGGGTAGCACTGAACAGAGCCCTGTTCTATCTCTCTCCATGCCAAAATCACACTGAGAATGGCTGCCATTGAAAGAACACTTTTATACTGTGGGGCGGAAATGAGCCATGATTAGATAAAGTCATGATGACAGTGTACAATCACTTTTAGCTTTCAGCGCTTCACCATAACAGGGCATGCAATGCACTGTTCAATGCCGCAATGCATTGTGGTTGATTTGGGGGGCCCAAACAAATGGTTGAATGACCCGTTTGTTCAGCCATTCATCAAACGTCTGAACATCGACTTATGCTTGGGCCGAACCCTTCGCCCATCCCTATTCCCCACGTGGCTTCTAGCAAACTACAAATGGGATTTCTTATGGCTTTCCTTCAACAATGGCTTTCTTCTTGCCACTCTTCCATAAAGGCAAGATTTGTGGAGGGCACGACTAAAGCCCCATACACACTATCGGATTTTCTGCTGATTTTTGTCTTCAGATTTACCAAAACCATGTAGTGCAAGGGCCTGCCTGATTGCATGCAAATTGAAACGCCTAAGGTTTGACCTTGTATTATATGGTTTTGGTAAATCTGAAGGAAAAAGATCAGCAGAAAATCTGAAAGTGTGTATGGGGCTTAATAGTTGTCCTGTGGACAGATTCTCCCACCTGAACTGTGGATCTCTGCAGTTCCTCCAGAGTTACCATGGGCCTCTTGGCTGCTTCTCTGATTAATGCTTTATTTGCCCAGCCTGTCAGTTTAGGTGGCAGCCATGTCTTGGTAGGTTTGCAGTTGTGCCATACTCTTTCCATTTTCCATTTTCTAACCATGCTTTAAACTTCTCTACAACTTTATCCCTGACCTGCCTGGCGGTCTGGTGTGTTCCTTGGTCTTCATGCTGCTGTTTGTTCACTAAGGTTCTCTAACAAACCTCTGAGGAATTCACAGAACAGCTGTAAAGCTGTATTTATACTGAGATTAAATTACACACAGGAGGACTCTATTTTACTAATTAGGGGACTTCTGAAGGCAATTGGTTCCACTAAATTTTAGTTAGGGGTTTCAGAGTAAAGGGGGCTGAATAGAAATGCATGGCACACTTTTCAGATATTTATTTATAAAAAATTTGGAAAACAATTTATCAATTTTCCTTCCACTTCCAAATTATGTGCCATTTTGTGTTGGTCTATCACATAAAATCCCAATAAAATATCTTTACGTTTTTTATTGTAACATGACAAAATGTGGAAAATTTCAAGGAGTGTGAATACTTTTTCAAGGCACTGCATACCTACAGGTAAGCCTATAATAAGGCTTACCTGTAGGCACTGTTAATATCTGTGAATAAGAAATGTTGGTTCTTATGAGGCGCTGTCACATCTCCCGTATCGGGGTATCAGGGCTCTGTATAGGCTCACAATATCTATGCGTGCAACCAGTAGTGCATGGGTAGCAATGACCAAGATGGGTAGCACTTCTGATATTTCTCCTCCCACACCACTTTGGAAAAATCCTAAATGAATACACTTTTGTGAGTACCCCGATCCAATCATCTGGACTAAATTTGGTATTCAGACGCTGAAAGACATAGTGGGTGGTGGGAAACCTCTGCAGTTTGACGCCCTGAAAACTAAGTTTAATCTTCCCAACACTCACTTGTTCTTTTATCTTCAGCTCAGACATGCACATAATGCCCAATTTGGAGATATTGGTATTACTTTGAAAATGAATGATTTGGAGTCTTTACTGAGGGAGAATACTTTGGACAAGGCCTTGTCTACCATATTTAAACAACTGTTCGGTGAGGGAGGAGATTTCTTTGCAAAGTGTAGGGCGGTGTGGGGTGAGGCGTTCCCCCAGATGGATGGGGATGACTGGGATGATGTATGGGACATTCATTTTACTAGATTGTTCTCTGCTAGGGACCAATTCATTCAATTTAATTCCTGCATCATACATATCTCACTCCAGCTAAGTTGGCTAAGATGTTCTTTACCCAGTCACCTAGTTGCTGGTGGTGCAGGTCCCTCACTGCCGATTTTATGCATATATTTTGGAATCGCTCGATCATCCAAGATTTTTGGAATGGGGTCACAGAATGTACAGTATAGCAGAAGTAACCACCATTACTATACAGCCCATGATAGAGGTGTGTCTTTTGGGACTGGTAGACAATCTAGCCCCAAAGAGTAACACATACATTGCTGACGATCCTAATCTATTACGCTAGAAAAATTATAGTGTTATCATGGAAAAAGCCCAATCCTCCAACTGTATCAGCGTGGAAGAGTGTGGTTAATAGGGCTGCACCCTTATACAAGGCTACATACATTAGCAGGGGCATACCACAGAAATTTGATAAGGAGTGGGGCAGTTGGATGAATAGTGAAACGGTAGCGGATTGAGTGGCACATAATGGAATGCACCTGCTGTGGGATTCAACATGTATGTAACTATTTGACATATTGAAACATACCATTGGCTGTTATTAGGAAAAGGTGGCCTTATTATTATTAGTCTGATCCTTTCACTGAGTGAGGTTCTGGAAGGAGGAGGAGAGAGTCAATGCTGAAGAAATTTAAATAGTTATTTTTGTGTGTGGCCCATTGGGTCTAGTGTATACTTGTTATGTTAAAAGCAATAAATAAAACTTAGAAAAAAAAAGAATACAATGTTTATACGCTTATGACTCTTTCAGCTGTGGTGTGTTATATAATTCTAGAACTTCATGTAGTGAAAGGTAGATATTGGTTTCTACAGAGACTAAAAGAGACCACTACATTAGATGTAGAATTCAGTACTCTCTTCTTAGTAGGAAATTTTTTTTATTTTTGCCATACGTGTATCATAAAATGGACTTTTTAAAACAAAGCAACAACTAGCAATTTTTATAAAGTATGTTGAACAGTATGCAGAATTCAGTTCAAGTATTGCTACAATTACTTATTCATTCCAAGTGTGTTGCACAAACCTAATTGAATGGATTTCATTTGATCAAATAAAAATTTTGAGATAATATATATATATATATATATATATATATATATATATATATATATATATACACAAAACATTTCCTGTCCCAATGACATACCAGAACAAAAATCATATGGTCATATATTAAAAATGTACTCAGCAGTGGCACTAACTATACTGTAACATGAATGTGGGTGCACCTACCTGCACACCAGGAACTGCTGGGCTAAAAACATAAATTTCATTCAACCCAATTGAAATTACAAAAAAAGTGCCATATAGTAGACTGTAAATGCCAAATTGAGTGAGAAACTGCATCACTCCAGAACACAACTGATGGTAATAGTTATATGAGCCAAATGGGTGACACCACCAGTTGTGTCATTGGGTTATGCAGTTTCTCACTCAATGTGGCATTTACGGCCTGCTACCTGGCACTATTTTTGTAATTACAATTGGGTTGAATAAAATGTAGGTTTTTAGCCCAGTGAGTGGGTAGGTGCACCCTCATTCACCTTACTGTATATCCAGTGAAGTAACAGCACAGAAGAGAATGGCCCTCCTCATGACCCACTACTGACTTTTATTATCTTCATTCTTGCAACAGGGTGAACCCGGGGAACCTGGACTACTTGGAGATGCAGTAAGTAAACAAATTACTCATATCTGAGGTTTTATTCATAAATTAATTTAGAACAGCTAAACAGACATTTTCTTTGTTGTCATAGTTAATTTACTCTGCTTATATTGAAACTCATAAGGAAGGCCTGCACATGTAGGAACTCTTTAGCTGAATACAAATGATTATGAAGTGCATGTGCCAGTGCAATGTTTACAGCAGGCAACCTTGGGACAACAATAAAAAGTATCAAAAATGTTCCTGAATTAGGGCCGGTTCACACAGCGAGGCGCGGCGAGGCGTCTCCGACTTACCTCGCCGCGACCTGCGGGGAGCTCAGCGGCGACTTGCAGAGGACTTCTGTATAGAAGTCAATGCAAGTCGCCCCCGAAGTCGCCCCGAAGTAGTACAGGAACCTTTTTTCTGAGTCGGAGCGACTCGAGTCGCTCCTCTCAGAACGGTTCCATTGTACAGAACGGGGGCGACTTGCGGGAGCGAGGCGAGGCGAGCCGTGTCGCCTCGCCTCGCTGTGTGAACCGGCCCTTAGTGTTGTATTATTTGATTTAAAATAATTTTTTTCTATTACCAACAGATTCACCATGAAATATTTAAATAAGTATTTGTAATTTCTCTCTATAGTGGGTATCTGTATTTCCACTGGTCAGGCTTCCTTACCTACAACTGCTGAAATAAATGGCATAATTTACTAAAGGAGTTGAGAATGCTCATAATACATTATGTAAATATGTATATACTTCAGTTATCCAATTATGCAGATAAAATATGCAGATAAAATAAGTAAGTACAATTATATATATTTTTTATTTAGCCAGCAAGTTGAAAAAAAAATTGACTCAATTCCCTCATTCGCACACTCAACAGGGATGGGGGAATTCTTCCTACTAAGCTATTGTAATTTGACAGCAAGGAGACTTTCCGGCCATCAGAATACACTGATCAGTGCTGCCTGCTATAGCTGGAAGCACTAATTGATCAGGAAAAGCCCAACAAGGTGGTTGTACAGAAGTTGATCGGTAGACAGACTTCTGTAAGATCGTCCTGCCCATACACAAATATAAATTCGACCAGTCTCACCTGAACCAGCCAAATTTCAATCCATGCATGGCCGGCTTTAACCGCAGTTTGCTTTTCACACATGATTTTATAATTGAAGTAATAATCACAATTTATTGTGTGAATATTCTCAACTCTGAAAAGGGTTTTGTCCCAACTGAAACAGCGACTAGTCTGTGAATAGGTCCAGATTAGATAAGAGCTTATTACACATGATGATCAGATGCGTAGCCAGTGCAACAGAAGACCGCCAGCCTATGCTTATTTTAATATAACACACACCATTGCACAAAACAAGGTCCATAAAGACATGGATGAATGAATTTGGGGGGCCGGAACTTGACCGGCCTGCACAGAGTCCTGACTTCAACCCAGTAGAACACCTTTGGGATGAATTAGAGCGGAAACTGCGAGCCAGGCCTTCTAGTCCATATTAGTGCCTGACCTAATTTTCCCATAGATACACTCCTAAACCTTGTGGACAGCCTTCCCAGAAGAGTTAAAGCTGTTATAGCTGCAAAGGGTGGACCAAGTCAATATCGAACCCTACAGACTAAGACTGGGATGCCATTAAAGTTTATGTACATGTAAAGGTTGGTGTCCCAATACTTTTGTTAATATAATTATATATATTATTATCCTTCTTGGTACAGGATGCGCGATATTATATTAAAGGAGTTGTAAAGGCAGAAGGTTTTTTATCTTAATGCATTCTATGCATTTAAGAGGAAGTAAACCCTTATTATAGGCTTACCTGTAGGTAAAAGTGGTGTAACTAGGACACTTTAAAGATAAAAAAACTTCTGTGTGTAGCAGCCTTCCCAGCACCCCCTAATTACTTACCTGAGCTCCATCTCTCTCCAGCGATGTCCACAAATGTCTAAGCCATCTGGGACGCTCCTGCTGATTGACCGAGTCACAGTAGCGGCACCATTGGCTACCACGGCTGTCAATCAAAGTCAGTCAGCCAAACAGGGAAGAGGGTGGGGGGGTCAGGTTGGGGATCCATATCTGAATGGACACACGGAGCTGTGACTCGGTTCCAGTGCCCCCATAGGAAACTGTTGACTATGGGGGCACTCAATAGGAGGGAGGGGCCAGGAGCAGCAAAGAGTGTAGGATCCGGGCTTCTCTGCAAAACCAATTGCATAGAGGAGCTAAGTATAACATGTTTGTTAGTTAACCACTTACGGTCTGCCCGCCGTCATTATATGGTGGCTCTTTGTAGTGGAATATCGTTGTTATGGCAGCAGTTAGCTGCCATAACCTTGGTATCCACTTCTTCAGTGGGCAGTCCGCTTTCAGATTAAAGTAAAAAATAAAACCCTTATATCAGAGGTCCTAATCTTAGTTGTATCCAAAGGTGTATGTAATTAGAAATTTTGCAAAATAAATGAATCGATCCTTCTGTGTCACAATTTAAAAGTCTTTTTATATATCTCTAAATCAGAAAGCTGCTCATCGCTCTTAATGACCTTTCTGTCTAAAGAAAGGCTAACAGCGATCTATAGATGCTCCATAGCGGCGTTCCCCCAGAAGACTTCAGAAGAAAGTGCTGCATTTATCATTTACACTTTATATGTGCACCAAGAAGACCTGCCTCTATTAATTGTAACAGCTGGGCATTTGTTAATTAGACAACATTAGTTTCAGTGGGAGTTAGTGTTTTAATTGATGCCATATACTCTTTACTACAAACAAGCTTTTGAATCTTATCTTTCAATTCCACAGAGTTGTAACAGGTTATATAGAGAATCCAGCTCTTGACATACAATGTATCTCTTAACATAAACAGTTCCTGGGATGTCTTTATTAATGTAGCCGGCAGGTTGCTCAGTTCGCAACACAAGTGCAACAAAATATTCAACAGTAGATGCTAAATGGCAGCAAATAACTGCATGAGTTTAGTTTCACATTGAATATCAATAATACCATACCACTATAATGAGATGCTTTATGATTTATCGCAGATCATAACATTAATGACATGTCCTAAATAGGCTGTATTGTCTAATAGGCTGGTGGAGTTTTATATATTCCTCACAATGGGAACACATTTTACAGTTCTTACTAGCATATGGCACTAATAAAAACCCATGAATGGTAGAGTGTTTATTAACTGTTGATGTCCACTGATTTGGCCCACAGCTTCTTACCACCTCCCTGGGATCTGTATGGTAGTCTACTCATACATCCAGGTGGAACATGGAATGATAGTCTATTGCACTGTCTTAGCAAAGGTTACTCTAATGACTCCTTCCATCTGCAGTTTACCCTTTAAGCATCATATGATATAGTGCAGTGATGGCAAACCTCGGTACCCCAGATGTTTTGGAACTACGTTTCCCATGATGCTCCTGCACTCTGCAGTGTAGTTAAGAATCATGGGAAATGTAGTTCCAAAACATCTGGGGTGCCAAGGTTTGCCATCACTGATATAGTGGCTCTGTGCAGTACATCATGCTGGGTACTCTGGCACATTTCATCCATGTTTGGCATACACCTCATTAGTGTGACATTATAACACACTTAACACCAGCTTGGCCTCCTCCAGTAATGCAATTTCCACATTCCCCATCATCGTTCTGTGCTCAAATACTGACATCTTCTGCCAGTCCTCTTCCAAATCAGGTGTCATCCAGCTCTGCCACTGGGCACTAACTAAATGTGTACAATCTGCATAAGTGCATTACCTGGTTCATTTCTCACCATCCTACATATTTTACTAATTGGCATTTTTATTAATAACTTTTTTTTACTAGTAATGGCGACGATCAGCAATTTTTATCATGACTGACATTATGGCAGACAGATCGGACACTTTTGGCATGATTTTGAGACCGTTCACATTTATACAGCGATCAGTGCAATTAAAAATGCATTGATTACTGAGTAAATGTGACTGGCAGTGAAGGGGTTAATCACTAGGTGGCACTGTATGGGTTAAGTGTGACCTAGGGAGTGATTCTAACTGTGGGGGGGGCTATGTGTGACACGACACTGATCACCACTCCTGATTACAGGGAGCTGTGATCAGTGTCACTAGGCAGAATGGAGAAATGCTTGTTTAGATCAGCATTTCCCCATTCTTCCTCTCCGTGAGACGATCGCTTGTATCCCCGCAGACATTGAGTCCACCGGACCCGCGATCACACTCACGGAGGTTGCAGCACGCCCGCAAACCGCTTCTTAAAGGGCAACGTACAGGTATGTTAATCTGCCTGTATGTGCGCTTCTGATGATGTATATTGGAGAAACTTCACCCTCCACCCTAATTTTTTTTCTCCCCCGCTTATCTGATGCTGAGATGTCCACATATCCCAGGAGGCATTGGGAGCTCTGATGTCATTCACCTAGGAGACTGTAGGAGGGGGGTAAACCGAACCGTTAAGAGGAGTTCTAGACTGTAAAAAAAAAAAAATTAAACGTCAGCAGCTACAAATACTGTATCTGCTGACTTCTAAGATAAGGATACTTACCTGTCCAGGTATCCTGTGATGTCGACACCCCAAGCTGATCCATAAATTGGCTCCAGGTGCAGTTACCGGCATCTTCACTAAGGGAAACAGGAAGTGAAGCCTTTTTTTACTCTCTCTGTACCACAGTGGAGATTTCTCTTGACTTCCTTATCGTAGAGATGCATCTCTTTGACACATGTCACTATGACACGTGTTCTTTGAATTATTTTTTTCTGATTACGACTGTAATATTTTAGGGATTGTTTGGATTACCTATCAGTTTCTGTTTTGGTTAGAGTGGTCTCTAGGACAAATAGAGAGGGTGATTTTACCTAATGGGGACATAGACATTCACATAAGTTTAAGACTTATGCCTTGTACACACGGTCGGACATTCCGACCACAAAATCCGTCAGATTTTTCAGATGGATTTTGGCTGAAACTGCCATTGCATACACACGGTCGGACAAAGTTGTCGGAAAATCTGATTGTTTGTAATGAAGTGACATTTGTTACGTACGACAGGACTACGTAGAGGCTAGTAGCCCATAGCTTTGGTCTCCTAATTTCATCTCTCAAATTTTCTCCATCGGAATTTCCTACACAAAAGGTCCGATAGAGCCCACACACGATCAGATTTTCCGAAATTATAATCCGATCGGACCTTTTCTGTCGGAATTTCTGACCATGTGTGGGCATAAGTTTAAAACAAAAAAGGTTTTGACTATATATACACATTATTTTCATTTCTTGGAATGTAGCAAAAATGGGACAAGATACTGACCATTGGTAACCTAGAGACTAAATTATCATTCACTTCGTGCTTATTGCAATGCGTTATTTGCTGGTTTCTATTACCCTGCTTATAGCATGTGTGTGGGAGTTAATTCCAGCTAGCAAAAATAAGGCAATATTCTATGTTTAGTGTTTTCTGTGGTATTTTTGTACAGTACAATATACTTATACAGTTATAGTTTTTACCTGCATACATGTCTTATGTACCTATTTGTGTCTGGACTCCTCTTCTGTGAGTCTGTTACTCCATTAACACCTCTAAACCGATTTCTAAAAAAAATTGTTACATTTTTAAATAATTATATTGTATTACTCCTATTTGTAACTTTGTATATAAATATGTGGGTTTTAAAACCATTTTAAGAAATATATAGTGATGGTGGGGGGGGGGGGGGGATTTACTAAAAATAGAATGTGCAAAATCTGGTGCAGCTCTGCTTAGAAACCATTCAGTTTCCAGGTTTGATTAAAGCTTAATTGAAAAAGCTGAAGTTAGAAGCTAATTGGCTACCATGCACAGATGCACCAGATTCTAATTGGTCCAGTTTTAGTAAATCATCCCCACAAAGTCTGAAGAAGGCATCTAATTCATCCCAAAAGCTTGTATCTTAATTAACGTCTGTTAGCCAATAATAGACATCACTAAACATCCAAACATTCTGCCTGGTCTTGATTATAAATAACATTTCTTCCACAGAAATATATTTAAGCAGGCCGTACACTGTTGCAGAGGCATAACTAGAACCTTCAGGGCCCAGGTGCAAGAAATCATGAAGATCCTTCCTGACCCCTACTTCCATCAGAGCCCCGGTCTTCCCTCCCAGAACTAAGGGTGGATCCAGGAGAGCAACGGGGCAATTGCCCCCCAGAAATTTAGTGCGCGTGTGGCTCGGTGGGTGAGCAGGCCGGCGGCTTGGTGGGCGGGTGAAAGAGCAGGTGGCAGCTGGGCAGCTAGGTGGGTGAGCGGACGGCTGACTGATCAGTGAGTCAGCGGGCAGGGGAGCAAAGAGATGACATCATCTCTCACCATCCGCTGCCCACCCTGCATTCCTGCAGTTCCGCCTTCACTGAGCAGGCAGCTGTGGGCAGCAGAGAGATTATATAATTTCTCTGCAGCCTGACTTCACTCTGGGACACAGTAAGAGACAATCCCCACCTTAGCAGAAAAGTGACACAGCAAGTAACAAATTGTGAAAATATAGCTGAAAAACAGCAGCTAATAAACTCCGCGCCACTTATACAAATGTAAAAAGAGAAATAAACTAATAGTCAGTGAATCAAATAAACTAAGTGAAACACTAATAGCTGCTCCCTAGAAACAAGAGAAAAAAACTTGTCGTGCTGAAAATAAGGTAATAGTAGGGGCGCTGAAAAAATTATAAATATAAATATCAATTACAAATGTGAAAATTAATAATCATAGAACACCTCAAGTAATAGACAACCTATCACCATGAATTAAAAAACAAATAGTTGCAAAGAAATGGATAATATAGACAATAGAAAATAATAAATAAAGTCCCAATTGGATACTAGAAAAACAAAAAATATATCCACAGTCCAAGACAGTGATTCATTCAGTGAAAAACTCAGTCTAAATCCATATGCCAGAAGGCGGCTGAAATCTTCTACAAAGTTGTGACACGTCCCTTCACCAAAATTTTTTTGGACACAGAAAACACCCCAACTGTGAAGATAAAGTTGTCTTCTTACCAGATGCTGTTGACTACTTTATTTAAAAAGATAGGCTTATCAAATAGGCTTATGCAGGTGAATTTCCTGCTCACATGGAATAAGGTGGACCTCTTATGGAAAAAACCTTCTCCTCATAGATTCAGACAGGTCATAAAAAAAGGAGAGCAAACAAAAACTAAAAGCTACAAAAACTGTGCGCTGCACTCTGTGATTGGTCCTGTCCTCTTCTGGGTCCTGTCATGTGTCCCTGAGGACTACAGGAGGGAGGGGGGAAGTAAAACTTCAATTTCTGATTGCCTAGGTGATCGGAGTGGATTTGGAAGAGGGTACTTGTCAAAAACAGGTATCCAATCCCCCCTCCTCTCCAAAAGCTCCTTTTTAGGAGTGGGGGAGGAGACCTGAAAGCGTAACTTCCTCTTTTGGTTGGAGCTCCACTTTAATTAACATGCTAATGAAATTATTAAATAAAGCCTGTTTGTTTTTGTTACATCATCTCTAGGCCTCTAGGCTTCTCTATGCAAAACAGGCAGGTTATGCGGATGGGAGTAGCCAGCAGGATGCTGTGTATAGCCTCTTAAAAACATTACAGTTGAGAGAGAAGGTATCGGGGCTTTAAATGAAGCACCTCGGGACAAGAGGTGCCTCCATCCCTAATATCAGTATACAGAAAGGGGGCAGTTTGGGACTTTAAATGAGGCACAAAGAGGAACTGGATGTAGGAAAGATCATTTATTGACCAACCATAAATATGACATTGTACAGTCAAAAATGGATATTGATAGACCCAGTCCAGTGAACATGAATTACTAAATGTTACTACACTGTGCAAGCCCTGCCCCGAGCATACAGAAAATAGAGAAAATTAATTAATAGTTTGTATCGAAATTAATTAACACAAATTATTATATAGTGCATATCACCAGATGAATAGTGATAACAAATATATATGATCTGTTGAAAAAAATATCCTGTGACTAAATATTATTCAACACTAAAAATAAATAAACAAATAACGAGAATCAAATGACTTGTTTCAAGTTCTATCAAAACAATGTCCACTTCCTAAAAACATTGTTACCAACACCACTGTGAAAGCTCCTGAGACTATAATGTATCCCAGAAAAATCATAGTCCATACGTTGAATCTTCAGATCATAATCCAAATAATGGAATAGTGAAAAAAACGTTTAACCAGTGTCTCTTGAATAAACAACAGATTACATCTACACTCCTCCACCACACCGCTCTAGATGTGACTCCTCTCCCCTTATGTGATTACACTCACCGTATATGCCTCACACTTTCGTGTTTGGCTGGATGTGCTTTTTCCTTTACAGGGTTTAAATGGGGTATCCAGGTTTCCACTCCAGAATGCAGGGCTAGTACCATGGCTGTTCTCATAGACACCACGGATGTTTCCATAGGTGTCACGGCTGTTCCGATAGATACTCGCTCCTTAACTGTACCACCGCTTTACAGGGATCAATGTAAGATGTTCAGCATCCTATATGCATCTCTCTCATTCGCCTAGTAGCCAAAATCCGACATGTTTCGTCATAAAATTGACTTAATCATGGACCTGGTCACTAGGCAAGACAAACTGACTTATATTTTCCCCAAACTGCTCTCAATGGGCGGTGTATAATCACCACACATGCGCATCACCTGTGTCCCCAATTCCATCAATGCTTAAGTTCACACTGCTCATTAATACAGAGTCAATCCATGATGCAATCTAACAAGCTTTTAAAGATTATATATAAATATCATTCCAACAATCTAAAACTCAATTGCACAAAAGTAAAGGTAGATTAATACTCTATACAGATATTGGTAGTGAATAGTAGCAGAGAATTTCCACAAGGGGAGTCGCTCTTAACATATCAATCTGCATCAGCATATATAGCGTCCTATCTCCCCCAATTTCTATTGCTATCCTATATCAGATGCTACATGCCTTGGAGAAGGGGGGTGACCTGCAGACTTAAAATAAACAAATTGGAAATGGGTTTTATTGATATCTATATTTCCATTAAGGAGAACTAAATACCACACATGAGACAAATAATTAATGCATTCAAAAATGCCTTATGACTTAATAACATCTGACCCATTTACATGGATCATGTCAGCATGCAGGGAAATACACCTGCATTAACCCACATGTATATATCACTAATTAAGTCCCTGGTCCTATTTAAACTAAAATTACAAAACTATATAAAAATACAAATATTTATATATGTGTGATCACACTGCTTGCAGTGCGCGTGCAACACACATATATATAAAATCCTACAAATGGTGTTCCTCAAAGTGCAATGACATACCATGGCACTGGAACCCCTTCCGGGTGTTTCCTGGATGTTCAGAGATTCGCACTCCTAACATCCGTTTGGTGCGACCCACATAAACCAATCCGCAGGGGTACCATAACACAAATTAACCCTTCCTTCTGATAGTAACAGAGGTCAAAACATCCCACCATGTTAAAACCTACTGCTCCAGCAGGTGATCGAGGTTTTATTTAAAAATCCCTGATATATCTAACTCCCCTTCACTCATCTCACAATTAGTTGAGAAGATGTTGTCAGGGTTGATCTGTCTGTTCGACGGATCCTGATAGCATCCATAGCAGCAGGTGGTTATATAAATAATATGTAAAACAAGGACACACTTACTCTTTCCCCCATCTATTGTGTATCACCACTGCGCTAAATAAAAAACTATAAACTAAGCCGCCACTTTAAAAAAACAAAATGTGTACAATATTCCTTATCTAAACAATAGAATAAGCAGCGCTGAATATAAATCCACACCAGTGAATTCAAAAATATTAAAGATGATAGACCCAGTCCAGTGAACATGAATTACTAAATGTTACTACACGGTGCAAGCCCTGCCCCGAGCATACAGAAAATAGAGAAAATTAATTAGCTCCTGATGAGGCGGTATTATTCCCCAAAACGCATAGAGCTTACAAAGATGCACAACCCAATAACGTTATTTCTGATGATACTCATTCCTTTTTAAAGTTTTGTATGAATTGTAAATGGAGCATCAACGGGAATGTTATTATATATATTGTCTACCACCTTTGGTTAATGATTTTATTGTTTTAGAGTTTCTGTAAATATTATCTTTATTGCAATATCCATTTTTGACTGTACAATGTCATATTTATGGTTGGTCAATAAATGATCTTTCCTACATCCGGTTCCTCTTTGTGCCTCATTTAAAGTCCCAAACTGCCCCCTTTTTGTATATTGAAAACATTACAGTGCCCTGCCTAAGTACTCCTGATGCAAACAATGGGCTGGTTTTTGAGAAGTTATTCAAATATCAAAAAGCCTTAATGGGTGGATGTTATTCTGGAGGAGTGGAAGTTCTAGGCAAGCTGCATGTGCTTACAGGTCTAGGTAATGTCCAGATATGATAGTGGGCCTTTATGACTGAAGAAACTAAAATCCAATGAATGAGAAGGGCAGGCCAGGGACAGTAATGCTGAAGAGGAAAGAACTGAAAGGTGTAAGTATTGTTATATAGTAGACTTTTGCTTCATGATAGCTATGTGCGGCCATTAGCTTCAATTTAGGTTAGCGTCATGGCAGAAAATTGAGGATATAATGTGATCTGGCAGGTGCCTCAAATTGGAAGATCGTATCCCATATAATTAGGAGAAAACTTATTTAAGAGCTCAACCTGAAAGTGCAAAATATGGCCACAATTTCTATCTACAACCTTAAGTTAAGTTTGCCATTTAATTGATTATGTTGAACTAAACGATCCAAAGAAAACAGTATGTGGGGCTATAAGTTAATAATTACCATTTGCAAACAAAAAAGAAGTTCAGCTAAATAAAGAACTTTTAGGCAACTTTGCAGCCTTTTGCCCACAAAATAGTAGTAATAATAACAATTGTGATAATGATAATAATGTAACATTTCATGTTAACCACTTCCCACCCGGCCAATGTACATATACGGCCGGGTGGGAGCCCCTCCTTCTGACTGGACATTCAGGAACGTCCATCAGAAGGAGGGGGATCGCATGCGCGTGCCCGCGCAGCGGCGTGATCCCGATGCGCTCGTCTCACCTGGACGCGGCGCATCCCGGATCGAAAGAGGGTTCTGAGATTGGCCCTCCTGATCACATGACGCCGTGTCTAATCACAGCTGTCATGTGATGTAAACAAACAGCCGGTTGCTAGGCAATCGACTCTCCTCTCCTCAGTCGTCGCTGAGGAGAGGAGAGCAGATCGCTGCAGCCGGCTGGTGATCAGTGAGTATGAGCTGTTTTTACAGCTTTTTACTCACTGATCACTAGTCTAGTGTAATACACACATGTCCCCACACATGTCCCCAAAACACATGTCCCCACACATGTCCCCAAATAATAAAACACATGTCCCCAAATAATAAAAACACATGTCCCCCACATATGTCCCACTAAAATCACATGTCCCAATGATTATCTGCACACATATGTCCATGATCACCTGCACACATATGTACATGATCATTTGCGTACATATGTCCGTGATCACACAAACCAATTATTATACACTTAATGGAATTTTTTTTACCAAAAACATGTAGCAGAATACATTTTGGCTTAAATTTATGACAAAATTTGATTTCATTGGATTTCTTTTAAAATAGAAAGAAGAAAATATAGTTTTTTTTCCAAATTTCCGCTTTTTTTTTATATCACAAAAAATAAAAAACGGAGTCATGAATAAATACCACCAAAATAAAGCTCTATTTGTGTGAACAAAATTATAAAAATTTCATTTGGGTACAGTGTAGCATGACCGCGCAATTGTCATTGAAAGTGCGAGAGCGATGAAAGCTAAAAATTGGGCTGGGAAGGAAGGGGGTGAAAGTGCCCTGTATTGTAGTGGTTAATATAAAGGTGATTGTTGCATACAAAGATAACACAAGTTAACAGTACAGATTTTTTTTTTAAATAAAAGTAGTACTTAATCTATTGAAACCCCTACAAGAACTGCAATATTATAAATAGGTAGCGCAACAAAGTCAACCACAAATTTGTTCAGAAGATATAATAAAGTCATGATTGAAGACTTTAAGGCATAATACATATATAATATACGGTACAAATAAACACAATGCAAGAGAATGTAAAGTTCCACATATCTGCATGCTGAAAAGTATACTTCTGAGTAATAGATTTTTTGTTTTGTTTTTTACATCAGGGCTTGTATGTCTCAAGCGTCATTTCTTGACACCTCTGTAATTGATTTTCAGTAGTGCTTTTAGTTGCTATTATTGTCCTGTACATACTTACCTTAAATGTCTGTAGAGACATTAAAGGGGTTGTAAAGGTAATTTTTTTATTTTCTACATAGTTTTCTTTAAGCTAGCGCATTGTTGGTTCACTTACCTTTTCCTTTGATTTCCCTTCTAAACGTTTTTTTTCTTTGTCTGAATATCTCACTTCCTGTTTCTCCTCAGTAAACTTCTCACCATCATCCGAGTGGTGGTTAGTCAGCCAGAACAGCTTACTGAACAGCTTACTGAGGAGGAACAGGAAGTGAGAAATTCAGACAAAGAAAACAAAGAAAAAAAAACATTTAGAAGGGAAATCGAAGGAATAGATAAGTGAACCAACAATGCACTAGCTTAAAGGAACCTATGTAGAAAATAAAAAATTTACCTTTACAACCCCTTTAAATCTACATTAAGATACAACATTCTTACTGCCTTACAGTGATGATGCTTTTTAAGATTGCCACTGTAGAGAGTCACATTTATCTACGACAACAAATTACAGAATATCTTGCTAAAAAAAATAAAAAAATTAAAATGTAAGAAGATATTGTTTTTTTTTTTTAATCAAGTTTTGTGTATTGGTTTAATAGCTGGATCTCTAAAATCAAGGTTGCTATAGAAACTTTTCAAACTAGCATGCAATAGGTAGAGGAAATAACTTAAAATAACATGTTACTACTGAATACACAGAAGGATATTTAGTTGTATATCAAGGTTATTGCCTTCCAAAGTATATAGGCCAAAGATTTTAGAATCTAGGCCTTTGTTTATTGCCTCTCATTTTCAGTCACCCCCTACATTTAGCTGCTTTGCACAGAGAAAGTCAAATTATGTATGCTATGTCACTGGACATTTATGGAAGCCTCTGAAAATCAAATATTGATATTGTCTTATGCGTTCTCTGAGCTTTGTTGTGTAAGCTGTAATAGCTGATTAAACCAAACAAAGAGCATGCTAAGAGGGCAGTCACTTTGGTGTTTATCAGAAGGTTCTCTGTGAATTGTGGAGGCCTTTAAGCACATAACAACTGGTAAATGTATCATACTTTTGAAACTGTGGTACATATGCCATTTGTATCAATTAAATAAAATACAATATAAAATCAGGTAAAACTAAAAATACATTTATAATTAAAAACGAATGCTTAATACAGTAAAACTGTGCTTTGCTCAATCAGAGAAAACAGCAGGTTTACTTTAATGGTGGCCCCTACAACTGCTAATGCCTAAAGTGTTGGTTACCCCAGCATTTTATATTCCTGATATGTGATTGCTGTACCATGTACTTGCACTTCTCTTTGTATTGCTGAAATTCTTGGTGTTCCTGCCTGTCCCTCTGTGTTCCTATTCAAAACTGACCACACTAAGCGGATGAGTACATTGTGGTCAGTTCTCTAGTTATGCTGGGAACCAATGATCAGACTTGTCCTGACTAAGGATGAGCCGAACACCCCCCGGTTCGGTTCGCACCAGAACCTTCGAACGGACCAAAAATGTGTACGAACTTTAGAACCCTATTAAAGTCTATGGGGCTCAAATGTTCGAAATCAAAAGTGCTAAATTTAAAGGCTAATATGCAAGGTATGCAACAAACAACACCAGCAATAAGGGGTATCTTCAGGTGTATACTGTGCTGGAGGCACACAACACCCAATTTAATGCCTGCAGATGCCTGTATTAGAGAAAACCAGCAATAAGGGGTAGATATAGGTGTATACTGTGTTGGAGGCACACAACACCCACTTTCACTCCCGCAGATGCCTGAGAAAAGAACACTGTCTCTGCCGATCTTGCTCTTTCCCTGCATGCCAGAACACACTACACAAGGCCGCTGCACTGGCAGCCTTATATAGTGTGGGGCGTGTACTAAACCCCCTGAGCTATAATTGGCCACAGGCATCCTGCCTGTGGCCAATTATGGCTCTCCTTGCTACTGGCGCTGTGATTAGCCAAGCATGCTGGGTCACAGTGCATTCTTGGCCAATCATGAGTCAGCAATGCACTGCGATGGCGTAGTGCATTGTAGGCCATTCATGCCACACGAATTTGGTGCGAACGGTCCACAAAGTTCTGAATTCACCGAACATACAAATGGCCGATGTTTGAAACGAACATGCGTTCGAGTCAAACACTGAGCTCATCCCTAGTCCTGACATGCCTCCCATACATAGCCATTCACTAATGGAAAGCTCAGTGTACTCTTACTTCTCCTCCCCCCAGCTCTTATGCAGCTGAGAACAGAGGAATGTGATCACATATTAAAAAACTGAATAAAAGGTATTGATAATGTTTTTTAATATCTATACACAAATGTTTTGCCTTCCATTTGTATTTTAAACTAGATTGATTGTTTTACAAGGTGATCATTTACAATCACTTTAACTTTATTTTACTGTCCTGCTAGTAGCAAAGAGTGGGAGTCCTGTGCAAGCTCCAGGTTGCAACTTGGAGCTTATACATGGTTGGAGCACCACCCTGTGACAGAAATTCAGCCTCATACCCAGAAATGTCAAAATGAGGGAGTGTTAGCACAATGGAAAGGTATGCAATGCTGATGGGGCATCATTAAAGTGAACCTATTACTGTACTTTGCCCTGTATGGAAAAAGCACAGGCTTGCTTTAAGGTGTATATACAAGTATTATGGCGCTCATAAAAACACCCACCCGCCTATCACTATTTTTCAAGAAGTGAAAAACACTTAATAAACACAATATTTAAAAAACATATTTAAAAGGCATAATGATAATGCTGCAAGTAATAATGCTATAGGTGCAATCAGCACAAGAGGGGGAATGGAAAGGGATGGGGGGATGGGAGTGAAAGGAGCGGAAGTAAGGAGAGGACCCCTTCCTTAACTAGGTCTAAAATCCGACAGGGAAGGGGTTAATCACTCGGGGGGGTAAAAACTCTCAGGGGGGTAAAAGTACGGTCCAAACACGGCCGCCATCCAGTGGAAACTGAAACAGGTTCCCAATTAGTACTGTAAAGATAAGAGAGAGAGGCGCCTCTGAGTGTAGACTGTAAAATTCTTATTTAATGCACAGGTGGTTAAAAACACTCACATTAGGTAGTACATTAACAGGCAATGTAAAGATTCCAAACCGGAGGAAGACCCTCAATGTGTCATCTGTATCCCTTGCGCTGGGGGAGTCCTGTTGACGTGTGTCCGCTCCTGGGGGCTGTATTAGATGTGCAGAGCCGGCCGATGTAGAGCCGTGAGCATTAGTCCGAGGCGTGGAACGCACGAGGAACTCCGGGGCGACAGGAGATGACGTCACAGGGGATGCAACGCATTTCCTGAGCTGGCAAGACCGTGTATGACAGGACGGCTGCGCTCCTTTATCAAGCTCAAGTGTTTTTAACCACCTGTGCATTAAATAAGAATTTTACAGTCTACACTCAGAGTTGCCTCTCTCTCTTATCTTTGCTTTAAGGTGTACACTACTAGTACACATACACTACCAGTACATGTACAAAAAAACTTTTAAAGACTGAAAGTCAACCTTCATCCTAGGTTATAGAGAAAAGCAAGACTTGACAAACTTCCATTTCCATAATAAAGGCTGGACATAACAGCTATATTACTGCCATTTTCTCTTTTGTCTCCTTAAGGTTCTTTTCAAACACTGATTTACTGCAACCACATACAAGTATATATACACTCAACGTCTTTTCTGTTTAAAAGAAAGTACTGCAGGAAAGTTATCATAATTGCTTTTATTAGAGAAGAAATAGCTCTCATTTAGTTCTAGTTAATATCTTATTCCCACAGACACACACACTGATATAGTATTGTCCTCTCTTGATGTGATTCACAGCTCGCTGAAACAGACACAGAATATTTATGGGTATAGTTCATTTTCTTTTTATCATTTTCACGACACAAACCTTGGAGACTTGCAATTATTAATCAGAATTATCTGGCACTTTCAAACAAAAAGATCAGGGGTTAGGCTGAAGTGATAAGGATAGGATAGTTCTACAGTGATGATGATTGGCTCAGAGTAATGGTGACATCACAAATTCAGTTCACCTCTTCAGATAGATTTCTATTTCTATATGTTAATAAAAATTGGAAGCGTTCATAAACATTCATTACTTTTTTGCTTATATATTTGGTCCTTACATGAGCTCAGTGTATTGCTTAGAGAATACATTGGAATTAAGATGTTGGATATCAACAACTGAGTAATATTCATAAAATGGAGGTTGTTTTAGTTAACATGCTCTACTCCTATAACCCTATTGTGTATTTAGAGATCTATATTTTAAATGTTTCTACTATGATTGCCTTTTACATGTTTATTAATACTTAGATATTCAGGTTAAATTTTTGTTGAAATATATGCTAAACTTTGCTTCTATTTAACATAGAGGGTGGTTAGCAATGTAACATGGTGATCTATAGACATTGGACAGCTGCTTTGGAAGACTATCTTAGGCAAGAAAACAGAAAAAAAAACATACAGTGCAAACAGATCATAGTGTACTCATTGCACAATAATACTACACTATGATCTGTTCTGTAATCTGGATCTTTTTGTTTCTCTGATTGCTGCATAACTCCAGAGCTCCCCCCTCTCTTTCATGAGATGCCTGCCAATGGGTTTACCCTGAACCTTCTAGTTTATTTAAAAATAGGATGACTATCTTTGAAACTTTTGTTGGTCTTTTACCAGACCCAGTAATTGCATTTTACATGAGTTACTGAATTGATGGCAATTAACATCTAATATCCTATACATTTAGGCTGAGTGTTTGTTTTTACTTTTCTTTCTTACTAGCGTGTAAATATCTTAGGGCCCCATTAAGGCTAATCTGTAGCCAAGCCCGGACATTCAAGTATTTAAATATTTCTAGCAATCAATAAATGAGTGTTAAAATAAGCCCTTGCTGACATCTTTAGCTTCAGACTCTGAAGAAATGAATCTTCAAAGTTAACACCAGAAGCATTGAGGTAATTCAGAAACTCTCTCTCTCTCTCTCTCTGTCTCTCAGCAGCTCAGCTCACCCTTTACCTAGTCCCAGAGCACTTTTTCCAAATTTAAGTTCGATTTTGGAAGGCTGGAAGATAGCTAACTCACTGCTGGAAGGGGTAGCTGAGCTGACTTGAACTTGACATGAATTCCAGTTCTTCTGCTGTCAACTTTGAGAATGAATTACTCCGCAATGCCTGCAGCTACAGAAGTCAGCAAAATCTTGGTTTAAAATATATTTATTTTTTTATTTATTTTTTCTTTAAAGGTATAGGTAGCACCATAAATTTATGCAGCGCTTTATACTTATTTATTATACAATCACATCAGTCCCTGCCCTCAAGGAACTTACAATCTAAGATACATTTAAATACTTAAATGTCCATAGTTTCGCCAGAGTTACATTTTAGGCCAAGGCCATGCTCTTTTTTGCTGTTATGAATTAAAAATTCCAACATGACTTGAGAATTTTGGACTGGTAGGGTACGCATGACCTTAGCACTCATGGCAACTATAGAACCATGGGATAACTGATCTTACTTCAGACTCCATATGCCTGTAGTCAGGACCATGAAAATGCTTCTGCAATCAGTTTAAAATGATCAAAATATCATATGAAAATATTTAATTTTTAATGAGATATTCAGATCATAGTACAATGGGACAATATGACCTAACTATTGCTCTAAGCAACACTCCTGCATTTCTGTATCATGATGTTGCACATAAAGTATAAACTGATTTATGTTACAATTAAGCCCCATACACACTATCAGATTTTCTGCTGATTTTTTCCTTCAGATTTACCAAAACCATATAATATGAGGTCAAACCTTAGGAGTTTCAATGTGAATGCAATCAGGCAGGCCCTTGCACTACATGGTTTTGGTAAATCTGAAGACAAAAATCAGCAGAAAATCTGATTGTGTGTATGGGGCTTAAGATAGTAAACATTACACAAAGTGCTCCTTTGACACTACTTTCTGTATATTTATTTAGTTGTAAAATTACAATTTAAGTTTAATATTAATTTGCTAAAATTTGTTCTTATACAGAACACTGCTATAATGGAGCTTTGGATCACATAGAGTTAAATGTGTTTTAGCGCAATAGTCAATCGTGAGGGCTAGTGGGAGGTGAATTTTTGATTTTCTAAATGCTTTCAGATCTGAGCAGTTTCAGTGCTAGGATATTTTGGTAAATAATGCAGCAATTCTCTTAGAAAGTACTTGCAAGTGATAATGGATTATCAATATGGAAATCTTTTTCCTCCCTTTCGAATAATCACAGATTTGCTGTCCTCTGAGAATTCATTTAAGGCAGCAAGAAGTGCCTCTTATTCATCATCTCTTGGAATTACAAGCCATCTCCCCCATACTCATGTAATAGGTATTTTGTCATAATATGCTAACTCACTTCCATAACACACTACACAGCCACGCAGTCAAGTTTTTCTCAAGAAAACTTTTTTAATTGCTTTAACAGATGTTCCTAAGGCACCTAATACAAGCCAACCTGAAAACTCTGTGTGTGTATTCATAAAACTATAAAAGTGTGGAGAGATTAGATCAAAGGAATTCAAGTCTTGTGGTTGAAAACATGAAAAACTACCTATGTTACAAAGAGCAGTCATTCAGCTCCCAGTGTCAAAAACCTGAAAGCTAGAATATGAAAGATCATTGTATAAAATAGAGAAAAACGTTCATTAACATTATTTTCATTATGTCCAATTAGATAGCCTGCAGAAAGTAAGGGGGGGTTTCAATAACTGAATATGCCCTATCAAAAATAGTTAATAGAGATTAGGTGAAAAAAAAAGAACATCATACAGTTCACAATACTATAGAGGTTCCCTCTCCTCTGAAATTGTAAACAGCACAAAATGGGCTAAAGTGACAAAGTGAAATACAGAAAAAGCCTTATCAGATAAGGTATGGATGAACAAAGAATCCCCTCTTTCCACCATAAAAACATAATGAAGACGAACTGCATGTATGAAACAAGACCATACAATTATGGCACATCAATCATTTAAAGTGAAACTAAACTGCCATCTGCAGGGGGGTGTTCTTGCCAATAATTATGGCAGACGTATCTCTGTGCTTGTCCTTCTCCAGTACAGACACTTTAATCTATCCATTCCACCATCTTCATTGCATCTCCTTCTGGGTCCATCATCTTGGGTGACAACTGATGATGTAACTCCTGTGCATGCATGTTTGAGTTACCTAGTCCCAGGCAGCATAGACAGATAACAAATTGGCTTGGAGTACTTTTTTTTTTAGCAGAAGAGACTTAAAATGTCCAACAGTTTTTTTTTTTTTTTTTACTTTTGTACTGCTGTATCAGTTCAATTTAGGGTAAACCTTTAAAAAAACAGAAAATAAAGATCATACTGAGGGACCTCAGTAGCCTGAATAGGTTAGGGGAACTTTCAAACTTCCAAATTCTCTAGAAAATTACAGGGTGCTCCTATCCATTCTTGTGATACTGATGTGGCTCCACCTATGCATTTAACATAAGCCAACACTCAAATGTCCATTGAAAAAGTGGGCTGTGAAATGTAAAATAGAGAACAGTGTGTATTTCTGTGCATCTAATTCTGAGATTTACAAAGCTCTCTTACACTCCACAGCAATTTATAGTTAGGGAATATAGTGGGGTCTCCTTTCCACTCCCAGTGTTCTGACAAGATAATGAAAGTGCAAATGGCCTATACCAAATTCAGGTACTTCTGCTAGTTTTTTTTTTTTCTTAACCACTTGCCGACCAGCGCACGACGATGTACGTCGACAGAATGGCACGGGCAGGCAAATGGGCGTACATGTACGTCCCTTTAAATTTGCCGCCCTGCCATCGGGAGCGCGCCGCCGGCGGGGCGCTCCCGCGCTGGTCGGGACCCCCGTGAGTCCGGTCGCGGAACCCGCGGACTCGATCGCCGCGGGCATCCCCGCGATCGTCTCACAGAGCGGCCAAATGAAAAAATGCCGTTGTAAACAGCATTTCTTTATTCTGCCTAGCAACTAGTGATGCTGATCTCTGCTCCATGTGATTGGAGCAGAGATCAGTGTTCACTAAATGAAAGCCCAACCCCCCCACAGTTAGTAACACACCCCTAGGAACACTTAACCCCTACACTGCCACCCACTGGTTAACCCCTTCACTGCCAGTGTCATTTACACAGGAATCACTGCATTTATATAGCAGTGATTACTGTATAAATGACAATGGTCCCAAAAATGTGTCAAAAATGTCCGATGGGTCCCCCACAATGTCACAGTCACAATAAAAATCGCTGATCGCCGCCATTACTAGTAAAAAAAAAAATAATAAAAAATTATTAATAAAAATGCATTAAAACTATCCCTATTTTGAAAACGCTATAACTTGTGCGCAAACCAATCAATAATCGCTTATTGCGATTTTTTTTACCAAAAATATGTAGAAGAATACGTATCGGCCTAAACTGAGGGAAAAAATTTTTTTTTTATATATTTTTGGGGGATATTTATTATAACAAAAAGTAAAAAATAATGCGTTTTTTTTCTAAATTGTCGCTCTATTTTTGTTTATAGCGCAAAAAAATCAAAACCGCAGGGGTGATCAAATACCACCAAAAGAAAGCTCTATTGGTGGGGAAAAAAGGACGTCAATTTTGTTTTGGAGCCACGTCGCACGACCGCACAATTGTCAGTTAAAGCGACGCAGTGCCGAATCGCAAAAAGTGGTCTGGTCTTTGACCAGCAAATTGGTCCGGTCTGAAAGTGGTTAAACAATACATTTAATGTTTCAACACTAAACACAGAGCTGCATGTATTACATGCTTTGAATGATCTGGTCTGAGTAAAATTAATTGATTCTATTGCTTATGTTCACATAAACATTATCAATGATCTTTCTACTGCTCTAATGAATTTGATTGACAGAGGTATTAATGATAATAATAATAATCATAATATTCATAGTAATAATACATAATTGTATCTCCAGGGTTCAGGGGGTCTTATTGGACTAAACAGACAGAAAGGATCTAATGGTGACAGAGAGTTACATGTGTGTTCTTTATGTCTGCCCACAAGATCCAGCTTTTAAAGCATTTTAAAGCGGAGTTCCACCCAAAAGTGGAACTTCTGCTTTAAGGAGTCCTAACCCCATGGCATGCCACATTTGGCATGTCATTTTTTTGGGGTGGGGGGGTGGGTACCTAGTTTTGATGAGTACCCAGCTCCCACTTCCACTTGCGCCACCTAGGCAACTCCTCCTCTCCCCCTCCCTTCCTGCAATCTTTCGAGACACATCACAGGTCGCAGAAGATTGCTTGGCCATTCAGGACATGCAGTGTGACTCAGAAATGCACAGTACGCACCTGGCTGTGAAACCGCAAGCTGTCACAGCCGGGTGCCCACACAAGTGATGCCAGCACTGGGGAGAGGCGGGGGAGAGAACCGAGGCTTCGGACAGCCGCATTGCTGGACTGTGGGACAGGTGAGTGTGTGTTTATTAAAAGTCAGCAGCTACACTTTTTGTAGCTGCTGACTTTTAATAAACAGAAAAACAAGTGGAACTCTGCTTTAAGTAGCAAAAGAGAAACAATAAATTATAAGGGTTCCATGAACTGCAGGGCAAGTCAACAAAGAGAGTTCTGGGTTTATAAGGTCACTGTAGGAATAGGGAGTTGGGTACTAGTAACTGATGCCTCAAGCAACAAGAAATGGGGGAATATCAATTTTAATGCCTTGTACACATGGTCAGACATTCCGACCACAAAATCCGTCCAATTTTTTCCGACGGACTTTGTCCGAAACTTGTGTTGCATACACACGGTCGGACAAAGTTGTCGGAAAATCAGATCGTTTGGAACATTGTGCCGTTCATTGCCTACGACGGGACTACGTAGAGGCTAGTAGCCAATAGCTTTGGTCTCGTAATTTGATCTGAGCATGCGTGGCACTTTGTCCGATCGGAAATTCTCTACAAACAATCAGAAAAAGTCTGATTGGATTTTTTTGCCCACACACGATCGTATTTTCCGACAATATAATCCGATCGGACCTTTTCCGTTGCAATTTCCGACCGTGTGTACAGGGCATTAAGCTGGTTATACACTAGTAAATTTTTTCTTAACATTTTTCATTGTAAAAAGGTTGTAAAGTTGGCCATAGACTGAAATTCAGCCAGTTCAGCAGGAACTGGCTGCATTTTATGGATTTTATGGATTTATGCATGTATGGCCATTCCTGTTCGAGAGGAGCTGATCTAATGATCAACTCCTCAGGAATGGGACTGTTGGTTTGTGTTTCTTTGATCAGTTCCACTATCAGTATACAATAGCACAGTATGATCAGTTGTTTGATCAGTTCCACTATCAGTATACAATAGCACAGTAGGGAGGATTCCTTCATTCACCTCAAATGTGTGGATGAGGGAATCTGTTTATTTATTTATATATTTTGATCAGTCTAAGAATGTTGTAAGAATGTTCTTTCGTTTTTATAACCACCTTCAGACCGGACCATTTTGCTGGTAAATGACCAGAGGTCTTTTTACAATTTGGCACTGCGCTGCTTTAACTGGTAATTGCGCGGTCATGCAATGTTGTACCCAAACAAAATTTGCGTCCTTTTCTTCCCACAAATAGAGCTTTCTTTTGATGGTATTTGATTGCCTCTGCGATTTTTATTTTTTGCGATATAAACGTAAAAAGACCGCAAATTTTGAAAAAAAATGATATTTTCTACTTTTTGTTATTAGAAAAATCCAATAAACTCAATTTTAGTCATACATTTAGGCCAAAATGTATTCAGCCACATGTCTTTGGTAAAAAAAAAGTCAATAATTGTATATTTATTGGTTTGCGCAAAAGTTGTCACATCTACAAACTAAGGTACGTTTTCTGGAATTTACGCAGCCTTTAGTTTACGACTGCCTATCTCATTTCTTGAGGTGCTAAAATGGCAGGGCAGTACAAAACCCCCCCAAATTACCCCATTTTGGAAAGTAGACACCCTAAGGAAATTGATAAGT
The DNA here is from genome assembly GCF_037356315.1 of Lithobates pipiens. Lineage (NCBI taxonomy): Eukaryota > Metazoa > Chordata > Amphibia > Anura > Ranidae > Lithobates > Lithobates pipiens. The sequence goes on from NW_027507903.1 coordinate 146,939,308, forward strand.
GGCATGTTGAGCCCATTGAATATTTTATTGTTTGCCTCAAGCGATTGAATAATGACAAAAAAATTTTTTTTTTTTTTTTTACACAAAGTTGTCACTAAATGATATATTGCTCACACATGCTATGGGCATATGTGAAATGACACCCCAAAATAAATTCTGCTGCTTCTCCTGAGTACGGAGATACCACATATGTGGGACTTTTTGGGAGCCTAGCCGCGTACGGGGCCCCGAAAACCAAACACCGCCTTCAGGCTTTCTAAGGGCGTAAATTTTTGATTTCACTTCTCACTACCTATTACAGTTTTGAAGGCCATAAAATGCCAAGATGGCACAAAACCCCCACAAATGACCCCATTTTAGAAAGTAGACACCCCAAGCTATTTGCTGAGAGGCATTTTGAGTCCATGGAATATTTTATATTTTACCACAAGTTGCGGGAAAATTACAAACTTTAATTTTTTTTTTTTTTTCACAAAGTTGTCACTAAATGATATATTGCTCACACATGCTATGGGCAAATGTGAAATGACACCCCAAAATAAATTATGCTGCTTCTCCTGAGTACGGGGATACCACATATGTGGGACTTTTTGGGAGCCTAGCCGCCTACGGGGCCCCGAAAACCAAGAACCGCCTTCAGGTTTTCTAAGGGCGTAAATATTTGACTTCACTTCTCACTACCTATTACAGTTTTGAAGGCCATAAAATGCCAAGATGGCACAAAACCCCCACAAATGACCCCATTTTAGAAAGTAGACACCCCAAGCTATTTGCTGAGAGGCATGTTGAGTCCATGGAATATTTTATATTTTGCCACAAGTTGCGGGTATATTACAAACTTTTTTTTTTTTTTTCACAAAGTTGTCACTAAATGATATATTGCTCACGCATGCCATGGGCATATGTGAAATGACACCCCAAAATAAATTCTGCTGCTTCTCCTGAGTACGGGGATACCACATATGTGGGACTTTTTGGGAGCCTAGCCGCGTACGGGGCCCCGAAAACCAAGCACCGCCTTCAGGCTTTCTAAGGGCGTTACAGTTTTGAAGGCCATAAAATGCCAAGATGGCACAAACCCCCCCCAAATGACCCCATTTTGTAAAGTAGACACCCCTAAATTTAGGGGTACACTAGTGAGACTAGGTAATAAATGGCGGGTGCCCTGAAACTATAAAAAAAATAACTAACCAACCAGCGTCACCTGTAACAGTTATATGGTGATCACTGGTGAAAGGGTTAACTAGGGGGCAATCAGGGGGCTTTATGCGGTAGTATATGGGGGTCCCTGGCGCTATAAAAAGCTGCGGCGAACCTAAATACCTACCTGCCTAACTAGCGTCACCTGTGACACTAATACAGTGATCAGAAAAACGATCGCTTATTAGGCTGGGTTCACACTGGAGCGATGCGGGAACGCCACGAATCCGCGGCGGGTTCCCGCATCACATGCCTCCCGGCGGCAGTTCACACTGCCCTATGCGAACTGCTGGGAGTGTCAGTGAAATGTTAATGACACCCCCAGATCAGTTCACATATCGCAGTGCGATCTGCAAACTCGGATCGCATGGTGTGAACACCCATGCGATCCGATTCTGCTGCGGACCAGAAAAAGGGTCCCGTGCGAAATTGCGGCGGGTGCGGCGGGTGCGGCGGGTGCGACACGAATTCAGCCATACTATCTGTATGGCTGAACTCGAATCGCACAGAGATCGGATGTGATTTGCACTGCAGTGCGGTGCAAATCACATCCGTTCTCATAAACCGCTGCAATGTGAACCCAGCCTTAGTGACACTGGCGACGGGGGGTGATCACGGGGTTAAACCTTTATTGGGGGGGTTAGGGGGGTACCTTAGAACTAAAGGGGGCTAACCCTAACTGCCCTAACAGTTATTACAGTCACAAATGACACCCGCCGGGTGATCAGGGGGTTAAACCTTTATTAGGTAATAAATGGCGAGTGCCCTGAAACTATAAAAAAATAACTAACCAACCAGTGTCACCTGTAACAGTTATATGGTGATCACTGGTGAAAGGTTAACTAGGGGGCAATCAGGGGGCTTTATGCGGTAGTATATGGGGGTCCCTGGCGCTATAAAAAGCTGCGGCGAACCTAAATACCTACCTGCCTAACTAGCGTCACCTGTGACACTAATACAGCGATCAGAAAAACTATCGCTTATTAGGCTGGGTTCACACTGGAGCGATGCGGGAACGCCATGAATCCGCGGCGGGTTCCCGCATCGCATGCCTCCCGGCGGCAGTTCACACTGCCCTATGCGAACTGCTGGGAGTGTCAGTGAAATGTTAATGACACCCCCAGATCAGTTCGCATATCGCAGTGCGATCTGCAAACTCGGATCGCATGGTGTGAACACCCATGCGATCCGATTCTGCTGCGGGCCAAAAAAAGGGTCCCGTGCGAATTTGCGGCGGGTGCGGCGGGTGCGACACGAATTCAGCCATACTATCTGTATGGCTGAACTCGAATCGCACAGAGATCGGATGTGATTTGCACTGCAGTGCGGTGCGAATCACATTCGTTCTCATAAACCGCTGCAATGTGAACCCAGCCTTAGTGACACTGGCGACGGGGGGTGATTACGGGGTTAAACCTTTATTGGGGGGGGTTAGGGGGGCACATTAGAACTAAAGGGGGCTAACCCTAACTGCCCTAACAGTTATTACAGTCACAAATGACACCAATGCAAAAAAAAATAAAATAAAAAAAGCAATTGGTGTCACTGTGACTGGGGGGGCAGGGGTAATTGGGGGGTGATCGGGGGGTAAAGGGGGGGTGTGAGTGTGCCTGGCATGTTCTACTGTATGTGTGGTGTGTTGGTGCAACTCACCGAACCTCTCTCCTCGGTGTCGGAACGAAAAATACCGACACGGAGGAGAGAATACATCACTTCCTCTCCTGTGTTTACATTACAGGAGAGGAAGTGATGTCACGGGACATTTTCATTCGTCGGGAGCGATCGCGAGGGGGTGGCCATGAATGAATGGCCGTCCCCTCGTCCGGGATCGCTCCCGAACGAATACCGACCGCCGCAGGCACCGGGCGGGGGCCCCGATCGGGCCCCCGACCGGCGGGCAGGCAAGGACGTACATGTAAGCCCTTATGCCTGCCCGTGCCATTCTGTCGACGTACATCGTCGTGCGGCGGTCGGCAAGTGGATAATCATTAGCAGGGTTAAATCATAGTTCATTTTTGACCGCTGTAATAACAAAAATTCAAAGGAGTAGGATGGAAAACGTTTTTTTCGAATGTACAAATTTCTAAAAGTGTATGTGGTTTTCATTCATTAAAGTTCATTCATTTCAAAATCGAATGCTAAAAGCAAACACAATCTTTAACTGTTTTCAAACGACATTTGAAAGTTCTCAGGCTTTTCCAAAGAATTTTCTTATGAATTTTTCTTTCAAAATTCTACTAGTATATACCCAGCTTTATCCTTTTAATGAGAAGGGAAGAAAAGCTAAGAGTGTCATGTGACTAGTCTGTCTGGCAAGTAAGGATGAGCTCAGGTGTTTCTGCAGCTCCACATGCCCGAACCTGCCAGGAAGCTGACACTCCCCAGTGCTAATTACAGGCAGTGAGACATTTCCCGGTCTACGGCTACACAGATCGGGAGATGTCTCACTGCCTGTGATTAGCCCTTTGGAGTGTCAGCTTCCTGGCACGTGGAGCTGCAAACACGCCTGAGCTCATCCTTACTGGCAAGCCGCTGACCTTGCAGTTTAGTATGATGCCGCGTACACATGACCGGACTTTCCTGCAAACTAGGTCCGATGGGATCAGGCCGTCGGACAATTTGATCGTGTGTGGGCTAATCCGATTGTTTTCCGTTATAAAAATCCGACGGACCTAGAAATAGAACATGTTTCAAATCTGTCCGACAGACTCAATTCCTATCGGGGAAAACCGTTCGTCTGTATGCTGGTCCGATGGACCAAATACGACGCAAGGGAAGCTATTGGCTACTGGCTATTGAACTTCCTTTTTTAGTCCCGTCTTACATCATCACGTTCAAAACGAACTGACTTTCGAATGGACTTAGTCCGTTCATGTGTGGCCAAGTCCGTTCGTTTTGAAGTCTGTCAGAACTTCACTGAAAAGTCAGTCCGGAAGTCCGTCGGACCTAGTCTGCCGAGAAAGTCCGGAAGTGTGTATGCGGCATAAGAGTTGTAGTGAAGATAGCTGTGAAACCTTTAAAAAAAATGTGCTTAAACTTTTTGAAGAACCCTCCTATTTGAGATTTAATATTACAAGAGGTTTCCCAAGGTTAACTGTTACCTTTCTTTGTATCCCTGTTTTTAGCTAACATGTGTGTCAACCTATCAAAATACAGGTATTATTTAACATGATTTGTATGATCTGGCCTTAGTAAACTGAACTGATTCTACTGTTTATGCCGCTATAGATATTATTTCCACTACTAGACTGAATTTGCTTAAAATAGGTAATAATAACCATACAAATAATATATGATTTCATCTTCAGGGCACAGCAGGTCTCGATGGGCTAAATGGACACAAAGGATCTAAGGGTGACAGAGGATTACAAGGACAAAAGGGAGACCCGGTAAGAGTATACTGTAGATATTGCATAATTAGCTATACATAAGCAATCATTTGTCTTTTACAAAGTAAAAATTATGTCACTGATAAATGTTGTTCCGACACACCAAACACCTAGAATATCTTGATTTACACAAATGCTATAAGCTGCTTGTGAAAAAGAATGCCACTATACCTAGGGAACACTAAACTTAAGATTTTTGGTTCACTTCTTCTGTTAATTGTCTCTCTAGCTGTTGCTTCTTTAGATCTGATATGTTCTGATGCTTATTGTACTTGCTCACTGCATGTCTTCGGAGGTTTACAGTAAACACTCATGCAAATCAAAAATAATAAAGTAAAGAAGTCTGATCAGCTTGCCAGATCTCACTGGTTTTGTTTCTGTTAGAATACTACACTATTTATGAATATATATATATATATATATATATATATATATATATATATATATATATATATATATATATATATATATATATAATAAAACATATGAAGGAAAACCTGGCCTCCTATAAAAATTGTTTCTATACTGTACTATGGAATATTTGTTAGCAGTAGTATTCAAAATACATCAGAATTTCAGTACCTAAATACATTGTCAAGGAAATTTGTCAGTATAGATAGTTGGAGCTAGACATGTGCATTCGTTTTCGTCCAATTGCATTTTCGTCCGAATTTCAGGTATTTTCGTTTTCGTTTTGACAAACGATAACGAAAGCACAGAATCCAAAAAACAAAAGATCCGACATAAATAAATGCTTTATTTTAGTTTTCCTTGTTACAACAGTTCGATATAGAATAGGAGATTCGACGTGACTCTTACAATAACAATCTGTGTCTATAGAACCTGTGGAATGTGCCTAACCTTACCTCTATTAGTCCAAGATTATATAGAGAAAATATTCGACAGAGAGAAAAGATTCTGCAAGTTACTGTTCTAAAAAGTGTTTGGGGACCTGGGTCCTGCCCCAGGGGACATGTATCAATGCAAAAAAGAGTTTTAAAAATGGCCGTTTTTTCGGAAGCAGTGATTTTAATAATGATTAAAGTGAAACAATAAAAGTGTAATATTCCTTTAAATTTCGTAGCTGGGGGGTGTCTATAGTATGCCTGTGAAGGGGCGCATGTTTCTGGTGCTTAGAACTGTCCCTGCACAAAGTGTCATTTATGCAGGAAAAAAAGTCCTTTAAAATCACTCGCAGCTATTATGAATTGTCGGCTCCGTAATACAGAGAACACTCATTGAAAGTCATTGATAAAATAAATAAATATTCAATTACCAGGTCCTTCAGGTCTGGTATGGATATTAAGGGGAACCCCGCGGCAAATTTAAAAGAAAATTGACGTGGGGGTCCCCCTAAAAATGCATACCAGACCCTTTATCCGAGCACGCAACCTGGCAGGCCGCAGGAAAAGAGGGGGGATGAGAAAGCGCCCCCCTCCCTCCTGAACCGTACCAGGCCACATGCCCTCAACATTGGGAGGATGCTTTGGGGGTCTGTGACCCCTCAAAGCACCTTGTCCCCATGTTGATGTGGAGAAGGGCCTCATCCCCACAACCCTGGCCGGTGGTTGTGGGGGTCTGCGGGCGGGGGGCATGCGCCATAGACAGTGGTGCCTGTCTTCGGGCAAATATCTCCTAAACCGTGTAGGTTTAGGAGATATTTCTTGGACCAAAAGGCTTACCTGTAGGTCAAAGTGCGTTGTAAGGGTTTACAACCACTTTAACACTGTCTACAGTGTGTATTATCTCTGATGAGGGAACTGGTACAGTCCCAACATTTCTATATTGGCTTGTCTTTTTATTCATTGCAGTTCTAAATAATTTGGTGAGCATTCATATATGCAATTTCACTGTGTTACAGCAATGACATCACCATTTTATAAAGTTTAAAGTGGTTCTTAAGAATTAAGGTTTTTTTTTAACATTAATGCATTCTCTGCATGGGGATGTGAAGAAGATGGCAAGCAAAGCCTTAGTTAGATCTGCCCAAAATATCCACATACTATGCTATGACAGCTTATTACAACCTTTGCTCCTTGAGCCCTGGTTCACACTGATTCCAGAACGCATGGGATCACATGACAAGTGAAATAACATGACTTTCTATGGTGGCTTTTCACATACATATATGCAGCCAGAACACAATGCATTTTTAAAAAGTGTCTATATTGGGTTATCTGTCAGTTTATGTTTTACTTATCAGTTGTTTAAAGGGTAAATCCACTTTCATGGGAAAACAATCTGCAAATAAAAAATAATAATATAACATATACAATTGTGACACAAGCCATATTGTAATTAAATGTTATTAAAAATGTTCATTTAATGTTATTAAAAAAATACTTTTCATTCTGAAGCACTATCGTTTTCCTGTTTGTGTGATTGACACTCCCAGAACTCTGATACAAGTCAGGTTTTAGGCATGTCATCTTTCATGTTTTACAAACACTTTTTAGGACAATAACTTGCATATAAGCCTTTAAAATTAGCACTTTAGATTTCTCCCATAGACTTGTACAGGGTGTTCCGCAGCTTTTCGAATTTGTCGCGAACACCCCAAATTGTTCGCTGTTCATCGAACAGGCAATGTTCGAGTCAAACATGAGTTTGACTGGAACTCAAAGCTCATTCCTAGTTAGAACACACAGTCAGAGAACACAGTTAACCCCTTGATCGCCCCCTAGTGTTAACCCCTTCCCTGTCAGTGACCTTTATACAGTAATCAGTGCATTTTTATAGCACTGATCGCTGTATAATTGTCATCATCCCAAAAATGTGTCAAAAGTATCCGATGTGTCTGCCATAATGTTGCATTCACGATAAAAATCGCAGATTGATGCCATTACTAGTAAAAAAAAAAGAAATATTAATAGAAATGCCATAAATCTATCCCCTATTTTGTAGACGCTATAACTTTTGTGCATACCAATCAATATACGCTTATTGCGATTTATATTACCAAAAATATGTAGAAGAATACAGATCGGCCTAAACTGAGAAAAAAATTGGTTTTTAAAAAAAAATTGGGGATATTTATTATAGCATATATTGTCGCTCTTTTTTTGTTTATAGCACAAAGAATAAAAAACCACAGAGATGATCAAATACCACCAAAAGAAAGCTATATTTGTGGGAAAAAAAAGGACGTCAATTTTGTTTGGTTACAGCGTTGCATGATCACGCATTTGTCAGTTAAAGCGACGCAGTGCCATATCGCAAAAAATGCTCTGGTCATTGAGCAGCCAAATCTTCTTGAGCTGAAGTGGTTAAAGTGCATTTTTCCCAAAGCATTGCATTGAAAAATCACTGTGCAAATACCGTGCAACATAAAAAATTGCAACAAAAGAAGTGTCAGAACTGGCCTGGTAGACAAGTGGTTAAAGAGGAGTTCCCCTTAAAAAAAAAAAAAACAAAGTCAGCAGCTACAAATACTGCAGCTGCTGACTTTTAATAATCGGACACTTACCTGTCCCAGGGTCCAGCGATGCGGGGGAACGAAGCCCTGCTCGTTCCCCCCTCTGCTCGGCAGTGCCGGCATTCTAACTGTAAAGCCACAGCCAGGCACCCACTGCACATGCACGAGCGGCGCCACACCTATCACGTGTCTCAGATGACTGACAGGAGGGAGGTGGCAGAGCTGAGCCCTTCCTGCGCCAAGGGGAAGTGATGTCACCAGCTCAGGTACTGAAGGAGGCAGACTACGAGGGACCCAGGCACTTAGAGGTGAGTTAAAAAAAAATTTTCCAAATGTTTTTTTTTTTATTTTTTTTAGGAATTTTAATGAATTTTTTTTTTCTGTGCAACACCACTTTAAGTAGATGGAGTGTGATAGATCATTTGTATCAGTCTTCTAAATAGTCTGAGCAATGGAACAGAGTAGTCCAAGGGTGTTTGGACAGAATTATTAAAGGAGTAGTAAAGTCTACTAATTTATATTTATACCTACAGGTAAGCCTATAATAAGACTTACCTGTAGGTACAGAAAATATCTCTGTAGGTGGGCAGTACTACTCCCAAATATGACTCATGTGCAAGGTTGAATCATGGTGGTGATGTGGTTAAAGGTTTAAAACAGGCGCTTAGGAGACAACATATTATCTCCCAGCTGTCTGCTAACTTCCCCCTGAAAATCTTTTCCACTGTGGTCATAGAAACACAATGCCAACTATGCACTACTAATACATAGATTTTTTTAAACTAGGGAGAAAATGGAGACCCTGGACTACCAGGAGACATTGGTCAGAAAGGAGAAAAGGTATTATCTATGACTGTTTTTTTTTTTATCACATGTCTGTGTAGTGTTTAATGAAAATAATGGCCTTATTAAGTAAAAATGGTGCATATACTGCCACTAATTAGAATTTAGTCAGATCCAAGTATAATTGATGCTATTTAGTTGTTATGGGTTACTGCACCTAAGAGCTAGCCCATGGGCCTTATCTATACTTTTTCATTTAAAAAAAGCAAAGGAAATTTAAATGTGCCTGTTGATGGTTAAGATGTGCTAATATATCATTCATGTCTGTAAACCTCAACAGGCTTTTTAAAAAGTGCCACCTAAGAGTACATACTGCAAGATGCCTGTGGTTACCATTTTATCTATTAGAAAATACACTTCTGTAACCCTTTCTAAATTCGTTTTACTAGGGCTTGACTTTTCTGACCATCCAATCAAATTGTCTCAGTGGCCAGTAAGTGCATCATCATTAGACATGGAGGTGGCAATTTACAGCCACGAAGTCAGATTAAGTCAGGCTAAATAAAATTAAACAAAATCAGAAGGGGACATGGAACTAACTTTTTCTGGCTAACTTAAACAATAGCAAGCATACAGTGGTATCTGCTCCAAGGAAAAACTTTTATTTTTAAAAATGTAAAAAGCAGATTCATGTTAAAATGAAATTTCCTTGTTTGTCCCTGTAAAGGGAATGTAATGTAGTTGTGTGTATTTTGTCTTTATTTGTTGTGATTAGGGCTAAAAATTACATAATTAAATTATAATTCATTAAATAAATATGAAATAATGAAATATTAATAATTCATATTATTTCCCATCTTCAGCAGACGAAGCTCTAGGCTACTTTTTACATGCTCACAGATCAATTATTAGCTGCTCTGTTATAACATCCCTCTTGTTTCTAGAGCTCAATAGCTTAAGCTGAAATGTATATACATAACTGAATGAATCCAAGGAGTGAATCATTCCCCCTCCCTATTCCAGTGGACTTTTAATTAGAATAGTTTGTATTTTTTATTAGAATAAAACAAAATTAGAACAAAATAGACCCAAAACATTATAGTTTCAATTTTAACATAAAGCATAGTGCTTGCATATATTTAATTAATTTATTATGTTCATTAGTAAGCATTAAAACTATAAAAGCATTTTAATGTCCTAATAGCTTCTGATGCAATCAAGCAAATTCACTATCTTTGCTTGGTTTTCTTATGGTTATTATGTGGTTAGTCTGCATATTGATCTACTATTCAGCACACACAACTAAACTGTCTAGAGGATGACCATCGATCTGGCTGCTTTGGCTCTGTACAAATTTTTGGTGTAGACAAAAAGAGCCATGAAGTGATTGGCTGCTGCTGGATTTTCTTATCATAGACCCAGCATGCTCTGCAAACAACATATCAGGAAAGCACCCTAAAACATTAATTAAAATAAAATCAGTTTATAAACTTATAAACATAGTTACATAGTTAGTCAGGTTAAAAAAAAGACACAAGTCCATCTAGTTCAACCACAAAAAAAATGATATCATACAATCCCATATACCCAGTTCTATACCCACAGTTGATCCAGAGGAAGGCAAAAAACCTCAGCAGAGCATGATCCAATTTCCTAGAGTAAGCACGAACCATACCGAGATGCTTTTATAATTAAATTGTATTTAGCATATACAGTGCACACTATTATAGAAAAGGTAAAAACAATACATTAAGCATACTGTAAGTAATATCACATTAGGCAAAATACAGCAAAGGTATTTGCTACACTTATAATTTCAAACTATAAATACAAAGCATACATACATGTACATAGGTAGAGTGAGCACTTAATGTTAATAAACACATACAGGAATTCAGTACCCAAGATAGGATGATGAAAAAAGAAGCAGAGCCAGGCTCTGTTGGGTTCTGTGTGCAAACCATATCTTAAGCTACTGATCTGTGAAGTGGGTCTAAAAAGTTTGGTCAATGGTCCGATATCTTAACGGCAACCTGGGCCAGGTGTGTGCACATGCATATATCTAGAGACACATTGAGAAGTGCCGCTAAGTGTGGAGAGAACATGAACATCAGGGTAGACCCACTGCGGCCAGTCGATTGTAGTCAGTGTGAGAGGTAGGGTCACAGTGCAATGGAATAATGAGTGAACATCATGTCACTAAAAATTGGGGAAAACGGTGAAGAAGCCAAGCTAAACCCCAGACTTGATCAAGCGACTGACTGGGTAAGCAAAAGATCTGTTCCAGATGTGTGCCACACAAGCTGAAATATGAACAGAAAGCAAAATGGATGGAAACCTCTGGAGATTTCATTACTATATGTGACCAGGATCCACCCTTTCTGCGAACCATCGTCACAGGGGATAAGACCTGGTGCTACCAGTTTGATCCGGAATCCAAGCTGCAATAGAACGAATGGTGTCCACCATCTTCACCGTTAATCAGAAAGAGTCACCTGCAAAAGTCCAAGGTCAAGACAATGTTGATCATATGTTTTGTGAACATGATGGTAATCCAAGAATGTGTGACAACCGTTCTGCTATCGATTCATAAAGTGGCCTTTGCTGACAGTTTCTAGAAGCTTTATGAACATTGCCAAAGTGTGTTGTGAAGGATGGCAATTATTTTGAAGGCCAAAAAAGGTAATTTGTTTGTATCTTTTGTTTTGTTTATTTTCTGATACCATTCACCAAACTTTTTAGAGACACCTGGTAAATAAAACAGACTTATATCAGCAAAGGAGTAAATACTGTAGATCCGTGGTGCCCAACCTGGGCCTGAGGGCCTCATGTGGCTCTTTGTAGTTATGTTGAGGCCCTCAAGCTCAATCAACCTCAATATTGTGTTGAATATTATGTGTAGTGAGCTAGGGATGTTAGGGGCTGAAGTTGCAGCTCCATATACCTAATAGTTTGACAGCCATTGCTGTAGATATAGTGTAATTTTTCATGTGGTAGGCAGTAAACTCAAGGAATTAGAAGAGTTGTGGTGCTTGACTAGATTTAATAAACCAATTGTAAATGCAGTGACACTTCTTGGATTTTGTTTGTGTATCTTTACATTAGGCCTCCACTACAATAGGAGGACATACATTTTACAGCTCACTCATCTTATATAAATAGGATATTGTGTTTATACAGCATATGGATATATATAATAATTCTATCAAATAGTTTGCGGTGAGTGGTTTTCATTTTTACACCCTCCATATGTAAACTCTTCAGAACTTGTTTGACCTTAAAGAGATGAATCACATCAGCATAGTCTGATAATGTTATTAATGACAGTATGAATCTGAATACTGAAGCGTGTAACAGAAATGCTTGTAGAACAACCAATATATTTTTATCTTTCTCCAAGTATATAAATAAGCTATTGACACATGGAAGGTGTAATCACGGCACAAGAAGATGTTGCTTTGTCGTAATTGAAAATTTTTTTTTTGTGTAGTATAGTAAAAGATTAGTTGGGGATGTACTGAAATAAATAATTATTAATATATTTGAAGTTCTAACAATTGTGATGTGATAAAAAAGTATGCATAAATATTTAGAAAGCAGAAAATATTTTAATAGCTATAGTTCCCATTAAAGGCCTATTCTGTGCCTCTCTATTATTTCGTTTTGCTTTGTTATTCCAATTCTGACTTCTGGGCTACACCTTAACCAACTACAAGCTCCCATCCCCTTCCCCCCTACCCTTCCCTCCCATTGAGAGCAGTTTCATGGTCATTAAGACCATTCATATTGGACAGCATGCAGGAAAGTCAACAGGACTTAGGAGACAGCTAACATTAGAATTTGCATTCCACAGTTCTGTCCCACAAGGGACACACTAAATGAAGTCCCATCTTTCTAAGTACATTCTAACCCTTCATATGAGTACCAACCTGCCCCCTGCTGTACTGCTACAGTACTTTGCCCCATAGGGAACAGAACCGTAAAATAAAGATTCGAATGATACATCTTCTTTAAGCTTCCAGAGCGGAAATTAAATGAAAACACACAAAAAAGGATTTTCTGTCTAAGGCCGCGTACACACGCGGGGACTGTTCGCCCAACTTTGTCCGTCAAACAGTTTCAGCAAACAGTCCGCTCAAAATTAGCATGGACGGACATGGCCACACACGACGAACGAACAGTTTGCTGAAACCGTGCGCGATGACGTGAACGGCATGTACGACGGGACGAAAAATACGACGTCCTATACACTGCACTATAACTTTCGGCGTGTAAATCCTTTCTGAGCATGCGCGGAACTTAGTTTGACGAACAAGCCTACACACGAGGGGACTGTTCGCTGAAACAAAGTTTCAGCGGACAGTTTTTCGGAAATTCCGAAAAACCTTGTTCAGCGGACTGTTCGCTGAAACTGTCCGCTGAAAGCTCACACACGAGCAGACTGTCCGCCGAAACACTGTTCAGCGGACAAAGTTGGGCGAACAGTCCCCGCGTGTGTACGCGGCCTAAGAGCCCTTTATTTTGTCTAATCTTATGAAGGAATTTTACAAATATTTAGATAGCTGACAGGAATTGCAAACAAGTGCAATGACTATATGCAATAGTATGGTAACCCATGCTTCTTAGGCCGCGTACACACGGGCGGACTGTTCGCCCAACTTAGTCCGCTGAACAGTGTTTCAGCGGACAATCCGCTCGTGTGTGGGCTTCAGCGGACAGTTTCAGCGGACAGTCTGACGAACAAAGTCTTTCGGAATTTCCGTAAGACAGTCCGTCCAAACTTGGTTTCAGCGGACAGTCCGCTCGTGTGTAGGCTTGTTCGACAGACTAAGTTTTGCGCATGCTCAGAAAGGATTTACACGGCGAAGGCTGCATCGCAGTGTATTGGACGTCGAATTTCTCGTCCCGTCGTACGTGCCGTTCACGTCATCGCGCACGCTTTCAGCGGACTGTTCGTTCATCGTGTGTGGTCAAGTCCGTTCATGCAAATTTTGAGCGGACTGTTTGTCGGATTGTCTGACGAACTTAGTTGGGCGAACAGTCCGCCCGTGTGTACGCGGCCTTAGGGTCAAGACTACATTGTATTGCACATAGAAATTTTCAATTTTCTATTGGTTTCAAAACAGGTGATTGGCTGGGCTATTTTAGCAGCTTTATTTTGTTTCTTTAAAATCAATTGAGTTTCCTTGGCTTTGTGTTTGGGATCATTGTCTTGCTAAAATGTTCACCCTTGTTTCGTCTTCATCATCCTGGTAAATGGCAGCAGATTTTTATCAAAAATGTCTTAGTACATTTTTTCATTCATCCTCCCTTCAATGCAATGAAGTTTGCCAGTACCGTATGTTGAAAAACTGCCCCATACCATGATGTTCCCACCTCCAAACTTCGCTGTTGGTATGGTGTTTTTGGGGTGATGTGCAGTGCCATTTAACCTACAAACATGGAGTGTTTTATGGCATACAAAGGGTTAAATTTTGGTTTCACCTGACCAAACTAGTATTTTGCAGACTTGTCTAAATGTTGTGCAGCAAACTTTAAATGAGCTTCAACATGCCTTTTCTTCAGCAATGAAGTCTTGCGTAGTGAGCATACGTACAGGCCAATGCGGTAGAGTGCATTACTTATTGTTTTCTTTGAAACAATTGTACCTGCTAATTCTAGGTCTTTCGGAAGCTCTCCACAAATGATCCTTGGCTCTTGGACTTCTCTTCTGATAATTCTTTTCACTCCTCTGTCAGAAATGGTAGCTCCATCCTCCTTATAGTTGTAGATACATACTAGAATACTAACCCCGCTCAATGGCAGTTGATACCTGAAGTAATTGGTACAATAAATATTATTTGAGGGTGGTTACGGATTCCCTCTATCTATTGCACCTATGTATTACCTTGTCTATTCCTATATTTAGCTAGTCTAATAAAACTCTGATCGCATGTTACTGTTGATATCACTATAATACAAGGTTAGCTATGTAACCAAACACACTGCTTAATTGTCAGGGCTGGGCCGAGCCCTTTCTTCTCTGAGATGGCCACTCAGCTGTCGGCTAATTGCCAGCTCCTATACCTCCACATTTACTCAGCTGTTGCTGATATCCTGCTCGTCAGTCCTGCTTACTTAAGCCGTCCAGCCCAGAGGAGCTCTGCCTTCGCCTTAGTCAGCATCACAGAGACACTCTCCTGCATTCCTGTTAAAAGACTTGCTTGGCTGACATCCCTTCTGGCTCCAGATCCTGCTTGCTGTTTTACTACACTCATCTCTGGCTCCCTGACGTTTGGCTTGTCTGGCTAACCGTTCCGGGTTCCTGAGCTCTGGCTATGTTTTGACTAAGTTTGTCCTATTTACTTTTATTATTAAACAAGTGTGATTTAACTGTGCTTCTGTCTCAGTCTGATTTCATTTTATTTTATTCTCACTAAATACACAAAATACAATTAGACTGCATAGTGTATGGTCATCTTTATACAAGTACAAGTACAAGGGAGTGGATAGAAACACTCAACTGTCAAGCCCCATTCACATCTCTGCATAGCGGGAATTCACATTCCCAAAAGCGTTTTTTATTTTTTTAGCAAGGTGGGGAGGTGTTTTGGAGCATTTTCACTCATTACACATAGGGCATCCCACCCACCGTTATGGGCGGCCCTACACACAGCAATCGCCCCAAAGAAACTTCAGAGCTTTTTTTAGAGTGTAGCTTGGTGCGTTTTTACTGCGATTTTTGGTGCAGTGCATTTCTGAAATGCAAGAAAACGCACAGATGTGAATGGAGTCTTGTTGTTCTTGTGTTACCGTACCAATTTCACTTTCAGGCCCCATTCACATCTAGCATAGTGGGAGAGCACATTGTGTGTCTCGTTTTCCCTGTGACACGCATAGGGCAGCCTGCTGATTTAAATAGACTGTGCTATATGTGGCTTATGGAACATGTTGGCGTTTTGTGGGTTGCGTGTTTTTTACTGTGCGTTTTGCAGAATTTTCCCCTCAATTTTTTCACATGGCAAAATGTATGTTTACTTCTGTGTTTAGTGTGCCGTTACCAATTAATTAATTAATGGCACTGAAAGCGCAACTAGTAATTTTAGGTGTATAAAGGTGGTCATATGCTATACAATCTGATTGTGCAATCTCCTTTAGATCTGTCATCAATTATGTAGTGCAAGGATTGGATACAGAGTGATTGGCTAGATAGGTGTTTCCTCCTATTATAAAAATGTGGTAAATCTAAAGGAGGTTGTACAATCATATTGTATAGTGTATGGCCACTTTTATACACCTAAAATTACTAGTTGCACGTCCAGTGCCATTAATTGGTAGCAGCTCTCCAAACACAGAAGCAAATGCCATGTGAAAAAGTGAGGGGCAAATGCTGCAAAACGCACAGTAAAAAACACGCAACAAAACACCAACATGTCCCATAAGCCACATATAGGACAGTCCATTTAAATCAATGGGCTGCCCTATGTGTGTCACAGGAAAAACAAGCCACAAAACTTTCACTCCCACTATGCTAGATGTGAATGGGGCCTGAAAGGGAAATTGGTGTGATAACACAAGAACAATGAGGCTGCATTCACATCTGTGCATTTCCTTGCATTTCAGAAATGCACTGCACCAAAAATCACAGTAAAAACGCACCAAGCTCCACTCTAAAAGTGATTGCTGCGTGTAGATGGTTTGCCCCATGTGGGAATGCGAGATCCCGCTATGCAGAGATGTGATTGGGGTTTGACAGCTGAGTGTTTCTGTCCATTCCCTTCTATGTACATGTATAAACATGGCCATACACTATGCAATCTGATTGTGTATTTAGTGAGAAGGGTGATCACTGATTGATTGCATATCATTTAAAAAACGTGCAACTGGGAATGGGAGGGTGGTTGATGCAGGGTGTGTGCTAATGAGGTCAGCTGGTCAACTCCTTCCTGTGTCATGACCTAAAGTGTGTAAAGACATAAGACAGAAGCAATAGATACATTTTGAATCATGAATGTAGGACAGTCAGGGCCGCCATCAGGGAGGTACAGCCGTTACAAATGTAATGGGCCCCGGGGATCCGAGGAGCCTGTCGGGCCAGAAGAAGGCAGGATGGGTGAAGGGGAGCCATGCAGTGCATTATAGAAACATCTCACAGTGTGTGCTCTCTGTGGCATTGAACTCAGACATCAAGCTCTTTACTGCCACCTCTGGCTATTATGTGCATGTGCACCCCTTGTGTACTGGGCTTTTCTGTGTGAGCAACATGTCAGCTTTGAGAAAACGAGCTGGGACCAGGTAGGAAGAAATTCTTTGCAAGTAGGGGCTGTGAAGGAAAGGGAGGGGGGCTGTTTGTGTACAGGAAGGGACCAGAGCCTTGTGTGTTTCCAGATTTGTGTATATACGGGGCTGACATACATATATTTTATATATATATATATATATATATATAAAATATATCTACACAAGTGTGTGTGTGTGTGTGTGGGGCTGGCATATATACACGCAGTGGCGGTGCGCCACCCCTTCTCTCCAGCCCCCCATATCTATGTATCATGGATAGATTCATGCATTGCATTACATGAATCTATCCATGGCCGCTGTAGCCAACCCCTATTCAGCCATCTGGCCCCTTTTCAGATGGCGGGCACCTAAATCACAGCAGCGGGCATGTATTTTTGAAGCACCTGATTAGAGCCATGGGCTCTAATAGGCTTAAAAAAAAAGGTAAACTGTGAATGCAGAGCATTGCGCTCGCAGTTCACCCAGGTGTGTTAGAACAGCGAATGAATATTCACTTTTCAAACACTGAACCACCTCTCCACCAAGGAAGCGTGGGCGTGTTACCCGTCACCTGATTGGCTAAAACGACAGGCGCTGTGGTTGGATGCCTATCAGAAGGAGGAGAGTAGACGCATGGAGGACACAGCTCATTGCCGTCACCCGCTGCCCCACCGAGATAGGGTAAGTGCTGGGCAGACAACGAGCGGATGGGGAGGTCCCAGTGTTAACTTTTAAATGGGCACAGAGGTTGCAATTGATGGGCACAGTGGCTGCATTTGATGGGCACAGTGGCTGCATTGTGTGTGTGTGTGTGTGTGTGTGTGTGTGTGTGTGTGTGTGTGTGTGTGATACTGACATATATACAGGTGTTTGGGGGGGATACTGACATATATACAGGTGTGAGGGGGGCTGACATATATACTAGTGTGAGGGGGGGCTGATATATATATATATATATGTGTGTGTAATTTAAAAAATATATTTCATGATGTAGTCATAAATACAGTTGTGCATTAAGTACCATAGTTTTACTTTTGCTATTATACAGTACATGACAGCTTTTCGCTGTCACTGGTTGTTAAGGATGACGGTGTGTGCAGGCACTGGCAAGTTCCGCCAGGGCACCAGCCCCATTCACTTAAATGGCTGGTAATTTCTAAAGAAAAGATGCTTAGAACAGCACAAGGTCACCCCTATTTAGCATAGCAGGTCCTTTCAGTCTGCAATGAATTTCATGGGGGACCCCATGCAAAAAAAAAATGGTCTGAGGCCCCTTCATATTTTGTACCAGACCCTTAGGGTGTGGTATATATTTTATGGGAGTAGGAGGAGACCTGAAAATCAAGAAATAAAGCATGAGATCTACTCAAAAATCAACTACAGACCCTTATGTGAGCATACCGGTTTGCTGGGCTAGAAAGGGAAGAAACAAGCATGTGAACCCCCCCCCCATCTAAATCATACCAACCTGGGGGGTACCCCAAAGAGTCTGGTATAGAGTTCGTGGGACCTAATGCCATTTTTTTTAAAACTATCCCCAGCTCCATTGTTGGCATGTATTTTTTGCGTGCAGTCCCCCTTAAAACTCTGAAAGGCCTGGTGTAAGTTATGGGGAAAACCCCACACTATTATTTTTAAAACCATTTCAGGCTTTTTTTTTATACATGGTCATCTATACCAGACCCTTATCCTAGATGAAAAAAAAAAAATACTTGTCACTGGCTAGTATTGTTTTAGTTATTATTGTGTTTTATTTTTATGTAATTTTCCCAATTTTAAATGCACTTCCATTTTCATGTGTAATACATACTTGTGTATGTCTTACTGGATTAAGTGTAGAGATTCATAGATTAGATAATACTTTTATCTATGGCTGGCCATACATTTATAGCTATAAAGTGTGGATGCATGAAGCTCCCACTGTGCCTATTGTATTTTGACAGGCATCCTCACTGGCTGTTAAAATACCCAAACAGTGGCTGTATCATATTGGATGTACGGTAGCTACTTTTTAGCCAGCAATTTTCCACACAGCTAATTTGACTTTTCAAATGAAAGATGTTGGGTGGGAGACAGGAGACTGCTAACGGGACAACCGAGTTTCTGAGGAATCAGACATATTTTTTGCAGTGCATTCACCCAGGGAGTGATTTTTATTTTATTCTTTCTTTTGAGCAAGAGTATGCAGTCAGCAAATATGGCTGCACATACTGTATATACTGTAGATATCAAAACATATATGGAGAAGTAAGGTTGCTAAAACATATAATCTGATAATGTTATATATATCAAGCTCTCTTATTTCTAATGTGTATGTCTAAAATAAATGAATAAAATGATCACACCTGTGTATTGCAGCACTGTGCGTTAAAATGCATGTTTTACTGCACTGCAATAAGCATCAATGCATCTAGCCAACTACCGCGGCATTATTTAATAATGGCATTCCAGTGCACTGTAGAGTAGAGGCCAAGATACTGCAGCATACTATAACATGCACATTGTGGTGTGCTGCATTGTAAAAAAGGAAGAGTGAGGTGCTTTTTTTTTGTCCAATGTAGTGTACTGGAAGCCCATTTAAAATGTATGGGCTGTCTCAACACAACACATTTTAACATGAAATGCAATGTGCATTAACAAACTGTAAATTGCATAAATGCAAATACACGTACATTCCATTTAATGTACGTGTAAATACAGAACACAAGGTGCATAAAATACGTAGGAAGGGAGAAAACAGCAAAGACCAAACCCCACTTAGCTGAAGTGAAGTGATGAAAGGCAGATGTGTATTTGTGATTGCTCAGGGGACCAGCAATGTCATAGGCTTCATGAGTTGCACAGTTTCTACTACTGGTTTGACAGATATGAAACGTGAGTCATTTTGCTATATATTTGTCAGTTGAAGTAATAAATGCATGCTGTTTCCCATACTGCTTTGTGTGTTTGCTGTAATTATATATCATGGTGCTATGGTTACATACATACCAGTAGTTGGTAAGGTTGAACAAAGTCACCAGTCCATTCAGTTCAATCTGTGTGTGTGTGTGTGTGTGTGTGTGTGTGTGTGTGTGTGTTTTAGGTAACTGCCATTATTATATCCCTATACATTGTGCTTGCTAAGAAACACATCTAAAAGTTTTTTGAATTTATCTACACTCCCGCTGACTCCACCAACTTTGCAAGGGAGTTCCACATCAATGCCGCTCTAAGCCCTTGTACACGCGGTAGGAAATTCTGACGGAAAATGTCCGATCGGACTGTTACGTCGGATAATCCGACCGTGTGTGGGCTCCATCTGACTTTTTCCATCGGAATGTCCGACCAACAAAGTTTGAGAGCTGGATATAAAATTTTCCGACAACATTTTGCTGCAAAACGACCGCCAGGGCGAACAGTTCGGCCATCCCTAGTGATCATTGTTTCATAAGCTATCCCTTACTTTCACACTCTCAAACAGCTCAGTGTGGTTTGTAATTAGTAGATTCAGCAAAGCATTATTTCTAGTTGGGCTTCCACAATTTGACTCATGAAATTGTCTTGCATAATTTTCAAAAAACAATGAGCCTGTGTTGAGTGCGTAATTCCGCCTGCCCAATCATTATCAGGAAAGTTGAAGTCCGTCATGATTATATGCCCTCCCTGCCCGCTATCTCTATCTATGAAAAGTGATGGATCTCTTCCTCATCTTTAACATTAGGGGGGCTATAGCATACATATATATACTATAGTATACACTATTTCATCACTAGCCCCGTTAGCAATGTCATCTCCCATATTCACTTTTAAATCACTCTTGACATACAGGCACACCTCCTCCTCTACCTACTCTGTTCTTCCTATACAGAGACTACACCACGGGCAGTGGAGAGTTATTTATGTGAGTTGTCAAACCAGTTTTCTGATATTAAGTCAAAATCCTCTTGTATAAGAAGTTCTGGTTCTTCCATTTTATTAACTAGACTTCTAGAATTTGTGTTCAAACACATATTTTATCCTTGCTTGCTCTTAGATTACAGTAAAATCCATCCACCTTACAAGTATTAGTCCTTGATACTTTAGTTGTTCTATCAAGTTTGAGGCACCTTTCCCCCCAAATTTTGCCCACATCTGTACTCTTTGATCCTTTTTCACTGCATGGTATACCTTTAACTACTCCCTCCCCCCAACATCCTAGTTTTAAAGTTCCTCAAACCTTGTGGCCATCTTCTCCTCCAACAGAGCTGCACCCTCCCCATTTAGGTGCATTCTACCTCTGCTATAGAACTGGTAACTGACTGCAAAGTTGGCCCAGTTCTCCATGAACCCAATAGTGATCTCTTAAAGTTGTAAAATGCTTTGATGATTGGTGTACCATAATATAAGAAATGCTGCAGGTCTGCTTTCTTGTGTTGGTTTAGAATATTCAAGTAAAATGGATGCGATTGTCATCAACTCTATGTATGTGTTTCCACTTCACTGCTACACTTTTTCCATATTGAATAGTGTCATTTGAGTGGGCATACCACACTCCTATCTAGATATTGCAGGCATATGACAAATACAAAGGTTCTTATTGCCTATGGAAATTCATAACTAAGAGGCAGTAATTAGTCACTACATCCTTTATAGTGAAGAAATGTTGATTGAATTATGGTTGTGGCGACCCAGTCATCACAAGGCCTTTTGTGGGAAGGAAGTTACTCTTTGGAAGTTAATGCCTAAGAGGACTAATTAAAATAACAAAAAAAGTGGGAAAAAATGATTCAAATGTTTTTTTTTTAGAAGTTTGCATGTCTTTCGGGACTCTCCTTCTAAAATTCTAGTAGCTTGTGTGTCATGCTGAATCAGTGGTTTTAAAACTTCAGATTCAGATTTACTAAAGTGGTAGAGGCTGTTCACTTAGCAAAGGTAAATGATATCTGTGAAAAGTAAATGGTCCCTTAGCTTAGTAATTAAAGAGAAGTTTTGTTCACTTTGACAACCCAATCAGGATGTTCAATTGCACATGATTAGATGATTAAAGTGAACACAGCTTCATCTTATTCACTACTCTTCCATGAACAATCTCTACTCCTTTTATTAAATTTACTCTTCTCCAAGTTACTGACCTAGAATAAGTATGCATTTAAGATGTTCTGGCTCGATTCCTACTTTCCTGATCTGCAGCTTGTACCAGATCAATGATTTAGAGGGCTTTGCCTCCAAGTTGTTATCCTCTACTTCTGCCTTTCTCAACTTTTTTTACCCTAAAGGAACTCTTTAATACCTGGTAAACATTAATATTTTGAAAGATCGCAATACATTGGAGTGATGAGTACGTTATAAAAAAGTTTTAAATTACAGATTGTGGCATACCTAGAGTATTTGACATATAGAGCACATCATTTTTTAAACTGTTGCTCTACACAACAAAATAACTTTTGGTAGTTGTTGTGAAATAAAATGAATACTCATAATGGCTAATCAAGATACAGAGATAGTAAAACATTTTATTGATCCCAGTGAAGTTCCTTTTTACATTGGTGGTAAGTGTTACATAAGTGAATAATGTAATTCCCCTATGCATTTGTGGTGGTGTGGTGCCCCCTAAATTGGTGGTCAGTGTAGTTCTCCCTTACATCAGCGATCAGTGTAGTGCCCTCATACATTGGAGGTTGGTATAGTCCCCCCTTACATTGGTGCTCAGTATGGTGCCCCTTACATTGGTGGGCAGTGTAGTGTCCCCTTACATTGGTGGGCAGTGTAGTTTTTCCTACATTGGTGGTCATTGTTAATCACCCTTACATTGGTGGTTTGTGTAATAGCCCCTTACAGCGGTCGTTAGTGTAGATCTTCAATATAATATGTGGTCAATGTAATCACACCTTACATTGGAAGTCAGTGGAAAATTGCTTATTTTTTCCCTTACATTAGATGTTTCTGGAAAAATTCCCTCTTTTATATAAGTGGTCAGTATAGGCATGAAATCAATTTACAGCTGCTAATAAAACCCCTGGCAAGCTTTGAAGTGCTCCAGTTGAGAAAGGTGGGCTCTATATTTTTTGAATATTTATTGATTTGTTGCCTGGAACTAATTCTGGAGCTGCTCTTTCACTGGATGCATACTACTGTCTCAGTTGTATGATATGACCATATCTGTGTTCAGCCTGTTGCATGAGGGTGTGCACCTCAAAGCTCAAGCACATATGCCTTTCTCTGTACCCTCAGCTGCACTGGACAGTGTTCATTCGCAAAATGAAGTTTACTATATTTCAGTTCTGATTGAACACAGTGAATAAGTTTGTTCACTGTGTCTATCTAGAAAAGGAAGGGGCTAGGGCCAGAGGAAGGAAGCCAGCAGCACTGCGTTGGTGGTGGTGGTGGTGGTGGTGTTGCAGCACAACACGGGGGAAAGCTCAGCATTAGGGGGAATGAGCACCACACAGAGTGATTAGGGACCCTGGCACACCCCCTGCACATGCCTGTGGTCATAGGTGTGTGCAGCCTTTTGCATTAGGGTGTGTACCCCAAAGCTCAAGCATGTGTATATGTATGTGTGTATACAGTGCCTTGAAAAAGTATTCCTACCCCTTGAAATTTTCAACATTTTGTCATATTACAACCAAAAACGTAAATGTATTTTATTGAGATTTATGTGCTAGACCAACATAAAGTGGCATATAATTGTGAAGTGGAAGGAAAATGATAAATGGTTTTCCCAATTTTTTACAAATAAATATGTGAAAAGTGTGCTGTGCATTTGTATTCAATACTTTGTAGAACTACCTTTCACTGCAATTACAGCTGCAATGTCTCGACCAGCTTTACACATCTAGAGATTGACATTTTTACCCATTCTTCTTTGCAAAATAGCTCCGGCTCTGTAAGATTGGAGGGAAAACATCTGTGAACACACAAATTCTCAATTGGATTTAGGTCTGGACTTTGATTAGGCCATTGTAACACATGAATATGCTTTGATCTAAACCATTCCATTGTAGCTCTGTATGTTTAGGGTTGTCGTTGTGCTGGGAGGTGAACCTCCATCCCAGTCTCAAGTTTTTTGCAGACAGTAACAGGTTTTCTTTTAAGATTGCCCTGTATTTGGCTGCATCTATCTTCCCATCAACTCTGACCAGCTTCCCTGTGCCTGCTGAAGAAAAGCATCCCCATAACAAGGTTCGGCCACCACCATGTTTCACAGTGAGGATGGTGTGTTCAAGGTGATGTGCAATGTTCGTTTTCCACCACACATAGCGTTTTTTGTTTTTAGGCCAAAAAGTAAAATTTTTGTCTCAACTGACCACAGAACATTCTTTCATGTGTTTGCTTTGTTCCCCACATGGCTCCTCGCAAACTGCAAACGGGGCTTTTTATGGCTTTATTTCAATAATGGATTTCTTCTTGCCATTCTTCCATATAAGGCCAGATTTATAGAGTGCAAGATTAATAGTTGTCCTGTGGATAGATTCTCCCACCTGAGCTGTGGATCTCTACAGCTCCTCCAGAGTTAAGCCCCGTACACACGAGAGGACTTATGTCCGACAGACTTCCGAAGGAGTTCCGACGGAGTTCTGACGGACTTTTCGGCGGAGCAGACTTGGCCACACACAATCACACTAAACTCCGACGGATTCGAACGTGATGACGTACGACTGGATTCGAATAAGGAAGTTCATAGCCAGTAGCCAATAGCTGCCCTAGCGTCGGTTTTAGTCCGTTGGAATAGCATACACACGAGCAAATTTTTCGAAGGGACCAGGTCCGGCGGAGTTCCTTCGGAAAAATTTGAAGCATGTTCCATATTCTAAAGTCCTTCGGACTTTGGCGAGTCAAAAGTCCGTTGCAGCCCACACACGATCGAATAGTCTGACGGACTCAGTCCGTCGGACTTTGGATGTTGAAAAGTCCGCTCGTGTGTACGGGGCTCTACAGTACCATGGGCCTCTTGGCTAATTCTCTGATGAATGCTATTCTTGCTCAACCTGTCAGTTTAGGTGGACAGCCATGTCTTGATAGGTTTGCAGTTGTGCCATACTCTTTCCATATTCGGATGATGGATTGAACAGTGCTCTGTGAGATGTTCAAAGCTTGGAATGTTTTTTTATAACTTAACCCTGCTTTAAACTTCTCCACAACTTTATCCTTGACCTGCCTGGTGTGTTCCTTGGCCTTCAGGATGCTGTTTGTTCACAAAGGTTCTCTAACAAACATCTGAGGTCTTTAAAGAACAGCTGTGGTAATACTGAGATTAAATTACACACAGGTGGACTCTATTTACTAATTAGGTGACTTCTGAAGGCAATTGGTTCTACTAGATCATAGTTAGGAGTATCAGAGTAAGGGGGGCTGAATACAAATGCATGCCCCACTTTTAACATATTTATTTGTAGTTTGAAAACCATTTATCATTTTCCTTCCACTGCACAATTATGTGC
Source organism: Lithobates pipiens (assembly GCF_037356315.1). Classification (NCBI taxonomy): domain Eukaryota; kingdom Metazoa; phylum Chordata; class Amphibia; order Anura; family Ranidae; genus Lithobates; species Lithobates pipiens. The sequence continues at coordinate 146,964,753 of NW_027507903.1, forward strand.
CACTTTGTGTTGGTCTATCACATAAAATCCCAAGTTTTTGGTTGTAACATGACAAAATGTGGAATATTTTAAGGGGTGTGAATACTTTTTCAAGGCACTGTATATACTATATATACTGTGTGTGTATGTATGTGTATGTGTGTGTGTATATATATATATATATATATTAGTGTGTGTGTGTGTGTGTATATGTATAAAATGTTTATACAAAAAATGTTTTATTATATCTTTTCATGTGACAACACTGAAGAAATTACACTTTGCTACAATATAAAGTAGTGAGTGTACAGCTTGTATAACAGTGTAAATTTGCTGTCCCCTCATAATAACTCAACACACAGCCATTAATGTCTAAACCGCTGACCACAAAAGTGAGTACAATCCTAAGTGAAAATGTCCAAATTGGGCCCAAAGTGTCAATATTTTGTGTGGCCACCATTATTTTCCAGCCCTGTCTTAACCCTCTTGGGCATGGAGTTCACCAGAGCTTCACAGGTTTCCACTGGAGTCCTCTTCCACTCCTCCATGATGACATCATGGAGCTGGTGGATGTTAGAGACCTTGCATCTCTCTCCCTCAGCTTCTTTAGCAAGGCAGTGGTCATCTTGGAGGTGTGTTTGGGGTTGTTCTCATGTTGGAATACTGTCTTGCGGCCCAGTCTCCAAAGAGAGGGGATCATGCTCTGCTTCAGTATGTCACAGTACATATTGGCATTCATGGTTCCCTCAATGAACTGTAGCTCTCCAGTTCCAGCAGTACTCATACAGCCCCAGACCATGACAAGCCCACCACCATGCTTGACTGTAGCCAAGACACACTTGTCTTTGTACTCCACACACTCTTGACACCATCTGAACCAAATACATTTATTTTGGTCTCATCAGACCACAGGACATGGTTTCAGTAATCCATGTCCTTAGTCTGTTTGTCTTTAGCAAACTGTTTGCAGACTTTTTTGTGCATCATTTTTAGAAGAGGCTTCCTTCTGGGACGACAGCCATGCAAACCAATTTGATGCAGGCGGCGTGTGGTCTGAGCACTGATGGGCTGACCCCCCCCCCCACCCCTTTAAACTCTGCAGCAATGCTGCCAGCACTCATACGTCTATTTCCCAAAGACAAATTCTGGATATGACGCTGAGCATGTGCACTCAACTTCAATGGTTGACCATGCCAAGGCCTGTTATAAGTGGAACCCATCCTGTTAAACCACTGTATGGCCTTGGCCACCGCGCTGCACCTGTCAGTTTCAGGGTCTTGGCAATCTTCTTATAGCCTAGGCCATCTTTATGTGGAGCAACAATTCTTTTTTTCAGATCCTCTGAGAGTTCTTTGCCATGAGGTGCCATGTTGAACTTAACTGACATAACAAAAATAAAAATAAAGACATTTAAATTTATTTTCCCTGCAAGCTTTCTTTATTTTGTAAGCAACGGCTTGGAAAGCCAGTCTGTATGATAAGGCCACAATTTAGTGCACTCGAAACAAAATTAGAGATTGTTTGGATAAATTCAGGTGTCTTTCGACTTTGGATAGAAAAAACACATTTTTGCACCACAGTATTTATTTTTATTTATTTCAGGTACTTATATAGCGCTGTCAATTTACGCAGCGCTTTACATATACATTGTACATTCACATCAGTCCCTACCCTCAAGGAGCTTACAATCTAAGGTCCCTAACTCACATTCATACATACTAGGGACAATTTTAGACAGAAGCCAATTAACCTGTCTTTGGAGTGTGGGAGGAAACTGGAGTACCCGGAGGAAACCTACACAGGCACAGGGAGAACATGCAAACTCCAGGCAGGTAGTGTCATGGTTGGGATTCGAACCAGTGATCCTTCTTACTGCTAGGTGAAAGTGCTATCCACTACACCACTGTGCCGCCCATGTAAGCAAGCCTTCTGTGAAGAAGCCAAATTATAGTACATTCCAGCCAGGGTTAACAATTTTTATTTTAGATAAAGTCTGGTGTCTCTTTCTTAGAAGTAACAGGTGAAAAAAAAATGGGCTTTGGGTGTTGATGGTGCCTTCACACCGTAACCCTATAGAGGCACTCTTGATGAAAGCAAGAATTGGCCTTGTTGAAAAAAAATTCAAAACAAGTCAGACAAGTGTGGAAGAATTGATCTTTGGGTGTTAATTGCGCTCATGAAACCTATAACAAAAAATACTTCAAGATAAAATCAACACCCACACAGCTAGGCAGCCTAGACTGTCTTGCAAAGATTCCCGGTCCCAAAAGCACTTACGGTAATCAGCATGTCGGCACCAGGGGCTTGATAGCTGTTGCTAATCCAGGATGGATTCATTTTGACAAATTGCAGACAGTCAACAGAGTCTATGGACAGCCATGCTCTTATATTTGTCACAAAACCTCTGGCAGCACTAAATGCCCGTTCGGAAAGCACACTGGATGCCGGGCAGCCCAGCAGCTTAAGTGCATACTGGGCCAGTTCTGTCCAGTGGTCTATGCTCATGAATCATTAACCCAGTGGATCGTCTACTGGAAAGCTCTCCATGTCTGTTTTCACCTCTAGATAATCTTCCACTATATGATGCAGACGCTGTTGATGGGATATTGAAGCTGACAGCCCTGGGTGCTGTGGAGTAAAAAATTATTTAAATGCATCACTTAGGTGGTGCCCTTCTCCACCGCTCTTGCTTTGACCAACAGAAGCCAAAAAAAATGTTTTCCATGAGACTGTAACCTACCAGACTCTAGAAAGGTGTTACATAAACACCTTTTTAAGGTGTGCTCTAGACAGTTCACCTGTGCTCCCTCTGCGAGGGCTGGATGAGTTCAGAGACTTTCCCCGTGTAATGATAGTCAAGGAGAGTTGTCAACCAATAATGATCCTTCTCCTTCATGCCAAGACATCTTGGGTCCTTTTGCAGGTGTTGAATAATCATGGAGCCCATGCACCGCAAGTTTGCGAAGGCATGAGAAGCAGAGTTCTCGGGGTCACTGAAGATTACATTATCTGGAACTGCCTACTCCCAGCCATGTACTACTCCCAAGGTTTCTGGGGACTGAAAACCATCTCCTAAGGTTTAACATATGTCTTTGCCCTTGAACACAAAATCGGAGATTCCGACGGAATGTGTCCGATCAGAGCGTTTTGCCGGATATTCCGACTGTGTGTGGTATGCATCGGACTGTTTCCATCGGAATATCCGTCGGACCAAATTTTCCAACTTGCCGGAAATATTTTCTGACAAAATGCTCCGATCGGACATACTCCGATCATGTGTAGAGAATTCCGATCGGACAAAGTGCCACGCATGCTCAGATCAAATTCCTACATCAAAGCTATTGGCTACTAGCCTGAACGTAGTCCCGTCGTAACGAAATAACGTCATCACGTTCTGAACGTTCAGATTTTCTGACAACTTCGTCCGACCATGTGTATACAACAGTTTCGGACAAAATCCGACGGATTTGGTTGTCGGAATCTCCGATCGTGTGTACAAGGGCTTCCTCTGCTTCAATCCCGCCAAAATTGCCAGAATCCTCCTCCCTCTCTATTTGCATGTTCTGTGGCATTGCAAGAATGGCGTCTGCATAAAGCAGGCCTTGATAGGAAAGGAAGTCCTTCTCTTCCTCCCTCTGCTCTGCCTCGAGTGCCCTCTCCATAATGCCATGCAGAGTATGCTCCAGCAGGAACACAAGAGGGATAGTGTCACTGATGAATGCATTGTCACCATCCTTGTCGCCTCCTCAAATGGTGACAGTACAGTGCGTGCATCCTTTATCAGCAGCTATTGGCGTGGGGTAAAAAAGCTGTGCTCCCCTGAGCCTGTCCTTGTGCCATACTAATACAGGTACCTGTTTTATGTCCCTCTGCTGCATGTGAAGCCACTTCAGCATTGCCAAAGTTGAGTTCCACCTGGTGGGCATGTCACAAATCAGACGATTTATGGTCAGGTGGAATTCCCGCTGAATTCCAGTCAACAAAACACAGGCTGTGTATGAATGCCTGAAATGACTCCAGAATATTCTGGCCTGCCTTAGAAGACATTGCACATCTGGGTACCTGTTTAAGTAAAGATGAACCACCAAATTAAGAACATATGCCAGGCATGTCAAATGTGTCAACTTTCCCTGTCAAGGGGCCGACAGAAGGTTGGTGCCATTATCACACACCACCATTCCTGGCTCAAGCTTCCATGGTGTGAACCACCTCTGGGCCAGCCCCTGCATAGCTCAAAGAATCTCTGCTCTGGTGTGGCTCCTGTCCCCTAGACAGACTAGCTGAAGCACAGCATAGCATCTTTTAGCCTGACTCATTCAATAGCCCCTTAAATGATTAGGAGGCACTGGTGGTTCAAAGGACAATTCAGCAGAGGAGGGGTGAAGCTGATGGATCATCACCCCCAGCCGTATGGAGATGTGGAGGCGCGACAAGCTCCAGCACCGAGCCCTGCATCCTTCCTAAGTGCAAGCAGAGTTAAACAATGTGCTGTGAACTAAATATAATGTCCCTGATTATGCTTGCTGGACCACGTGTCAGCAGTAAGGTGGACCTTACTGCCGACTGCCTTGCCCAATGATGCCAAAACATTACCTTGCATGTGATGTTACAGAACTGGAATGGCCTTACGTGCAAAAAAATAGTGACTCTGAATCTGCCATTGTGGTACTGCACATGATGCAAATTCACAGAAGGGGGCAGAATCCACCAGACAGAAAGGCAGGAGTTGCAAAGCCAGCAATTTGGACAAGTTGTGATTTAGATGCTGAACATGTGGGTGTAAGGGAGTGTGTTTTTTTTTTTTTCCTCTGCAGAAGCTGGGGTAGAAATGTGCTTGCTATACTCTACAGCTGGTGGTGTGCTGCTGGCTGAAGTGTTGTAAGGACCTGTGACATCCTTTGCTATACTCTCTCTGTCAGTGGAAGCTGTTTAGAGGTTATGAGATCTAGCGGGGGGGGGGGGGGGGGGGGTTAGACATGAAAGGTGAGGAATGAGTGGGAGAAGAATTATGTCCCTTTTATGTGTCTTTCAGGCGCTTTTTCCAATGCTGAGTGGTGGGAGGTTAAATGCCTTTGCAAGCATGTGGTAGCCAAATGGCTGGTGTTTTTGCCACGGTTGATCTGCTTGCAGTAGAGAATGCAAATCGCAACAATGTGATCAGCTGCACATGTGCTAAAAAAAAGGCCCACACATTTGAGATGTGGGAAGTGGGCTGGGAGGTAACAGCTGCACAATATGATGGAATAGGGTGGCTGCTCTCTTCTGTTCCATGATGGCTTTCTCTAGAGAACATCATGCCTCATTGAGGTTGTGCCTTCCCCTCACGTTCCTTCTCTGCTCTTTCACCCAAGTCACGTCAATGACCTCATCATTATCATCCCCTCCATGCTCATCTTCACTGGAGCCAGCTTGGCAATATGCTGCGGCTGAGGGAACATAACTGCCACTTTGTTGTTTGTTCTCTGTAGGCTCATGTTCCTATCTTCCTCAACCCCAGAACCAACACCATGAAAAAGTAATGCCTGTGCATCACCAAGAAGCAAGTGGCTGAAACTGTGTTCAAATAATTCAGCTGACTCCTCCGTGCATGATGGCAGGAGTAGTTGTGTACAAGGAGGCAGAATAAGCCACTCTGGTAGCTGCAGTGGACTGCACATTCGTTTTAGCTTGGGTGATAGAGGAGGGTGAGGAGGATTTAGTGAGCCAGTCAACCACTTCCTCTGCATGCTGTGGCTGGATAGCATGGGTAACATCTAAACAGAATAAACAGAGAAAAATGTGCCCTGCCTGAGGATGGACCACGTCCACCTTTGTCTGTGGACACAGGCACTGCTGGCCCCCTCATAGTGGCATGGGAACGTCTGCCTCTCCTTGTTGGCCTTCCAGACATGATGGGGGCTTATTACCCAAATGTATTAGATATTGGGAAATGCATAATGGGATGCACTTTAATCAGTGAAAAGTGGTGTTTGGTGCACTTTAAATTGAGGCTTACCACTGACAGAAATGTAAAAACTATAAAGAAAAAAAAAAAAGTTATTGCGGCTGACAATTTAAAAAAAGGGGGCAGGCACGGAACAAAAAAACCCCAAAAAATAAACAAAACGCAAAAACCAAAAAAAAAGGGTATATAGCACTGTGTACAGCATTCAATTAGGGCCCTAGAATGTACTGTGAAGAGCACAGTGCATTGTGGGGCACTCTGCAGGGGAACATCCTGCCAAACGCCGTGCAAATTCAATGTTCAGCCCAAAATTTTGCTTGGCTCGAACAGTCCCCCCCAACTCTACTATCTACAGCTATCCCACCTGGGATTGACATAGGAGGAAATAAATGGGGGTGAGAGGGGAAGGGAGGGAAGGGAGAGGGGGAGATGGAAACCCTAACTAAATTAAATTTCATTTGCTAAAGCCGTGCGTATCTTAAATAATTATGTAATAAATTCAGCGCTGAAAAATTTGCTAAATCAATAAAGCTATAAATGTATAGGTGTGCAATCCTGTGTTACCACGATGTATTCCACAACATGACTAACAATAGGTCTACAATGTGCATATAATAACAACTATTTTCATGTGTAAAAATAAAATATATTACTAAACCAAAAACTGATTCTGTTAGTGTCAACCCACCCATTAGGGCATACAGACACCGCCCCCCCCTATCCATGCATCCGGCACCCTAGGCTTCAGAAAATGCTTCAGAAAAGGGTGGGCTTGGGGTGCAGAGCACTGCGCCCTGAGCTACCCGTTGTGTGACAATAGCGAATGAATATTTGCTATTGTCACACTGATTCTCCTCCCTGCCAATCAGGAAGCAGGTCCTGAGACCCAATTGGCCAAAAGGAGAAGCAAGCTTATTGGCCTAGGAGAAGGAGGGTGGGAACTGGTATGGTGGCAGACTCTGGAGCTGCTGGAGAGTTTTGTGGCCATGGAGCTGTACGGAGGAGGAGCTGCTGATCAGAGCTGAGTATGGGCAGAGAGGAGCGACGGTCTCCAATGTGAGTACTGTACTGAGCCTGACCTGACAGCTGTGTGACCGACTGACCCATAGGGGGGGAGGCGGGTGACCATTCGGGCATTGTTATATCACCAGCCGCCATGTATTCTGTATATATTTGATATCAATGTCCACAGCAATTAGATGTGCAATACTATTCCCATTGTCACTGTAAATCTATCAGACTCTGGGTTTAACAATGTCCTCCAGCTAAGTGTAGAAATTCACCTCGAACTCCACCTTATTTCAGTTGCTCTCTTTAGGTATCAGATGTGCAGAAAATAAGGTCAGAACACATCTAAATACACCGGAATGCATTGAAACTGCATCAAACATGTGCATTCAGAAACTCATCTGGATCTCAAAAAAGTGTGGTGTGAACCAGCCCTGAATCTATAGCACAAAACACATATACCTGCAAATTTGTAAAATCTACCTAAGGCAACAGCTTAGAGAAAGCCTGCTTTGCAATGTACAATACCAAGTTTCCCCCCTCTGAACTGTATATCTTATTACTATTACAAAAAGCTCTGTGTGACCATTCACAGCATGTGAAGCACTGTATATTGGAAATGTGTTTCACTGGCTAGAAAATGTCTTTTGATTTATTAGAATTGTTACTTTCACATACAGTTTCTGATCAGTTACTTCATAATGACAAAATAAAAAGAGGGGGGTGGAGAACATATGAGGGAGAGAGATTTGGGAGACAGAAGGAAGTCTGGTTCCTGGAGGCTCAGGCAGAGTCTTCATGTACAGGAGGTAGTTGACGGCTGCTCTATTTCAAAGTTTCCACCCACACAGTATAGGAGGAGTATATTGAATATTTCTCCTCACCAGGCAACCTATGCTACTGGTGCGGGGGATCATTAGGGTGTGCCCAGGCACACTCAGCACACCCTGCGCGCACGCCTATGATTGCCATCAGTTTTCTATTCTTCTGGGCAAGTGCACGTCCTCTAAATGTTTTTTATTCATCTTATAAACTGCAGTTACAAAATACAGTTTGACATTATACAGATGTATGTAAGACTACAACACCCTTGACAAAAGTTAAAATCTGAGTAATAGGATCTATGTATTTTGCAGCGCTGTTAAAGGAAAATACAAGACAAGAAGTATATTAATCTCGCAGAAGGCACAATATATGTAGAAGGCAGATGTGATTTATTTTGCAAATAATTTTACACTGTTCAAATACCCCAACTCCTGAAAAACAATCTTTTTTACCTTTTGATAGAGCAGGATCAGAATCTCTCAAGTTTTTATTGCTCCCTGAGTTTTCACTTGGGATACCTGCCTCACTTAACCACTTTCAGACCGGACCATTTTGCTGGTAAATGACCAGAGGTCTTTTTACACTTTGGCACTGCGCTGCTTTAACTGGTAATTGCGCGGTCATGCAATGTTGTACCCAAACAAAATTTGCGTCCTTTTCTTCCCACAAATAGAGCTTTCTTTTGATGGTATTTGATTGCCTCTGCGATTTTTATTTTTTGCGATATAAACGTAAAAAGACCGCAAATTTTGAAAAAAAATGATATTTTCTACTTTTTGTTATTAGAAAAATCCAATAAACTCAATTTTAGTCATACATTTAGGACAAAATGTATTCAGCCACATGTCTTTGGTAAAAAAAAAGTCAATAATTGTATATTTATTGGTTTGCGCAAAAGTTGTCACATCTACAAACTAAGGTACGTTTTCTGGAATTTACGCAGCTTTTAGTTTACGACTGCCTATCTCATTTCTTGAGGTGCTAAAATGACAGGGCAGTACAAAACCCCCCCAAATGACCCCATTTTGGAAAGTAGACCCCCTAAGGAAATTGATAAGAGGCATGTTGAGCCCATTGAATATTTTATTTTTTTGCCTCAAGCGATTGAATAATGACAAAAAAAAAATTTTTTTTTTTTTTTTACACAAAGTTGTCACTAAATGATATATTGCTCACACATGCTATGGGCGTATGTGAAATGACACCCCAAAATAAATTCTGCTGCTTCTCCTGAGTACGGGGATACCACATATGTGGGACTTTTTGGGAGCCTAGCCGCGTACAGGGCCCCGAAAACCAAGCACCGCCTTCAGGCTTTCTAAGGGCGTAAATTTTTGATTTCACGCCTCACTACCTATTACAGTTTTGAAGGCCATAAAATGCCAAGATGGCACAAAACCCCCACAAATGACCCCATTTTAGAAAGTAGACACCCCAAGCTATTTGCTGAGAGGCATGTTGAGTCCATGGAATATTTTATATTTTGCCACAAGTTGCGGGAAAATTACAAACTTTTTTTTTTTTTTTTTTTTTTTCACAAAGTTGTCACTAAATGATATATTGCTCATGCATGCCATGGGCATATGTGAAATGACACCCCAAAATAAATTCTGCTGCTTCTCCTGAGTACGGGGATACCACATATGTGGGACTTTTTGGGAGCCTAGCCGCGTACGGGGCCCCGAAAACCAAGCACCGCCTTCAGGCTTTCTAAGGGCGTAATTTTTTGAGTTCACTTCTCACTACCTATTACAGTTTTGAAGGCCATAAAATGCCAAGATGGCACAAAACCCCCACAAATGACCCCATTTTAGAAAGTAGACACCCCAAGCTATTTGCTGAGAGGCATGTTGAGTCCATGGAATATTTTATATTTTGCCACAAGTTGCGGGAAAATTACAAACTTTTTTTTTTTTTCACAAAGTTGTCACTAAATGATATATTGCTCACGCATGCCATGGGCATATGTGAAATGACACCCCAAAATAAATTCTGCTGCTTCTCCTGAGTACGGGGATACCACATATGTGGGACTTTTTGGGAGCCTAGCCGCGTACGGGGCCCCAAAAACCAAGCACCGCCTTCAGGCTTTCTAAGGGCGTTACAGTTTTGAAGGCCATAAAATGCCAAGATGGCACAAACCCCCCCCCCCAAATGACCCCATTTTAGAAAGTAGACACCCCTAAATTTAGGGGTACACTAGTGAGACTAGGTAATAAATGGCGGGTGCCCTGAAACTATAAAAAAATAACTAACCAACCAGCGTCACCTGTAACAGTTATATGGTGATCACTGGTGAAAGGGTTAACTAGGGGGCAATCAGGGGGCTTTATGCGGTAGTATATGGGGGTCCCTGGCGCTATAAAAAGCTGCGGCGAACCTAAATACCTACCTGCCTAACTAGCGTCACCTGTGACACTAATACAGCGATCAGAAAAACGATCGCTTATTAGGCTGGGTTCACACTGGAGCGATGCGGGAACGCCACGAATGCGCGGCGGGTTCCCGCATCGCATGCCTCCCGGCGGCAGTTCACACTGCCCTATGCGAACTGCTGGGAGTGTCAGTGAAATGTTAATGACACCCCCAGATCAGTTCGCATATCGCAGTGCGATCTGCAAACTTGGATCGCATGGTGTGAACACCCATGCGATCCGATTCTGCTGCGGACCAAAAAAAGGGTCCCGTGCGAGTTTGCGGCGGGTGCGGCGGGTGCGACACGAATTCAGCCATACTATCTGTATAGCTGAACTCGAATCGCACAGAGATCGGATGTGATTTGCACTGCAGTGCGGTGCGAATCACATCCGTTCTCATAAACCGCTGCAATGTGAACCCAGCCTTAGTGACACTGGCGACGGGGGGTGATCACGGGGTTAAACCTTTATTGGGGGGGTTAGGGGGGTACCTTAGAACTAAAGGGGGCTAACCCTAACTGCCCTAACAGTTATTAGTCACAAATGACACCTGCCGGGTGATCAGGGGGTTAAACCTTTATTAGGTAATAAATGGCGGGTGCCCTGAAACTATAAAAAAATAACTAACCAACCAGCGTCACCTGTAACAGTTATATGGTGATCACTGGTGAAAGGGTTAACTAGGGGGCAATCAGGGGGCTTTATGCGGTAGTATATGGGGGTCCCTAGCGCTATAAAAAGCTGCGGCGAACCTAAATACCTACCTGCCTAACTAGCGTCACCTGTGACACTAATACGGCGATCAGAAAAATGATCGCTTATTAGGCTGGGTTCACACTGGAGCGATGCGGAAACGCCGCGAATCCGCGGCGGGTTCCCGCATCGCATGCCTCCCGGCGGCAGTTCACACTGCCCTATGCGAACTGCTGGGAGTGTCAGTGAAATGTTACTGACACCCCCAGATCAGTTCGCATATCGCAGTGCGATCTGCAAACTCGGATCGCATGGTGTGAACACCCATGCGATCCGATTCTGCTGCGGGCCAAAAAAAGGGTCCCGTGCGAATTTGCGGCGGGTGCGGCGGGTGTGGCGGGTGCGGCGGGTGCGGCGAATGGCTGAACTCGAATCGCACAGAGATCGGATGTGATTTGCACTGCAGTGCGGTGCGAATCACATTCGTTCTCATAAACCGCTGCAATGTGAACCCAGCCTTAGTGACACTGGCGACGGGGGGTGATCATGGGGTTAAACCTTTATTGGGGGGGTTAGGGGGGTACATTAGAACTAAAGGGGGCTAACCCTAACTGCCCTAACAGTTATTACAGTCACAAATGACACCAATGCAAAAAAAAAAAAAAAAAAAAAAAAAATGACATTGGTGTCACTGTGACTGGGGGGCAGGGGTAATTGGGGGGGTGATCGGGGGGTAAAGGGGGGGTGTGAGTGTGCCTGGCATGTTCTACTGTGTGTGGGATGTGTTGGTGCAACTCACTGATCCGCTCTCCTCCGTGTCGGAACGAAAAATACCGACACGGAGGAGAGAATACATCACTTCCTCTCCTGTGTTTACATTACAGGAGAGGAAGTGATGTCACCGGGGATTTCCATTCGTCGGGAGCGATCGCGAGGGGGTGGCCATGAATGAATGGCCGTCCCCTCGTCCGGGATCGCTCCCGAACGAAAACCGACCGCCGCAGGCACCGGGCGGGGGCCCGATCGGGCCCCCGACCCGCGGGAGGCAAAACACGTACATCTACGTGCTTATGCCTGCCCGTGCCATTCTGATGACGTAGATCGGCGTTAGGCGGTCGGCAAGTGGTTAAATTTTACTGTCTATTTAACAAGTGTCAGGCAAAAGGGAAAATTGCAGGAAATCTCTCCAATGGGGACAATAGAGAAAAAACTATCTTTTTTATAGACAGGTAAAATGTAAGAACCATTGGATTTTTTTTTGATGTCTGTATCTCAGTATACTAAAATAGGCATGCTTTATTTCTCAGGGAATGCAAGGATACCCCGGGAAAACAGGTGAACTTGGCTTAAAAGGTGCAAAGGTAAGCATATTTTGTCTTATTTACACTGGATTCAAGGTTGATTTGGAGTGGAAATCCAGTCAAGAATAATTGTTTTTAATATAAAAGAGAATATCTGCTGTGCTTGTGCCTCAGTATCGTCCAAAAACATCAGTAGGTACTGAAAATACATGTCATCTTTCCATGGGGATTTAGTAAGAGCCTATTTTAAACACAGGAGCTAAATATAATTGATAATTAGCATCAAAGCAAAAAATTATATAAATAAATAATAATAATAAAAAAAAAAAAAACACTAAACAGGAAAATTAGAAAACTCTTCCCTTTGCAGCTTCTTCTTAACACAGTCCTTTTAGCAGGACATAAAATGGACAGCACTGGGACACCATTAACAATGTTCTAGGCCAAGCAAGCCTTAAACTTAGTGCACCAGGGGTTAACAGCAGCAACAGTGACTAGAATCCCTCTCTCACAGTGTCCCTGGGATGTGGATGTCTCCCTACAGATTCAGGCAGGCAGTTTCCTCAGTGGAGCCTCCAGACTGAATCTTCCGTGAAATGCCTCTTCCAGCTCTTAAAGAATTAGCAGCAGAATAGGCTCCTCAGCTATGCACGGCTGGGACCTCAGTGAGACAAGTAGGATCTTCAACTGGACTGCCAGGAAGGACAGCAGCCCTTCTGGCTTGGAATCTATCCTCCTGAGGAAAGACCCTGCTCTCTGAGGCTCCAAACTATTTATGCACTCACCAACCAACATCTGGGCACACCTACCCAGCAATTGGCTAGTGCTTTATAAATATTCAGAGTGCTCATTTGAATCTCCCACCCACCACATTCTGTAAGGCTCCAGAAGAAAAGGGCAGGCAATCAAACTCAGTCTGCAGAGCCCAGAGCAGCCCAAAGTAATCACATGCTGCCCTGCTGATTACAGGAGAGCCACAGAACTAAATATGCCTAACCAAACCTAGCAGTCTATCTGGGTGGGTGCTACATATCATAACAACTATACAGTATACTCAAGACAGATGGGTATGCTTATAATAATGTAACTGGCTCACAGATTATCATATGATTAATAATAGCCATATTTATGTTTTCATAACCATACAAGGTACAATGTCCACATGCTAACATGTTATCCACCACATTATTCCTCTTCCTTGGTCAAACTTCAAGGCTTGACTATGATGGACCACCTCCAGATGTATATGATAAATTTAGATTTTGGAGATTAGCTAGCTACCAGTGGGTCTTTAACCTCTAGTAATTCACTGCAGTCTGTTTTTTATTAATTTTGTCTCAGCATTTTTAATAGATGGGGCCACAAAGCGTAATACATGTGGACACTTTAATGGAACTGCTTTGTAATCTTGAAAGCTTAAAAGCTACTTGTCTGTGATTAACATGTGCAGGAGCCCTTATACTTCTGTGCAACAACCTGAGACTGTAAAATATATTTCCAAAAAGTGAATGTAATAAGCGATGGCAGTCTGACAGGCTTTCTGCAGTGAGGAAGAGGTCAAGAAACAATGAACTAAACTTCAGATGTATCTCTGAAAACATGAAAAAATGAGGGAATGTTTTAAGACAAGGCTTTAGCAGAGAATTATTGGTGCATGACTGTAACAGCACCAATTAAAGTCATGCACCAACACATCCAAGATCCATTTCAAAGTTATATTTTCTTCTGGTATAAATTTGATCATTTTTACATTTTATCCTATCCTTTCAGACCTAATCATTTCCTCTGGACTTTTCCATAGCTGCGTGTTATTTAATGACTTTCAGAATGTATGCCTGAAAGCTAATTGTCTGTGCCTATGAGCAAACTGCTGTAATAGTGTTTACATGTAAAAGTACATACTTTTTCAATTTTCTAGAAGAAATTCAAACAATGTTTTTGTCCTGTTTGACAAATGGACAATTCTCAAACAGTTTTTTTTACCAACTGTTACTCAAAATCCATATATCACCAGGCAAGCACATATCTAAAGTTATATTTATATCTATATGCAGGGTGAAATTGGAGGACAAGGGGTTCCTGGTCTACCTGGCTCTTTAGGTTCCTCAGGGCTAAAGGTTAGTAAGATGTATCCTCAGTCTATAGCTAAATTAATAACGACTCAAATATCAGGTTTGTAATATAATCGGACTGTAACTGTTCCTGTCTTTTGGTGTTCAAAATTCTGTATGTAGCCCTAAAGAACAGACAGTGCACAGTCCACATGGGTGTTGCTGCTTAACTGCAGACAGGAAACAGGAAACTTTTATTACCAATAAAAGACATAGGACTCAATTCGCAAAAGCGTCTTGCATTCGGTATATAGGTATCTGGACACGTTGTTCCTAAATATCGCATGCGATCCTAAAATTGTCAATTCACTATACCTTTTTGTGGTATTTACCGCAAAACGCTCAAACCTGTCAGTAAATACTGCATGAAAAAGGGTTAAACTCAATTCACAGAAGGAAATAAATGCCCATCGGTGTAGCCTATCAGTGCCCATCCATGCAGCCTCATCAGCGCACATCAGTGAAGGAGACAAATTACCTGTTTGCAACATTTTATAACGGAAACTAAGAAAAACAAATTGTTTTTTTTTTTTTCACAATTTTTGGTCATTTTTTGTTTATTTATCATAAATTCAAAACCAAGTGGTGAATAAATACCACCAAAAGAAAGCTCTATTTGTGTGAAAAAAAATTATACAAATTTCATATGGGTACAGTGTTGCTTGACCACGCAACTGTCATTCAAATTGCAACAGTGATGAAAGCTCAAAATTGGCCTGGGCAGAAAGGGGGTGACAGCGCCCAGGAGGAAAGTGGTTAGGTAGTGATCCAGCCAGGCATGCAATATTTAAAGAGGGATTCCACCAAAAAAAAAAAATATTAAAAGCCAGCAGCTATAAATACTACAGCTGCTGACTTTTAATAAATGGACACTCACCTGTCCCGGGTTCCAGCGATGCCGGCAGCCGAGGCCGACCCGTGTGTGTCCCAGCAGACAGTGTGGCAGGGCAGGAAATGGGTGATGTCTTTGACAGGTATTTCCACCCCCCTCCCCCCTGAAAGGTGTCAATTGTGACACCGGAGGGGGGAGGGATCCGATCAGCGGAGGTTCCACTTTAGGGTGGAATCCCGCTTTAAGGAATGTAAAAATATAATGGCTAATTTTTAGTTGTCTCTGTCTTTTTGGATCCATTCTTTCAACAGTAATGCATAGAAACTTGTCAGGTTTTTATTGTTGCTTGTGCCCACATTAGGGAGATTCACCCTCTCTATATTTATCTTGTTTACCATTATCATTGAAAGTAAAAGAAAATCCCAAGTTTTCAGATGTCCCTACACAGATGGCAAAATAAAAACTAACAAGGGGTATAACCTTCCCTTATTCAATGCAAAATGTAAAAAATGCTGTGCCTATAGCTCTACTTTAAGGCAAATAGACTGAGCACTTTGCAAGTTTTTCCAGAGCTTAGTAAATGATGTAAAGCTTAATTTTACAAAGAATACCCAATCACATGCAAGGAAAAAAAATGTGCATTTTTGCTTGCACATGATTGAACGGTGGAAGTCAGCAGAGCTTCCCCACATTTACAAAGGTCTGGAGTAACTGCACTTGCAAAGTCCTTAGTTTATGTGCCTTTAGTTACTCAACCCCATTACATTTAATAAATCCACCCCATTGAATTTAGTGAAATATATCTATTTTCTATGGTCATTTTGCCAGTTTTTTTTAGATTGTTTTTGTGTATATACAAGCATATCCATCATTTTGCTGCAAACCTCCTAATAACTCCAAACATAATATAATGTACAGTACATGTATACCACAATGGTCTAATCCAGGGGTAGTGTCATAAACATATGTTACTAGAACTGTGTGGACAACAACAGAGGGAATCAAACACATGTAAAGTGAAATAAAGTAATTTATTAAAGTAAGTGAATATAGATACAAACGCCTCCAATACAAACAGTGCACAAAAAACCAACTACCAGACAGAGACCCACAAATAAAATAAAAGGTCAAACAGGTATATACAATAGATGGGGAATACCAGAATCTTAAACAGAGCCAGGCCAGGGGGGTCATCAATGCGAAAATCAGCAGATGGGTGCAAGGAGTGGGACAGTGAGAAGGTGGACAGATACTGGATAACAGCATCACAGAAGGGACAGGAACAGGTTCAGGTTCAGGTACAGAGGATCACGGGTACGGGTCAGGGCTCAAGGATAATACACTTGCTGGGTATTAATACACATCTCCTGCAATCAGCCTCAGGGGACACCTGATCGCAGGAGATAATGTTGGCTTCACACTGCCAGGAGACACTCGCTGGTGGACACCAGTACTGCAGCCCAAGGTTCAGACAGTGCCACCAGCAGCTGAAACCTTTCCTGACAGTTCCAGACTGCCAGGAAACACCTGCTGGTGGACACCAGTAATGCAAGCCAAAGGTCTGACAGCGCCACCAGCAGGTGAAACCTTTTAATGGCAGGTAAGTAACCTTTTGAGAGCTGAAGATCTACCCTCACCAACATAAAATAAATCAAAGATCACCGGGATGCAGTACCCTTTTTTTTTTTTTTATAGAAGCCTATTTTAATTTGACCTGCCTTAAAAGTTAATTTCAGTGAGAAACTTGGCATTGTCAGAAACCATGAATCGGACTGAGACAGAAGTATAGTTAAATCACAATATAATAGAAAAGTGCTAATGCGCTACACCTCACTTACAAAATGTCAACAAAAAACAGTATAAATTGAATATATATACACGTGTAAAAAAATATAATTATTTGTGTAAAAATAATAATAAATACGTGGAAGCAGCCAGACAAAAAATAGTGATCTCAACACTAATTAGGATACCAATAATAATAAAAAAATGCGGCGCTACCAGCAAAAAAATATTATTTTTAAAACTCTAAAACAAATAAGTGAAAAAAGTGAATCCACCTCATAAAGTGTATCAGTGTGCAATACAGGGCAATACACTATAATAATAAAAAAAGTGCATATATGAACTATCGTGTAGAAATCGTGGGCCGAGACCGGAAGTTCGGATCGTACGACGCTATCTGCTGTTTTCTGCTTTTATGTAAGTGATCAAGTTACCCTTATTAAACTACTGATTTAAAATACTACACATGAAAGCCCCCCTGTCCTTTTATTTCATACTTTATGTGCCGCGCTCTGTGCTGGGAGACATGTGGAGAGCTTGAGAGAGAGGTGCACAGTTATTTATTATCTGCTGGACGGAGGAGGATGGAGTAGATTTTTTCATACAGAGTCTGCTTACTAAGCATTTGAGGTGAGAGGCTGGGGGAAACTGGTGGTGCACCTGTTTGGCACTGAAGCTGGTTGCTGGATTGTCACTCTTTTGGAAATCACGTTTCTATGCATGGATTTTGTTCTATGGTCACAAAGCAATTATATGGACTTATATTAAGAAGACACCATTGATTGTTTATTATATTTATTTACACATTTGATTTTTGCCACCTTTTCATTATCGTTTGATTGTGTTATTTATATATTTCTACACGATAGTTCATATATGCACTTTTTTTATTATTATAGTGTATTGCCCTGTATTGCACACTGATACACTTTATGAGGTGGATTCACTTTTTTCACTTATTTGTTTTAGAGTTTTAAAAATAATATTTTTTTGCTGGTAGCGCCGCATTTTTTATTATTATTGGTATAGTTAAATCACACTTGTTTAATAATAACAAAAAAAGGTAAACGGAGTAATAGTAGTCAAAACATAGCCAGAGTTTAGGAACTGGAATGGATAATCAGACAAGCGAAAATGTGAGGGAGCCAGAGATGAGCATAGTAGAACAGCAAGCTGGATCTGGAGCCAGAACGTGTCAACCAAGCAAGTCTTTAACAGGAATCCAGGAGAGTGTCTCTAGAGATGTGACCAAGGCGAAGACAGAGATCATCTGGCCTGGACAGCTTAAATAAGCTGGACGTATGAACAGGATATCATCAACATGTGAGTCACTGTGGAGAGATGGGAGCTGGCAATTAGCCGACAGCTGAGAGGCCAGATTTGAGAAGGAAGGGCTGAGCCCAACCCAGACAGGCATTCACTTTCATTCACAAGTTTTTCATGTCTGGAGAGTAATTGGCTACCCCCACAAATTTTATGCACAAGTGGTACTGCAGGCTGACTTGCTTGACTAGTTTCAGGCCTGGCCTGAATGCCATTCTAGTTGTCTGCTCTACGTTATGGTCAGTGTAAGTATTATGTAGGGCAGTATACAGAGGTCAGTAGTATATAGGGAATTGTACAGGGGTTAGTAGTAGGTAGACCAGTGTACAGAGGTCAGTATTGGGTAGAGCATTGTGCAGAGGTCAGTAGGATGTGGAGCAGTGTGCAGAGGTCAATAGGGTGTAGGACAGTGTACAGAGGTCAGTAGGATGTGGAGCAGTGTACAGAGGTCATTAATAGGTAGAACAGTGTACAGAGGTCATTAGTAGGTAGAGCAGTGTATAGAGGTCATTAGTAGGTGGAGCAGTGTACAGAGGTCATTAGTAGGTGGAGCAGTGTACAGAGGTCATTAGTAGGTGGAGCAGTGTACAGAGGTCATTAGTAGGTGGAGCAGTGTACAGAGGTCATTAGTAGGTGGAGCAGTGTACAGAGGCCAGTAGTAGGTAGAGCAGTGTACAGAGGCCAGTAGTAGGTAGAGCAGTGTACAGAGGCCAGTAGTAGGTAGAGCAGTGTACAGAGGCCAGTAGTAGGTAGAGCAGTGTACAGAGGCCAGTAGTAGGTAGAGCAGTGTACAGAGGCCAGTAGTAGGTAGAGCAGTGTACAGAGGCCAGTAGTAGGTAGAGCAGTGTACAGAGGCCAGTAGTAGGTAGAGCAGTGTACAGAGGCCAGTAGTAGGTAGAGCAGTGTACAGAGGCCAGTAGTAGGTAGAGCAGTGTACAGAGGCCAGTAGTAGGTAGAGCAGTGTACAGAGGCCAGTAGTAGGTAGAGCAGTGTACAGAGGCCAGTAGTAGGTAGAGCAGTGTACAGAGGCCAGTAGTAGGTAGAGCAGTGTACAGAGGCCAGTAGTAGGTAGAGCAGTGTACAGAGGCCAGTAGTAGGTAGAGCAGTGTACAGAGGCCAGTAGTAGGTAGAGCAGTGTACAGAGGCCAGTAGTAGGTAGAGCAGTGTACAGAGGCCAGTAGTAGGTAGAGCAGTGTACAGAGGCCAGTAGTAGGTAGAGCAGTGTACAGAGGCCAGTAGTAGGTGGAGCAGTGTACAGAGGCCAGTAGTAGGTGGAGCAGTGTACAGAGGCCAGTAGTAGGTGGAGCAGTGTACAGAGGCCAGTAGTAGGTAGAGCAGTGTACAGAGGCCAGTAGTAGGTAGAGCAGTGTACAGAGGCCAGTAGTAGGGAGAGCAGTGTACAGAGGCCAGTAGTAGGGAGAGCAGTGTACAGAGGCCAGTAGTAGGGAGAGCAGTGTACAGAGGCCAGTAGTAGGTAGAGCAGTGTACAGAGGCCAGTAGGATGTAGAGCAGTGTACAGAGGTCTCTAGGTTGTAGGGCAGTGTACAGAGGTCAGTAGGAGGTATTGCCTGAGTTTTGGCCCAGCTGGCTGGCTTGAGTTCTGTCCTGGCTGACTGGCTTGAGTTGTGGTCTGGTTGGATGGCTGTCCTGAGTTCACTCCTGGCTAGCTAGACTAAGTTCTGGCCTTGACTGAGTTCTGGATTGGCCTCCTGGATTTTGCTTTGCTAGCTGGGCTGGGTTCAGGTTGTTAGAGCGATATACATTGTGGTTAGTAAAGTGCAGTAGTGAGGCGTAAGTAACACATAGTTCAAATCAAAATTCTATGTAATGCAAAGTGCAATGGTTAGGAGAAACACAGTGTTAAGAGGTCAGGAGTAAGTAAATCAGAGTTCACTGGTCAGAAGTAACTGATGCAGAGTTCACAGGTCAGGAGTAAGCAAGGGCTTACTCATATGGGCACGAAGTCTCATCCTCCATGCACAGCCACCTCAGAGCTGCCAGCAGGCAGCCCAGAGAAAAGGTTGCACACACAGCAGCTACACGGACACAGTCGCATGTCAAAATTTGATCCTCCAGTCCCAGAAGACGCAATTTTTTGGGAAACTCATTGGATGGAGAATGCGTGTGACATCATCGCAGCTGGTGGGATGGGTGACACCACAGGCAGCTTGTTTGCGCTACTTGTTTCTTTGCACCTCATAGTATGTGCATTGTTGTTTAGTTTGATAAAACATTTAAACAGATTTACACTGAGGTTTCTCCCTGTTCATGTTCCACACATGCTCTTCTGTTGAGTGGCGCTCATCCATAGAATGGGTTGCACTGCTGTGAAGCTATATTAACGTGGAGGCTTTTTGAATGTGGATCAATTCCGTGGAGTTTTATTACAGTCTGTGTTTGATCTCTGTAATAGGGATCTATCCTATTTGGTAAGAGGCCACCTGTTTACATTTGAGGAGCATCTTTTGTCAACACTGGAGCACTTTATCACAGCGAATTTGATGATGGACTTTTTCAGTTTATTGACTAAGATTTATTTAGTTTTTATGATATAAATATTGCTTGTTTGCACTTAACCAGCACTTTATTTCTGTATGTTATTACAGTGTGTTTAGTTGATATATATGTTGTTCATATGATTTATACATTATTCGCATGATTTAAAGGATTAGGATTGTCTGCGTTCATTTCTATTTCTCTGTCACTTTGTTGCTTATCTTCATGTGACACTGATGTGAAATTTCCCTGATGTCACTGTTGGTCTAAGTTCATTAAATTTTGAACACACTGAAGTTTCATCTGTAATTTTGCCTTTGCATGTGACAGCACAACTCCGTCATCTTGAAAAGTCACTACAAATAGGATAGTAAAGAAAACTGTCTCCTATACCTTCCAATTCCATTATTTCCCCATTACCTGTGGTGATTTTATTCAGTTTTACTCTGGTCAAGGTGAATAAAGAAATTTCTGTCATTTGTCATGTGACTGGTAGCTCCTGAATCAACACATCATGCTTGCAAAAATTAGGTACAACTTTTATATTGAAAAACATATTCATTATGTTGATGCAAAATCAATTTCTTCTTTCACACTTTTGGTCTTTGGTAGTTTTGTTTGCTTTTGCATTCTAGCTTTCTAGATTTTGCAATCTGCTTTTAAATGTTTCTTGCACACAAAACAATCATGTATTTCTTGTTGCATGTTACAGCTTTATTCCTATTTTTCATCTTTAAAGCAGACACTATGACAGAAGCAACATCACTATTAATGCTTTCTAGTTTACACTTATATACATTCATAAGCTTGCCCTTAACATATTCCAATGTCAATCCATTATCTGGACATGCATCAAGTACTGTAACAAGCGTATCATAACTTACTGGTAAAGCTCTTAGTAATAGTGCTGCAACATGAAAATCTGCTAGAATTTTTTTTTTTTTATTTCTTCTCAGGCATTCAATAAATTCCAAGGTGTGCCTTATGTAATCCTGCTTATCCTGGCCTTTTATCAGTTTGGTTTGGTATAGCTTTCTAACCAAATACAGTTTATCGCTGAAATTAGGTCTTTTTCTATGCACCTTTTGTAATACTTTCCACACTTCTTTAGCAGTTTCACACTTAAATATATGTATGATTTGACCAACTTCTATGCTAAGAAAGATTGCGCTCTGAGCTTTTTGTTTTTTCTCTATCCACTCATCTGAAGGGTGTTCTGGCCTGACTTAATTTATACATTTCCACATACCTTCTCTTATTAGCAGCATCTTCATCTTGAATTTCCAAGACTGGTGGTTCTGGTTTGTCAGATTTGCAAATGAAAGCTGTGTTGTAGCAGTATTATTGCCCATTTTCTTTTATTCAGTTGCAGTCTTTTTTTCTGTTGTTGTATCTTGCACTTATTTGCTGTAGCTGGCTATGGGTGGGTGTCTGGGCACAGAATAGACCAGTGTTTCTCAACCTTTTTTCTGCTGCACCACTCTTTAAAATTTTGCATAATCTTGAAGCACCTATTTAAAAAATCTAAAAAACTGAACTAATTGTTTTACATATTGCAGGATCATCCACACATGTAGGTCATTCAATGTTAGAGGTGATTTATTCTTACAAAGCACATACACTTTTGCACAATACAATGGTACTGACTGATATTCCAGCTTTTCTCTTCTCGGTTTCCCTCACTCAGTCAACGTGACACTAGTACTAATGGCGAGGGGAAACAACGATGTTGTGCAGAAGTTCTCCTTATGAACTGATGACATCATCGCTTGTTAGGATGCTGGCCCACGTGATGCCCAAGGTTGTAATGCTGCACAATTGAAGCCTGAAGCCCTTTTGTAACAAAAATGGTAATCTTGATCCACCCGCTGACTTGTTGACAATTTTTGGCCAATTTTTAGGCGTTTTGCCAAAGCACCCCAAAAGAACAAAAGGCACCCTGGTTGAAAAAGGCTGGAATAGTGCACAGTCCACATGGGCTTTGCTGCTTAACTGCAGACAAGAAACTGAAAATTGTATTCAGGAAAAGACATAGAGTATAGTCATAGATGCATCTACAAACTTATAAACACTGCCATCTACTGGTTGAAGAATATACAGTATCTCACCAAAGTGAGTACACCCCTCACATTTTTGAAAATATTTTATTATATTTTTTCATGTGACAACACTGAAGAAATTACACTTTGCTACAATGTAAAGTAGTGAGGGTACAGCTTGTATAACGGTGTAAATTTGCTGTCCCCTTAAAAAAACTCACCACAGCCATTAATGTCTAAACCGCTGGCGACAAAAGTGACTACTGTGTGTTGAGTTATTTTGAGGGGACAGCAACTTTACATTGTTATACAAGCTGTACACTCACTATTTTACATTGTAGCAAAGTGTAATTTCTTCAGTGCTGTCACATGAAAAGATATAATAACATATCTACAAAAATGAGAGGCGTGTACTCACTTTTGTGAGATACTGTATCTCTACTAAATATTAAAATACAGTTCTGTATTCCAACAGTTATGCCCTGTACACATGGTCGGACTTTGACGGAAAATGTGCAATCGGATCTTGTTTTTGGAAAATCTGATCGTGTGTGGGCTCCATTGGACTTTTTCCATTGGAATTTCCGACACACAAAGCTTGAGAGCAGGATCTAAAATTTTCCGACAACAAAATCCGATCGTTTAAATTCCGATTGTGTGTAGACAATATTAGACATTATAAGAATGCGACTGGCTAGTTGCCACATTATAGACAATGGAGTACTAACACTGTTACCTTGCTTTTATTATAAGATAATGATTTTGACCTTGCATTTTAGTGTAAATAAAAGTGCTATGCTAATGCTCACATAAAGGAGTATGTTTTAAATAGTAAAACTATTAAACAGGAGTCAAAATTCCACACAATTTTTTTGTTTTGTTTTTTATCAGAAAAGCTTTATTGATTGTTCACAAACTTGCAGGTTCCAGAACCAATCATAAATCAAAATATAAAAATAAAAAGTTAAGAGTCTTAATCCAAAACACTGGTTCTGTAAAGATTCCAATACTTAAGCAGCTCTGCAGTCCATTAGTAAAAATCTGAACGGCATTCACATGTAAGCTATATGAGACACATAGTATGATAGTGAGTGATGAAATGGTTCTTAATGGTGGACGAAGATTCAGGTTGATAATCTGTAAGCGTACACCAAACACCAGAGTCCACACTGCATGAGTCTCACTCCCCTAGGGTTTTAAACTCACCAGAAAGCAGTTAAACAAATGCCTTGAATATTCTAGATGTCATCCAGTTAGTAGGGTTTAGTTTAGACTGTACATCACTCCATGGATGGTTGGTCATGCAAAAAAGGGCCCCCACATAGCGTAATCCAGTTTAATGCATTTTATAATAGACCATCCCCTTTAAAATCACTCTTACAAAGTAGAACAAGCATTTGAGATAAAATTGCGTTGTCACCATACAGTCTAAACCAGCTGTCGCACTAACCAAATCGATAGTGTTTGGTTGTTCCCCTCTGGCCAAGACACGCATACGTCACTATTGGTCGCTGTCTGGTCACGCCCTGACGTTTTGTCATCCCAAAATCATTTGAGGGCTTGGCCATATGGAGCGGCGTCTTGGTATTAATAGGCTGATCAGGCTGGTCATTAACCCTCCAGGTGCTCTCCGCTCTACTTCACAGCAGTGCATGCTAGTGACAGACACAAGGGGGTTTAGAGCCTGTGAAATACACCAGACCAGCCAACTACTCATTGTAATACACAATACACGAAAGCAAACTCTGATACTACCAAGTAAAAGTCCATTACTGAACCAAACCTAATAAAACTCAAAATGAAAGTACATTTTCAATACTAAAAAGGTCAAACTTAACCGTTAATGAATTACAGTGTACATATCATCACTCTAAATGAGATTAGATAAAGAGTAAAATTCAATCATAATCTCTAAAGTCATTATATAAATATATAAATTATAACAGTAAAGATAAAATTAGGAGAAGGAAAGAGCAGGAGCTAGTCATGAACCAAGTGTATACATTATCATAATATATACATATAATAGTTTACATTATGATTTTTTAAGTGTCACTAATAAAACAATTGATATCAAGTTCCACATTTAACCCTTTAGGCATGAGCATATCAGTAAGAAAAATCCACTTAGTTTCTCTCTTTGATAACTCCCTTACAATATTAGAGCCTCTCCAGATTGGTTTAATATGATCTATACCCCAAAATTTTAAATCTGAAAGGTCTTGATTATGGAAAAATTCTAAATCTAATGAAAAACTATGATCCTTAAACCCTAATTTTATATTCTGAAAGTGTTCCGCAATACGAATTCTCAAAAGTCTCTTAGTATGCCCGATATACATTAACCCACAGGGGCAATCTAAGGCGTAAACTACATGAGTAAGTAGTGTTACACGTGATAAATTCGCAGATTTGAAATTCTCTATTTGACATGTGTAAATTGATGTGATGTAAATTTTTCCAAACCTCGCATTGTACTACACTCTTTACATTTTCTGCATGCAAAGAAACCATCTCAGTCCCAAAAAGAAGATGGTCTGGCAGGTGGATCAAGAACGTTCTTTACCACTTTGTCCCCAGAATTGGGGACCTTCCTTTACATTTAGGTACGGCTGAAAGAACCAGATTAAGGGCCCGTTCACACCAGATGCAGTTACGTTTTTTCTGCACCAATACAGTCAGTTCCGGTCAGTTTCTGCACCAGAAACTGACCGGAAACTGACCGGAAACTGACCAGAAACGGACTGCATGGTGTGAACTAGAGCCATTGGAATACATGGAAAACACTGTGCAAGAATTTTTAGTGCAGAAAAAAAGCACACGGAACTGAACGGAACTGCGTCTGGTGTGAACTGGTCCTTAAAGTTTTATCCAGGCACAATACATGCCAGTGTTCTTTAAAAAATGCTTCTTCCTCTTTATATTGTGAATAAAAGCCTGAAATGAAACCTCATTCATGGCTATTGGTACTAGTCCTAGGTACTCCGTCGCTCAAAATAACTTCTCGTGAAAGCGCTGACACTTCATCTACTATGGTGTCTAACTATTCAAGTTTGTAGACTACAAACCTATTCTTAATTATCTGGGACTGGGTGATAAAATCACTAGTAATAGAGAAATTCCTTTTGACCCTCATAATCTGCCCGTTTGGTATATTCCTCAGCCAGAGAGGGTGGTGACCACTCTGCACAGGAAGGTAACTATTACGGTCGTTGTGTTTAAAGTAGACCTTAGTCTCTAAACTGTTATTTTGTCTATATACATTTACATCAAGCAAATTTAGTCTGGTCCTTCCTCCACTGACTTCATAGTTTAATATTATTTTAATTGTTATTCATATATTCGTTAAAATCACATAGCGATGACTCTGACCCCATCCATGTATGTCTTCCCAGAAAGAGGTTTGTGATGCTTAGCGCCCATCGCAACCCCTCTGTTCTGGGAGAAGAATTGATCATCAAACCAAAAATAATTATGAGAAATAGAAAAATCATCTGCATTCCGCAAAAATAATTTTGGGGCATGAGGTAGATCCTCTCTTTAATTGAAAGCCCAATTAAGGGCCAATAGGGCATCATCATATTGGATAACTATATATAGAGAGGACACATCAGCTGTCACCAGGTACATTTCTGTATTATAATTTACTTCCACATTGTGTAACAGCTGTAAAAAGTGCTTAGTGTCTTTAAGATAAGCCTTTGTTTCAATGACACTAATCTGGGGGAACTTTTCAAGATATTGGCCCATCCCCGATGTGACTGACTCTATGCCATTAACTATGGATCTAGCTGGGGGATTGGCTGGATCTTTATGTATTTTGGGGAGGGTATATTTCATTGGTATTCAACAGCTGCTGACTACTAGATATTTCCTTTCCTTATTAGTTAACACTCCAGATTGATAACCTGACTCTACTAGAGCGGTAAGTTCCTCACTGTATTGTGAAGTGGGGTCTCTATCTAGTTTTCTATAAGTTTCTTCAGCAGACAGCATTTCAGTTAGCTGACGATGATAAAATTCTTTAGATAAAATGACCACCCCTACCCCTTTGCCTGTTGGTCTTACCATAATGTTTTTTATTTTTTCCAATTCTTCGATCCCTTCCTGTACATACCTAGAGTTAACATTTTTCTTAGGAACTACTTGTTCTAAATCATGTAACACCAGACTTTTAAATGTTCCCAGATGTTTACTTGCAGTATTTGGTGGGTTAAACAGAGATGTATTCCGCAATCTACTGTCAACTGCTCCTGAGATGATATTCCCAGTCATATCCAGCCGGGGGTTCTTATTTAAAAAATATTTTTTTATATTGGGTTTCCTCAGAGTCTTTTCAACATTACTTAAACTATAAATACCACCTACTTGGTTTCCCTCCTTCTTTTTTTTTGGACCCTACGTATTCACCTGCAGCCCCTACTTCTTTCATTAATGGGCCCTGCTTTTGGACATTGTCCCTTCCCCAATATGGTTGCTCCTGCCATTGGGGTTCCCTGCAGTAGGGGATTGGTGGGGGTTGGGAAGGTGGTCTCCCTCTGTGTGGTGGATAACCCTGACCCCTCCTCTGCCAGCCCCTTCTTCTCCCTAAAAAAGGGCATGGTGACTCATGATTTCAAATCCCCATAATTGAGTTTAATTTCCCCATAATCCCATAGTGGTTCAAACCTATTAGTCACAGGGACCCGAAAGGTGGTGTCATACACAGAGGGATTAGGGATTCTCCCAGAACCACATCTGCCTCTTGCATGTACCCCTTGATTTCTTCCTTCTCTATTCAATGGTTGGTCATTGAATAGAGGATAAAAGTGTATCTGATTATTCTGGTTGTCCAATTTTACTGTTGATCTTATTTTCCAAATTCACCATTTTCTTCTTTTTCCTTTGCAGTTTCAATTCCTGCAATCTCAAACCTACCCCATTAAAGTGGTTGCACACACTGTACAACTACTTTTACCTACAGGTAAGCCTATATTAAGTCTTATACTAAGGCACTGCGACCCCCGCCGCAGGACAAGAGCCTCTTCCCGACAACCCTGGCCGTTGGATGTCAGGGCCTGCGGTGGGGTGCTTATTGGAATCCGGGAGCCCCCTTTAATAAGGGGGCCCCAGATCCTGGCCCCCCCGCCCTATGTGAATAAGTATGGTACCCCTACCCATTCACCTGGGTGTAAAAAGTGTCAATAAAAAAGACAATAGACAGGTATTTAAAGTAATTTATTAGGCAGCTCCAGGGGTCTCTTCTGACTTCTCTGAACTCTCTGGCCTCTTCTCCCGGTCTCCTGTGTCTTCTGCCGGGCTCCTCCGCTATCTTCTGCTCTTTTGCTAGCATTGGCCCAGTCTTCTCCGTCGTCTTCTTCCCTCCAGTCTTCTTCCCATGCTGACACAATGCTCTCTCCTGATGTAATGCCATGTGCGCGGTGCGCAACGACTTATATAGGCATGGTACTTGGTCACCGGGTGATATCATCCAGTGACACTGCCCCTTATGACGTCACGGCCCGGGCATGATGGGGTGGTGATGTCATAAGAGGCAGGGGTCACCAGATGACATCAACCAAAGGAAATTGCACAGAGATTGTACAATTAGATTGCATAGTGTATGACCATCTTTATACAAGTACAAAGGAGGGAGTAGACAGAGACACTCAGTTGTCAGGCCTCATTTACATCTCCACGTAGTAAAAACTCACATCCTCGCAGGCTTTTTTTGGAGCGTTTTCACTCGTCACGCATAGGGCAGCCCATTCACTCAGTTTCTGAAATGCATAGCAAGGTGAGCATTTTCTGTCCAGTTTTCCATGCATTTGGAAACGCACAGATGTGAATGGAGCCTCATTGTTCTTGTGTAATCACACCAATTTCACTTTCAGGCCCCATTCACACCTAGAGTAGCGGGGGTGCATGTTTTACGTCTTGTTCTTCCAATGACACACATAGGGCAGCCCATTGATTTCAATGGGCTGTGCTAACTGTGGCAAAATAGCTCATTGGACACTTTGGCGAGTTGCATGTTTATTTCTACGTGTTTTGCTGCTTTTGCCACCTATTTTTTTATGTGGCAAAATGTGTTTGCTCCTGTGTTTGGTGTACCAATAACAATTAAAGTGTTAGGCCGCGTACACACGGGCGGACTGTTCGCCCAACCTTGTCCGCTGAACAGTGTTTGGGCGGACAGTCCGCTCGTGTGTGGGCTTTCAGCGGACAGTTTCAGCGGACAGTTGGACGGACAAAGTCTTTCGGAAATTCCGAAAAACTGTCCGCTGAAACTGTGTTTGAGCGAACAGTCCGCCCGTGTGTGGGCCTGTCCGCTGTACTTTCGAAATGAGCGGACTGTTCCCGCTCGGAAAGCCCGCCCATTTCGAGCGCGTGTACAGGTAGGCGGGGCCCGCGAAGGAGACGTCGCGGGCTCCGCCGCCTGGAATGGGCTTAAAGGGGAACCCCAACGCCGAAAAAAATCGGCGTGGGGGTTCCCCCCAAGTCCACACCAGACCCTTGTCCGAGCACGCTACCCGGCCGGCCAGGAAAGGGGGGCGAGCGAGCGCGCCCCCCCTCCTGAGCCGTACCAGGCCGCGTGCCCTCAACATGGGGGGTGCCTTGGGGAAGGGGGGGCCGCGCGGCCCCCCCACCCCAAAGCACCTTGTCCCCATGTTGATGAGGACAAGGGCCTCTTCCCGACAACCCTGGCCGTTGGTTGTCGGGGTCTGCGGGCGGGGGGCTTATCGGAATCCGGGAGCCCCCTTTAAGAAGGGGGCCCCCGGATACCGGCCCCCCACCCTATGTGAATGAGTATGGGGTACAATGTACCCCTACCCATTCACCTGTGAAATAAAGTACAAATAAAAACACAACACAGGGGGAAAAAATATTTTATTGCACAGCCGGGGGTCTTCCGTCTTCGGGGGTCTTCTCGCCGGACTCCTCCGCTATGTGTGTGTAGCTCTTTTGCCAGCGGAGGAGTCCGGCTTTCTTCCTCCCCGCCGCCGGCCTCTTCTCCCGACTTCGGGGGTCTTGTCCCCCTCTTCGGTTCTTCTGCCGGGCCACCGCGCCTGGTCCGGTGGCCCGGTCTTCTGTCGCCGTCTTCCGTTCTTCGGTCGCCGCCTTCGGTTCTTCTGCCGGGCCACCGCGCCTTCTTGTAGCTCTTTTACAGGCGGTGGCCCGGTCTTCTGTCGCCGTCGCCGTCGCCGCCTTCCGTTCGTGTTCTTCTTCTTGTTCTTCTTGTTCTTCTCCAGGCGATGTTGACACGTCGCTCCCTCCGGCCGGAATGCCAGAGCCGCGCTGTGCGGTCACTTATATAGTGACAATGGGGCGGGGTCACATGGTATATGTCACATGGGTTGGTCACATGGGTTGATGTCACATGGGGACTATGACATCGTAAGGGGGCGGGGTCACCATGTGACCAACCCATGTGACATATACCATGTGACCCCGCCCCATTGTCACTATATAAGTCACAGCGCAGGGCGGCTCTGGCATTCCGGCCGGAGGGAGCGACGTGTCAACATCGCCTGGAGAAGAACAAGAAGAACAAGAAGAAGAACACGAACGGAAGGCGGCGACGGCGACGGCGACAGAAGACCGGGCCACCGCCTGTAAAAGAGCTACAAGAAGGCGCGGTGGCCCGGCAGAAGAACCGAAGGCGGCGACCGAAGAACGGAAGACGGCGACAGAAGACCGGGCCACCGGACCAGGCGCGGTGGCCCGGCAGAAGAACCGAAGAGGGGGACAAGACCCCCGAAGTCGGGAGAAGAGGCCGGCGGCGGGGAGGAAGAAAGCCGGACTCCTCCGCTGGCAAAAGAGCTACACACACATAGCGGAGGAGTCCGGCGAGAAGACCCCCGAAGACGGAAGACCCCCGGCTGTGCAATAAAATATTTTTTCCCCCTGTGTTGTGTTTTTATTTGTACTTTATTTCACAGGTGAATGGGTAGGGGTACATTGTACCCCATACTCATTCACATAGGGTGGGGGGCCGGTATCCGGGGGCCCCCTTCTTAAAGGGGGCTCCCGGATTCCGATAAGCCCCCCGCCCGCAGACCCCGACAACCAACGGCCAGGGTTGTCGGGAAGAGGCCCTTGTCCTCATCAACATGGGGACAAGGTGCTTTGGGGTGGGGGGGCCGCGCGGCCCCCCCTTCCCCAAGGCACCCCCCATGTTGAGGGCACGCGGCCTGGTACGGCTCAGGAGGGGGGGCGCGCTCGCTCGCCCCCCTTTCCTGGCCGGCCGGGTAGCGTGCTCGGACAAGGGTCTGGTGTGGACTTGGGGGGAACCCCCACGCCGATTTTTTTCGGCGTTGGGGTTCCCCTTTAAGCCCATTCCAGGCGGCGGAGCCCGCGACGTCTCCTTCGCGGGCCCCGCCTACCTGTACACGCGCTCGAAATGGGCGGACTTGCCTCCGCCTTACGTGGGCGAGTCCGTTCATTTCAAAAGTTGAGCGAACTGTTTGCCCAACCTTGTTCGTCAAACAGTCCGCTCGTGTGTGGGCAAGTCCGCTCATGCAAATTTTGAGCGGACTGTTTGCCCAAACTGTTTGACGAACAAGGTTGGGCAAACAGTCCGCGCGTGTGTACGCGGCCTTACTAAACCCAGAGCCTGCATTCACTATATCTGGACTCCCACAGAACATGGAAATGTAATCATTTTAGTAAATATAAACTGCTAATTACCTTTTCTCATCAGCAGTATATAGCAGCTTTGTGTCTTGTATCAGTTCCTGGTAAAGCTTGTAGGAGGAGTTTTCATTCTCCCCTGATCCTCTGTCTGGACATGTCTGGAGAGTGCAGCTTGGCCCTGTGCTGATCACATGCACTCTCTCAAGAAAAATAAAAAAACTCTCTAGCAATACACAGCAAACTGAGCACGTGCAGCTTGTGGTAGTGGAAGGAGGAGAAGATCAGAGGAAACGGAATCACAATGCAGATGATTAACATTATAGGTTACACACTGGGTATAACATGCATGATTTACTGCATATACATACTGATTTTACTGGTGTGGGTTTATTACCACTTTAATGACACTGAAAGCGCAACTAGGTAATTTTAGTTGTATAAATGTGGCCATAAATTATACAATCTGACTGCACGCTATCTGTACAATCTCTCTTATATTTACCAAAACGATATAATAGGAGGTAGGCCCTTGCATACATCAGCGGCGTACCGTGGGCTGCATGCAGCCCAGGGGAGTTTAGCTTGTGGCCCAAGCCCATCTTGGCGGACACTGAGATAGCCAGACAAATGCTGCTGTGCAAACATAGTTGATGGGTGAACGGTATGTGTCAATGAGGTCAGCCGGTAAACTTCTTCCTGTGTCTTACTGGTTTCTCCATCCCATATGTACATACCAGCAAATTATGAAGCTTTCTAAGAAATACAGCAAGGGCTAAGGTAATGCCTTGTAATTAAATTCAAAAAAAGCTTTTATTTTTCTTCAACCAAGGTACATTAATGGTATATTAGTACATAGTGGGGCTAGATTTTATAGAAAAAGGTGAATTTAGCCTTTAATAACACTGTTTTTTGCCTTCCTCTGGATCAACTGTGGGTATAGGATTGTGTATATACCGAATTGCATTTTTTTTCCTTCTATTGGTTGAACTAGATGGATTTTTTTCAAACAGTATGTAACTTAAATCTGCTACCAGCCTAACTGAACAATTTGGCCCCATCCAGTGGTCAGATCTGAGAACTACAAGGAATAGCATGCATAATTCCAATAGCATAAATTACACAGCCAGTGCAATATACAATAGAAAAAAAGAGATCAGCACCTTACCCCACAAATCTATCCATGACTAATTCCACTGAGACCAGCACTACAGTATCCAAACACCTACCCCGCACTCTGTCAAATGTAGCCAGACATCACCAATGTTGATAAATGACATGTTCGTATCTAAGAGCAGTGCCCATATGATCTACCCATTCCCTAAGGGAGGGGGAGAGGCAATTTTCCAATGAAGCAAAATTACTCTTTAATGCAAGCTTAAAACAAGGCCCTGGAGACTACTTCTTTAATTAATGTGTCAGGAAGTAGTAAGGAGTAATCTAAAATGCCTGATTAACAGTTTGAAGGATGAATTTCCAATGTCTTTATAGTTGTGGGCAGTGCCATAGCACATGAATTAGATCCCCATGATCCTTGCTACATTTAGGACAGGCAGATTCAGAAAGAAGCCCCATTTTAAACAGTTTGAGAGGGGTATAATATACAGTGGTGAAAGTCGCTGAGAGGTAAAGAACTAGCATGTACCGCCTCTAGTGCCATCTCCCACTGCTCAACGGGCAATTCCCTAGATCGAGTTGCCACATTTTTTTTTTTTTTTTTTTAAATTGTATTTTTTATTGAGAGAATTTTTTTTACACAAAATGAAAAGATACAGAACTGACAATAGACAAAGAAAGTCTGGAGCATACCATATTGGAGAGACTGATATAACCGCATTGTGGCTACAGATATACAGTAGCAGCCCAAGGATAAAAACAAATAACTAAAAGAAAACAAAGCAAAACAGAACGCATAAAGGAAATAAACAACAGAAAAATATGACGTAAAACAATATAAAAATAAAAAAGAAAGACTGAGAGACATCATATATGTCGTAATGCAGGGGTTGGGGTCTTGAACTGGAGCTTCAATAACATGACTAACATCTGACAAAAGAGGGTTACATACCACTATAAATTTCCTCAAGAGATAAGGTAAGCTTCGGGTGGCCGATGGGCCAGCATAAAAAGACCCAAAGTACCGACAAGATACAAAACATTGGGGAGTGAGAAGGTCAGGGAACACTAGGAGATGGACACCGACCGGGTGGCTAGGGGTACCAAGGGCACCTGTGGGAGTCCAAAGGTCGAGGCATCCCATGGGGCCCAAAAAGTTGCCACATTTTAATATCCTTGCAGAGTTAACCCTCCAAGTAGATAGTAAGGATGTGTAACAACTTGATATAAAACCTTTCTGTACAGTACTTTGCATTATACCAAAAATGGGGGTTGGGGAAAGAGTACATTTTGGGCTGTAATCACATGATGCAGCTGTAAATAATAAAGGTGCATAAACTGCGTTAGGTGGTACAAACTTTGTGAAGAGAATGACATCAGTTTCCCCACCCAAAGTAATGCCATATGTGCGCCATTTGTTTGTATGGGGAAAATTGGCTAGCTTTGGGTATGATTATTCCAGATAGGGCTAAAATGTGTACAGCCAGTCACACCTTGCATTTGTTTCTAAATTCCACACTATTTCTAAAGTTACATCTACTCTGCATTGTTTTCTTTGTACCAGAGTATGGAATGAATTATAATTTAGGTTGTGGATTCCCATGATCCAAGAGCTACTACATTAAATCTGTAAAATAAAATGTTAAGGTATGGGGAGCTCTCTAATGTGTCACATTTCATGGGATTTCTTTTTAAAGCTAAGGATACCTGGCACAGAGCAGGTGTCGATTAATGATATTATTCTTAAAAAATTTTTTTTGTAAATGTGTGTGTTGGGGGGGGGGGGGGGGGATGTTTAGTGTGGGCACTTTGTCTATTTTTAACCACCTCAATACAGTGCACTTACACCCCCTTCCTGTCCAGACCAATTTTCAGCTTTCAGCGCTCTCACAGTTTGAGTGACAATTACTCAGTCATGCAACATTGTACCCATATGAAACTTGCGTCCTTTTTTCACACAAATAGAGCTTTCTTTTGGTGGTATTTAATCACTATTGGGTTTTTTATTTTTTGTGCTATAAATAAAAAAAAGACTGTAAAATTTGTGAAAAAATGCTTTTCTTTTATATTCACCGACCGACACAGCTCCTCTCTATAACAAATGGGTTGTTAGCCTTATTAGGAGAATACTAGGTATAGTTGTAACACAACATTCGGAACTCTTTTTTTCCGCCCAGAGGGGGCGGTCCCTCAGGCTACAACCCTCCTGTCTGCCAGACAGACCTCAGTTTTTTATTTAGCCTAGTAAAGGAGAAGGACCTAGGAACCCTGCGGGCCCATTGGTCCGTGCTTTTTTAAGCAGAAGCTTGGCTTTTTGCACAAGATGAATGATCCTGTGATCAACTATCAACAGCCGGCTGGGTGACAGGCTGGATACCCTTATCCTTGTAGTCTCCCCAGTCCAGCCATCGAGTGTGTGCAGGTCGCAGCTACATCTCAGCAGGCCACGATGAAACCTCAGCTCCAGAGGTGGTCGGTGAGCTTTTATGCTCCGGGGCATACATATGACCGGGCTACTGATGTCTGCGTCACAGTATGCCAAGGCTGGCAGCTACCCTGTACTGATCAGTGAGTAGTTCTGCAATGTAATGTCTCCCAGCTCTTCAGGACTGGTAAGTACAGCTTTCCCTGCCCTGATGTGGGAGGGAGCCTGGGCATTCCCTGGGAGGTCAATTTGTGGGTCCCTCACCTCCCTTACCTCTTCTCTCCCCTGTCCCCCCCCCTCCTGGGGGGATGCTGCATGTGGTTGATGAGCGGTGTATGTGTGCAGATCCCTGGGGGCTCTCACTTGGGATAGGGGGCTGGATGGCTGGTGGTGTCCTGGATCCTGTGTGTTAAGCTCCCGGAAGGTGCCTGTAAGGGTCTGCTGTGTTTTTTTGGTGCAGCTTTGTGTCTCTGTCACATTCTGTCTTCTGTGCCTCATGGAGCTGGCTGGCAGCCATTTTAGGTGTCAGCGAGGGCAGCATGTCTTCCTGGGCTTCAAGTGGCCATTTTCCAGGTGATCTCCTATTCAGGATATTTTCTGGAAGCCTGAACACATGTTTCAGTGTTCTCTAGCAGCAGCTTGCTTATGCTCTCACAGCCATTTTCCCTGTGTTTTCCTGTCTGTATACTGGACGCTGGGCGGCCATTTTATTGAAGCCTGAGCACATTTTTCAGAATGTTTTAGCGCTCATTCTGACGACTGCCACCAACACAGCTTTTGTTTCCTCTGCACCTGGGAACACTTGGGGTCTACAGGCACTACTTGTGAACAGTGCAGAACTCCTCAGGGTGGTGAGTCCAGCAGGATAGAACCCCTCAGTCAGTGGCAGCAAGGAGGGTGGGACTGTTACTGTCCTAAGTCCCCTTTGGGTGGCAGACAGGGTAGGGTCAGCATGGCTTCACAAACTGGTGTTTCTTCCCCTGAAATCCAGGCAATTGCAACCGGGTCACCTGAGGACTGTGCAGTACCCATGGACACCCTGATGGCGGTCCTCAATTTGTTCGTTGCCAAGATGGAGACGGTGAGTGGGAAGAAAGGTGCTTTAAAGATGCCCCTGCCCCCCCTCCTCTGGGGAGAGCTCTGACGCAGACTCGGGCCTTGCTGAGGCTGGTGTCCCCTGCTCTGTCTTGTCAGATGATGCTGACCAGGACCGTTCGGAACAGTGAGGATGAGTCCCCGTCCAGGTCTGGGCGCGACAAATCGCTTGTTGGAGCACTTATCACAGCTGTGCGTGATACAGTGAAGATTCAGGAGCCAGCAGATCCCTCTGCTGATGTACCGGTCCCTTTTGGGTCCCACAAGCCAGCACGTTCACCTAAGGTGTTCCCGCATCTGACTTATTTTGACAAGTTCATTTACAAGGAATAAGGTCGCCCGCAATGGACCTTTTCGGTCCCCAATTACATGGCAGTGCGTTACCCCTTTGAGGAAAGCCTTCTCAAAAAATGGTCGGCTCCTCCGGTGGTGGACCCCCAGTATCCAGGTTAAATAAAGTAACCCCGATCCCGGTTGAGGGGACTCCTGCATTCAAGGATCCCACGGACAGGAAGGCCGAGGCAGTGGCTCGTTCCTTGTTTACGGTTGTGGGGTCAGCCGTGCGACCAGTACTGGCATCCGCACTTATGTTGCAGACACTAACTGAGTGGGCAAAACTTTTGCACCGCGAATTGGGAGAGCAACAGGCTTCCCCTATCTGCGTGGAACTAGCAGACCAACTAGTGCTAGGCCTTAAGTACGTCTGTGACACGGCCCTGGATACTCTCCCTCTGCTATCCAGGGCTTCAGTGTCAGCTGTGGTGCTGAGGCGCCTGATTTGGCTGAAATGCTGGTCTGCTGACCAGGCATCCAAAAGAGCCCTGAGGGATCTTCCCTTCCTTGGTGACCGGCTCTTTGGAGCCTCATTAGATGACATTATTAAGAATGCCACCGGTCCACGCTCCTTTCTCCCCCCCCCCTCCCCTCCCCCTCCTCACTGTCTTGCTACCCTCCCCCTCTTTCCCCCTCTTTACCTCCCCTTCACAATCCTCCCATTCCTATTCCCCATCCTCCTCCCCCCCATATACCCGTCCTAACCCAAAGGGTGCCTCTTACTATAACCTGTTACGATAAGATTCACAAGTGTAACCAACGAGTTTACCAGCAAATATAGGACATAGCTCCAATGGAGATGTCCAATGGATTATTTTGCCCCTCATTCCATTGGCCCGGTCTATTTGAAGGGGATTCTTGACATCTCAGATTGCTTTTCGTTTGGTTATCCATCCCCTACACTAATCTCCAATGAGGTCTATTTTAATCAACAAAGGAGGTTTCTATTTCCCTTATAGGTTGTTTTCAATCAAATAAGAACACAGTGCTATAAGAAGCTAGGAGGGTGCTGCTCACCCCAAGTAGATACAAATAGAACTAGTTCCCCCACAAGCGGGGTTTTTAGGCAGCAAGAGACAGTAATAGAAGCCAATAGAAGTAGTATAAAAGGTATTTTAATAATAATAATTGGTAAAAACAAACATGAGCTTCACCTGAACACTTGGATAACAGACAAAATCATGTATATAAAGTACATATAATGTCACATGGAAGTAAAATAACAGACACAACTATGTTACACTGTATGAGTAGATAACAGTGAGAGCATAAAGCTAACGCGTTTCGACCCCAGAGGGGGTCTTCTTCAGAGATGGTGGTCTGTTAAAAGAAAAACAAGATTACACTGAATAAATAAATCCGGTGTTATGCATATTAGGGATTACCCAATATCAATTTAAAAATGGTTTACCCAATAATGTACTTCCAGGTAGGTAAGATGGATTGTAGTGCTTCAAAAGAAAGGTTCTCCCATAAGGCAATGTCTCAATTTCCTTTACACATCTTGAGTGGTGCTTGGTCCGTATGTATTGCCAAGATGCCAGACGGAAGAAGAGGCAGTGTCATACACCCACTGACGTGACTCACGGGAGGTCACACTATTGCCTTGCCCCCCAGAGGGGGAAACTCCGGGGGGGTAGGTACGAGTGAGGGTACACCGAAGATATGGCGGGTCACACCTGTAGCAAAATCCCAACAGTGGCAAAAAATTAATTAATTAAATAATTGAAAGCAAGGATTATTTAGTGTTGGAGACATGGAGTGCATATGTACTATGGGGATAATAGTATCATATCCCCGTTATGTATGCCAAGGGTTGTGCACATGTGCACATATACATATACACACTTGCACCCCCAATTGCCTAAATGTCCACATAACATGCTTTCTAAAACCCAGACATAGAGAGAAAGAGGAGGGGGGGAAAAGAGAAACCACGCCTGGGAGTCCAAGAAGCCTAAGAAAGAGGGGAACAAAGGAAAAAGGGAAAAAATGGCCTGGGGTGAGTGGGTGTGCAGATGTGTGTCAGTGTGTGAGCTCTAATATACATATATTGCTTTCAATTATTTAATTAATTTTTTGCCACTGTTGGGATTTTGCTACAGGGGGGGCCTCTGGGGGGCAAGGCAATAGTGTGACCTCCCGTGAGTCACGTCAGTGGGTGTATGACACTGCCTCTTCTTCCGTCTGGCATCTTGGCAATACATACGGACCAAGCACCACTCAAGATGTGTAAAGGAAATTGAGACATTGCCTTATGGGAGAACCTTTCTTTTGAAGCACTACAATCCATCTTACCTACCTGGAAGTACATTATTGGGTAAACCATTTTTAAATTGATATTGGGTAATCCCTAATATGCATAACACCGGATTTATTTATTCAGTGTAATCTTGTTTTTCTTTTAACAGACCACCATCTCTGAAGAAGACCCCCTCTGGGGTCGAAACGCGTTAGCTTTATGCTCTCACTGTTATCTACTCATACAGTGTAACATAGTTGTGTCTGTTATTTTACTTCCATGTGACATTATATGTATTTTATATACATGATTTTGTCTGTTATCCAAGTGTTCAGGTGAAGCTCATGTTTGTTTTTACCAATTATTATTATTAAAATACCTTTTATACTACTTCTATTGGCTTCTATTACTGTCTCTTGCTGCCTAAAAACCCCGCTTGTGGGGGAACTAGTTCTATAGGTTGTTTTCATACCCCATATACTGAACCCTGTCTGAGCTCCTCAGCTTATGAACCAAATTTACATTGGTTCTCACACTACGGCCTCGCCTATTTATCTTACATTTCCAATACTTGCTATATTTATATTTGTTTAAAATAGTGTTGCATAGATACAAAATCCTCCTGATGTGGACACTACGGTATTGCTATACACTGGACTATGTCATTGGTCTTTCTTTTTCTTTCTTACAATGTTAACAACACATGTGATTCTGTATGCATGTTACCCTGTTTCTTTTTCTTACAATAAAATGTTTTGAAAAAAAAAAAAAAAAAAGAATGCCACCGGTGGTAAGAGTACCTTACTCCCACAGGCCAGGAAGGCTAAGGAGCCACACCGTAGGCAAGGGCCCTCGTTTTCCACTCACAAGCAGCTTTTTCATCCGCCTGGAGCTTCAAAAAACGTCCCTAGCCCGACAGGATGCCCACGGACGGTCAAAAACATCCCTGGAAGCGCTAGCCTAACAAGCCTGTGAATAAAAGTGCTACTGCATGAAGGTTTGCCCCCATCCATGTCTCAGGTAGGGGGTCGCCTTCGGGAGTTTGCAGCCCGGAGGTCCTCTCGGTTATCCGACCAATGGGTCTGCAATCTGATTTCCACAGGCTACAAGATAGAGTTTCTCTCTTGGCCGCAAAACATTCTTCCCCTCCAGCATACCCATATCCCCGACTCGCCGGGAGGCCCTCTTGGGGGCAGTAAGGGATTCGCTGAATCGCGGGGTGATTGTACCGGTTCCGGAATTGGAACGCTTCCAGGGATTCTACTCAAATCTGTTTGTGGTTCCCAAGAAGGAAGGGGTACGTACGATCTTGGACCTAAAGGCCCTCAATCACTTTGTAAAAGTGCAGAGGTTCGGAATGGAATCAGTTCGCTCAGTAGTCGCTGCACTCCATCAAGGGGACTCCCTGCACTCCTGCGTACCTGCAAATATCCATATGCCTCCAGCATCAAAAGTTTCTGTGATTTACAGTCGGGGAAGCCCACTACCAGTTTGTGGCTCTTCCTTTTGGTCTGGCTTCAGCCCCCAGAGTCTTTACCAAGGTATTGGCAGTTTTGGCGTTTTGGCGTTTCTACGGCAACGTGGGATCGCGATCGTGGGACAACTAGATGATCTCCTCCTGAGGGCATCTTCCGCCTCAGAATTAGAGGAGGATGTGGCGATCACCATGCAGAGCCTGCAAGAATTTGGGTGGCTGCTGAACCTAAAGAAGTCTGTGCTTATGCCGACCCAGCATCTGGAGTACCTAGACTTGCTGCTGGACTCCAGGGAAGCGAGAGTGTTTCTTCCTTCAGACAAGCTGCAGACTCTGAGATCTGCGGTAAAACTGCTGATGAACCACAATTGGTCATCGCTCCGCTTTTGCATGCGAGTACTGGGACTCTTGGTAGCCTCCTTCATGGCAGTACCTTATGCCCAGTTCCACACCAGAGTTCTGCAGAAGGAGATTTTTACAAAATGGGACAAATCTCAGTTGTCCCTGGATCAAAAGATCCAGGTGAGCCAGTCAGTCAGACTCACTGATCTGGTGGTTGAGGTCCCCGGTGATTCAGTCCAGAAAATCGCTCCTCCCCCTGAAATGGACGGTGATCACAACGGACGCCAGTCTGTCCGGCTGGGGTAAAGAGATGGGGGTTCAGTAGGCTCAGGGCCTCTGGTTGACGGTAGAATCCAAGTTGCAGATCAATCTGCTTGAATTGAGGGCAGTCAGGCTGTGCCTCTCCACATGGTCGATGAGACTGCAAGGGTGTCCGATCAGGATCCAGGCAGACAATGCCACAGCCGTGGCATACGTAAATCACCAAGGGGGAACAAGGAGCTCAGCCACTGCACGGGAGGTCACTCACATACTTCGGTGGGCAGAGCGACATGTACCGACCCTGCCGGCCATTTACATCCCGGGGGTGGAGAACTGGTAGGTGGAGTATTTGAGTCAATCAGATGCTGGACCCAGGGGAATGAGCATTGCATCCGGAGACATTCAGGTGCACACCAGACGTGGATCTGCTGGCCTCCCATCTCAATCGGAAGGTGCCGAGATTCATGTCCAGGACAAGAGATCCGTGGGCCAACACCTCAGACGCGCTGGTGGCTCTATGGGGTCAGTACCAGCTGATCTACGCCTTTCCTCCACTGAAATCGTTACCACGTCTGCTTCGCAAAGTGGAACCTGAGGGGGTTCCAGTGATACTGGTTGCCCCAGATTGGCCTCAGCATTCCTGGTACACAGACCTGGTGCGTCTTGTGGCAGGCGCTCCCTGGCGACTGCCGTTGCGAGAGGACTTTCTGTCTCAAGGTCCGATTCTCCATCCTGCTTTACCATCGCTGTCTTTAACGGCATGGCTATTGAGAGCCAGGTGTGGAGGAACCGGGGTCTGTTGGACTTGTGGTCCCGACTATGTTGAGAGCATGGAAATCTTCTTCTTGGAAGATATACCATCGTACCTGGAAGGCCTACATCTCCATGTGTGAGGAGAAAGGATGGCATCTGCGCTCCTTTTCCATATCCAGGATCCTGCTGTTTCTTCAGCAAGGAGTAGACCAGAAATTGGCATTAAGCACCATTAAAGGGCAAATTTCAGCCTTAGCTGTCTTTTTTCAGTGACCCCTGGCATCTCACTCCTTAGTGAGTACCATCGTTCAGGGGGTGCGACATGTAGTCCCTCCGGTGCGTCCACCGTTACCCCCTTGGGATCTGAACCTGGTGTTGTCAGTGCTTCAAAAACCGCCATTTGAAAACATCAGGGAGATTCCCCTGTTGACTCTTTCCCAGAAAGTGGTCTTCCTAGTGGCCATCACTTCGGCCAGGAGCGTTTTGGAACTGGCGGCCTTGTTTTGCAAGTCGCCCTATCTGGTTATCCACAAGGATAAGGTGGTGTTGCATCCGCAACCGTCTTTTCTACTGAAAATGGTCTCGGATTTTCATATCAATGAGGACATTGCGTTGCCATCTCTGTGTCCTAAGCCAAAGCACCCTAAGGAAGTGGCCCATCATGCTCTGGACGTGGTTCGGGCTCTTAAGGTGTATTTGTCTGCCATGGTTCCCTTTCGGAAGTCACACTCACTGTTTGTGTCGGTGGCTGGTCCAAAGAAAGGCATGGCGGTCTCGTTGGCCACCATTTCCAGGTGGATCAGACAGATTGTAGTACAAGCCTACACCTTGAAGGGTCAGGTGCCCTCTTTCCACTCCACAAGGGAAATCGGAACATCTTGGACTTTCAGACACCAATCGCCTATCGATGAGGTGTGTAAAGCGGTGACCTGGTCGTCTGTTCTCACGTTTACAAAGTTCTACAAGGTAGAGATCAGTGAATCGGCTGATGCCTGTTTTGGAGGTGAAGTTTTGCAGGCGGTCGTGTAGTTGCAATTGCATATGCAATATATATTTTTCCTGGTTTAAAATGCAGCACTGTTATGTTAATGCTCTGTTGCATTACTTCCGCAGTTTGGTGCGGCCTTGGGTGATCATTCCT
Organism: Lithobates pipiens; assembly: GCF_037356315.1. Taxonomy (NCBI): domain Eukaryota; kingdom Metazoa; phylum Chordata; class Amphibia; order Anura; family Ranidae; genus Lithobates; species Lithobates pipiens. The sequence goes on from NW_027507903.1 coordinate 147,007,301, forward strand.
GTTGAGGATACCCATTTTTTTTGTGTTGGTTTTCCACGCATTGTTTTTTTTTGTGGGTAAAGTTTCACTAGTTCCCACTTGCCATGGTGGATGAAGTTTCTGTGCTGTTTTCCCACCCCTCGTTTTGGCACTGCTTGGGGAAGTCCCATTTGTTACAAAGAGGAGCTGTGTCAGTCGGTGAATATAAGAGAAAATAGGATTTTTTGTACTCACCGTAAAATCCTTTTCTCTGTAATTCACCGACCGACACAGCACCCGCCCCTCCTTTTTATCTTTACGTTATACTGCTTGTTGACTTAAGCCCCGTACACACGAGCGGACTTTTCGACATCCAAACTCCGACGGACCGAGTCCGTCAGACTATCCGATTGTGTGTGGGCTGCAACGGACTTTAGCTTCGCCAAAGTCTGACGGACTTTAGAAATGAAGCATGCTTCAAATTTTCCCGACGGAACTCCGCCGGACCCGGTCCCCTTCGAAAAATTCGCTCGTGTGTGTGCTACTCCGACGGACTAAAACCGACGCTAGGGCAGCTATTGGCTACTGTCTATGAACTTCCTACGTCGAATCCAGTCGTACGTCATCACGTTCGACTCCGTCGGAGTTTGGTGTGATGGTGTGTGGTCAAGTCCGTTCGGTCGAAAAGTCCGCCAGAACTCCGTCGGAACTCCGGCGGAACTCCTTTGGAGGTCTGTCAGACTTAATCCCTCTCGTGTGTACGGGGCATAACTGTCTGTCTGGCAGGCAGACAGGAGGGTTGTAGCCTGAGGGACCGCCCCCCCTGGGCGGAACTAAGAGTTCTGAGTGTTGTGTTACAACTATGCCTAGTATTCTCCTAGTGATACGGCTAACAACCCACTTGTTACAGAGAGGAGCTGTGTCGGGAGAAAAGGATTTTACCGTGAGTACAAAAAATCCAATTTTTTCTTTGTTTCTGTCATAAAATTTTGCTAATTAGTAATTTTTCTTCATAAATTTTGCCCAAAATTTATACTGCTACATATCTTTGGTAAAAATAACCCAGATTAGTGTATATTATTTGGTCTTTGTGAAATTTATAGAGTCTACAAACTATGGTGCCAGACATCTGATCAGGCCTTCAGTACATCAGGTGTATCTCATTTCTTGAGACACTAACAAGTCAGGAAAGTACAAATACCCCCAAAATGACCCCTTTTTAGAAAGTAGACATTCCAAGGTATTAAGTAAGTAGCATGGTGAGCTTTTTTAAGTTGTAATTTTTTTCCCACAATCTTTTGCAAAATTAAGATTTTCTTTATTTTTTTTACAAAATTGTCATATTATCAGGGTATTTCTCACACACATCATATGTATACAACAAATTACACCCCAAAATACATTCTGCTACTCTTCCCGAGTATAGCAATACCACAGGCGTGAGACTTTTACACAGCCTGGCTACATACAAAGGCCCAACATTGACGTGGCACTTTCAGGCGTTCTATCAGCATAAATGACACATCTCATTTCTCAACCACCTATTACACATTTGAAGGCCCTGGAGCACCAGTACAATGGAATTGCCCACAAAATTACTCCATTACTATGAGGCATAATGAGTCTTTTGAACAGTGCATTTTTTTTCAGAAGTTTTTTACACAAAGTTGTCAATTTATAATCCAACACCTAGCATGTATATAGTAAAAATTACCCCCCAAAACACATTTTGATACTCTTCCCGAGTATGACGATACCACATGTGTGAGACTTTTACACAGCCTGGCCACATACAGAGGACCAAGATTGAAGTAGTACCTTCAGGCGTTCTAGGAGCATAAATTACACATGTCATTTCAATGCTACCTATTAAACTTTTGAAGGTCCTTGAGCACTAGGACAGTGGAATTACCCATAAAATGACCCCATTTTGGAAAGCAAACACCCCAAAGTATATTCTGAGGCATGGGCTCCAGATAGGTACTTGGGTACTCTGATGGGCTGGAGACAGGTACTCGGGCAACTTGATGAGCTGCAGACAGGTACTCAGGTACTCTGATGGGCTGGTGACAGGTACTCGGGTACTGTGATGGGCTGGTGACGGGAACTCAGGTACTCTGATGGCCTGGTGACAGGTACTCGGGTACTCTGATGGCCTGGTGACAGGTACTCGGGTACTCTGGTGGGCTGGTGACAGGTACTCGGGTACTCTGATGGGCCGGTGACAGGTACTTGGGTACTCTGATGGGCTGGTGACAGGTACTCGAGTACTCTGATGGGCTGGTGACAGGTACTCAGGTACTCTGATGGGCTGGTGACAGGTACTCGGGTACTGTGATGGTCTGGTGACAGGTACTCGGGTACTCTGATGGGCTGGTGACAGGTACTCGGGTACTGTGATGGGCTGGTGACGGGTACTCGGGTACTCTGATGACCTGGTGACGGGTACTCAGGTACTCTGATGGCCTGGTGACGGGTACTCTGATGGCCTTATGACAGGTACTCGGGTACTCTGATGGCCTGGTGACAGGTACTCGGGTACTCTGGGCTACAGATAGGTACTCGGGTACTCTGATGGGCTGGTGACTGGTATTCGGGTACTATGAAGGGTGGTGACTGATACTCGGGTACTCTGATGGGCTGGTGACTGGTATTCGGGTACTATGAAGGGTGATGACAGGTACTCAGGTAATCATATGGACTGTAACAGGTACTCAGGTACTCAGATGAACTGTGACAGGTACTCATATGGACTGTAATACAGCTCTAAACCCAGAAAAAAAGGTTAAGCTGCTAACACACAAAGTCTCAATAGTAGTGTTGAAAAAGCAGGAGGTGCTGGCCCGATGTGTTTCAACTAAATAGTCTTCAACTGGGGCAAATCCTAGTCTCCCCACGTTGCTGCTCAATATATATAAGCTAACCATAAATTACATAGATTGCACGGGTCCGCCCCCATCATGGCAGAACCAGAAGTGAACAGTGAGAATATTTTTAAATTCAACTCAATTATAAAACAATGGACTATAAAATTATCATAACAAAAAAGTATTGACCGATATTGCACCCACACCCCTTTTGAATACCTCAAGCGACCTAACCCATAGTGCTCATATATACCTTGTTCTTAAATATCAGACAGTTTGTGGTTATTCCCTACAATAAACTTGAATGAAGGATACAATATTGGGAATAGCTAATCACATGCTGCAGGAACAGGATGACTCCCTCGGATCTTAATATTCATATAGGCTCGGGTGGAGTTGTTTCTTTATACCATGATTTGTTCTGTTTTTGTATGTATTAGTTGCTAGGGGAGACTTGCTCAATGTCCATGAACTACTCTGTTCTATATGGGGTGATAAAAGACCTCAAATTAAAACTACACTGTGCTCCCCAAAAGCACATGGTGACTTGGGAGTTCCAGACTTGTTTGCCTATTTGCAAGTGGCAGAGATAAAACAAATGATGGTGATTACTACAAGGGTGCTCGCCACTAATGGGTCTACATGTAATTTCTTCCCTGCACCCCATTATCCATGGATGCATTTATATGCATCCCTAATAAGTTGCTATCCCCTATAATGTGTCCTATGATATCCCATTCCCTTGTGATTTTGGTTAGAGAGAGGGTTGGAACAAGTCAAAGTTGGTCACATACCTCCAGCACCAATCCTAACCCGGACTGGATCCACAATTTTCCAATAGAGGACAAAGGCCTGATCTGCATAAAGAACTTCCTGACGGGTGAGGACATTTGTAGTATGGTTTCTTTTTTTTTTAAAAGTCCTTAATTTATGTTGGACCCATGGGACCCACGGATCCAATATTGGTGATTGGTATCATGAAGCCTCAGAGGAGTATTTTATTATTCGTATTTATCATTTTCCATCATTTTTTTTTTCTTGGCTACTACCCCTTTCTACTCACATTTACACTGATAATGAATTGATTTACAAAAGACACAACTCTTCTGCAGTATTTCTGTATCTTTATTATTATAATCTTCTATATTTTTTACATTTATACTCCTGTGGGTCATGGGTGTACCTGTTTAATATATGTCTGTTAGCTGTAAAACCTAATTAAAACAGATGAAAAAAATCATGTTGTGTGGACCACTTTACTGGCTCACTCCAAATCACCAGGTTACCCAACTTCCAACAACCTCCACGCCACCATTTTTCGGTGGGACTAGGTCCTGCAGGAAAGACTAGTGCCAAAGAACATCAGGCAGGCTTTGAGAGGAGATCCGTTTTTTTTGGATTACCCCAATTAAAACACCCACTTGGGCTGTGCTGGCATGGTGGATATTTGATGCTCCTTTGTATCTACTGCTAACTTTAAATTGAACATTCACTATAAAATAACATCTCTGTTTTTCTTTTGTTCAGGGGGAAAAAGGAGAGAAAGGAATCGATGGGCTCAGTGGAGATCAAGGAGATAAAGGTGATAAGGTATGTATGGGTCAATTATGACAGGACTTTGAGTATCCTGAGTACTGTAAAATACATGTAGTCCATCATTTCTCATAATTACTTTTAGTGTTTAGCGTTATGATATTGATAACATGGATGACGTGTATTTTGAGGAGAAACTTATAGACATGGTTGTGATATCATCGAGATCTCTTTTTTTCCCCACGCTTCTTGATGTGTCCTTACCCAATTTATTAATTTGGCCATAGTGAAGTCATTACTGCATGTAGTTATTTTCTTAACTGATAAATAGTCAGTCAAGTATCTTTTTTTACACAAGATCTTTCCTCATGCATGCTCTTCTGAACAATTATCCAAAAGAAACCCCCCCCCCCCCCCCCCCACACACACACACACACACACACACACTTCTCCAAAAGAATATGTAAACATGTAAAGCACGTTCAGTTGAATGTCATCTTCCGCTTACTGCATCTGCACAAGTTGGTGGTTGAAATGGCTGAAGTGCTCAACACAGGTCTTTCTCACAGGCTAAGTGTGGCAAAGGGCAGAAACCTATTATGAAATTTTACCTTTCATAAGATTCCAGCTCACCGTCACCTTTATAATTAATAAACATTTTGTTTTCAGTTGTCAGTCTAAAGCCTCATACACACGATCGGACTTTGTACAAACGTTCGTGTGGCTTATTGTACTAAGGGCGTCGGCCGAGAACGTGTATTGCATACACACGGCAGGACTTTTTCAGCCAACTTTCACCAAATCATGTGGTTTTTCTGCTCTTTACCGCCACCTTTGGTCAACTTCTGTATTGTTGTCTGATCTTTTGCATTGGTTCTGAGCATGCGTGTTTGTACTTTGTACAAAAGTCCTATGGTTTTCTGTACACACGATCGGACTTTGCTCCATCGGACTTTTGTTGCCAGAAAGTTTGTCCGTTCGCACAGCCAACAAAAGTCCGATGAAAACTGAAAAAGTTTGTCCGATGGAGCATACACACGGTCGGATGTTGTTCCAAAACAGCTAATTTGCATGTTTCTTGTCAAAAAGTCTGATCGTGTGTATGGGCCTTAAGAGGAAAACCAGGAAGATAATTAGAAAAATCTTTTTAATTTCCCTAGGGTAATAAAGGATCCTTTGGACTAAGCGGTTTCAGAGGGCCAATTGGACAACCAGGACAATTGGGTGCCCCTGGAGCTCGGGGACCTGAAGGACCAAGAGGAGATCCAGGGCAAAAGGTAAGGTGAAAGTTTAAAAATTCATAATAATATCTACATGTATGTGATCATACTATACACATATGTTGTGTATATTAGTGATCATCTAACATAAATAAAACCAGTGATGGTATGGCCAGGCATTGTCTGAGACCAATCAATTGGTGACACATCATAATAAAACACAGTATCTCTGAAAATACCCTGCTTGATTTTAACGATCATATGCTCTACATTTGCTCTGAGAAGGATAATATATATTTACCAGGCAGCAAAGGACCAAAATCAATCCACTCGAAAAACAAGGACATATTGGAATACGGATTATCATATTTGTACTCTAGAGCCTCTCCCTATAGCTGCAACTGCAGAACAGAGGTGGCCAACAGAGTAGGATGTTGAACCCAAAATTGTGTTTCTTTTTGTTTCTTTATGAAAAACATGCAAGGATGAAGAATTTTATTGGTGTAAGTGCTAAACCAAACCATAGATATGAGATGAGATGATCATTGTCCAACCAGGTCAACAAGAGTCAGATTAGGAAACAAGTGGGACCCCTGAAAGCACTCCTTGGAAAACCAATCTGAGAAAAATCTCTCATGTACAACTAATTTCCTTAGACTATTATTAGTAATGCTCTGAAAAGAGTTTTCTTCTCCGTGCATAAACTTTTACACTTAGATGAAAAAATGATCCACGTTTATGTCTTTAAAAATGATTAGATCTTCTAAATACCGTCTGTCCAAATTCAGCTGTGATAGGCTGCCTCTTCACTACTAACTAAAAGTCTATCGGGTTTATGGTAGTCTTTCCTTATAAGAAGGAACTACATATTAATAACACATCTGTGTTGGGGCATCTTACTATATTATGGTAATTTATGTAGATTTTGTGGAACAGGCTAATAGCGAGGGATGTGTGGTGTAAACACGAATGTCTGAGATTTTGGGTGATACAGGGAGAGAAGCTAGGTATTAAGATAAGAGGATCTGGATAAGAAATTATTAAGAATGGAGGCCAAATTGATTTTTAGTTGGGGCCCAGATCACCCAATGGCCTCAACTAAAGATTCACATACTTACCATAAGTGAGAGAATAGTAAACTGGTCCAATTAGTTAATTATGGAATGATTTGGGTATTGTCTGAATTTGACACTCATACATTACATTGGAAGTTTTTGTAATGACAAAGCATGATTTGGGAAAATAGGAAAACTATGTATATTCTTATTCCCTTATATTGAGGAGTAAAGAGTAGTTACAAAAATGCAAAATAATTCCTATTGTGGTTAGAAGGGGGCTGTGATTAAGGCATGACAACAGGCAGAGAATGTGTCATTAAAGTGGTTGTATACTCGATTTTTAAACTTTTACCTACAGGAAAGCCTATAATAAGGCTTACCTGTAGGTAAAAAAATATCTCCTAAACCTGTACGGTTTAGGAGATATCCCCCTCGGTATGCGCCGCTGACTGCAGCGGCGCTTGCGCACAAGGGGATTCTCGGCCTGAAAATCCGGCAGTGGCCGGCGGCCGGAATGAAATCTCCCGCGCGCATGCGCGGGAGTGACGATATCGCGGCTCCGGCCACTCACAGCGCCGGAGCCGCGATACCCGGAAGAAACGCAGAGGGAGCATATCAGCTCCCTCTGCGTGGATCGGGCCAGATGTCGGGGCCTCGTTCTAAGGTAAGTATTTCATAATGAGCTAGTATGCGGTGCATACTAGCTCATTATGCCTTTTGCTTTGCAGGTTTTAAAAAAAAAATGTGCGGGTTTACTACCGCTTTAAGAAATGCTGGAGTGTTGGAATCACACATGCACAGTACAAATGTGATGATGTCATGACACTTGTGACATCATGTAATAGAGGGTCATTCAGCACATGAGGACATGATGCAGAACATCACGTATGTACATGGCTGGCTTCATGACATAGCCACGCCCTCTCCTTATATTTTAAACAAGGATTAAAGGTAAAATGGAGTCCCATTTTCTTGCTGTGTGTTGTTGGACACATCACATACTGATTTTTCTTTTCAACCTTTCTCACAATGTGGACCCCTGACAAAGCCTCATTTTGAGGCAAAACATGTTGAGCTGGGAGAATTTTATTTTGTTTTATACACAATTTGGAGCACTATATTATTGGGGTAGGTGAGTGTATTGTGCACAGAGCAAGGCAGGAAAATGGTCACTGGTGGAGGATCTATTGCGCCTGCTGGGCTCTAGTGAGGCAACTAAGTAGCGACTGTATCCTGTAGTATAGTCCAAGCCTGTTGCTAGAGAGGGTAATTCACTGTGATGACCACCCCTATGATACCTTGGTGATCTTTAAAGGGTACCCTTTATGTGACCCTTAACAGACACCTACAGACACCTCCTTGCGCAGTAATCAGGAGTATTGAATGACCTCCATATATCTGGCAATATATCTCCATTGGTATGGTACTAAGTTCTTAGTACAGGCTCCTCCATATGAATGAAATCAAACACATAGTAGCTTTTGGACTTCAGTATATTTTACAAATTCAATAAAAGTTATGTTTTAGGCAGTGGTAGGTTTGATGTGCAGGTGGAGTGCATCCCTGATTTTTTATTTATTTATTTTTTTCATGTAATTCCCACAAGGAGGCCAGAGTAACAAGATAGAAGTATATATCAGGCTAAAATTATTGGGTTTGGATTTTGTGGAACTACCAGATATAAACCTTTCTGTTCTGCTTTTAAGGAGAAATGGTTGCAGTAAAGACATTTGCTTTTAACAGTATGTAAAAAGTAATGACTGAACACATTATAGTACAAAAAGGAAATGTATTACCGCTAACTAAGAAAAAAATAGTAGATGTCCTTTTAGCATTCTCTTTGTGGTTTTGGTGTAAGTGCACAAAATTAAAAAGGATAGTTTAGCTTATTCTGAGTAACCTTATGGAGAGAGGTGAGTTCTTGAAAGCATATTAAAGCATTATTTAATTCCTAAAATGGAATAATATAAAAAATAAGACTCCACATGTGCTTTAGATCATATTTTCTTTTTGGCCAGTCACATTTTCTTTCTTTGATAGGTTTAGGCTTTAAATTATTTAAATTGTAATCAACTCTTCAGTATGCTTTTGAGAATTATGCTGTATTTTTACATGTCTGCTAAACTCTTTAGACCATCTGAACCATAAAAACGACTGCACAATGGTAAAATTATGGATCAAAGAGAAGATACTGTAGCATAGTCCGAGGTCTTGTTAAATTGAAACCACAGCCACTTTTAATGCTTTGATTAGAGCTTAATTCTTAATAACTCTTCTTGGTAGGGAGATTCCCTTTACTTTTTGCATGGTCACCAGCACAAACAGTTGAAAAAAGTTTCTCTAACAAATATTTCTCTAAGGGATTATCAAACTAACGGGCGGTGGAGGTTGCGGTGGGAACATGTACCACAGAAAAAAAAAAAAATGTTGGCAGGGTCTCAGGGAGCAGTGATTTTAGTAGTAGGGAAACATTAAAAATGCAAACTTCCTTCCTGTGAAGTGGTGTACCTGTGCTATGGGTACAACCAACTACAACCAAACCGGCAATTGCAAAGAAAAAAGTCTTAAATTGCCAGCAAAATGAAAGCTCCTCGCCGCTTCATTCTGTTTATAACAGAGATGGTCAAGATTCTCCATCTATATTAGGGCCTTATCCATAAAGGGAGTGGGGATTCCCCACATATTTGGGACCTCCTTATTGTTAAAGGGGGCTTCCAGAGTCCAATAAGCCCCTGTGCGCAGACCCCCATAACCACTGAGCCAAGAGAACAAGTTGCCTTGTCATCATCCTCAATATGGGGGGGGGGGGGCAACTTGCAAGGTGGCTCCTGGAAAAGCACCTTTATCCCATGTTAATTTGTTAAAAGACCTCTCACAACCCTGGTCCACTGGTTGTAGAGGCCTGTAGCTGGGGGGCTAATCACAATCTGGAAGCCCTCCTTAACAATAAGGCATACCAGATACCATCCCCTCATACATACCATCCCTACTCATTCACAAAAAAAGTTAAAAGTAAATAAACACATAAACACAGTTTTTGAGTTTATTAACCACTTGCCTACTGGGCACCTCCACCCTTCCTGTACAGGCCAATGTTTAGCTTTAAGTGCTGTCACATTTTGAATGCCAATTGCATGACCATCCAATACTGTACCCAAACTAAGTTTTTATCATTTTTTGAGACAGATAGAGCTTTCTTTTGGTGGTATTTAATCACCACTGTGTTTTTCATAGTTTCTGTTAAAATTGTGTAAATAAGTAATTTTTCTTTCACTGATGTGCGCTGATGATGCTGCACTGATGGGTGGCACTGACATGCATCACTGTTGGGCAAAGATTGGCAGCACTGTTGGGGCACTGATAATCGAGACACTGTTGATCAGGGCCCTAATTGTCAGTGCAGATATCCCCTTCGTGGATTTTACGATTTTCGGCTCTCCTCTCCTCATGCGCTCTTAGCGTGAGGTGAGGATTACCAATAACCAGCAAATCCTGTTTACATCCATGATCGGATACAGCTGGTCGTGTGGCAAAGAGCTGTCGTGATTGGCTCTTTACCCTGATCTGTGATCAGCTGTGTCCAATGCACACCACAGGGGGTTCACAGGCAGCACGAGCACAGGAGGATGTCATATGACGGCCTCTCAGCAAAGTGGAGGAATATGGCATGACAGGTCCTCTTTACAGTGAGATATGGGTTCAATAAGACCCCACAACCCACTTCTAGGCTGGGAAGCCTGAAATAAAAAATAAAAAAACGATCCTGGCTTCGATCATATTGGTGAGTCGTAGAAGCAACGGAGGGCAGCAGGGGGGACGCCCCCTCTCGCCTCCCGTAAGAACGATCAAGCAGCGTAACAACCACTATGATCATTCTTATGGTGTAGGGAATCGCAGGCATCATTCAGATATCCCCACACAAAGTCAAGGACGTCATATGGAAGTGGTTGAAATGCATTTTTTTTTTAACACAAAGTTGTCCATTTATACAATATTTCTAACACGTAGCATGTACATACCAAAAATGACAGCCCAAAATACATTCTCCTACTCTTCCTGAGTACGGTGATACCACATGTGTGAAACTTACACAGCCTGGTCACATACAGAGGCCAAGTACAGCCGAGCATGGCTGGGTATTGCAGAGTATGGCTGGGTATCACCGAGTATTGCACAGTATGGCTGGGTATCACCGGGTATGGCTGGGTGTGGCAGGCTATTTCAGAGTGTGGCAGGCTATTTCAGAGTGTGGCAGAATATTGGCAGGGTATTGCAGAATATTGGCAGGGTATTGCAGAATATTGGCAGGGTATTGGCACGGTATTGCAGAATATTGGCAGGGTATTGGCACGGTATTGCAGAATATTGGCAGGGTATTGGCACGGTATTGCAGAATATTGGCAGGGTATTGGCACGGTATTGCAGAATATTGGCAGGGTATTGGTACGGTATTGCAGAATATTGGCAGGGTATTGACACGGTATGGCAGAATATTGGCAGGGTATTGGCACAGTATTGCAGAATATTGGCAGGGTATTGGCATGGTATTGCAGAATATTGAAGGGTATGGAGGGATGGCTGAACATGGATGGATGGATCGGTGGATGTGACTGCAATTGTCAGAGCAGCGCTGTGGGCACTACAGATCGAGCCCACAGCACTGCTGCCATCCGATCTCTCCCCTCCACTGTACTGATAGGTACAGAGAGAGGAGAGAGGAACCGAAGTCATGACATGTTTGTTTACAAGTGATTGCTCCGTCATTTGACAGAGCGATCACGTGGTAAACAGGCGTGATCAGTGGCCGTTTACTGTGATTCATGATGCAGGACCCGGCGGTCACGGATATTCTCGAGTGCGCGCCCCAGGGGGCACGCAAGAGCGGGATTCTTGGAGGTCGTCGCTGTACGTCCTCCCAGAGTTCTCCAACCGCCCTGTAGCCGTCATTTGACTATGGCCCGCTTGGGAACTGGTTAAGTAGGGATGAGCCCAATGTTCGAGTGAAATGCAAGTTCAACTCGAACATCGGGTGTTCGTCTGTTCGCCGAATAGGGAACAATATGCCGTGTTCGCTGCAAATTCAAAAGCTGCTGAAACACAGTTAAAGTCTATGGGGCACTAACATGAAAAATCAAAAGTGCTCATTTTAAAGGCTTATATGCAAGTTTTTGTCATAAAAAGTGTTTGGGGACCTGGATCCTGTCCCAGGGGACATGTATCAATGCAAAAATATTTTTTTCGGTGATCAATGATTTTTTTAATGCTTAAGTGAAACAATAAAAATGAAATATTCCTTTAAATATCGTGCCTGGGGGGTGTCTATAGTATGCCTGTAAAGTGGCACATTTTTCCCGTGTTTAGAGCAGTACCACAGCAAAAATACATTTCTAAAGGAATTGTCGGGTCTCGCCAAATTAGGTACAGTTAATTGAAAAAAAAACATGGGATCCCCCCCCCCCCATTGATTACCAGGCCCTTCGGGTCTCGTATCAATAATAAGGGGAACCCCGAATCAAAATTAAAAAAAAAAATTGCGTGGGTGTTCCTTTAAAATCCATACCAGGCCCTTTGGGTCTGATATATCTCCAACGCTTTTTATGACTATAACTTGCATACAAGCCTTTAAAATTAGCACTTTTGATTTTTCATGTTCGTGTCCCATAGACTTTAACGGTGTTCGTGTTTTCTGCCAAATTTTTTGCCTGTTCGCATGTGCTGCTGCAAACCGAACAGGAGGGTGTTCTGCTCATCCCTATTGTTAAGTTTCATATGACAATAACAAAAGTAATTTCTCCTAGGGTGTCTAATTTATAACATTAAACAATCTTGATAATAAATGTGTATGGTGGTGTCAAATGGTATTACAACCAGTAATGTCCCAATAAGAGAATAAGAAAATGAAGAAAAAGGAAAGTGCACGGATTTTGCTTAGGCAGCTGCTAAGGAAAGAGTATTTTAGGTTTTAATATCTGGTCCTGTATTGATGCTATAGGGACCATCTATCTTGCATTGGTTTAGGGTACCTCTGTTGAATGCCATGATGCGTTCATAGCTATGTATGACATCTATTTGATTTTTAAATTCAGAGATACTCGGGCCAAATGGTGATTTTCATTATTTTGCAATCAATGTATGTGCCAGAGTAGTTAGGGAGACATATCTCATATGGGGGTGGAGTTTTTCCATGCCCATACAGAGTAGAGCCTGTTCAGCGTTTGCTTTGATTACAGGGTAAACCTATAATCGCTTGTAAAAGCCATCAGCTCTTCTTTAGCCCTGAAAAAGTGTGTTTATGCTATAGTGTCTCTAGGTAAAAGTTCGCGTAAGTGCTTTGACTTGGGGAGTCTATGGATTCTGTCTATAGCAAGTTCTTCAAGAAGAGCCTCCTGGCGTATTTTAGTGAAAAAAGCTTGTACATCACCATTTTTGATGGATTTGGAGATTCCCCTTATTTTGACGTTATTACATCTGGATCTAGATTTAATCCAGTCAAAATCATCTTCCCTTTCATTATGAGCATCTACCAACCCATTGAGTGTGGTGGCACTGACCTCCTATTGCATTAAAGACATGATATATGTATGGCTCGTTTGTCTCAATGATTCCAGCATGTCTTTTAGGGTGGTGTCTAGGGCTGGCTGGTCATTTATTGGGAAGGCCAGAATGTCATCCATAGATAGGGTAGAAACCTGTAGATTGGAAGCAAACAGAGGCACCCCGAATTCCGCAATGGTTAAATAAAGTAAGAAGAATTGGGATTATGAAGAAACTGATGCCTATGCCTCCAGAGGAAAGGGAATCTATATTGCAAATTTGGGCTCCCTGGGAATTATTTTTACAGTCAAAAGAGGGGAAAAGGTTGATCGGAGAGGAATTTGAGGATTAGACTAATTGGTTGTGTGATGTGAATCTTACTCTCTGGGTAAGGGCGAGGTACCTTTTTCTCCCTTCCTTCCCTATCTTCCCCCCCTTTTTTTTTTTTTAAAAGGGGGCCTTGGAGTGGAGGGTTGCTATGGGGAATTGATAATGTTATTTGTTTGTCTATAAAATTGGCGGGAATACATTATGTTGTTTTTATTTTTATTTTTTTTTGTCACTGACCAATAGAATATGCCGTGGTTAGAAAGTGTTTTTTATATGTAATTGTACATAAATATTACTAATAACCTATGTTATGTATTCCTGCAAAGAAATAAAGAATTTAAAAAAGAAACCTGTAGACCTGGTGGGGTGTCAGGCATGTGTAACATCTTGGCCTTAGATTTGGCAGGGCTTGTGGAGGTGGAAGTGGCCCTGGATTTACTTTGGTGGCCGGGCCGATGGGGAGAAGAAGTCTGGCTTCGGACCCGGTTTCCCCTGTTCTTTTCGTCACTTGGACATGTTCCCTGCTTGCTGCTCTGGCGCCTGAAGTCGCCATTCTTCAATGCTCAGGGATGCTGTAGTTTCCCCTGGCAATCGTCTCCTCTGCAGAGCCCTCGGTCTAAGTGGCCATACTCTTTGCATGCCAGCCACATCCCCTTGTGTGGTCAGTTTTTAACAGGAAATCAGTGGGACTGGCAGGAACACCAAGGATTTTACACAAAAAAGCAAACAGGATACATTTTATACAAGTACATGGTACAGCAGGCACACATCAGGCATTTGAAATGCTCTGCTCTGGTAGTAAACACTTTAACTTTCTAGTGGTACATCCCACATACTGGAGCCTGCATGGACATTCCCATAAATATGTAAAATGGCATCTGTTACATGTTATGAACTTTGTTTATATCGTACCATTTTCCAGTAGTGATAGATTGAAATGCATCTTTTTTTTTTACTTGTAAGTTGAGGCCAAGGGGAAGGAGAAGATCAGCTAAGGGTTTAATATACTCTGTTAATTGTTTTATGTCACCCATTGGTATATAATTCATTTGGTGTATTTAAGTACTGTATATAGGGATGAGGACAGTGCTGTTATTTATTTTGTTATGTTTAGTGTAAAGGGATATTACACCTGTACTGCGCGTAGTGTGGGTTTTTTGTGTTAAAATGCACAATCCATGTCTTATTTATAGGGTGAAATAGGGAAGAGAGGAAAGTCTTTGCCTTGTCCCAGGGCAGAGCCAGGATCACCTGGAACAAAAGGAGAAATGGTAAGTAAATAAAGAAAAGTTGTTATTATATTACTATACTATACTATAATATACTCTGTAAATATAACCTATATAACCTGCTATACAACTTACTCCCCCCCTCCAACATACATCTTGGGATGGGGGAGCTAAGTGAACCTTTAACTATGCCCTGCATAGCAAGCATTACAAAATATCACTATCAAACATTTTTAGCATAGCAGGAAGCTAATATAATACAATGTTTTCTGTAAGTACTATGTGAATAAGCTTAAAGTGGTAATCTATCATTGCTAGCACACACCACACACAATGCTTTCTACTGCTCCTTCTGTTTAGTCCTAGAATTACAATTTACAGAAATGAACACACTGAAAGGGGTTAAAATGTAGTATTTGTGCAGTCACTCTCAAACAATGATAGTGGTTTACAACTTTGCGAAAGTTTTTTTAGCCCACTAGACATACACTATGATTCTGAACATAAATTTCAGGTTTATTCATAAAGGTTCAAGTGCAATAGACTGATGTCAGAGAGAGTGGTAATGCAAAGGACACATTGCCTAAGCAGTTACGATATATCTCTTTGCTGTTATATGTTTTGTATATATCTCATAGTCTGTATTACTCATTAAAGGGACAAGATGGGCTTGAGGGCTTCAAAGGTGAAAAAGGTGATCCTGGACTCTCAGTAAGTGCACAATGTTTTCCTTTATGCCTTTATGCTTGTTTTGGTATTTTAAAGATGCAGTATATTTTTTACCCAGCTTTTCTATTACTGTGCTATGGCAATATATCCCCACTAGGAAGCCCAAGCAAACACATAATCTACACTACAAATTCCATATGTATACTTAAAGCTGAACTAAACCCACCTTTCCTTTACAGCCAAGGAAACTTCCATCTTAACCTCTGTTTCATGTGTAGTTGTCATGGTTTTTTACAAGGGATCAGCTATGATACAAATGATTTGAAGGCTTGACAGTTTTAGTTAAGAGCGCAAACAATGTGATAGTTATCATTCATGGCATGCCTTGTAAGTAACTGTTTTTGGACATTTTTTGCACAAATGTAAAAATCGGCACAAAAAAATTAAACTTCCAGAACAATATATATTTTCTGAAAGCAGATGACCCTTTAGAATAAAAAGATAGTTGTTGCAATGTTTTTTATGTTGCACAATTTTTGTGCTCAACCTAGAACGCTTTGGGTGTACGTAGTGCGGCCAAAGAGATGAATTTGTTAAAGTATAACTAAGGGCAAAACATTTTTTTTAGTTTGGAGTGGAGGGGGATTAGAACCCATGTCAGATTGTATTGCTGCCTGTGCCCCTGTTAAAGAGATGTATCCTCTCTATTTGTCTTGTTTACCATTATCATTGAAAGGGAATGTAAAAGAAAAGAAAAAATGTTGTGCTGTCTCCAGAAAAGTAATAGAGGGGAAATTGTCTAGTTTTGGTGACCTGGGGTCCTCAAGGGATTCCCTTAATTTGCAGGGATTTTCTCCCACTTCCTGTTTGGCTATGGAACAGGAAGTAAAGGAAAAACTCTGCAACAGGACACAGGTGGCAATAAAAATTCTGACAGTGGTTATAATTTTCCCCTGCTCTATCCAAAATAGAAAAAAAATAGAAAATGGTGCCATACTTACTGTATTTTATTTTCCTGGTCCTATGGCAGCATACCAATGACAAGCTCTGCCTCCTCCCTCAGGATCAGTGAATATTATATTGTTATTAAAAGAATAGGATTAGAGCACCCCCAGCATTCTCCATAATATAGAATACCAAGGGTGGGTTTGTATGCTGCCATAGATAGGCACCAGGTAAAGAAAATACAGTAAGTATGGCACAATTTTCTGTTTTCCTGGTGCCTCCATGGCAGAGTACCTATGACAAATAACTAGCTAAAAACGGGTGGGTTGATGCTTAGAAAGAAATTAAGAAATGTTATTTTGAACAAAAAGTTACTCTTTTGAGTAGTTAAATGCTGACTTGATGGCCTGTCTGCCAAATACTACCAAATAGAGAGACCCCAGGTCTACTCTGTAGTGCTTCAAAAACATATGTTGAGAAGACCAGGTTGCTGCCCTGCATATGGTTTTGATCGATACATTTGCTCTCACCACCCAGGAGGCAGCGACAGACCTGGTGAAATGAGCCTTGACGGCTGAAGACTGTTCAAGGCCCCTTGCCCTGTATGCCTTTTGAATTAGCTTCACTATCCAGGAGGCTATCATCCTAGAAGTTGCCTCCTTACCCTTATTTTTGCCCCAGGGTATAACGAACAGTCTGGAAGACTTGCTGAAGGGGGCCGTGGCCTGCATGTTAATATTGAAGCGATATCCAAATCATGAAGAGAGCCAGATTCAGGATCTGAGAATGTTGGTAGATCCAACGTTCCAAGATACTAGCGGTAGAGGTGGTCTTAGGGATGAACCCATGAACTGTCCTAAGCTCTACCCTGTCCAGAAAATACCCAACATGACCATGATCTGCACCTAAGGCCTGCAGCTCTGACACTCTTCTACCTGATGCCACAGCGATCAGAAAGGATAACTTTAGGGTTAGATTCCATAGAGATGATGATTTGTTTGGAACAAACGGTTGGTTGTTTAAGGATTCCAGGACAACAGATAGGTCCCATGTGGGAAAGTTTTGTCTTAATAGGTGGACATGTTTTCTTAACGCCCTTGAAAAACTGAATTATTATAGGATCTTCAGATCATCTTCTCTTGGTGGCTGCCGAGCTGGCTGCTACTTGCACCTTGAGTGTACTTAACCCCAGGCCTAAGTCTAGTGCGGTTTGTAGAAAATTGAGTATCTGAAAGGGAGCAGGCACGGTTGGATCAAAGTTTCTACCAACTGGAAAGGATTTAAACTTTTTCCACACTCTATCATAAATGGCATTTGTTGATGGCTTTCTGGCCCTAAGCAAGGTTGAGATGGCGCTAGATGAGCATCCTAACACCTGGAACCTCTGCCTTTCAGCATCCAAATGTGAAGGTTCAGTGTGAGTGGGTTCGGGTGAAAGAAGGCGAGGTAGCCATGGTATTTTGACCAGAGGTTGGGTACTCAAGGACATTGCAGTCGGAAACCAAGGACGCTTTAGCCAGTATGGAGGACTGCTATTACCATTATGTGCTCTGTGATAAGCCTCACAAGAAACCTGGAGATAAGTGGCCAGGGGGAGAATGCATAGGCTTGATTGCATGTCCATGGGCTGGAGAGGGCATCTGTGGTAAGCATGGTCCAAGAGATGGTTCCAAAAGGGCATGATTTTACCAGCATATTCCTCTTCATCCACCCATGTAGACCCCTGTGCATTGGGTTTGTTAGGCGTATAGGTTGGGAGAGATAGGATTTGCTCCATTGGTTCAGGAATCCTGTTTGAAAGCACCTCAGGTGCCAATGGGCCCTTGGGTACTCAAGGACATTGCATTCGGAAACCAAGGATACCTTAGCCAGTATGGAGGACTGCTATTACCATTGTGTCCTCTATAATAAGCCTCACAAGAAACCTGGAGATAAGTGGCCGGGGGGGAATGCATAGGCTAGATTGCATGCCCATGGGCTGTCTCCGCCAGAAGGTGTGGAAGATGTATGATGAATCTCGGTAACTTTGCATTGCTTGCTTCGTCAAAGAGGTCCAATTCGGGAAGGCCCCAGAGGTCTACTAGCCATTCGAAAGCACTCGGATGGAGTGACCATTCGTTAAGATCTACAAATTTTCACGACAAGAGGCCGGCTCCCAAGTTTAGATGACCTGGCAGATAAACTGCTCTCAGAACAGATTCCTTTCTGCCCACAGGATGGTGGGCTCTACCTCTCTCAAGAGGGAGCTGCTGTGAGTTCCTCCTTGGTGATAAATATATGACACTGCAGCCCTGTTGTCCATCTGAAGCAATATTGCTTTCCCTCTGATCTGAGTCAGAGCAATCAGAGCAAGGTATGCAAAATGGACTTCTAGGATGTTGGACACTACTCCTGCTGCATTGAAGGACCATCTCCCTTGTATTGCAATATGGTTGCAGTGAGCCCCCCAGCCTACTGCACTGGCTTCTGTGGTAAGCGTGGTCCAAGAGATGGGCCCAAATGGGCATGATTTTACCAGCATATCCCTCTTCATCCACCAATGTAGACCCCTGTACATTGGGTTTTTTAGGCGTATAGGTTGGGAGAGATAGGATTTGCTCCATTGGTTCAGGAATCCCATTTGAAAGCGCCTCAGGTGCCAATGGGCCCATGAGACCATTAGAATGCTGTATTACATCGTCCCCAGTAGGATCAGACAATTTGACGCAGACAAATAGGGCTGCATTCTGACTCTCTTCATTGTCTGAGTGATGGCTGACAGTTTCTGCGGCGGTAAGGATACTGTCCCTTTGACGGTATCGAAGTGGGTGCCCAGGTAGATCATCTCTTGGGTAGGAGTGAGGTGACTTTTTGCTTGATTTACCACCCAGCCAAATTCTGCCAGGGTTGACAGAAGGAGTGTCCTGTGTTCCGTTAACTGAGCTGGATCTCCTGCCGAAAGTAGAATTTCGTCTAAGTAGTGGTACACTCTGAGACTTCTTTCTCGAAGAGGAGTCAGGATGGAAATCAACACTTTCGTAAAAACTCTGATGTACAGAGACCGAAGGGGAGGCTCTGGAACTGCAGGTGAATTTTTCCTACCGCAAATTTGAGGTACTTCTGAAATGATGGAAGAATGTGAATGTGCAGGTATGCATCCTGTGGGTCTACTGATATCATCCAGACCCCTGGTTGGACTGCATGGGTTATGGTCTGTAATGACTCCATTTTGAACTGCTCCTGAAGTATGTGGTAGTTTAACCTTTTGAGATCTATTATGGGTCTCCAGCCTCCAGTCTTTTTTGGGTACCAGAAAAAGGGTGGAGTATAAACCTCAGAATCTCTGGGACGGAGGTACTGGCATGGCTGCGTGCTGTTCCTGTAGAGAATTAAGGAACTGATAGAGAGCCTCTGATTTATTTGGGGTGAAGAAATCCTTGAGTGGCTGGCTTGACAATGTTCAAAAATGACCATACTGGGTTGTCGAGACCACCCAGGGATCCTGACGTCTTTTGACCCAAACCTCGGAAAAGTGAGTCTAGCTCCCACTGGGTTCACCTGGGCTAACTTGGTGTCAAAAGGATTTTGTGGAATCCTGCGGGGTAGGTGTAACCTCTTGCCTGCAAGACTTCATAAGAGTGGATTGTGTTCCTTTCCAATTTTGTCTCGACTAACTGAAATCTCTGTTCTTGAAATGTTGAAACCTGGAAGCGATAGTTCTAGAGTGTCTGGTTCTTCTATTCTGTGGGAGCAAGCCAGATTTGCCACCTGTGACATGGAAGATGGCCTTGTCTAACTTCTCTCCAAACAAAGCCTTCCTGTCAAATGGAATTTAGCACCAGTTCTGTGTTTCACCATAACACGTGTTTTGCCTTCGCGGAACATCTGATTGAATCAATCGCTTTTTTTATTACTGATGAATGTGCAGTAACCCATAACAATCAGAAAAAACAGTTAACTGATCTGACTGTATTAAACAGCTACAGTTGTTGGTTATAGACTTTGAACATCATCATAAATGGAGACCAGCAGAGAATTATAAAACATTAATATCATTGTTAGTACTTTTCTACTGCACTAATCAAAATATAAATTGTAGCTTTTCATTTTAATAACCTTTTAGGCTAAGTAATATAAAAAAAGCAATCTCTGACCTATACTGACAGTTAAAGCTCCATGCTACAGAGAAACGTCTCTTTACCAACCTGCTAACAAGACAAAGCATGCTGTTTCTATGGTAGAAGTAAATTCTCAGCATTCCTTTTTAGCTAATACCTGCCCTTGCTGATTTTCAGGAGGAAGATGTGAAAGACTTGGTCAAAAACGAGTTGATTGACAAGTGTGGTAAGTTGCAGTAATTAGAGCAAGCTCCATCTTTTACTTGCTGGATTCCTTTACGCTCTACTATATTGAAGCAATTTCAATTCCAGCACAAACTACATATTAATGAAAAAATAGCGCTTCATTAGAAGGTTCCTAATAAAAGGTGTAAAGTAAATGACCAGCACTGGCTTATAGTCACAGGCTCTATTTTCTTGGTAATATGCAGTGTACAGTATTTTTAGAGTGCACACTAAGTATTACTCCAAAACCTTCAGCACATGGATATTTGTGACTAATGTAAGCCAATATGTTTTTTTTCATTCAACATTGCTACCTGCATGATGCCAACACATAACAAATTACATTTATTAGATAAATGTAAACTCAAGCAGCAATAAAAATGTATATTACTTAAAGTGGAAAAAATGCTTGTGTTCAATCAACTCCCCACAATCAGTTAAACAACTATCTATCATTATATGTACAATTTTTTAATTCTATGTGTTTGTATCTTTTTTGGCATTTTAATGCATTGCAGTCACATGACTCTCCATTCATACAGCTAGAGCATCTGATGGGCATGTCGTATACCTCCTTTACCTATCAGAGCACCATAGGTATGCGCAGCCTATTGCATTAGGGTATGCACCCCAAAGCTCAAACACACACTACCGTGGTGTTCAGCGCTGCTGCAGGGAATCCTTCTGCAAGCGGCCAACAGCTGGACTCACTGGGACTGGAGCTGTAGGCTGTGTGCCGCGTGATAGGTCGCAATCTCCTCACACATCAGCATGGTTGTACTCACACAATGGGATCCAGGAAGCAAGAGAGCATGGGCCTTGTCAGCAGATCCCTTTATAGTCTCTCAACTGTTCTGCTGGGAGATATAGTCCATAGTCAGTTCTGCAAATCAGCAATGTCTATCCAGAAGACTACAGCTCCCATAATGCCTTTCTCTGTGCTCCGAACGTAATGTCAGTGATTCGAGTCCAGCACTAGGAGGACATAGGAGCAAGCTGGAATAATAAGAGGCAAGTCTGTAAAAATCTGATAACTGTAGTCTGCTCCCGGCTACAAATATATCCATATAAATTATTTTACGCAGTATTCATGGCCACAGCATTCCCAACTTAATGCACAAACTTGAAGGAAAGACATTGGAGGGAATTCAGTAAAGCTGCTGTGCTATTATTCTGGCTTTAGTCCCTCTTGTTAATGTATTGCACCAAATTCATGAAGCATTTGCATCACTTTTGGGTGAAGCATTTCAACACAGTCTCCTAAACACAATTAAGCCCTGCTCCTCTATATACTAGCAAGCTAGGTGAGTGCTACAAATGCATGAGAGACACTTTCAGAAAATATGCCAGCGGCGGCCTTTATGAATTCCAGGGATTATGTTCTATGCTTCAAGAGGAATGTGTCAACCATTAACGGAGGCATTAATATTTCACAGAAGCCTTTGACCTCCTATAGTTTAGAGGGCAATTAATAAGGATGAGTACACATCCATGTATTCATGAGTAGTGGTGATTTAGTACCAGTTAAGAAAGGGGTGACCTGTCAGGTGACTTGTCAGCCTGACAAGTCGCACTCCATGCAGTACAATGGAACCGTTCTAATAGGAGCGACTCAAGTTGCTCCAACTTAGAAAAAGGTTCCTGTGCTACTTGAGGTGAATTCAGAGCAGCTTGTATTGACTTCTATACAGAAGTCATTTTGTAAGCCACGTTGAAGTCACGCTGTAGGGGGCGGCGTCAGAGTCGTACAGGAGTGGGGTGATTTTTCAGCTGTCCCTGTGTGAACCGGCACTTAGGAGGAGGTGGAAAAAATAGCAACATTGTAAAGTTCTGGATTGTGTGTGCTAAGGAAGTTGGAAAACCACTGAGGTGTTAAGAATTGACATGAGACTTTTGAAAGTGTTTTTATTATTATATTAATTTTCATTCATTGAACAGTAGCACTAATGACAGTTTTGAACCTAAATCATAGTTTGTTTTTATATATATATATATATATATATGTATATATGTATATATACACAGTGCCTTGCAAAAGTATTCGGCCCCCTTGAACTTTTCAACCCTTTGCCACATTTCAGGCTTCAAACATAAAGATATAAAAATTTTATTTTTTGTGAAGAATCACCAACAAGTGGGACACAATTGTGAAGTGGAACGAAATCTATTGGATTTTTGAAACTTTTTTAACTAATAAAAAAATGAAAAGTGGGGCGTGCAAAATTATTCGGCCCCCTTGCGTTAATACTTTGTAGAGCCACCTTTTGCTGCGATTACAGCTGCAAGTCGCTTGGGGTATGTCTCTATCAGTTTTGCACATCGAGAGACTGAAATTCTTGCCCATTCTTCCTTGCAAAACAGCTCGAGCTTAGTGAGGTTGGATGGAGAGCGTTTGTGAACAGCAGTTTTCAGCTCTTTCCACAGATTCTCGATTGGATTCAGGTCTGGACTTTGACTTGGCCATTCTAACACCTGGATACGTTTATTTGTGAACCATTCCTTTGTAGATTTTGCTGTATGTTTGGGATCATTGTCTTGTTGGAAGATAAATCTCCATCCCAGTTTCAGGTCTTTTGCAGACTCCAACGGGTTTTCATCCAGAATGGTCCTGTTTTTGGCTGCAGCCATCTTCCCCTCAATTTTAACCATCTTCCCTGTCCCTGCTGAAGAAAAGCAGGCCCAAACCATGATGCTGCCACCACCATGTTTGACAGTGGGGATGGTGTGTTGAGGGTGATGAGCTGTGTTGAATTTACGCCAAACATATCGTTTTGCATAGTGGGCAAAAAGTTCGATTTTGGTTTCATCTGACCAGAGCACCTTCTTCCACATGTTTGGTGTGTCTCCCAGGTGGCTTGTGGCAAACTTTAGACAAGACTTTTTTTGGATATCTTTGAGAAATGGCTTTCTTCTTGCCACTCTTCCATAAAGTCCAGATTTGTGCAGTGTACGACTGATTGTTGTCCTATGGACAGACTCTCCCACCTCAGCTGTAGTTCTCTGCAGTTCATCCAGAGTGATCATGGGCCTCTTGGCTGCATCTCTGATCAGTCTTCTCCTTGTCTGAGCTGAAAGCTTAGAGGGATGGCCAGGTCTTGGTAGATTTGCAGTGGTCTGATACTCCTTCCATTTCAAAATGTTCGCTTGCACAGTGCTCCTTGGGATGTTTAAAGCTTGGGAAATCTTTTTGTATCCAAATCCGGCTTTAAACTTCTCCACAACAGTATTACGGACCTGCCTGGTGTGTTCCTCGGTCTTCATGATGCTCTCTGCGCTTTCAACAGAACCCTGAGACTATCACAGAGCAGGTGCATTTATACAGAGAATTGATTACACACAGGTGGATTCTATTTATCACCATCAGTCATTTAGGACAACATTGGATCATTCAGAGATCCTCGCTGAACTTCTGGAGTGAGTTTGCTGCACTGAAAGTAAAGGGGCCGAATAATTTTGCACGCACCACTTTTCAGTTTTTTAGTTGCTAAAAAATTTTAAAATATCCAATAGATTTTGTTCCACTTCACAACTGTGTCCCACGTGTTGGTGATTCTTTACAAAAAATTAAAATTTTATATCTTTATGTTTGAAGCCTGAAATGTGGCAAAAGGTTGAAAAGTTCAAGGAGGCCGAATACTTTCGCAAGGCACTGTATATGTGTGTAGCGGTCACTACCCAAAGGTAGGTGATTTGTGAGTATTTTTCAGTGACATGACCCAGAGTCAGGCAAATTTAGCCTGGCCTGTGACTCCAGACAGGCCTGGATGTTTTGATCTGGGGGCGGGAGTGTTAGTGTAGTGGGAGGTGTGGTCACCTGTGCTCTGTTTCAAAGGATACCTCCCCTGCTTTCAGTGGAATTGTTCTGGGAGAGGGGCAGGACTTGAGAACTGAGTGGCAGGCAGCTCATGTGAGGAGCTCTACCAATTATTAATTTGTACTGGCAGAGGGGAGGACTCCCATATAAGCTGGGGTCACATGCTGGGGAGGGGAAGAGGAGAGATGGAGAACAACTAAGACTGGGTGATCGAATTTCTGTGACTGGAACATGGACTGTTGATCAGGAGGACAAGTGGAAACCCAGGGAAACAGTACTTCCAAGGACTGAGGGATGCTGGAACCGGAGTCATAGAAATAGGCGGTGCCTGTGCCTTAGGTTCCACACCCAGGGAAATCCAATCAGTCAGGCAGAGTGGATTATTCAGAGTGGTGCCCTTTGTTTAAATTGGGAGTGCTGTACTAATTGAAGTAGCAGTCAGAAGGCGGAGGTAGAGCAGCAAGTGTGCCCGGGATGCAGAAACGTTCTAAAGGAAAAGGTCTCAGGGTGAATAGTTATTCAGAGTGACTCCATATCATCCAACCTATGTATTTGCTGGGGATATATTTGTGAAGAGTTATTCAGAGTGACGCTTTACAACTCTACCGAAGTCCATCACTAAAGAGTTAGGCCGCGTACACACGGGCGGACTGTTCGCCCAACTTTGAACAGTGTTTGGGCGGACAGTCCGCTCGTGTGTGGGCTTTCAGCGGACAGTTTCAGCGGACAGTTGGACGGACAAGGTTTTTCGGAATTTCCGAAAAACTGTCCGCTCGTGTGTAGGCTTGTTCGTCAAACAAAGTTGCGCGCATGCTCAGAAAGGATTTTCACGCCGAAAGCTATAATGCAGTATATAGGACGTCGTATTTTTCGTCCCGTCGTACGTGCTGTTCACGTCATCGCGCACGGTTTCAGCAAACTGTTCGTTCGTCGTGTGTGGGCATGTCCGTCCATGCTAATTTTGAGCGGACTGTTTGCTGAAACTGTTGGACGGACAAAGTTGGGCGAACAGTCCGCGCGTGTGTACGCGGCCTTATTCAGAGTGACTTGGCATAACGATCAAGTGAAGAATCTAAAAGCAGCAAGAGAGCATCTTAAGAAATCCTCCTCCCATTTAAGTTAAAGTTTATGCCAATAAAACCAAGAATAAGAAAACCCTAAAGATGGACTGTTGCAGTTTTATTGGGAGTGGTGTGTACGGCAGTAGTGGTGTTGGCAGATGAACTAACTTAGCAGCTCCTAAGGGGGTAGTGTGCTACATATGTTTACTGCATGAATTATGTTGTAATTTATAATAATATCTTTATTATTCATTATTTGGGTACTAAGTGAAAGGAATGTTACATAAATATTTTTTTTATCACTTTAGTGTAAAATCATTTATTTGTCTATTGTAATGAATTTTAGACATGTGCAGAGTAAAATATTTCGTTTCGGAATTTCGTTTTCGTCTGAAAACTTAATTTATTTAGTTACTCCCGAAATTCGTTTTTATTTATTTCGTTTTTCGTTCAAAAATTGCATTCGTCCGAAAATCCACATGAATCACGGTCGAATCTGTCTTTGAAGGCTTATGGTGTCTGTCGAATGTATAAAGAAGATTCGACGGAGCTAGTATATAGCATACTTTAGAACCCTATTAAAGTCTATGGGACTCCAACGTTCAAAATCTAAAGTGCTAATTTTAAAGGCTAATTTGCAAGTTACTGTCCTAAAAAGTGTTTGGGGACCTGGGTCCTGCCCCAGGGGACATGGATCAATGCAAAAAAAAGTTTTAAAAACGGCCGTTTTTTCGGGAGCAGTGATTTTAATAATGATTAAAGTGAAACAATAAAAGTGTAATATTCCTTTAAATTTCGTAGGGGGGGGGTTGTCTATAGTATGCCTGTGAAGGGGCGCATGTTTCCCGTGCTTAGAATTGTCCCTGCACAAAGTGTCATTTATGCAGGAAAAAAAGTCCTTTAAAATCACTCGCAGCTATAATGAATTGTCGGCTCCCGTAATACAGAGAACACTCATTGAAAGTCATTGATAAAAAAATAAATAAATAAATAAAAAAAAAAGCGTGGGGGTCCCCCAAATTCAATTACCAGGCCCTTCAGGTCTGGTATGGATATTAAGGGGAACCCCGCGTCAAATTTAAAAAAAAATTGACGTGGGGTTCCCCCTAAAAATCCATACCAGACCCTTTATCCGAGCACGCAACCTGGCAGGCCGCAGGAAAAGAGGGGGGGACGAGAGAGCGGCCCCCCTCCCTCCTGAACCGTACCAGGCCACATGCCCTCAACATTGGGAGGATGCTTTGGGGGTCTGTGACCCCTCAAAGCACCTTGTCCCCATGTTGATGAGGACAAGGGCCTCATCCCCACAACCCTGGCCGGTGGTTGTGGAGGTCTGCGGGCGGGGGGCTTATCAGAATCTGGAAGCCCCCTTTAACAAGGGGACCCCCAGATCCCGGCCCCCCCCCCTGTTTGAAATGGTAAGGGGGTACAAAAGTACCCCTACCATTTCACAAAGAAAGTGTAAAAAATGTTTAAATAAAACAAACACACTTTTGAAAAATTCCTTTATTAAAAATAAAAAAAATAAAAAAAAGATTCCAGCGGCGGTAATCCAGTCTTGCTATCCAGCGACGGACGGTCATATCTCCAGCGATGTCTCATGTCATCCAGCGCAGCTCAGCATCCTTCTTCTGTCTCCGTGTAGGAGACATTGCAGGCATTCCGGCGGCTGACGTTTGTTATATACGGAGGGCGGGGCCACCCGTCACCTGACCCCGCCCCCCTCTGACGCAAGGGGAAACCCGGGGTTCCCCGTGACGTAGGGGTGACCCCGCCCCCCTCTGATGTAACGGAAACCTGCCTGTGTTACATCAGAGGGGTGCGGGTCACCCCTACGTCACAGGGAACCCCGGGTTTCCCCTTGCGTCAGAGGGGGGCGGGGTCAGGTGACGGGTGGCCCCGCCCTCCGTATATAACAAACGTCAGCCGCCGGAATGCCTGCAATGTCTCCTACACGGAGACAGAAGAAGGATGCTGAGCTGCGCTGGATGACATGAGACATCGCTGGAGATATGACCGTCCGTCGCTGGATAGCAAGACTGGATTACCGCCGCTGGAATCTTTTTTTTATTTTTTTATTTTTAATAAAGGAATTTTTCAAAAGTGTGTTTGTTTTATTTAAACATTTTTTACACTTTCTTTGTGAAATGGTAGGGGTACTTTTGTACCCCCTTACCATTTCAAACAGGGGGGGGGCCGGGATCTGGGGGTCCCCTTGTTAAAGGGGGCTTCCAGATTCTGATAAGCCCCCCGCCCGCAGATCTCCACAACCACCGGCCAGGGTTGTGGGGATGAGGCCCTTGTCTTCATCAACATGGGGACAAGGTGCTTTGAGGGGTCACAGACCCCCAAAGCATCCTCCCAATGTTGAGGGCATGTGGCCTGGTACGGTTCAGGAGGGAGGGGGGGGCGCTCTCTCGTCCCCCCCTCTTTTCCTGCGGCCTGCCAGGTTGCGTGCTCGGATAAAGGGTCTGGTATGGCTTTTTAGGGGGAACCCCACGTCAGTTTTTTTTTTAATTTGACGCGGGGTTCCCCTTAATATCCATACCAGACCTGAAGGGTCTGGTTATGGATATTTAGGGGGAACCCCACGTCAAATTTTTTCTTAAATTTGAGGCAGGGTTCCCCTTAATATCCATACCAGACCTGAAGGGCCTGGTAATTGAATTTGGGGGACCCCCACGCTTTTTTTTTTATTTATTTATTTATTTTTTTATCAATGACTTTCAATGAGTGTTCTCTGTATTACGGAGCCGACAATTCATAATAGCTGCGAGTGATTTTAAAGGACTTTTTTTCCTGCATAAATGACACTTTGTGCAGGGACAATTCTAAGCACGGGAAACATGCGCCCCTTCACAGGCATACTATAGACAACCCCCCCCCCTACGAAATTTAAAGGAATATTACACTTTTATTGTTTCACTTTAATCATTATTAAAATCACTGCTCCCGAAAAAACGGCCGTTTTTAAAACTTTTTTTTGCATTGATACATGTCCCCTGGGGCAGGACCCAGGTCCCCAAACACTTTTTAGGACAGTATCTTGCAGAATCTTTTCTCTCTGTCAAATCTTTTTTCTCTGTCGAATATTTTCTCTATATAATCTTGGACTAATAGAGGTAAGGTTAGGCACATTCGAACACAGGTTCTATAGACACAGATTGTTGTCAGAGTCATGTCGAATCTCCTATTCTATATCGCACTGTTGTAACAATGAAAACGAAAATAAAGCATTTATTTATGTCGGATCTTTCGTTTTTCGGATTTTGTGCTTTCGTTATCGTTTGTCGAAACGAAAACGAAAATAGCTGAAATTCGGACGAAAATGCATTCGGACGAAAACGAATGCACATGTCTAGAATTTACAGTGTTATATTTAACATTTGGATATTAGGATATGTCAATATACCTATCACCAGAACATAGTTTGGGAAAATTCACATTTTTATAGTTATTTAAACAAGAGATGAGGGAAAATCTATTGAAGCATTCACACCCTAATTAAAAAAAATGGAATAATAGACCACTATTATCTGCTTGCCACACATACAGTTGTGCTTATAAATTTACATACCCTGGCAGAATTTAGGATTACTGGGCCATTTTTCAGAGAATATGAATGATAACACAAAAACTTTTCTTTCACTCATGGTTGGTGTTTGACTGAAGCCATTTTATTATCACCCAACTGTTTACTCTTTTTAAATCATAATGGCAACAGAAACTACCCAAATGACCCTGATCAAAAGTTTACATACCCTGGTGATTTTGGCCTGATAACACGCACATAAGTTGACACAAAGGGGTTTGAATGACTATTGAAGGTAACCATCCTCACCTATGATCTGTTTGCTTGTAAATAGTGTGTATAAAAGGTCAATGCGTTCTGACAGACCCTTGCATCTTTCATCCAGTGCTTGATGTTTCTGGATTCTGAGTCACGGGGAAAGCAAAAGAATTGTCATAAGAATCTGCGGGAAAAGGTAGTTGAACTGTATAAAACAGGAAAGGGATATAAAAAGACATCAAAGGAAATGAGAATGACAATCAGCAGTGTTCAAACTCTAATCAAGAAGTGGAAAATGAGGGGTTCTGTTGAAACCAAACCACGGTCAGGTAGACCAACTAAAATTTCAGCCACGACTGCCAGGAAAATTGTTCGGGATGCAAAGAAAAACCCACAAATAACTTCAGATGAAATGCAGGACTCTCTGAAAACATATGGCGTGGCTGTTTGTCAGAAACCATGAATCAGACTGAGGCAGAAGTACAGTTAAATCACACTTGTTTAACCACTTGGGATCCGCGCTATTGCCAAATGACGGCATTAGCGCGGATCTACTTTTCCGGGACTACGTCTATTGACGTCGTCCCGGGTACGAGCGGCATGCGCGCGCCCTGAGGGGCGCGCACGGCACGCTCTGTGATCGGCGAGTCCGTGAGACTCGCCTGATCACCGATCCGTGTAAGGGGTCGATCCCGACCCCTTATCACGTGATCAGCTGTCAGCCAATGACAGCTGATCATGTGATAGAACGGAGCCGGTAATCGGCTATTATTCCTCCTCGCGCTGACAGCGCGAGGAGAGAAAAAAAAAGCCGATCACCGGCGGCCGTGATCGGGACATCAGTCCCGATCACGGCCAGCAATACAGCTGACCACCTGCCCCCTACCAGTGCCCACCTGCCCACCGCAGTGCCATCCTGAATAAAAGTGCCCCCCAGCAGTGCCACCCAGCAGTGCCCAAAGGGGCCACAGTGCCACCCACAGTGCCACCCACAGTGCCATCCAGCAGTGCCACCCACAGTGCCCACAATGTGCCCACAATGTGCCTCAAAGGTGCTGCACCCCAGTGCCGCCCATCAGTGTCCAGCAGTGCCGCCCATCAGTGCCCAGCAGTGCCGCCCATCAGTGCCCAGCAGTGCCACCTATCAGAGCCACCTATCAGTGCCACCTATCAGTGCCCATCAGTCCCATCTATCAGTGGTACCTATCAGTGCCCATCCGTGCCACCCATCCGTGCCACTTATCCGTGCCACCCATCCATGCCATCTTATCTGTGCCCATCTTTGCCCATCAGTGCCGCCTTATCTGTGCCTATTAGTGCCGCCTTAACTATGCCTATCAGTGCCCACCAGTGCAGCCTATCAGTGCCCACCAATGCAGCCCATCAGTGCCCACCAATGCAGCCCATCAGTGCCCACCAATGCAGCCCATCAGTGCCCACCAATGCAGCCATCAGTGCCGCCTAATCAGCGCACTTCAATGAAGGAGAAAAATTACCCGTTTGCAAAATTTTATAACAAACTATTAAAACATGATTTTTTTTTTTTGCATCTTTTTTTGTTTGTTTAGCAAAAAATAAAACTCCGAGCTGTAACTAAATACCACCAAAAGAAAGCTCTATTTGTGGGAAAAAAATGATAAAAATTTCATTTGGGTACAGTGTTGTATGCCCGCGCAATTGTCATTCAAAGTGCATCAGCGCTGAAAGCTGAAAATTGGTCTGGGACTGAGGGGGGTTTAAGTGCCCAGTAAGCAAGTGGTTAATAATAATAATAAAAAAAAGTATACAGAGTAAAGGTAGTCAAAACATAGCCAGAGTTCAGGAACTGGAAAGGACAGTCAAAGCCAAAATGTCAGGGTGCCAGAAGAAATGTCAGCCAAGCAAGTCTTTAACAGGAACACAGGAGAACATCTCCAGTTGCTGCAGAGGATGTAAAACCAGGGGTCGGGGCCACTGTAGGACTGTTGAAAGTTTCTCTGGGTCCAGCAAAAAAACAGCAGTGGAAATTACATAACCCAGGAATTTAACCTGTTCACAATGGAATTCGCACTTCTCCAATTTACAATAGAGATTGTTCTCTCTTAGTTTCTGAAGCACACAACAGACATCTGTGTGCTGGCTCTCCAGGAACTTGGAAAATATGAGGATATCGTTGAGCTAAACCACCACAAATAATTGCAACAAATCTCGGCGGACATTGTCAATAAATTCATGGAAAATTGCTGGGGTGTTACAAAGGCCAAAAGGCATTACAAGGTACTCATATTAGCCTGTTCTGGTATTAAACGCAGTTTTCCATTCGTCACCCTACTTAATTCTCACGAGATTGTATGCCCCTCTCAAATCAAGCTTCGTGAAAACTGTTGCCCCCTTAAGGCGATCAAATAACTTCATAATCAACGGACTTGCATAGGCATTTTTAAGCGTGAAATGATTGAGACTCCTATAATCAATACAAGGTCTCAGTTCACCTCTCTTCTTCACAAAGAAGAAACAAGCACCAGCAGGAGAGGAGGATTTGTGGATGAAACCTTGATAAAGTGCATCTGCAACATACTCCTCCATGGCCTTATCCTCCAAGACTGACAAAGGGTAAACCCAGCCACGAGGGGGTATGGCACCAGGTTGGAGGTCAATTGTGCAATCATATGACCGGTGTGTAGGCAAACTACCGGCTTGACCTTTGTCAAGGAAATCGCTAAAATCATGGTACTCCTCTGGCAGGGAGGAGAGTGAAACTTAGGGGAGGAAATAAATTGGAATTGGATTATCTCATGGTGAAGAACCCCTATGGCCATGGACAATGGAACAGTCTCATGAGTCACGTGGACAGGCTGTAGGGGTCTCCCATCAAGAGCCTCAATGGCAAGTGGAGTGTCACGCAGCTGTAGCAGAACTGAGTACTTTGATACAAAGGCACAGCAATGAACAGGCCTGCAGCCCCAGAGTCGATTAATACTTTAAATAACCAGATCAGGACATGCCTTTAACCTGCACATGAAGTTTCATATGCAATACAAGTAGTCCTTTAAAAGTGAGACAAACAGTGGCCAGGGATCTGTCATTTAGTGCCAGTAGCACTTTCGGTGCTAAATGACAGATTGCTAGCCAACTTCTGTTTGTAAATATACCAGATCCTGGGTGGTGACTTTGACCAAATATGTTCATGACCATATCTGATCAACGTCATCACCCAGAATTCCCTACCTGTGTGTTTACATACAGAAGCCAGATAGAGATCTGTCAGTTGCAACTGAAGTAGTGTCTGGTTAAGATTGTTGAGCACCAGGTTGTCATGTAGGTATGTGGATATGTGGTTTGTATACCTCTTGTTACTCATTCAGCAAGACAAGTGAAAACATACACGAAAAAAAAAAACATATTGTAAAAAAAAAAAAAATTGTATCCACTTCGCCTCTCACATCTGTTCACCCCTTATGGACCAGAACAATTTCTACATTTCTGATATGGACCTGTTTACTCAACGATAACTTTGTCATTACTTAGGATAACAACGTAATACATATATTGTTCTTTTAAACAAACAATGTTTTTTTTTTTTTCATGAATATTGTCTTGCAACAATTATTTTGTCTGCAATCCGCAGACAATCAAATGTAGGTTTGCTTTAAAGCCATCTGGCCACTATGCACTCTGCCATACGGGCCTGATTAATGGAGTGCTGTAGAGATGGTTGTTCTTCTGGAAGGTTCTCCTCTCTCCACAGAGAAACGCTTGAGTTTTGTTAGAGTGATCATTGGGTTCTTGGTCACCTCTCTGACTAAGGCCCTTCTCCCCTGATTGCTCAGTTTGGCTCTAGGAAGAGTCCTGATGGTTCCAAACTTCTTCCATTTATGGATGATGGAGGCCATGGTGCTCATTGGGACCTTCAATGCTGCAGAAATGTTTCTGTACGCTTCCCTAGATATGTGCCTCAATACAATCTTGTCTCAGAGGTCTACAGACAATTCCTTGGACTTCATGGCTTGGTTTGTGCTTATATATGCACTGTTAACTGTGGGACCTTATGTAGACATTTGTGTGCCTTTCCAAATCATGTCCAGTTGACTGAATTTGCCACAGGTGGATTCCAATCAAGTTGTAGAAGGATGATCAGTGGAAACAGGATGTACCTGAGCTCAAGTTTTGAGTGCCATGGCAAAGGCCGTGAATACTTATGTGATTTATTTTTGTTTTTTATTTTTAATACATTTGCAAAGATTTCAAACAAACTTCTTTCACCTTGTCATTATGGGGTATTGTTTGTAGAATTTTGAGGAAAATAATTAATTGAATCTATTTTGGAATAAGGCTGTAACATAACAAAATGTGGAAAAAGTGAAGCACTGTGAATACTTTCCGGATGCACTGTAAGCTATACAATTAAATCAGTGTTGGTAGAAATTAGATTTCCTAGCAAAAAGACACAACCATTGTAAAGTACTGCTAATCAGGGAGCAGAGTCATATAGTTACATAGTTGCATAGTAGGTGAGGCTGAAAAAAGACACATGTCCATCAAGTCCAACATATTTGTGTGATTATATATCAGTATTGCATTGTATATGCCTGTATGTTGTGGTCGTTCAGGTGCTTATCTAATCGTTTTTTTTAAACTACCGATGCTCCCTGCTGAGACCACCACCTGTGGAAGGGAATTCCACATCCTTGCCGCTCTTACTGAAACAAACAAGAGGACTGGAGGTTGGGACTTTAAATGAAGCTCTTACAGTAAAGAACCCTCTCTATGTAGTTTAAGGTTAAACCTCTTTTTTTCTCATTTTAAATGAGTGGCCACGTGTCTTAAACTCTCTTCCTCGAAAAGGTTTTATCCCTATTGTTGGGTCACCAGTACGGTATTTGTATATTGAAATCATATCCCCTCTCAAGTGTCTCTTCTCCAGAGAGAACAAGTTCAGTGCTCGCAACCTTTCCTCATAACTAATATCCTCCAGACCCTTTATTAGCTTAGTTGCCCTTCTTTGTACTCGCTCCATTTCCAGTACATCCTTCCTGAGGACTGGTGCCCAGAACTGGACAGCATACTCTAGGTGCGGCCGGACCAGAGTCTTGTAGAGCGTGAGAATTATCATTTTATCTCTGGAGTTGATCCCCTTTTTAATGCATGCCAATATTCTGTTTGCTTTGTTAGCATCAGCTAGGCATTACAAGCCATTGCTGAGGCGATCATCTACTACGACCCCTAGGTCCTTTTCCATCCTAGATTCCCCAGAGGTTCTCCACCAGTGTGCAGATTGCATTCATATTTTCCTCATTTTCCATGTAGTTGACTACCCCATTAATTTGTTCAGATCTTTTTTCAAGGTTTCCACATCCTGTGGAGAAGTTATTGCCATGCTTAGCTTAGTATCGTCTGCAAATACAGAGATTGAACTGTTTTCCCCATCCTCCGGGTGGTTTATGAACAAAATAAATAGAATTGGTCCCAGCACAGAACCCTGGGGGACCCCACTACCCACCTCTGACCATTGCCAGTACTCCCCATTTATTACCACCCTCTGAACTTGCCCTTGCATCTAGTTTTCAATCCATGTACTCACCCTATGGTCCATGCCAATGGACCTTATTTTGTACAGTAAACGTTTATGGGGAACTGTGTCAAATGCTTTTGAAAAATCCAAATACACCACATTTACAGGCCTTCCTTTATCTAGATGGCAACTCACCTCCTCATAGAGGGTTAATAGATTGGTTTAGCAAGAACGATTATTCATGAATCCATGCTGATTACTGCTAATGATACCGTTCTCGTTACTAAAATCTTGTATATAGTCCCTTATCGTCCCCTCCAAGAGCTTGCATACTATTGATGTTAGGCTAACTGGTCTGTAATTCCCAGGAATTTATTTTCGGCCCTTTTTAAATGTTGGTGCTACATTGGCTTTTGGCTTTGTTACAAATTGCCCTCTCTGTTCTTCTAAGAATTAAGTTCCCTACCACCAGAATCTGCCTTTCCTTTCCCTTTGCTTCCCCCCCCAATCTCACTGGAGGAGTTTCTCCCCTGGCAGCTAGGAGAGTCCCTCAGCTCCAGCAGTGCTGGGCCCTGACTGGTTTTACCAATGTCACTCAATGGAGCGTACTTATTGGGATGCTCCAGCCCTGGATTGGCCTCCCCGGCACTTCCCCTCTACCCTTCCTGACTGTCGCCCATCTACTGTTTCCTAGAGCCTGCACCTCTTTGTCTCCACCTGCCTCTGTGCTGGCCCCTGCCGGAACCTGCCATGTACCTTCCTGGCTCTCCTTTAGTATGGGAGGAACTTCTCAGTGTTGACAGTTGCTTCCCCAGAATCAGGACCTGGGCTTCCAGGGAAACAATGTGCTTACGTTTTGCACAGCAGTATTTGCCCTCTATCGGATGATCAAGGAACGCATACATGCCGCAAGATGTACACGAATCGCATATCCACACCCACCGGGCATCGTATCTACTAAATTATTGAGGATTGGGGATTGGGGATTATATCCTGTCAAAATTACCTAACAACTAGCTTCCTGACACTAATACTCAACAAGACAATACACAGGAACTCAACAAGACAATACACAGGTACTCGCTGACCATCGTGCACTCTCCGACCATCGTGCACTCTCCGACCAACGTGCACTCTCCGACCAAGGGGCACTCTCCGACCAAGGGGCACTCTCCGACCAAGGGGCACTCTTCAACCAACATGCACCCCTGACCAACATGCACTCGCTGATCCACGTGCACTCGCAGACCCACGTACACATACACGAGTACTAACGATCCACACACACACTACTCAAACACTCAGGTACTCACAATACACAGGTTCTATCTTACACTAATACTCAATACAGCCCACATGCACTCGCAGCACTCATGTACTTACAATACAGAGGTACACACTCACCCTACACAGGAACTTGACCCCTGTTGCAACCTCTTGTTTTCAACTCTGGCTTTTTAACTCACCACTTATTCCAGTTCCACTTGGTCTAAAACCTCATACATACAATTGGAATTTCTGTAGAACAAACCCTCGGACTTGTGTTGGCCAGGAACTTGTCTTGCATACAAAAGGCAAGGAATTGTCAGCCAACAAACACAAACATAGTGACGTACTACGTGTTTTTTCAGCTCTTTAGCGCCACCCTTTGGGCTCCTTCTGCTAATTTTGTGTTTGTAGAAGTTTGAGTGACTTTTTAGTTCGCGATTTTCAGTTCGTTCTTTTCAGTTAGTTTCTGAATGGCCATTCCTCAACCAGCCATATTGCGGAATTTGAGGAGATAACACATTATTTATCATTGGCCTTGGAGTTATTGCTTTGACCCAAGTCCAGTTCAGAAACAGCAGGAGGATATCTTGGACCAAAAATTGGTTGCTTTATTAATCGTAACCAATTATGTGATATGCCTTTGCTGCGGGAGCTTTAGGAGAATAATCCGAATGATTTTTGGAATTATCTCCGGATGACGAACCCCTGCTTTCACCAAATCTTGGCATTGTTGACCCCCTATATTAAGATGACCCCCTATATTAAGAAGCAGGACACATGTTGAATAATGATTTGATTTGATATATTTTCTATATTTTTGGATACATAGAATTTTGGTTAAATGCTATTGGCAGATAGCATGTCTAATTTATTTTTATTTTTTTAATACACAATAAAATTGTGGAGAATAATACTTGGCTATGTGTTTTACTTCAAATGACAGTTTGGGAGTAGGCAGTTAAATTTTAAAAAATACAATGTAAAATTAACAAGGGACACCAACGGTCAGATTTTCTGCAAACAGCCTGTCATCACACAATTCCCATCAGAAAATCCAATCGTGTGTCCGAGGTTTAGGTTCCAGCAAGCTCAAAGATGAGCAGGCTCACAGTGAGTTCTACAGGAAGTTATATAGGCCTCAAGCAAATGTGAACAATTAACCACTCCTCTTAATCAGTAAGCTGAAGGAAGCAAAGAAAAAAAAACTGTTTAAAAGTGACAGAAAAAGGTGTAAAAAGCTAGAAGGAAAAGCCCCAAAAATAACCTAAAAATGCAACCCAGCAATGACCAGCAGTCTTCAGATGTAATGAGCATATATTACATTATTTTTTTTCTATAAAATTAGCACACATTGGTAGCAATTTTGTACATAAAGCAAGATCTTTTTGACACATTTTATGAAAAATAACCATACGTTCCCTATATTTGAAAAGTGATTATATGAAGGATAATTTTTGTCACTGTCACACTATTAACTCAACTCTTCTCTATCTTTTCACAGCGTGCACAGGTGAGTTGAAATCAAGGACAGAGAAGGTAAAACAAAATTACTCCCAAGGAAATAAACTAGTGACTTTCAGGCTCAGCTCACACTACAGCAATTTCTTTCTTTCTGCGCTGCAGTGTGCAGTAATGGAAATCACATTATTCTGTATTGTGCCTGTTCACATCAATACAACAAGGTGCAGTGCAATTTATGAAAAGGTGAAGGTGCTTCTTTTGATGTGTTTTTGGTTCCACAGACTTCAATGAGAGCGCATGAAAAACACATGCATTTAGGGTACATTTTTGTATTTAACAACCAGTCTCCTGTTCCTCCAAAAAGCACATGAAGCATGAAAATTCAATAAAAAACACAAAAACGCACTAAAAAGCATGATAGCACTTAATATCTTGATTACACTGTTGCCTCATTGTGTTAACATACAAGAAAATGCACACACTGGTCACTGAAACTGAAACTGTGGCAGTGTTAGCTAACCCCCTATTAGGAAAAAAAAACTGCAAACATATTTATGTAGAACAGATAAAGCTGCTGAAAAAAAGGTTATCAAATGATTGATAAATTGTTAATCTGTTGGAAAGCTGATGCAGAGGTGACGCTTACCAGTCAGATGGTGGTCAACACATGGCTGAGCCCTTCATGTCTTATTGGAAAACAGGAACACAGAGACATGAAATTACAATATCACCATGTATTTCCACTAGGAAGAACATTTCATTATACAATAACACACTATTATACAATTTGAGAATGGTTATTGCACTTATGTAGGTAGCAGCATGCTAAGATATTTAAAAAGTTTATTGTAGAAGAAGGTCAAAGATTTAAACAGCATTTCTAATAAATTATGTACCCTTTTTGTAAAAGTTCTAATTTCCCTACTATATGTTCCCTTATCGCAAATATGCCTAGCATATGTGCAGTTATTACCTCCTTATTGTGTATATACATTTTCCAAACTGCTAATGTTAATTTCTGAAAACACATTTGGTTTTAATTTGCTATAATAATTAACTGTTATTTGTATTGTACTTTCTCAAGTGGATAAACCCTTTGAACATGACTAAAGTATCCTCTGGGGTCACCATACCTTTGGCAGGGTATCCGTAGTGTTAAAAAGACCATGTAATATAAGAAAAATGTTCCTGAGATATGGAACCCAAAACTTCACTGGGAAACTGATGCTTATAGGCATGTTGACTTGCAGGGACTCTGCAGTTGATCTCCATATCATTACACTTCTCAACATTGATGTAGAGCAGTGTTTCTCAACTCCAGTCCTCAAGGCGCCCCAACAGGTCATGTTTTCAGGATTTCCCTCAGATGAAATGGCTGTTGCAATTACTAAGGCAGTGAAACTGATCAAATCACCTGTGCAACATAATGGAAAGCCTGAAAACATGACCTGCTGGGGTGCCTTGAGGACCGGAGTTGAGGAAACACTGATGTAGAGGTTTAAAGGAGGAATCAGTGAGAGCTCCAGGTTACAGCATAGCTTGGCACTCCTGAAAGTGTTGCTTTTCCAGCAGACTTCTGCAGACCATTTTTCAGTAACAGGATAGAGAATAGAAAGGCATATCTTCTTTACAGGTATGCGTTCTCCTATAACTTTTTTCTAATGTGACATGGTCTCTTTAAGTGTTACTTAAAGGACAAGTCCACCCAAAATTCACATCTCTGCTATGATTTGATATCAGTAAGTTAAATCACCCTTGCCTCTTATGTCTCAGAGGATCTCCAGGGTAGACCATCTTGCCACTGGAAGCATAAAGGATATGAGAAACTCAGTTTAGATCAACACAACATAACCGATTTATTGCAGCTTTGAGTAGGTTTTTAGAATGTCCTCAGTGGAATACCACTGCTACATTTAAATGTATACCTGATTATACAAACTATTCATGCCTCTCTCATTTTCTCCATTTTAACACTTGGTGCATGCATGTTAGGCACAACTGACTAATCTTTTGCTTTACTGTTGCTTGGATTGCTTTTTCCTGCAACTCTCTCTTCGCCGCCATCCATGTTACTAGTCACTTTACAAAGAAACATGAATGTCTTCTATAATATTTAAATAAAGGAAGTCTGATGCCAATAATTAATCTATTTTAATGGATGGCTACTAATTAGCTTTTTATTGAACAGTTTTATTTTTTAAAAACCCCCTCTTTTTTTTCCACGGCAAAGGGGTGGGGCAATACTAG
The DNA here is from genome assembly GCF_037356315.1 of Lithobates pipiens. NCBI lineage: Eukaryota > Metazoa > Chordata > Amphibia > Anura > Ranidae > Lithobates > Lithobates pipiens. The sequence continues at coordinate 147,047,099 of NW_027507903.1, forward strand.
CTAGGACATTGCAAAGTGGACAAAAACCATAAAGCCTAAGGCTGCATTCACTCCAGAGCATATTGGAATTGCGGGAGGAATCGAGAGATTCTGCCCACGATTCCAGAATTGTGGCAAAACATTGGACACTTGCAATGCTATTAATTCCTAATGGTTGAGTAAAATGTGCTAAAATTGCAGCAAAAACCGCAACGCCAAGCGCTCCTGGCTTTGTGTCAAGATTTGCTGCGAGTGCTTCTTCGGAGCGAAGGGAGGCCCATTCAAATGAATGGTGCAGCTCCAAAAATTCTGGTGCAGCAGCTGTTGCTGTACTACGCTCAGGTGTGAGCAGAGCCTAATTCTTATTGTGTTGTATAAATGCATGCTTGTGTGTAGACAGTGTTTTGCAAACATACAAAATATTGTTTTTGCTGTGTATGAGTGTATCAGTGCTCACTACACCAGTGACACCTACTTAGCACATGCATGGCCTTTGAATGAGTCCACTTCTTTACCTAATCAGCTTGGAACTCCCAGACAATTTTAACACCACAATGCTGTTTGCCATGTGACAAATGCACTTACGTTTACAGTTTTTTTTTTAACAGCTTTCAGGCTTAAGAGCAAAGATTTCAAAAATGTTAGAAAATTAAATATAGTGCTTCAGTAACATCAAGCATCTAATTCATTTAGATGAGATACATAAACAATTAATGACATCTAGTCATTTTGCCTATGCAAAGAAAAATGATAGTACCATTTTTTTTTTCTTGATCAGTAGCCTTTTTACCATGCTTTCTTCTTTTCACTTTCATCTCTACACATCTATAGCTGTTTTGCAAACAACACCAGCATCCCAACACAGAATAAGTGATCACATCCAGCCTGGTGAGTCCTAACCAAATATACCATTATCGTGTCTATTTACCGGTTCACAATATGGTGTGCCTTGTATTTTCTTCCATTTCTTTTTACACTATTCTTGAATGAGTGTAAATGGAGGGTCTTAAACCGTTGAATTAACCATTAAGAAAAGTCAAGGGCCAGTATTAACCTATCCTACAGCACCCATGGCTAGGCGATGGCTTCCATCTTCAAAATTCCTAGGAGCGAGACATAAATATATCCTAAATGTGAAAAACAGTGCAGCGCTTACTATGAATAAATGTAACATGTGACTGAATACAATAAGGCAATTGATCAAAAAAAACTTCAGAACTGGTGATTCCAAAATTTGAACATCAATAGTAAAAAATGTGTGTATATATATATATATATATATATATATATATATATATATATATATATATATATATATATATTGTGCAATAAACAAAAAATTTAAAATTAATTGGTTGTTGAACCAAAAAAGATGTTACTCAAAATTGGTGTGGAAGCAAAAAATTGTTTGAACCACAACTTGTTGCTGAAAAACTCAAAAGTGAAAAAGTAAAAAATGTGAGACACAAAAATATGATTATGTGAAGCGAATCAAAAAAATCAAAAAAAAAATCAAAACAAGTCCCATGCCTTGAATAAGTAAAGTGATTTACAAGGCCCCAGACACATGGAGATAAATGTTCATTAAGTGAAACATAAGTGAATGAAACGTTAAAGTTGATCACAGGTATCTCTGGTGCAGGTGCTTGACCACGTAAATTCTTTCACTACAGCAACTTAAGTGAGTAATAAAGGCTTACCAGAGCAACCATTAGTGTGCGCGGATACGAACTCCCAAACGATTAGGATCGGACAAGATCGCTCCTCCGACACTCCTCATACAAACGGATGATTCAAATCGCCTTTGGGGGCGGGAAGGTAAAACCTAACCCACACCTTCGAATGTTCCTTGAACGTCGTCCGTTCCGGTCAGTTCGGAAATTTCAAATTGGCGTGTCACCGAATGGATGAAAAAGGGAAAAAACGCCCAATCGTGTGATAAAGTCTAAAACACGTGGATTTTATTTTTCAACCAGATAAGCGTTGGAAGCTACAAATGACTCGATCGAGTCGCATAAAATTGATCGTAAAAAAGAAATGCTAGCAAAAGTATATAAGTAAAATCGAGCAGATAAAATAGACGTCTACACCTCGTGCTATTTTATCTGCTCGATTTTACTTATATACTCAGCATGGGGGTGCTTTGGGGAAGGGGGGCCCTGCGGCCCCCCCACCCCAAAGCACATTGTCCCCATGTTGATGAGGACAATGGCCTCTTCCCCACAACCCTGGCCGTTGGTTGTCGGGGTCTGCGGGCGGGTGGCTTATCTGGTATGGCACACGCTCTGGAATGGGCGCATGCCCCTTTCCACCCCCTTTCCTGACCGGCCGGGCTGCGTGCTCGGATAAGGGTTTGCTATGGACTTTGGGGGACCCCCACGCTGTTTTTTCGGCATAGGGGTTCCCCTTTAAATCCATACCAGGTGACGGGGCCAGCGAGGTGCCAATCTCACCGATGGAGGCGGCGACATTGAATTCCTTTCGCTAGTTCCATCTACCTGGAGCCACGTTCAAAATTAACGGACTTTTCTCCGTATGTGGGCAAGTCCGTTCATTTCAAAAGTCCGGTCATGTGTGGGCAGTTCCGCTCGTTTGGAAAGTCCGGCGGACCTCCGCTGCAAAGTCCGACAGGTCGTCCGCCGGATAGTCCGATCGTGTGTATGTGGCATGACACTACCCTCTCCCTATTTTGACAATTCTGCTGTCCAAAGCTGGCTCTGTTGTTCCCCCATCCAGACTGCAGACACCCTAAGTTAGGACATGTCTTACTGGCCAGATCACCAGGTGAAAATAAAGAAATGTCTAAAATTAAAAAAATGAATGCAGCCACCTAATTTAAGGATTGTTAAACTGCTGTTTAATATTGCTTTAAGTACACTGATTACACAGGAGACACAATGTCTAGCCTTAGCATTTACTTCTTAACTAGTAAGTACAATAACTCTTTTAAGACCATGAGGGAAATTAAATTTCACAGACTTTTTTTTAGGAAAATTAATAGCTATGGCTTTTTTTATTTGTTGTATTATTTTGTCATAATTTTTCTTTACTAATATTTAGCTAAATGTAACAGGTTAGGTTTTGAAACACAATCCTTCTCTTTGGGTCTTCTCTTGTTCATATATACTGTATGTACTGCATATATGGAATTCGATCTTACTACTTACTGTCTTTTACTTCTTCTTATCTTTTTTTTTTCTTTAGTATTTTTTTTTTCAATTTTTTTTTAAACATTGATGTACTCTGTGTGCTGTAGAGAAGAGTAAATTGGCAAACTTTTAAATCATTATTAGCAATAGAGATGTGCAAGCATCTATAAATCATAGAAATGTTTATATTAAGCAACTTCTAATAACGTTTTCAATCAGTATTGTTTACAGGTGAATTGACATAAATTGAATCTTCTTCATTATTGCCCATTGAGGAGAGCAGCGATTTTAATAATGCTTAAAGTGAAACAATAACAATTAAATATTATTAAAATATCGTGCATGGGGGGTCCCCTTAGTGTGCATGTAAAGTGGTGCATCTATGTGATGTGTAGAACAGTGCCACAGCAAAACTACATTTTGAAAGGAATTTGCTCGTGGCTGTAATGTATTGCCGTCTCCCGGCAATATAGATAACAAAACACTGTGCGCTCCCCCCCCCCCCCCCCTGTCCTTACCAGGCCCTTCGGATCTGGTATGGATTTGAAGGGGAACTCCACGGCAATTTTTTTTTTTTTAAATTGCCCCCCAAAATCAATACCAATCCTTATCCGACTAGGCAGCCAGGAGGTTGGGGGGGCGAGCGGACGCCCCCCTCATGATCCATACCACGCCACATGCCCTCAACATGGGGATGGTGCTTTGGAGTGCCCCCCCAAAGCACCTTATCCCCATGTTGATGGGGACAAGAGTCTCTTCCCAACAACCCTGGTCATTGGTTGTTGGGGTCTACAGGCTGGGGGGTTATCGGAATCCCGCCCCCCCCCCATGTGAATGAGTATTGGGTACATTGCTGATCATTGCATGAACCAGGAAGTGCCATTAAGCGTCATTCCTCGGTTCTCACTGACAGGGAGAGTGGCTCTAGCTGTCAGGGGGAGTATCTGTGCTGATAATTATCAGCACAGCCCCCATCAGATGTGCCCATCAGCTGCCAATCAGTGCCCATCAGCTGCCAATCAGTGCCTCATCAATAACGGCTGTTAGTGCCCATCACAGTGCCAATCAGTACCCAGTAGTAACACCTGTCATTACCTCATCAGTGCCACCTATCAGTGCTGCATATCAGTGCCCATCAGTGCTGCATATCAGTGCCCATCAATTATACATATCATTGACACCTTATCAGTGCCAAATCATCAATGCAGCCTCATCAGTGCTGCCTCATCAGTGGCCATCAGATCAAAAAAATCTAAATTTTATGAAAAAACTAAGAAAAAGTTTTTTTTCAAAAATGTCAGTCTTTTTTAGTTTGTTTTAGTTTGGATACAGTGTTGTATGACCTTGCAATTGTCATTCAAAGTGCGAGAGCAATAAAAAGATGAAAATAGTCCAGGGCAGGAAGGGAGGGAAAGTGCCTGATATTGAAGTGGTTAAAAAAAAAAAAAGTGCCCCACGATGTCCATCCATGTTCAATCATGCCGACCAATGGACATGAAAAATAGAAAAAAATAAAAATTCTGCCTCCATGGGAGGCCTTTCCGGTGACTTCTGTCTTTTCCCTTTGACAGCTCTAATAAAGGCAAGGGGGGGGCCACCCGCTGATGTAACCAGATGACCCCGCCCCATCTCATGTCACATGATGTCAGAAGGGATGGGTCACTCGGTTACGTCACTGTTGTTTTGTTTTTTTTGTTGTTGAATGGGTAAGGGTACAATGTACAGTTGTGTAAGCAGCCTTATATAATGTGGGGTGTTTACTTAGCCCCCTGAGCCATGATTGGTCAAAGGCACCCTGCCTTTGGTCAATCATGGCTCTCACAGCAGAACGCGCTGTGATTGGCCAAAGCATGCCGGTCAGGTGCATGCTTTGGCCAATCAGCAGCCGTCAATGCACTGCAAACTCGCAGTGCATTAGAGGGTGCTCTGCGGTGCTCGAATTTGCCGCAGACGCCCCATATGTTCGGTTTTCTGTGAACAAAGGAACACCCGATTACATTCGATTTGAACATCGGGACCATCCTTACTGGTAATCAAAGAAATTAAGCCAGCCCCTTAAACTTGTCTCCATCATGCTTTGTTTTTTGCTAATGTTTTAGGAGGTTGAAGCCTTGTCCTCAGATTTTTTTTTTTTTCATTTAAGATACTAAGATTCAATAAATAATATTTTTTCTTCAATAGCTTTAGTCCAGATTTTGGATAAGGCTGCTTGGCCTCATCGGGATTGGTGTATTTTAGCAACAGCTTTGGAGGTTTTATACTTGGTTCTGTTGGGTACCATTTAAATTTTCCTGTAACTGCCATCTTACCACTGTAACAGTTAAACAGTTGTAAACCATTACATATACCCAGTGAAGAGACTGGCCTCAGGTGATATGCGTAGGTGAAACAAATCATCCTACATAAGTTGTACCTGTTTATCTGCAGCGATCTCTTCTCTATATTTGTTCAAAGGGCAGAATTTATACAGCTTGTCTTAGCTTTCTTGAAGCAGGGGTTGGGAAGCTACACTCTGCAGAGATCAACTAGGAGAGTCAAGAGCTCATTGGAGATAAGGGACATATCCTTCTCACGCAGTAACAGATCTGAGGCTGTCAGTCACAGGCTGTGTACTGGAGCCCCCCCCCCCCCCCCACATTGTCTATTTACCTCCTGCTGTGAGGAAAACTTGTTAGAAGTGACTTGTGCAGATATCAGGGGGTATGAGGAATCAGGCAGAAATTACACTTATGCTAGGTACACACAGGGAGCTGAATGAACAAAACTGAGAAGTTGCCGTACTAAATAAGCAATGTTACTGTGGTGATCCCCCACTGTTCTACTCCACACAGATATCCAAGAATTTCTACTATGGATGATAAAAAAAATATGATTTTTGTACTTACCGTAAAATCTTTTTCTTGAAGTCCTTTGAGGAACACAGGCCCTTCGCCTCTTTGTTATGTACTGCTTACTCACAAAACTGAGGCATGGCAGTTGCAGTTTTATGGGGGCTGGCTTAATGTTTTTTGTTTCAGTGTCCAAGCCTTTCTGTAGGTAGCATTATAACCCAAATGTCTAAGAATCACTAAATGACTGTGTCCCTCAATGAACTTCAAGAAAAGATTTTACACTAAGTAAAAAAATCGTATTTTTTTTCATTGATGCAAACTTATGTGATTGTTTATGCAAAATAAGTTTTGCTACTTTCTCCACATTAACAGGAAAAGAATTCCAGCTGATTGTGAAGTCCGTAGACCCTGATGAAGAATATGAAGACTCTGATCCAATAGAAGAAGAGGTGACCATGGTTCCTGTACATACTTCAGCTGGAAATACAGAGGAAGATATTTACCATAATGAGACAGCAGCTACCACAGAATATCCAAGTACCACCTCAGAGCTGAAATACAAAGGTAGCAAAATATTTACATGGGTTTAAAAATTTCTCCATCAACTGCAAAGCTATCCGAGCAGTGCAACCCTTACCAGCTAAAGTACTAAAGCACCAATGTTTCAGCTAGTGAGGTTGATTTACTAAAACTGGTACTGCTCTGCACAGAAACCAATCAGCTTCAAGGTTTTATTGTCAAAGCTTAATTGAACAATCTGACGTTAGAAGCTGATTGGCTAACATCCACAGATGCACCATATTTTGCACTCTCTAGTTTTAGCAAAATCATTCCCAATATATGAGAGGCATATTTATACGAAATGGGCCCAATGGGTGTCTTCCCATTGCAGACCTGGCTTATTTCTATTTAAGTGTCAATTGATGCACAGTTAAAAGGTTTTACATGGCCAGTAGTTGGGGGGTTCTTGCACAGGGTGGTTCTGTCCACCACTCCCTAAGGCTGGATTCACACCTATGCATTTTTAGAGCCTTTTGCAGATTTTCACTACAGAACGTGTTCCATAGGAAACCATGGTAAATGGACTTTAGTAAAAATCTGTAAAAAGCACAAAAAATGCATAGATGTGAATCCAGCCTAACAGGGTTTTTACCAGAACAAAAACTGAGGTGAAAAATGCTTCTTTAGCAAATCAGTTCCTTGGGGTCTGTGAGCATGAGGCGATAAGGTTTCGCTGGAAAGTGAGTTTCTCCCAATAAGGAAATGACCACAAACTTCTAAATGACTAGTAACAATGGCAAGCGTTACTGAAAAGGATCTACAACAGAAAATGAAGCACACTGCATTGCTTTTTTTCCCTTACATCTTCATCACACGCCACTGATATGGTGCACAAGTGTTTTTCTTTTGACTAATGACTAACCTTTCAGTTTCTGATGCTGGGATCCATTTAAATTTTATAACGATGTCTATCATTTTTTATACATATAAAGGAAGCAGGTGTTCAAGGGCACTCATTGCAAATATAATGATCAATATTTAATGTGTTGTTAATTTACCGATAACAGTTCCTGCACTTTATTTCTCTCCAGACGGAAGTGATAAGGAGCTAATGGGACAGTTGCGCAGAAGGAAGCGGCATGTTGGTGGTATGTTTATTGACAGGGATCTGCAACAGAGCAATGATATCATAAACCATACACAAAGCATTTTATTTCTTTTTTTTTATAAAGCATGATGTCTTCTCTATCTAGAAATAATCCAGCTTAGTTCTATTTTACATCGGTTCTCAAGAGTTAAATAATTCTTACTTCATTACTAACACCTAAGTGGCACAATCACCTGTTTAGACAATTGGAAAAAATATCATAATCCCTGATGGGGTGTGGATTTTGTGGGCAGCAGATTGCCTTGTAACATTGCTTGTTACCAATAAGGCTTAATGTACACTGGATGTTTTACAACCTCTCCTGAACAATTTAACTTGACAGATAGTAACCGATATTTTAAAAGTCAGTTTTTCCGTGTTTACATGCCACGTTTAGCCGCGTTTGCCTAGAAACTACTAGAAATTACCCTGTGTACATGTACTAATAAGATAACATCAAGGAAAGTTTAGGGGCAGCTGAAAAAAAATGCCCAACTGTTCCTAAACGTCCATTTACCAGCAGCAGTGTACATGAAGCCTAATAAATTACAAATAATCTAACCTAGCTGGATAAATCTTTCCTTGGACTCATTTACTTGAGTGTGTACAGTTTAGCTTCAGCTATTGAACGCTGTATACAGCAGGCTTATTTTTCCGCTAACAGCACAAATAAAACAAAGGAAACCAGGCAACAAAAAGTTTAATGCTCTGCTTGTGGAGACTGTATATGCCATGTTTTTTTTTTTTTTTTAAGAAAACAATGTAAAATTTTCATATTCCATCTTGCCCATAATAAGGAATAAAATATACGCAGAACATTTCCGTTAATATGAATATTGTCAGTAAGTATGCAAAACAGTATGGTGAGGGTGCATAATCTAAAAGTTAATTCAAATGCTCATAAACATGAATGATAAACTTGTAAAACAAAATAGCAGGTCCTGATTTACAAAGGACACATTTAATTTGCCAACAAGAAAAGGTTTACTCTCCCATGCTAATGAAATCAAACTTGCTTACACACTTCTGTCCCTGTGTAGTCAACAAGGGTAAACACTACCATGCTCATCTGGGCAAACTGCTTTATGTATGAAGTGTCAGCACATAAAGGTGCAAATGGACCCCTGTTCGGTTCACACAAGAACTTTTGAACACCGCGAAAGTTCGGACCTGAATAATTAACCCGAATGTCAAAAATCAAAAGTGCCCATTTTGAAGGCTTATATGCAAGTAATTGGGCATACAATGGTTATAGGGGTCTGTCCCTGGGGGGCATGTATCAATAAAGAAAAAGTTTGTGAAAAACGTAATTTTTAAATGAGCAGTGATTTTTTTTTTTTTGGATTTTTAAAGTGAAAGCATAACAATGAAAAAATCCTTTCAATATAGTGCCTGGGGTTCCCCTTAGTCTACCCGTAAAGTGGCAGATCTGTACAAAAAAAAATGTAATTTTCCCTGCAAGCTGCCTTTATTTTGTTCTGCAACAGCTAGGGTGCCAGTGTGTATGATGAGGCCACAATGTAGTGCACTGGGAACAAGATTAGATATTTTCTGGATACATTCTGGTGTCACTTTGACACTTTGACTTTGGATAGAAGTAGCGGGTGCAGAAAAATTGGTCGGGTTTTTTTACCGTGGGAAGGGAATGAGCCTTGATTGTGTCCAAGCATGATTCTGACAGTGTTCTGTGCCCTGATTGGCTGGCTGAATCTTTCACTGCTTCAGCCAATCAGGGCTTGCAATGCAGTGTTCAGCGCCGCAATGCATTGTGGTCGAACGACCCGTTTGTTCGGATGTTCGCCGAACAACAAAAGTTTGGCCTGAACTTATGCTTGGGCCAAACCATTCGCCCATCCCTAGTGCACATATCTGCATCAGTCTCTAATAACCGGTTTTTATAGCTTAATACTGGGCTATTCTGACAAGCAAACCTCAACATCATCCAGGTACTGTCAGATACTCACACTCACTGGAACTTCAGTATTATGAGCAACCTCGCCCGCTTTTGGTTTGGAAGGCTGCTGTAGGAATGCACAGGCACCTGTAGGTGTTCTTGATACCTGCAGCAATTTGCCCCCTCAGCCCTCCTGACAGTGAAATTGTCTCTTTAAAGCAGTAGTAAATGCAGAAAAAGAAATTAAAAATTCTGGCCCCCTGATAAGTAATATCACAATGTACTAGTATGCATCACATACTGTATGGATTGCTTACATGCCGTTTGCATTGCGAGCCTTCATGAAGTCACTCCCACATGCAAGTGGGAGTCATGGCCGCAGCACAGAGCTCTGAGGGGATGGCATGAGTATGCCATTCCCAGTGATGTCACTGCCTACAGAGACAGTGAAAATATTTCTTGTGCCTACAGATAAGATTTAATAAATTCTACCTGCACATACAAGTGTTTACTACAGTTTTAAACACTAGCTCAAACAGAATACATTTTAGAGATACAAAAAAAAAAAGTGAACATATAAGATGTAAACATTTGCAGAATACGTAAAAAAAAAAAAAATTTAAATGGGAATAAACGCCACAAAAAGTCTTTTGTTTACTGTTTTTTTTTTTTTTTTTTTTTTATGTTTCTATTGGCATTTTTGAGCATTTTTCCTTGACTTTTTTTTCATTACTCTTAGTCATTGGAAAGGTAGTTACAAGGGGAAAATACTTGCATTTTCATGCACTTTTTCAAGTCTGTTGGGTCCAAAAACACTTGAAGCTTGTAGCTTTAAAAGAAGCTCATGTACCTTTCCAAACTACAGGCTTCAAGTATGAAGAAAAACTATGCTCAAATATAAACAGGCACAATTGAAAACTGTGGGATTTTGGATGCTGAGCCTTTTGGAGCACTATTTTATTCCCACAGTCAGTGTGAACTAGGTCTTAAAAAGGAACTAATCGCTTATGCTAGCAATGAGTTTAATCTAAAAATATATGAAATCATATAGTTACAAGCTGGCCGGGGAACCGTTCCCCATTGAAAACGCCATTTATGACAAAACGCGTCTGGGAGGGCACACTGTGACATCACCACGCCATACGAGAGGAGGACGGGCTCCTGATTTTGCCAGCTGGCTTGTAACTATACGATTTGATACGTTTTTATATTACACTCATTGCTAGCAAATGGGATTGTGGAGCACCGTAGTGACCTGCAGTGTATGAAGTGTCACCCCTGGGAAAGTAAAGGCATCCGGTATAAGTGAGAGGTTGCTATTGGATTTACCATAACGCTCCTTACGCTTTTACCATCTGGTAAGCGCAATATTATGTCGGTGGTTGGGCACTTCTTTTTAGATACATACGTGGAGTCACCGTGCTAAATTATGCTAAGAGATTGACCTTCAACCATTCAGCCATTAATGTCTAAACCGCTGGCAACAACCGTGAGTACACCCCAAGTGAAAATCTCCAAATTGGGCTCAAAGTGTCAATATTTTGTGTGGCCACCATTATTTTCCAGCACTGGATATAATTAAATATTTACAAAAATGTGAGGGGTGTACTCACTTTTGTGAGATACTGTATAATAGATCACTAACCTTGGGATTTTGAACTATAACCAAAATTTGCTTTAACTATTAAGGGATTTTTGCCAGCATAGTAAGCAGCATCATTTGAATGAATAAAATACAGGGGCAGTGTGAGATTGCTTGCTCCAGCAACATTGTGGGTGTTATAACCAAGGATCTATGTCCTTGGTTATATGTGTTGATTAACCACTTCAGCCCCGGAAGAATTTACCCCCTTCCTGACCAGAGCACTTTTTGCGATTCAGCACTGCGTCGCTTTAACTGACAATTGCGCGGCCGTGCGACGTTGCACCCAAATTCCTTTTTTTCCCACAAATAGAACTTTCTTTTGCTGGTATTTGATTGCATCTGTGGGTTTTATTTTTTGAGGTGTAAACAAAAAAGAGCATCAATTTTGAAAAAAACGCATTATTTTGTACTTTTTGCTTAAAAAAAAGAATTTTATTCTCAGATTAGGCCGATATGTATTCTTCTACATAAATCGCAATAAGCGTATATTGATTGATTTGCGCAAAAGCTATAGTGTCTACAAAATAGGGGATAGATTTCTATCATTTTTAGTAATTTTTTTTTTAACTAGTAATGGCGGCGATCTGAAGTTTTTATCATGACTGTGACATTATGGCAGACACATCGGACAATATTGACAAATTTTTGGGACCATTGGCATTAATGCAGCGATCAATGCTATAAAAATGCATTGATTACTGTAAAAATGTTACTAGCAGTGAAGGGTTAACACTAGGGGTTAATTGTGTTCCCTGGGAGGTGATTGTAACTGAAGGGGGAGGGGCCTGACTAGAGGAAGTGACTGATCGTGGTTCCTAGCTAATAGGAACACACGAGGTAAGTGTGCGTTTACACACACTCGTCCCTATTCTGTGTCTCCTGCTCAAGATCGCTCGTGACTGGCAGTCATCGCGACAGTCAGCCTCGAGCATCGGCAACCCCGCTGAGCGGCAGCGTGCGCGCCTGCTATCCCAACCCCACAAGCTGAGGTATAGCTATGACAGCTCACGCAGTATAACTGCAGCGGTTGGTCGGGAAACGGCTAAAGAAGTACACTTTTAGACCAGTTTCACACTGGGATGGCGCGTTAGCATTAAAGCGTCCCTAGTTTTGGTGGTGCTAAGTTCTCCAACAAGGACTCGTGCAGAGGTCGGTGAGTGGAGTGTACCAGAGTGGAGGGCTGGATGTGCCAGGAAATCTGTGAGGGAACTTCACTTCACTTCTACACGGTCATTCGTGTCATCATCATTACACAGTCAATGATGAGGAGTCCTGGATCAGAGGAGAGACTGTAGGGAGTTGTGTCAAATCAATGTTGCCTGAGGGTACAGGATTTGCAAGCAGGGCTAGCTGAACAGTAGTCCACCGCTCAGTATGTGCTTTTAAACTACTAGGCCTCTGAGTAGAGGTACTGCAGGCCTCTGGCCTAATGGTAGCGAGCAACCAGAGCCTACAATAGGAACTATTCAAAGTTGTCCCTTTTTGCTTAAAGAAGAAGATGTGACATTTCACTAATTACTACAGTATAAGTTTGTGCAGGAGGAAATAAGAATTTCTGGGAACATCACCCTTACACGGTCAAGAATGATATCCTCTTCCTTACATGGTCATGGATGAGGAAGTCCTGGAAGCAATAGTCTGCGGGAGTTAAGCAGAGAAGGAGCAATAGTCTGCATGGTGATACAGGGAAAAGACTGTAGCTTTGAAACATGTACATCCTTCCTTCAGGCTCAAACTATATGTTAATCTGAAAGAATCTACAAATATGATGGCAAAGTGAACTATCCTATGGGCATCCCATATACCCCTTTCCCCAACCAAGCTATATTCCCCAATGAACAAAAACAAAACACTAGACATGTGCATTCGTTTTCGTCCGAATGCATTTTCGTCCGAATTTCAGCTATTTTCGTTTTCGTTTCGACAAACGATAACGAAAGCACAAAATCCGAAAAACGAAAGATCCGACATAAATAAATGCTTTATTTTCGTTTTCATTGTTACAACAGTTCGATATAGAATAGGAGATTCGACATGACTCTGACAACAATCTGTGTCTATAGAACCTGTGTTCGAATGTGCCTAACCTTACCTCTATTAGTCCAAGATTATATAGAGAAAATATTCGACAGAGAAAAAAGATTTGACAGAGAGAAAAGATTCTGCAAGATACTGTCCTAAAAAGTGTTTGGGGACCTGGGTCCTGCCCCAGGGGACATGTATCAATGCAAAAAAAAGTTTTAAAAACGGCCGTTTTTTCGGGAGCAGTGATTTTAATAATGATTAAAGTGAAACAATAAAAGTGTAATATTCCTTTAAATTTCGTAGGGGGGGGGTTGTCTATAGTATGCCTGTGAAGGGGCGCATGTTTCCCGTGCTTAGAATTGTCCCTGCACAAAGTGTCATTTATGCAGGAAAAAAAGTCCTTTAAAATCACTCGCAGCTATTATGAATTGTCGGCTCCGTAATACAGAGAACACTCATTGAAAGTCATTGATAAAAAAATAAATAAATAAATAAAATAAAAAAGCGTGGGGGTCCCCCAAATTCAATTACCAGGCCCTTCAGGTCTGGTATGGATATTAAGGGGAACCCTGCCTCAAATTTAAGAAAAAATTTGACGTGGGGTTCCCCCTAAATATCCATAACCAGACCCTTCAGGTCTGGTATGGATATTAAGGGGAACCCCGCGTCAAATTTAAAAAAAAACTGACGTGGGGTTCCCCCTAAAAATCCATACCAGACCCTTTATCCGAGCACGCAACCTGGCAGGCCGCAGGAAAAGAGGGGGGGACGAGAGAGCGGCCCCCCCTCCCTCCTGAACCGTACCAGGCCACATGCCCTCAACATTGGGAGGATGCTTTGGGGGTCTGTGACCCCTCAAAGCACCTTGTCCCCATGTTGATGAAGACAAGGGCCTCATCCCCACAACCCTGGCCGGTGGTTGTGGAGGTCTGCGGGCGGGGGGCTTATCAGAATCTGGAAGCCCCCTTTAACAAGGGGACCCCCAGATCCCGGCCCCCCCCCTGTTTGAAATGGTAAGGGGGTACAAAAGTACCCCTACCATTTCACAAAGAAAGTGTAAAAAATGTTTAAATAAAACAAACACACTTTTGAAAAAATCCTTTATTAAAAATAAAAAAATAAAAAAAAGATTCCAGCGGCGGTAATCCACTCTTGCTATCCAGCGACGGACGGTCATATCTCCAGCGATGTCTCATGTCATCCAGCGCAGCTCAGCATCCTTCTTCTGTCTCCGTGTAGGAGACATTGCAGGCATTCCGGCGGCTGACGTTTGTTATATACGGAGGGCGGGGCCACCCGTCACCTGACCCCGCCCCCCTCTGACGCAAGGGGAAACCCGGGGTTCCCTGTGACGTAGGGGTGACCCGCACCCCTCTGATGTAACACAGGCAGGTTTCCGTTACATCAGAGGGGGGCGGGGTCACCCCTACGTCACGGGGAACCCCGGGTTTCCCCTTGCGTCAGAGGGGGGCGGGGTCAGGTGACGGGTGGCCCCGCCCTCCGTATATAACAAACGTCAGCCGCCGGAATGCCTGCAATGTCTCCTACACGGAGACAGAAGAAGGATGCTGAGCTGCGCTGGATGACATGAGACATCGCTGGAGATATGACCGTCCGTCGCTGGATAGCAAGACTGTATTACCGCCGCTGGAATCTTTTTTTTATTTTTTTATTTTTAATAAAGGAATTTTTCAAAAGTGTGTTTGTTTTATTTAAACATTTTTTACACTTTCTTTGTGAAATGGTAGGGGTACTTTTGTACCCCCTTACCATTTCAAACAGGGGGGGGCTGGGATCTGGGGGTCCCCTTGTTAAAGGGGGCTTCCAGATTCTGATAAGCCCCCCGCCCGCAGACCTCCACAACCACCGGCCAGGGTTGTGGGGATGAGGCCCTTGTCCTCATCAACATGGGGACAAGGTGCTTTGAGGGGTCACAGACCCCCAAAGCATCCTCCCAATGTTGAGGGCATGTGGCCTGGTACGGTTCAGGAGGGAGGGGGGGCCGCTCTCTCGTCCCCCCCTCTTTTCCTGCGGCCTGCCAGGTTGCGTGCTCGGATAAAGGGTCTGGTATGGATTTTTAGGGGGAACCCCACGTCAATTTTTTTTTAAATTTGACGCGGGGTTCCCCTTAATATCCATACCAGACCTGAAGGGTCTGGTTATGGATATTTAGGGGGAACCCCACGTCAAATTTTTTCTTAAATTTGAGGCAGGGTTCCCCTTAATATCCATACCAGACCTGAAGGGCCTGGTAATTGAATTTGGGGGACCCCCACGCTTTTTTTTTAATTTATTTATTTATTTTTTTATCAATGACTTTCAATGAGTGTTCTCTGTATTACGGGAGCCGACAATTCATTATAGCTGCGAGTGATTTTAAAGGACTTTTTTTCCTGCATAAATGACACTTTGTGCAGGGACAATTCTAAGCACGGGAAACATGCGCCCCTTCACAGGCATACTATAGACAACCCCCCCCTACGAAATTTAAAGGAATATTACACTTTTATTGTTTCACTTTAATCATTATTAAAATCACTGCTCCCGAAAAAACGGCCGTTTTTAAAACTTTTTTTTGCATTGATCCATGTCCCCTGGGGCAGGACCCAGGTCCCCAAACACTTTTTAGGACAGTAACTTGCAAATTAGCCTTTAAAATGAGCACTTTAGATTTTGAACGTTGGAGTCCCATAGACTTTAATAGGGTTCTAAAGTATGCTATATACTAGCTCCGTCGAATCTTCTTTATACATTCGACAGACACCATAAGCCTTCAAAGACAGATTCGACCGTGATTCATGTGGATTTTCGGACGAATGCAATTTTTGAACGAAAAACGAAATAAATAAAAACGAATTTCGGGAGTAACTAAATTAAGTTTTCAGACGAAAACGAAATTCCGAAACGAAATATTTTACTCTGCACATGTCTACAAAACACAGCAAATTACTGCAAATGATATATGGGAGTCTGGCAGCGGAGCGATTTGGTGGATGTTCATTACTAGTGGCAACTACACAGCTACAACTATAAAAATGTTAATTGTGAATATCCAGACTAGAGATGAGCTTCGTGCTTGAGTCAAACATGGGCTGTTCGCCCCTTCGGTGAGTTCCGAACGTTATGGGCCGTTCGCGCCAAATTCGAGTGCCGCTCACGGCCCATAAATTACTGCGGCATCGCAGTGCATTGCTGGCTGATGATTGGCCAAGCATGCACTATGACCTGCATGCTTGGCCAAACAAAGCACCATCAGCAAAGAGAGCCATAATTGCCCACGGGCAGGATGCCTGTGGCCAATTAGGGCTCAGGGGGTTTAGTACACGCCCCACACTATATAAGGCCACCTGCGCAGCGGCCTTGCGTAGTGTGTTGCGTTGCTTACAGAGAGAGAGGGAGAGACAGTGTCTGAATTTACTTTTAAGCTATTGCAATTACGGTCCGTGTATTGTGCCACCTGCACAGTGTACACCTGAAGCTACCCCAATTGCTGATGTTCTTCTGGTCCTATACCACAGGTAGCTGTAGCATTTACAGTGGGTGTATTGTGCCACCTGCACAGTGTACACCTGAAGCTACCCCAATTGCTGGTGTTCTTCTGGTCCTATACCGCAGGCAGCTGTAGCAATTACAGTCAGTGTATTGTGCCACCTGCACAGTGTATGCCTAAAGCTACCCCAATTGCTGGTGTTCTGATTCTATCCACAGGCAGCTGTAGCAATTACAGTCGGTGTACTATGTCATCTGCACAGTATGCACCTAAAGCTACCCCAATTTCTGGTGTTCTTCTGATTCTATACCACAGACAGCTGTAGCAGTTACAGTCGGTGTATTGTGCCACCTGCACAGTGTACACCAGAAGCTACCTCAATTGCTTGTGTTGTTCTGGTCCTATACCACAGGCAGCTGTAGCAGTTACAGTTGGTGTATTGTGCCACCTGCACAGTGTACACCCAAAGCTACCCCAAATTGCTGGTGTTCTCCTGATCCTATACCAAAGGCAGCTGCTGCAGCAGTTAGTCGGTGTATTGTGCCACCTGCACAGTGTACACCTGAAGCTACCCCAATTGCTTGTGTTCTTCTGGTCCTATACCGCAGGCAGCTGTAGCAATTAAAGTCAGTGTATTGTGCCACCTGCACAGTGTATGCCTAAAGCTACCCCAATTGCTGGTGTTCTGCTGATTCTATCCACAGGCAGCTGTAGCAATTACAGTCGGTGTACTGTGTCATCTGCACAGTATGCACCTGAAGCTACCCCAATTGCTGGTGTTCTTCTGATCCTATACCACAGGCAGCTGTAGCAGTTACAGTCGGTGTATTGTGCCACCTGCACAGTGTACAGCAGAAGCTACCTCAATTGCTGGTGTTCTTCTGGTCCTATACCACAGGCAGCTGTAGCAGTTAGTCGGCATAATGTGCCACCTGCACAGTGTACACCTGAAGCTACCCCAATTGCTGTTGTTTTGCTGGTCCTATACCACAGGCAGCTGTATCAATTACAGTTGGTGTATTGTGCCACCTGCACAGTGTACGCCTAAAGCTACCCCAATTGCTGGTGTCCTGCTGCTTCTATTTCCAGGCAACTGTAGCAATTACAGTCGGTGTACTGTGTCATCTGCACAGTTTGCACCTAAAGCTACCCCAATTGCTGGTGTTCTGCTGATCCTATACCGCAGGCAGCTCCAGTAATTACAGTTGGTGTATTGTGTCATCTGCACAGTGTGCACCAAAAGCTACCCCAATTGCTGGTGTTCTGTTGATCCTATACTGCAGGCAGCTGCAGTAACTACAGTCCGTGTATTGTGCCACCTGCACAGTGTACAGCTAAAGCAAATAGAACTAGTTCCCCCACAAGCGGGGTTTTTAGGCAGCAGGAGACAGTAATAGAAGCCAATAGAAGTAGTGTAAAAGGTATTTAATAATAATAATTGGTAAAAACAAACATGAGCTTCACCTGAACACTTGGATAACAGACAAAATCATGTATATAAAGTACATATGATGTCACATGGAAGTAAAATAACAGACACAACTATGTTACACTGTATGAGTAGATAACAGTGAGAGCATAGAGCTAACGCGTTTCGACCCCAGAGGGGGTCTTCTTCAGAGATGGTGGTCTGTTAAAAGAAAAACAAAATTACACTGAATAAATAAATCCGGTGTTATGCATATTAGGGATTACCCAATATCAATTTAAAAATGGTTTACCCAATAATGTACTTCCAGGTAGGTAAGATGGATTATAGTGCTTCAAAAGAAAGGTTCTCCCATAAGGCAATATCCCAATTTCCTTTACACATCTTGAGTGGTACTTGGTCCGTATGTATTGCCAAGATGCCAGACGGAAGTAGAGGCAGTGTCATACACCCACTGACGTGACTCACGGGAGGTCACACTATTGCCTTGCCCCCCAGAGGGGGAAACTCCGGGGGGGTAGGTACGAGTGAGGGTACATCGAAGATATGGCGGGTCACACCTGCAGCAAAATCCCAACAGTGGCAAAAAATTAATTAATTTAAATGATTGAAAGCAAGGATTATTTAGTGTTGGAGACATGGAGTGTACCCTCACTCGTACCTACCCCCCCGGAGTTTCCCCCTCTGGGGGGCAAGGCAATAGTGTGACCTCCCGTGAGTCACGTCAGTGGGTGTATGACACTGCCTCTACTTCCGTCTGGCATCTTGGCAATACATACGGACCAAGTACCACTCAAGATGTGTAAAGGAAATTGGGATATTGCCTTATGGGAGAACCTTTCTTTTGAAGCACTATAATCCATCTTACCTACCTGGAAGTACATTATTGGGTAAACCATTTTTAAATTGATATTGGGTAATCCCTAATATGCATAACACCGGATTTATTTATTCAGTGTAATTTTGTTTTTCTTTTAACAGACCACCATCTCTGAAGAAGACCCCCTCTGGGGTCGAAACGCGTTAGCTCTATGCTCTCACTGTTATCTACTCATACAGTGTAACATAGTTGTGTCTGTTATTTTACTTCCATGTGACATCATATGTACTTTATATACATGATTTTGTCTGTTATCCAAGTGTTCAGGTGAAGCTCATGTTTGTTTTTACCAATTATTATTATTAAATACCTTTTACACTACTTCTATTGGCTTCTATTACTGTCTCCTGCTGCCTAAAAACCCCGCTTGTGGGGGAACTAGTTCTATTTGTATCTACTTGGGGTGAGCAGCACCCTCCTAGCTTTTTATAGCACTGTGTTCTTATTTGATTGTTAATCAGACTGGGTGGATAAACACCCTTTTCCTTTTCCTCCTTTCTCTTTCTTTTTCTTTTTTCTTTCCTCTTCATACGATCCCTTTCCTTTTCTTTCCCCCGAATTGAACACAGGAGGGTTAAACATGAGCTTGGCCTAGCACAACTAACATTGAGGAATTGATTTGTCCTTATATGTATATTTTTATGCAAACATTGTTATGGTAAATAAGAATATGTTTTAAGGTAATGATTGGGATCTGTTGATGTTAGGGTATGAAATGGAATTTGAGAAAAATGATCGGGTTGATACTGAGATTACTACTTTGACTTTCAAACTAATGAGAACACTTGAAAGAAAATCAGCACTATTTTGGCACATCAAATCGTTCGAAAGATATAAGAATGAAAAGACTAACCCATTGGGTCTCAGGGTCCAAATTTTTCCAAATATAGATCTAATTAGCAATGAATGTAAAACAAAATGGGAAGCCAACCTAAATGCTTGCAAATGACGACTATCCTTGTCAGGGAGTACACCAGGCAGATTGAACTCCTCGACAAGGA
Organism: Lithobates pipiens; assembly: GCF_037356315.1. Lineage (NCBI taxonomy): Eukaryota > Metazoa > Chordata > Amphibia > Anura > Ranidae > Lithobates > Lithobates pipiens. The sequence continues at coordinate 147,067,070 of NW_027507903.1, forward strand.
GATTCACACCTTGGAAATGGCCTTACAACCCTATGCGTCACATACCCTAGCTGTAGAAACCCGGACTAAACTCCGGGATGACTTATCTATCTATAATAATAAAAATATTTTACGCAAAAAGGAATCTAAATACTGGAGGGATAAATTTGCCTTCTCAGAGGGACGAGCCTATAAATGGATTATTAACACACAATCCAAAAAGAATGTTAATGGAAAGATACATCCTCCCAATAAGAACACAAATAAACTCAAGGACCTGTCTAAACCTAATAAACCAACTAAACAGGTGCAAAAATTACGGGGAAAGTTTAAAAGGAACCGTAGCAATAAAGTTTCCCCTGAAGGTAATACTAAAAAACGCATTACCGGTAACACCCCAACAGGGAGACCCGAGAACGGTCGGGATCTGCATACAGATGCACAGGAGGCATTTGCATTTGGGGAAGCTCCATGCAAATTCCCCGATGACATAGGCACTTCCACATGTGACAATGGGTCACGCAGTGGGAGAGAAAGGGATGCCCCGATATTCCAAGGGGAACCTAATCGCAATATCGAGGCTATTTGTAACAATCGGATATCTAATGGACATTGGGGGCCTTACCTTTCCCCTACCCGGGCCTCCCCCTTTTTCCCCCCCTTTTTCCCTTCATCATTATATCTCAGGCTCTTTTTCTGTATCCGTCAACAGAGTATTTGGGATTGTTTTGTATATGCAATGTATCCTTATACCAATAATTACCCAGAAAAACCATGTGTTTAACTGTCATGCGTTTCAATTGATGTACATTTTACTATAGTTTGCATATTTGCTCCGTTCAGGCTCTTGATAGAGACTTATATTTACATGACAATAGATGCCATTAAACTTTGAAGAGTACTATGGAATTATACAACTTGATTGGTGAATTCCACTTGGCTTTTTGTGATGGTATGCCCCGACCTGCCACCTACCTCTCTTTTTTCCCCACCCTTGGATCTTCTTCCCTTTCACGAGCACAACCTCCTTTTTAATTTTTTTTTTTTTATTTTTTTTTTTTTTCCTCTAGAAGATCCTGGGTGGGTACTTAGGGGGTATCTGGCTAGTCTCGGCTTTTTGACATCGCTTAATATTAATCTTTATTTTATAACAACTTTTTTTCTTCCGGTGAGAATATGTCTCTCTTCCCTCGAAATCTCTAATGGTCCTTTGCCGAGTTGCGGAGGGAGGGAGGGGCTAATGTGTCTGCCCCCTGCTCTGACTCCCCGGCAAGGGCAGGAGGGGTTTCTGCCTGTATATTACGGACAGGCCTCTCCATTGGTTCCCCCTCCCCCCTTGTGGAGGGATGGTGGACATGCATTCCCTTGCCGGTGGCATCCTTGGACACTTCCGGGCGCGTACCTCGGGCGCGTCCGCTCGTTTGGGCGAACGTGCGTGATATACACTTCGCGCGCGTCCGTTCGATCGAGCGGACGTGCGCGACGTTGTGACGCCACGTTTTTGCGACAGAAGTGACGAAATTTCGGGGCCGGTTTCCGGCCTTCCAGGACGCCGGGGCGGCCACACGAGGCTGATCCTATTCAGGCAGCCAACACGTTTGGATACGCCGACTGATTGGTGGGCGTTTGCACCTGCAGCCAATCTCCAGGCTTTATATACGAACCTTCATTCATAGGAGGTGTATATTCATCCAGGAGGAAAGAAACCTGTACCCGTGGTTAGGTGAGCACTTATTTTCCCTTTGTACTTGACCTACACTTGGTGATATACTGCACCAAAACAAATTCTTATTATTGGCTGTTCAATATGAGGACTGATCTAAACTAATTTACAGATCGGACTTCAGGAAATACGTTGCAGGGGCTGCGCCAGTTACCACTTGTGGTTTAACGCCTAAGTCGCCGTCCCTCATCTTTACCTTCTGGAACAGTTTTCTATTAGGTCCTACAATTCAGGTAATAACCTCACCACCCGCCTGGCTATTCCAATGACGCTAATACACCGGTGTGGTATTTTCCCACACACCACATTCACACACTTTTTTTATATGTATATATTACTATGCACTTGACACTCTTATTGATTATGTCCCTCACCACTGTCACCTAGTTTAGCGCATCTTGTGTTTGCACATTTTCACATGCGGTGTCTTTTTGTTTGTTTGTTGTATGACCCGCTTATATTTTTACTTATTTATGTTTTCACTTTCTCATTATTTTCTTTGCGCACTTTTTTCTTTCTCTGTTTAAGCGCATACCCATACCGCTTCCACACATTCCACTTCCCATCACCTTTATTCCTCTTTTTCTTCTCCACCTTTTCTCTTTCCCCCGTCCCCCTGTATATTATAGCTCACACACTGACACACATCTGCACACCCACTCACTCCAGGCCATTTTTAAAATTTTTATTTTTTTTTTTTTCTTAGGCTTCTTGGACTCCCAGGCGTGGTTTCTCTGTTCCCCCCCCTCCTCTTTCTCTCTATGTCTGGGTTTTAGAAAGCATGTTATGTGGACATTTAGGCAATTGGGGGTGCAAGTGTGTATATGTATATGTGCACATGTGCACAACCCTTGGCATACATAATGGGGATATGATACTATTATCCCCATAGTACGTATGCACTCCATGTCTCCAACACTAAATAATCCTTGCTTTCAATCATTTAAATTAATTAATTTTTTGCCACTGTTGGGATTTTGCTGCAGGTGTGACCCGCCATATCTTCGATGTACCCTCACTCGTACCTACCCCACCGGAGTTTCCCCCTCTGGGGGGCAAGGCAATAGTGTGACCTCCCGTGAGTCACGTCAGTGGGTGTATGACGCTGCCTCTACTTCCGTCTGGCATCTTGGCAATACATACGGACCAAGTACCACTCAAGATGTGTAAAGGAAATTGGGATATTGCCTTATGGGAGAACCTTTCTTTTGAAGCACTATAATCCATCTTACCTACCTGGAAGTACATTATTGGGTAAACCATTTTTAAATTGATATTGGGTAATCCCTAATATGCATAACACCGGATTTATTTATTCAGTGTAATTTTGTTTTTCTTTTAACAGACCACCATCTCTGAAGAAGACCCCCTCTGGGGTCGAAACGCGTTAGCTCTATGCTCTCACTGTTATCTACTCATACAGTGTAACATAGTTGTGTCTGTTATTTTACTTCCATGTGACATCATATGTACTTTATATACATGATTTTGTCTGTTATCCAACTGTTCAGGTGAAGCTCATGTTTGTTTTTACCAATTATTATTATTAAATACCTTTTACACTACTTCTATTGGCTTCTATTACTGTCTCCTGCTGCCTAAAAACCCCGCTTGTGGGGGAACTAGTTCTATTTGTATCTACTTGGGGTGAGCAGCACCCTCCTAGCTTTTTATAGCACTGTGTTCTTATTTGAGTGTACAGCTAAAGCTACCCCAATTGTTGGTGTTCTTCTGATCCTATACCGCAGGCAGCTCCAGTAATTACAGTTGGTGTATTGTGTCATCTGCATGGTGTACACCTAAAGCTACCCCAATTGCTGGTGTTCTGCTGACTCTATCCGCAGGCAGCTCCAGTAATTACAGTTGGTGCATTGTGTCATCTGCACAGTGTGCACCTAAAGCTACCCCAATTGCTGGTGTTCTCATAGTAATAATACTACAGGCAGACAGTTGATTCTGCTAGCTGCAGTATAATCAGTATATATGTCCCAGCTTTGTGCAGCTACATCTCTCTGCAGGCCATTAGTATGTCTGGAATGCCAAAAAGGAGAGCCAAACAGTCACAAGCCAATAAGAGGGCAAGCAGGCTCTGTGTCTAGAGGCAACAGTGATAGTCGTGGACGCGGTGCATTCTCATCAGCACGTGGCCATGGGAAGCGATTGTCCTTATTTTCGGCAGCTGGACATGTTGAGCCGTAACACGCCAAAGACTTGATAGAGTGGATGGCCAAACCCTCCTCATCCTCTCTCATCCAGGCTCAGGGTACTGGCAAAGCAGCTGCCAACGCAGCCTCTTTCCTTGTCTCAATGGCATCAGTCACTCCTTCCCTAGCCCCATCACGTCCTCCTGAGGAGTCCCCCAAACAGTTTGAGCACAGTGTTGGGTACATGCTCCAGGAGGATGCCCAGCATTTTGAAGGCTCTCATAATGATCCCCAGCTAGAGGAATGCAGTAACGTGAGCCCAGAGAGAGGGGATGCCCAAGAAAGACAGCAATCTGGCAGTCATGTTCCACCAGCTGCAGCATACTGCCAACGTTCGTTGGCAAGCGTACCTAAAAGACCCACACCAAAGAACAAAGCAGACATCTCCTTGCTCCTCATCAGCTGGGATCTCCAACCCAACTATACCTTCAGTCCTCTCTGAAAACTCCACTGAGAGGAATGAAGGTGTAGAATTAGGTGTCACATCCAAGTATTTGCGGGCAATCTGCTAGCGGTAAAAAAAATGTCCGATTGTACCAGGCAAATTTCCCTGCCCCAGCTGCTGGACCATCAAAAGAAGTTCACACCCAGCCATCCACATGCCCAGTGGTTGAATGCTAGCTTGGCTAAATTTCTAGCACTTCAACTGCTGCCTTTTCAGTTGGTAGACTCGGCCCCTTTCCATGAGTTTGTGCAGTGTGCGGTTCCTCAGTGGCAGGTTCCCAAATGCCACGTTTTCTCACGGAAGGCAGTTCCGGCACTCTACTGGCATGTGGAAGGCAATGTCCATGCCTCGCTGGACAGGGCAGTCAGCGGTAAGGTGCATATTACAGCTGACTCATGGTCCAGCAGGCATGGGCAGGGACATTATCTTTCACGGCACATTGGGTGACTCTTCTGGCTGCTGGGAAGGATGCAGGACAAGGTGCGGTAGTGCTGGAGGTTGTTCCACCACGCTTTCAAAATGCTACTACTGGTGATTGTGACACACCTCTCTCCTCCACCCCCTCCTCTTCGTGTTCCTCTATGGACTCTTCCTGTGCTTTGTCCTCGGAACCAGCAGTGCTCCGTAGTCGTTCAAGTGGCTACGCAAGTACGTAGGCAAAAAGATGCCATGCCGTACTAGCGCTGGTGTCCTTGGGGGACAGGAGCCACACTGGGGCAGATATTCTGTCAGCACTGCAGGGGCAGGCTGAGAGGTGGTTGACACCATGCCAGCTTAAGCCAGGAATGGTGGTTTCCAACAATGGCACCAACCTCCTCTTCACCCTCCGACAGGGACAACTGACCCATGTGCCCTGTGTGGCTCACGTCCTTAACTTGGTGGTGCAGCGGTTCTTGGGCAGGTACCCGGGCTTACAGGATGTCCTGAGGCAGGCCAGGAAAGTCCTATGTGCATTTCCGCCTGTCATATAATGCCAGTGCTCGGCTGGCTGACCTGCAAAAGGAATTGAACCTACCCAAGAACCGCCTAATCTGTGACATGCCCACCAGGTGGAACTGAACGTTGGCCATGCTGCAGTGGCTGCACATGCAGCAGAGGGCCATCAATGAGTACCTGTGCGACTACGGCAACAGGACAGGGAGCTTGTTTTTTTTTCCCCACACCAGTGGGCCATGATCAGGGATGCATGCACTGTCGTGTCACCATTTGAGGAGCATGGTGAGCAGTGACAGTGCATGCATCAGTGACACTGTACCTCTTTTCCACCTATTGGAGCACACGCTGCATGGAATAATGTACAGGGCACTTGAGGCAGAACAGAGGCAGGAAGAGGAGGACTTCCTTGCCTCTCAAGGCCCCCTTTATCCAGACAGTGTTCCTGCTGGCCCGCCAATCACACAGAAAGAGAACGAGGGGGAGGGGGAGGGGAGGAGGAGGATTGTGTCAGCATGGAGGTGGAGCCTGGCACTCAGCATCAGCAGCAGTCTTTTAGGAATGATCTACAGTCCCAAGATACCCGTGGACTTCTACGTGGCTGGGAGGAGGTGGCTGCGGATCATGACGTCCTTAGTGACCCAGAGGACTCCAGACCGAATGCCTCAGCTAACCTACGCTGCATGGCCTTCCTGATCCTACAAAGCCTGCGTAAGGATCCTCGTATTCAGCGGATCAAGGAGAGGGATCATTACTGGCTGGCAACTCTCCTTAATCCACGGTACAAGGGTAAGATTGAAGACCTTATCTTGCCGTCGCAGAGGATGAGACATCTTCGGGAGGCCTTGCAGAAAGGTCTGTACACCGCGTTACCAAAGACTGGGAGGTTACAAATTCCTGGTCCTGGACAACGTGTTGCTGGGGCTTCGGTCAGTCACAGAAGGAGCGGTGGAGAAGGTGGTCGTCTGACTGATGCGTTCAGAAATTTTTTTTAGTCCACAGCCCCAAGGTATGATCGGTTCCAGCAACCATCGCCAGTGTCTGATTTACATGGTGCAGGAATAACTAGGGGCAAGATCAGACTTGGACACCTTTCCTAACGAAAATCCTCTGGGTTACTGGGTCTTGAGGATGGATCACTGGCCAGAGCTAACACAGAATGCAATTGAGCTACTGACCTGTCCTGCATCCAGCGTTCTTTCGGAATGCAAATTCAGTGCTGCTGGAGGCTTTGTAATTGATCACAGGGTGTGTCTGTCCACCGACTCGATTGATTGACTGATCTTCATAAAAATGAATCAGTCTTGGATCACCACCAGCTATCAACCACCTGAAGCTGATGTAACCGAATAATTTTTTTTGAAATGTCCGATCCCTTCAAGACTGCCTATGCTGAGTGACTATCCTGTTATGCTGAGTGACTATCCTCTTCCTCCTCAATGATCCTGCTGATAGCTTGGAAGAACATTTTTCTCAGTAAGTGGCCAAGGCCCAATTTTTCAGCCCCTGTTTAACAGGGGGTGTGTAATTACAATTTTTTTATGCAATACTTTGCAGCAGGGCACATTCCTGCTCTCCAACTAGAGTTTCTGTGAGGTGTTGCAGTGTCGTGGTGTCAGAAACCATGAAACAGATTGAGACAGAAGTACAATCAAATCACACTTGTTTATTAATAAAAATAAAAAGGTAAATAGAAAAAAGTGTAGTCAAGCATAGCCAGAGTCCTGTAGCCAGATCGGGTAGTCAGTCAGTCCAAAGTTCATTAACCAGATCGGGTAATCAGCCACGCTGGAAGTCAGGGATCCAAGGAGAGCAACTGCAAGCAGGATAAGAAGCCAGGTGTGATGGTTCCCTGTGATGTGACCAACGCGAAGGCAAATGAAAAAGTGAGCAGGAAGGCTTTAAATAGGTAGGTCAGACGAGCATCATCGGAAACAGCTGGAAACTGTGGAAATAGAAGAGAGGTGGCAATTAGCCGACAGCTGAGTGGCCAGCCCAGAGGAGGAAGGGCTAAGCCAGCCCTGACACGTGGCACCAGTGCGCAAAGGCACAATTTTTCTGCCCCTATTTAACAGGTGCATGTAATTACAATTCTTGATATGATATTTCATAGCAGGGCCTGTTCCAGTGAGCACCAAGAGTAACTGTGAGGACTTACAGTGTTATGGCATCAGCACCAGCACCACCACCTGAAACGCCCATTTTTTCTACCACTGTTCAACAATGGCATGTTCCAGCGCCCATCAAGAGTCACTTTGAGGGCTTACAGTGTTGTGGCAAAACCAACACCTTGTTCCGCCATTTCTGCAGAGCATATAGGGCAGGCCCCTACTTTCAAACATCCAACTTACAAACGTCTCCTACTTGCAAACGGAAGGAGACAACAGGAAGTGAGATGGAAAAAAAAAAATTATACAGGGGTGATAACCCTTCCCTATTTTTTCCAAAAAGCTTAAAAATAGATTTTTTGACTGGAGCTACACTTTAAAAATGTACCAGTTCAAAATTACAAACAGATTCTACTTAACACAACAAACCTAGACAGTCCCTGTCTTGTTTGCACCGCCTGTTCTGAGTATATAGGGCTTAGGGGCCCCACGCCTTTCCTTTTTTTTTATTTTGGTACCGGGTTCCCCTTAATATCCATACAAGACCCAAAGGGGCTGGTAATGGGCAGGGGGGCTACCCATGCCATTTTTCTCAATGATTTTCATCCATATGGAAGGAATCAGACATTACATTAAAAACGCAAGCAGTTTTAAATTACTTTTTTTCAGTTAAAAATGTCATTTGCAGGGACTGTTCTAAACGTCGGAAACACGTGCCACTTCACAGGCATACTATAGACACCCCCCAGGCACAATATTTAAAGGAATATTTCAGGTTTTTTTTTTCACTTTAAGCATCATTAAAATCAGTGCTCCCAAAAAAACGGTAGTTTTCAAAACTTTTTTTTTTAATTGATACATGTTCCCTGGTGCAGGAGCCGGGTCCCCAAACCCTTTTTAGGACAATAACTTGCATATTAGCCTTTAAAATTAGCACTTTTGATTTAAAACGTTTGAGTCCCATAGACTTTAATGGGGTTCTAAAGTTTGCACAAATTTTCGGTCCGTTCTGAGGTTCTGGTGAAAACCGAACTGGGGGGTGTTCGGCTCATCCCTAATCCAGACCAGAAAACCAAGAGAAAGGTGCTTAGAAATTAGCCGTCCTCAATATGAGGATGAGAATTTAACTTGCTGAACTTGGCTGGAATTGTTTCATGCGCGTCATGCTTGTAAATCAGACTTCCCTGTGGCATTGCTCAAAGTTGACCGCTTTAGCAAGTTCATGAAAGTTTGAAAAAAATACTAGTTTTAGCACACATGGAAAATACCAGCAGAGATAAAATCTGTCAATTAGTTTTAACATATTTGTACATTTTATGTAGTAAAAAGGCATATGCATATCTTTTTTTTCTTTACAGACCCCTGTCAGCTACCCATGAATGAAGGATTTTGCTCAGATTATATATTACTTTGGTATTACCATTTACAAGCTGATGATTGTCGACCATTTGTTTACGGCGGATGTGGAGGAAACCATAATCGCTTCAAAACCAGGCAGAAGTGTGAACAGATATGTAAAAATAAAACAGGTGAGCTTATGCAAAAAACTAAAACTAATATCAAAACAACACCAAATTTCTTTTACCAACACCTAGCCACAATTTAATACCAACATTATGCTGTGACCTCCCTCAAGTGCATCTTGCTGGGAGCAATGAGTGTAGCGCTAGTTCATTACTTTAGATAACATAGGTCTATGCTGCAGTTGGGTCATGAACGATAGGCATGTCTCTGTAATGACATTTTAAGGTCCCCCTGTGCCTCTGGTTTGACTGATCCCATTTGCTCCACTGACTTTAATTCCACTCCTGTTCTGTGCATTAGCTGCTAATACATGGAAGCTGTCTTTCATGTTGTTCCAACATCTGCTAAAAATATTTCTGCTTAACACAGAACAGCAATAGAATCAGTTTCTATAATCACATGAGATAAAAAGGACATATGATTATGACAAGTATGTCCTTAGGAAATATTTATACGAATGTATAATTAACATGTAACTTTAACGTAAACATTTCACACTTTTCTGAGTTGTTTCTTCATCTGAAAAAAATCAAATACATACATAATTCTGGAAGGTGTGTGTGTGGTGGGAGATGGGGGGCTCTAACTGACCAGTAAGATGCCATACTTTCACAAATTATAATCCTATGTGACTAAATTGCTTTCATCTCCTGTATCTGAAATATTAAAAACGGGCCATGGCGTCCACGCAGTCATTCAGTGATTTATGTGTGTCTGATGCATTTTTAGATTTGCTAATGTAATGTGTGTACACTGGCATCTCTGTATAATAAAAAAAATACTTCCAATGTAAGAAAATTTAAATCTTTAAGTATAATTCAGATCTTCATATCTCACTGTATACAGTTTTTGTAAGTAAGTTATTGTTTGTGACTAACAGCCCAGTGGTCAAATGAAGAAGTGTGCAAGGCAGGCCAACAACATTACTGATTGTAAGGCAGCATGGTACTTGCAGACTTGATAGGCAGCCCAGTGGCCAACTGAAGCAGTTGAGATAGAAGGCTGACAACGCTGCTGGTTATAATAAGACAAATGGCTTAACGTTGTCAACCTGAAAGGTAAACTGTTGTTTCTGGCCAGATCTCAAGGTAAGAAACTTTACAACAGATTCACAAATAATAAACTGTGTAAATTGTATACCAAGAGATAATGGCAGATATGAAAATGTTGAGTTTACACTATCATTTATTTTTTTTGGCATTTTATGCATGAAGGTAAAAAACCTTCTGTATGCAGCAGCCCCCCCCCAATACTTACCTGAGCCCCCTCTCCATCCAGCGATGTCCAAGAGAGCCTTGCCTCTCCAGGGACTCACACTCCTGACTGGCTTTTGGCAGCAGCAGGGGCCATTGGCTCCTGCTGCTTTCAATCACAGCCAGTGAGCTAATCAGGAGATGGAGAGGAAGAGGAGGCAGGGCCCAGTTGCAACTCTGTGTGTGAATGGACACTCAGAACCATGGCTCGGGAGCATGCTTGCTTGGGTGCCCCCGCAGAAAGCTGCTTGCTGTGGGGGAACTTGGCAGGAGGGAGGAGCCAGGAGCGGCGAGAAACCCGAGAAGAGCAAGATCCGAGATGCTCTGTGATAAAATATTGCACAGAGCAGGTATAACATGTTTGTTAGTAAAAAAAAAAAAAAAAAAAAAAAAAATCGCTTTAATAGCATGAATGAGCAGAAGAGTTGTAATAAAAAAAAGAAAGAAAATGGGACATACCCAGTGAACTAATTTGTAACATATCTTTTCTTTCAGATCCTTCCCCAGAAAGGTGATAATGTTCCCATATTATACCACACAAAGCTACCAGTATGAACTGCTAAGAAGATAATGCATTTTTCATGCATGTCAAAGTGAAGATTTTTTTTTATTATTATTTCTGCTGATTTCAACCAGTGTGACTGTATGTGTGTAGTGCTGGGGGGAGATAAATAAGGATTGCTAAGGTTGCAAAAGTCTGTGCACAATGTGAAATTCACACAAGATTAGTGGAAGCACAGAAAAAAACAGTATTCTGTGTACAGTGCAGTACTAAGCACAAAGCAGCTGTAACCTGTGGTTGTTTACTACTTGTTTTATATTTTTGTATACATGTGATGATGATGATGCTGTAAATTATATTGAAGCCATTTCATTGGTGACATTGCAATGTCACAGAACTGTATAAGAAAAGTCAAATCACGCTGTTTTTTTAATAAATGTATAAACCTCCTAATAGGTGTTTTTTTTGTTTTTAAATTAAGCATTTGGTTGTTTATGTTAAATTTACATTGATATGATAGTGTTGGTTCTCATGTGGTGTATTCTCTTTCCGTGCCCCCCATTATGGAGATATTCTGTCAAATATTAAATGCTGTCTTTGTCCCCACAGAGAAGATTTTGATTTTCCTCCTGTTCTTTTAAAAACAATAGTTTTTTCATCAACAGTGATTTTAATTATGCTTAAAGTACAACAATGAAAATGAAATAATATGCCTGGGGACTGTGGGAGTCACTTAGTCTGCTTGTAAAGTTGAGCATCTGTAGGATATACAGTATATAACATGCTGCAGCAAAAATTACATTACCAAAGGAAAAAAAGAATCAAATCCCATTTAAAATGACCCTCGTTTGCAATTGCCGACACCCGGCTAATGAAAATGAAAAAAACTAAAACAGGGTACAAGGGGCTAACATTTCAGCACAACCGCCTTGATCACAGCTCCCTTGTGAAGGGTGAGAAAGAGTTAAAAAGACTGAGACATTAAACATTTGAAAAACATTTAATAGCTGACAGACAAATATCTTCTTTTTAGAGCTGGTTCACACAGGGGCAACACGACTTCCAGCACGACTTTTGGGGGCAACTTGGACACGACTTGAGTATGAATAACAGCGCGACTTGAAGTGACTCAACATGACTTGGGGCGACTTACAACACGACTTGAAGTCGCCCCAGGCCAGGCGACTTTGGCCGTGGCCAATCAGAGAATAATGAGCTCTCAAGGGGGAACTCCACGCCAAATTTTAAATAAAAAAACAGCATGAGTTCCCCCTCCAGGAGCATACCAGGCCCTTAGGTCTGCTATGGATTTTAAGGGGAAGCCCCCCTATGCCGAAAAAACGGCGAGGGGGTCCCCCCAAAATCCATACCAGACCCTTATCCGAGCACGCAGCCTGGCCGGCCAGGAAAGGGAGTGGGGACGAGCGAGCACCCCCCCCCCCCCTACTGAACCGTACCAGGTCGCATGCCCTCAACATGGGGGGTTGGTGCTTTGGGGAAGGGGGGCACCCTGCGTCTTCTCCTGGGCTCCTCCGCTGTCTTCTTTCAGCTCTTTTACTAGCGGAGGAGCCCAGTCTCCTCTGTCCTTCTTCCTTGGTGACCCCACCCCTTGTAATGTCACCAGCCCAGCATGCACTAGTCTGTGACATTACAAGGGGGACAGGCTACTAGGTGACATTGCCAGACGGCCCAGCCCTTACCTATATAAGAACTGTCAAAGGGCAGAGAAGGCAGTTGGCGGGTGGTCATCCCAGAAGGCGGAGCGTTGCTTTTTTGTTTTGATGTTTCAGGTCTGGTGGGTAACGTGAATGATGGATTTACATTGAGGGTCACTACTTTTTTTATTTTTTAATAATTAGTCAAAAACTTGTCTCCCATTTTTATTTTTTTGTACACTTTTTGGTAAATGGGTAGGGTTACAATGTACCAGATACTCCTTCACATGGGGGTCGGCACCTGGGGGCCCCCTTGTTGCCCCCAAAGCACCCAGCCTCCTTCCCATGTTGAGAGCATGTGGCCTGGTATGGTTCAGGGGGCGCTGACCTGCCAGGCTGCATGCTTAGATAAGGGTGTGGTATGGGTTTTGGGGGAACCCCACTCCATTTGTTTTTTTCATTTTGGTGTCACGCCATTTTTCTTCTTTTTTTTTTTTCGTTAACAACCAGCTTACACTGTGCTCAGTGCATTGCAGGGTGTTCGGCGGGGTGAACACCCTGCAAATTCAGGTGTTTGGCTAACGGTCGAATAGAGCTTTCTTTTGATGGTATTTAATCACTGCTGGTTTTTTTTTTGCTAAATAAACAAAAACAAAAATACAGAAAATTTTTGTAAACAAAATGTGTTTTTCTTCCTTTCTGTTATAACATTTTGTAAATAATATCTCTTCAAAAATGTAGGCCAAAATGTACACTGCTACATTTCTTCGTCGAAAATAACCCAAATCAGTAAGAAAAACAGAAATGGAAGGCACGCACATCTAGTATATTACTTTCAGGGCTGAGCTCAACCCTTCCTTCTCTGAGCTGGCCGCTCAGCTGCCAGCTAATTGCCAGCTCCTATCTCGCCATAGTTACTCTCCTGTTGATGATATCCTGCTCATCAGTCCTGCCTACTTAAGCCGTCCAGCCCAGAGGATATCTGCCTTCACCTTGGTCAACATCACAGAGATTATCTCCTGAGTTCCTATTTAAAGATTTGCTTGGCTGACATCCCTTCTGGCTCCAGATCCTGCTTGCTGTTCCACTACACTGATCCCTAACTTTCTGGCTTGGCTAACTATCCGTTCCGGTTAGCGAACTTTGGCTAAGTTTTGACTATGTTTGTTCTATTTACTGATTTAAACAAGTGTGATTTAACTCTACTTCTGTCTCAGTCCGAGTTTATGGTTTCTGACATTTACCAGAGATAATTTAATAAAAATATTTTGTATAAAAATGGGTACTGACAAAATGCAACTGACAAAAGGCCATAAACACAGTGCATGGACATGCACAGAACACTGGGTACAGCTAACGCATTTCTAGGGTGCTTCCCCTTCCTCAGCGATAGGCCAAGCACACTATGTTTGCTTATAACTGTGAATTTTATGGTTATAAGCAACCATTTTTTCGGAATGAAAACTATTCATTTAGTGTTCACTATTGTGATTAGCTGTAGTCACATGGTACAGAGGGGCTGTGATTGGTCCTGTCTGTACCATATGATTACTGTGACCAATCACCATGCTTATCTCAAAAGTACGCAGTGAAAGGCATGTAACAAAGCTAGATACTGGGGAGATACTGTTTGATGTTAAGTTAGCCTGTGAAATATAAGAGTTATTCATATTTTTGTAGAGACTATACATTTAAAAAATTTGGGCAAAAAATTATAATTGCCCTAATTTTGTGGAGTCTATGACATGCGTGTCACTTTTGGGAGGGAACAGGGAATTCTCATTGAAATGCAATGCTCTCATTATTACTTTATAGCGTTTCTTGGACATAACTGAAGAAAATAGTGGCATATGTTAACTGGGTGTGTGGACTAATTAGACAGTTTTTTTTTTTCTTTGTCTATTTAATGTTTAGGTTAAGCTTGAGAAAGGTTTTAAATTCATAAACAGTGATAGGCTCCCTCTAAATGGTAAGGCATAAAAGGGATAGAGATTACTGCCAATAAACTATTGGGTATACAGGTTACATTGTTCCACAGTTAAATAGTTCTTCTGTGAAAAACAAATATAAAATGTGGTAGTGATCATGAACAAAGTAGCTGGCTGCACTGGTCTGGTGATACTGGGACTGGTGGGGTAGTGATCAAGAACGCTGTTACTACAGATGGCCTTGCGGTTCGCGGCAAATTTTGCTCGTTCGCGATTCGCCAAACCGGCGGACTTCTGGCGCTGTTCGCGGCCGCCATATTTGTTTACATTGTGAAGAAATTTGACCCATGACACATCCATCATGGGGTACAGGACAGCCAATTGAGACATTTTAGCACATGGACAATTGGACATACCCCCTACCTTATAAATAGACCTGATCTGGAGGCCATTTTACATTCTGTCTTTTGTCAGTGTAGGGACAGGACGCTGTGTGGAGCAGGGGCAGTTTTTTAATCACTAGCTATTACTATTAGGTCCACAAAGGTCCTTTTAAGGACTGGTATAGGTGTACAGTATATAGGGTTGTAATACACGTAGAATATACTTTCATTTAAGTATATTATGGTGCACTGCTGACTGCTGTGCTGCTGAGTGCTTGCTGACTGATTCTGCAGCTGTCTTTTATCAGTGTAGGGAGGGACAGTTTGGTGTTTGGAGCAGGGACAGTCTACAAATCACTAGCTACTAGGTCCACAAGGGTCCTTTTAAGGACTGGTATAGGTGTACAGTATATAGGGTTGTACACGTATAATATACTTTCTTTCAAATATAGAAAGCATATTATAGTGCACTGCACTGTTGTGCTGCTGACCGATTCTGCAGCTGTCGTTTCTCAGTGTAGGGAGGGACAGTTTGGTTTTCGGAGCAGGGGCAGTCTGCAATTCACTAGCTACTAGCTAGCTACTATTAGGTCCACAAAGGTCCTTTTAAGGACTGGTATAGGTGTACTATTTGGTGTGCAGTATATAGGTGTGTAATACACGTATAAAATACTTGCACATATAGAAAGCATAGTATAGTGCATTTCCACTGTGCAGCATTGTGACTGCTGAGTGGTTCTGCAGCGATACTACAAAGAGTGACAAACGCAATAAAAAAAAGTATTATAACTGGTGTGATAGACCAGTGGCCCCCAAAAACGACAGATTGAAGCGGGGTGTTATATACCTTCTTCCACATACATACTGCCCTTCTCTAGAGACTTTTGTCACAGGGTCATTTAAAAAATGACAGGCATAGGAAGAGGCAGGCCCTTCCGCAGGGCTGGTAGGGGTAGGGCAGGAGCAACAGACTTGAGCCAAAGTGGCAAATTGCAGAAGGTGCATGCGATTACGTCAAAGGATGCACCATACTTGGTTGAGTGGCTCACTCAGCCTTACTCTTCTGCACCCTCCTCATCCTCTCGATCTGCACCCTCTTCTACACTCTCTGCTGTGTGCACCCCCAAAGACACTACCACCAACACCACCACCATATACCCTCTGCTTGAGTCACAGGAATTATTTTCCGATCCATCACAAGATATTGACAATGCGCAGCCACTCTTGGCATTGTATCAGGAAGAGGAGGTAGTAACAACCGCCACTCAGCAGTCTGACGACAGTACCCAGATCAGCCCAAGGAGGAGGTTGGTCCCCGGTGTTGCTGCCTACTCCGAGATCTCTAATTATAACGGTGGGGAAGGTAACGTTGATGATGACGTGTCTAGGGGTGTCACGTGGGTGCCCACAAGAGAGGAAGAGGAGGGAAGTTCAGAGGGAGATATGGACCAGCAGATAGGGAGGAGAAGCAGGCGGAACAAAGCAGACTGCTAATGTATCAGGAGCGAGGCATCAACCATGTACGGTCACATCTGGCGCTCCCAGGACGCCGGCACATGGCTCCACAGTGTGGGCTTTTTTTTTATGTGTCCACTGCTGACAATAGTGTTGCCATCTGCAACCTTTGCAGTCAACGCATAAGTCGCGGTAAGCCCAACACTCACCTAGGGACGACCACCTTAAGAAGGCACATGATCTGCCATCACCGAGCCCAGTGGGAGCAACAGAACCCAAAAAGCCACACTCCAGGCTCTCACTGTCCAGCCTCGTCTTCTACTTCTCCTTCTCCTCTCTCCTCACAATTATCCTCCACTCCACCTTCCATCATGCCATCCTCACGTTTTTCTGGAAAAAGGCAGACTTCCGTGGGCCAAATGTTGGAGCGTAAAAAAAAATGATGACGCCGGATAACCCTCTTGCCCAACGGTTGATGGCTGGCTTGTCAGAACTGATAGCCCGCCAACTACTGCCATATAAACTGGTGGACTCGGAGGCCTTTCGAAAATTTGTGGCCATTGGAACAGCACAATGGAATGTCCCAGGAAGGAGGTATTTTCTCATAGAAGGGCATCCCAGAGCTATATGGCCATGTTCAGCGGCAAGTGAATGTATCTCTGGCACACAGTGTCAGTGCCAAGATACATCTGACCACAGACACGTGGTCTAGCAAACACGGGCAGGGAAGTTATATAACTTTTACTGCCCACTAGGTGAACCTTCTGACGGCCGTCAAGCATGTAACCCATGGCACCCGTGTAGATTAGGTTTTACCGCCACGGATTGCATGTAGGCCTGCCTCTTCTTCTTCTCCTCCTCCTACTCCATCCTCCTCCCTCTCCTCCTCGGCTGACTCCTCCTTTTCCGCTGCTAGCGTCTCTTCCGCCGAGCCGCCCAAGCTCCCCAGAACCTTTTCGATATGCCAGGTGAGACGTTGCCATGCTGTGCTGCGTCTGTTGTGCCTGGAAGCCAAGAGCCACACTGGCCCTGCACTCCTTTCAGCTTTGCGTTCACAGGAAAATCAGTGGCTAACACCGCTCAATTTCACAGTTGGTAAAGTGGTGTGTGACAACGGTGCCAATCTGCTTAGCGAATTGAAACAGGGCAAAATTACGCACCTGCCATGCATGGCACACGTCTTAAACTTGGTCGTGCAGCAATTCATTGTCAAATACCCTGGGGTCCAGGACATATTGCGGCAGGCAAGGAAAATCTCGACCCATTTCAGAAGATCTTACACGGCCATGGTTCGCCTTGCTGACATTCAGTGGCAACACAATCTGCGGTCAGACGTCTTATTTGCAATTGCCCAACGTGATGGAACTCAACCTTCTATATGCTTGATAGGCTGCTCCAGCAGAAACATGCAGTTAATGACTATCTGTACGAATGCTGTGGCTGGGGAGCTTGGTTTTTTTCACCGCTCCAGTGGCTGCTTATGTGCGACACATGCAGACTTCTGTGGCCATTTGATGAGATCACCAAACTGGTCAGTCGCAGCCAAGGCGCCATCAGTGACATCATACCTTATGCCTTCTTTATGGAGCGTGCATTGCGTCGTGTCATTGATCAAGCTGTGGAAGAGCAGGAAAATGAGGAAGTCGCAATGCTGGATGAATTCCCGGGGGGGGGGGCTACTCTGAGACAAGTTAACAACAGGAGTCTGAAGAGGAGTCAGAGGAGGATGGTGCGGGGCGGATGAGGAGGAGCAAGAAGAGCATGCTTTAAACTTTTCTGGGATCCCTGTTGCTGTGCGTGGATGGGGAGAGGAGAACGAGGAGGACGACATTATCCTGGATTATGAGCAGGAGCCAGGCCACCACACCGCTTCCAGTTTAGTGCAAATGGGGGCCTTCATGCTCCAGTGTTTTAACAGGGACCCCTGTATAAAAAGCATAAAGGTCAAGGACCAGTACTGGGTGGCAATGTACTTAGACCCCCGGTACAAACACAAAATAGCGGAAATGTTACCACCATCACAGAGGGCTGTCAGACTGGAGGACTTACAGGCCTTGCTTCAAGAAATGCTGCATTCTGCTTTTGCGTGTGCTGGCAGAGGAGGAATTCCCACTCCCAGAAAAAGAGTTGCAGGTACCAATCCAACAGCACCTACAAGAAGAGGGCAGTTTGAAGATGTGTTGGTGACTTCTGATATGAGGTCATTCTTTCAGCCGACTCATCGACAGGTCTCATCCGGATCCAGCATCAGGAAACGCCTAGACAGACAGGTGTCCGACTGCATCAGGTTAACGGCCGATGTGGATGCTCTGAGGAGTGACGAACCCCTGGACTACTGGGTGGGCAGGCTTGACCTCTGGCCAGAGCTTGCCCAATTTGCAATGGAACTGTTGGCTTGCCCCTCGCCCAGTGTCCTGTCCGAAAAGGATGTTCAGCGCAGCAGGGGGGTTCGTGACCGATAAGCGCACTCGCCTAGCTCACGACCGTGTTGACTACCTCACATTTATAAAAATGAATGATGCATGGATCTCGGAGGAATTCAACATGTGACCAGTAGACCATATACTGTATATGCATAACTCTATAAACGATTTATTTAATTGAGCACACGGACCTTTTTTCTACATTTGGCTCACTTCCTTGTACAAAAAAAAGCACACCGTACTATATGCCTGTATCCTCCTGTTTGAAGAGGTTGAGCTGTGTCATATTTTTGGGTCCCGCAGCAAGTTGCTGGTATCAGTGCTGCTGTCAGTGCTCTCTATCTCAGTGCTGGTGTCAGTGCTCTCTCTCTCTATCTCGGTGCTGGTGTGGTGTCAGTGCTCTCTATCTCGGTGCTGGTGTGGTCTCAGTGCTCTCTATCTCGCTGCTGGTGTCAGTGCTCTCTCTCTCTGTCTCGGTGCTGGTGTCAGTGCTCTCTATCTTGGTGCTGGTGTCAGTGCTCTCTCTCTCTGTCTCGGTGCTGGTGTGGTGTCAGTGCTCTCTATCATGGTGCTGGTGTGGTCTCAGTGCTCTCTATCATGGTGCTGGTGTCAGTGCTCTCTATCACGGTGCTGGTGTCAGTGCTCTCTATCACGGTGCTGGTGTCAGTGCTCTCTATCACGGTGCTGGTGTGGTAGAGAGTGCTCTCTATCTCGCTGCTGGTGCCAGTGCTCTCTCTCTATCTCAGTGCTCTCTATCTCAGTGCTGGTGTCAGTGCTCTCTCTCTATCCCGGTGCTGGTGGGGTGTCAGTGCTCTCTATCACGGTGCTGGTGTGGTCTCAGTGCTCTCTATCATGGTGCTGATGTCAGTGCTCTCAATCCCGGTGCTGGTGTCAGTGCTCTCTATCATGGTGCTGGTGCAGTGCTCTCTATCTCGCTGCTGGTGTCAGTGCTCTCTCTCTCGCTGCTGGTGTCAGTGCTCTCTCTCTATCTCGGTGCTGGTGTGGTCTCAGTGCTCTCTATCTCGCTGCTGGTGTCAGTGCTCTCTCTCTCTGTCTCGGTGCTGGTGTCAGTGCTCTCTATCTTGGTGCTGGTGTCAGTGCTCTCTCTCTCTGTCTCGGTGCTGGTGTGGTGTCAGTGCTCTCTATCATGGTGCTGGTGTGGTCTCAGTGCTCTCTATCATGGTGCTGGTGTCAGTGCTCTCTATCACGGTGCTGGTGTCAGTGCTCTCTATCACGGTGCTGGTGTCAGTGCTCTCTATCACGGTGCTGGTGTGGTAGAGAGTGCTCTCTATCTCGCTGCTGGTGCCAGTGCTCTCTCTCTATCTCAGTGCTCTCTATCTCAGTGCTGGTGTCAGTGCTCTCTCTCTATCCCGGTGCTGGTGGGGTGTCAGTGCTCTCTATCACGGTGCTGGTGTGGTCTCAGTGCTCTCTATCATGGTGCTGATGTCAGTGCTCTCAATCCCGGTGCTGGTGTCAGTGCTCTCTATCATGGTGCTGGTGCAGTGCTCTCTATCTCGCTGCTGGTGTCAGTGCTCTCTCTCTCGCTGCTGGTGTCAGTGCTCTCTCTCTATCTCGGTGCCCCCAGTAGAGTCCGTCCTTACATCAGGTGCCCCAAGCAGAGTCCCTCCCTACACAAAGTGCCCCCAGCAGAGTCCCTCCTTACACAAGGTGTCCCCAGCAGAGATCCTCCTTACATCAAGTGCCCCAAGCAGAGTCCCTCCTTACATCAATTGCCCCAGCAGAGTCTCTTCTTACATCAGGTGCCCCAGTAGAGTTCCTCCTTACATCCGGTATCCCCAGTAGAGTCCCTCCTTACACCCGGTGTCCCGAGTAGAGTCCCTCATTACATCAGGTGCGCCCAACAGAGTCCCTCCTTACACAAGGTGCCCCCAGCAGATTCTCTCCTTACATGCGGTGTCCCCAGTAGAGTCCCTCCTTACACCCCGTGTCCCCAGCAGAGTCCCTCCTTACACCCCGTGTCCCCAGCAGAGTCCCTCCTTACACCCCGTGTCCCCAGCAGAGTCCCTCCTTACACAAGGTGTCCCCAGTAGAGTCCTTTCTTACATCACATGCACCCCCAGAGTCCCTCTTTACATGAAGTGTCCCCAGTAGAGTTCCTCCTTACATCAGGTGCCCCCAGCAGAGTCCTTGTTACATCAGGTACCCCCAGCAGGATCTCTCCTTACATGAGGTGCCCCCAGCAGAGTCCCTCCTTACATCTGGTGTACCCAGTAGAGTCCCTCCTTGCACCCGCTGTCCCCAATAGAGTCCCTTTCACACCCACTGTCCCCATTAGAGTCCCTTTCACACCCGCTGTCCCCATTAGAGTCCCTCCCTACATCAGGTTGCACCAGAAAAGTTCCTCCGTACATCAGGTGCCCCCCAGTGGAGTCTATCCTTACATCAGGTGCCTCAGTGGAGTCCCTTCTTACTGCCAATGTCCCCAGTAAAGTCCATCCCTGCATCAGGAGTCCCCAGCAGAGTCCCTCCTAACACTCGGTTTCCCCAATAGAGTCCCTCCTTACATCAAGTGCCCCCAGTAGAGTCCCTCCTTACACAAGGTGTCCCCAGTAGAGTCCCTCCTTACATCAGGTGCCCCAAGCAGAGTCCCTCCTTACACCAAGTACCCCCAGCAGAGTCCCTCCTTACATGAGGTGTCCCCAGCAGAGTCCCTCCTTACACAAGGTGTCCCCAGCAGGGTCCCTCCTTACATCAAGTGCCCCAAGCAGAGTCCCTCCTTACATCAATTGCCCCCCAGCAAAGTCTCTCCTTACATCAGGTGCCCCAGTAGAGTTCCTCGTTACATCCGGTATCCCCAGTAGAGTCCCTCCTTACGTGAGGTGTACACAGTAGAGTCCCTTCTTACATCACATGTGCCCCCAGAGCCCCTCCTTACACGAGGTGTCCCCAATAGAGTCCCTCCTTACATCACAAGTGCCCTCGAGTCCCTCCTTACATTACAGGTGCCCCCAGAGTCCCTCTTTACATGAAGTGTCCCCAGTAGAGTCCCTCCATACATCAGGTGCCCCCAGTAGAGTCCCTCCTTACACAAGGTGCCCCAGAGTCCCTCCTTACACAAGGTGTCCCCAGTAGAGACCCTCCTTACACAAGGTGTCCCTAGTAGAATCCCTCCTTACACAAGGTGTCTCAGTAGAGTCCCTCCTTACATCACATGTGCCCCCAGAGTCCCTCCTTATACAAGGTGTCCCCGGTAGAGTCCCTCCTTACATCACAGGTGCCCCTAGAGTTCCTCCTTACATCACAGGTGCCCCCAGAGTCCCTCTTTACATTACAGGTGCCCCCAGAGTCCCTCTTTACATTGCAGGTACCCCCAGAGTGTCCTGCATGCTTTAATCTCCGCCTTTACAGAAGATCATCTCTCTCTGTCTTGGAGGCAGAGCTTGACAGGCCTCTTTCTCCCTGTGTGTTCAGTGCAGAGGGGAGGGACCTCCAATCCATGCAGCTAACCGGCTTTACAAACAAATTATATACACCGAAAGAAGAAGCCGATTAGGTGCATGGATCAGAGGCCTCTCCCCTCTCCATATAACACACATGGTGCCAAAAACAGTCCCGATTATTCCCAGGACAAAATATAAAAATTGGATTTTGAATGGGACGCGCTCAGATCGGAACGAGGGTCCAATTTTCGGGATTGTCCTGGGAAAATTGGGACTGTCGGCAAGTATGCATGTGCTCACCAACAAGTTGAAAATGCATAAAAAAAATGCATGAAAGTGCACAATACTATATGTACATTTTCATATACTTTAGTGGCCAGAAAACACATAAATGAATCTAAAAATAAGACATAGAGATGTGAACAGCCTCACAATGTATTTTTGTGACGCATCCATTTTTATGCATTACAAAATGCACATAAAAACACAAAGGTGTGAACCAGGCCTTACATGGAGGTATCTAGGTACCAAATTTAAATGACAAACTGACTAGTTAATATCCCCTGAATCAGGGGAGGGCTGGCAGCCTTAGGCCTGGGGGACAAGTCCAGTCAAGTGGCCGATTTAATCACCAAATTAGCTACACATTGCAGGCACAGAGAGAGAAATCGCTTCACATTGCCTGCACAGAGAGAGAAATCGCTTCACATTGCCTGAACAGAGAGAGAAATCGCTCCACATTGCAGGCACAGAGAGAGAAATCGCTCCACATTGCCCACACAGAGAGAGAAATTGCTCCACATTGCAGGCACAGAGAGAGAAATCGCTTCACATTGACTGCACAGAGAGAGAAATCGCTTCACATTGACTGCACAGAGAGAGAAATCTCTCCACATTGCAGGCACAGAGAGAGAAATCGCTCCACATTGCCTGCACAGAGAGAGAAATCGCTTCACTTTGCCTGCACAGAGAGAGAAATCGCTTCACATTGCAGGCACAGAGAGAGAAATCGCTTCACATTGCAGGCACAGGGAGAGAAAAATCGCTTCACATTGCAGGCACAGAGAGAGAGAAATCGCTTCACATTGCAGGCACAGAGAGAGAAATCGCTTCACATTGCAGGCACAGAGAGAGAAAAATCGCTTCACATTGCAGGCACAGAGAGAGAGAAATCGCTTCACATTGCAGGCACAGAGAGAGAAATCGCTTCACATTGCAGGCACAACGAGAGAGAAATCACTTCACATTGCAGGCACAGAGAGAGGGAAATCACTTCACATTGCCTGCACAGAGAGAGCAATCGCTTCACATTGCCTGCACATAGAGAGAAATCGCTCCACATTGCAGGCACAGAAAGAGAAATCGCTCCACATTGCAGGTACAGAGAGAGAAATCTCTTCACATTGCCTGCACAGAGAGAGAAATCGCTTCACATTGCAGGTACAGAGAGAGAAATTGCTTCACATTGCAGGCACAGAGAGAGAAAAATCACTTCACATTGCAGGCACAGGTGTCCTTTTATGAAGCAGTGAAATCTATTCACTGCTTCATTCTCCGGCATTCACATAGGAGATCTTTCTCCTCTGTGTGCCACTTTATGAAGCGGAGTAGATCGCTTCACCCTTGGAGGAGTGAAGTGATCTACAAACGCTTCTAACACTGGAGAACAGCCCCTAATACTGGAATCTCGTGAGACTTTACGAGATTACAGTACTAGAAATTCACAGATACACAGAGATGTCAATTTATTAAGCAGTGATAAATTATCACAGCTCAATACACTGACACGCGGTGTGATTAATGTTAGTGAAATAAAGCGTCCCCCTACATAATACATACATGTATACACACACAGACATTATATATACATGTATATACACACACATTATATATATATATACACATTATATATATATATGTATATATATGTATACACATACATATGACAGGGGGACATGGTTACAGTGTTGGGGGGTCTGAACGAGGCATAAGGAAGTTAATTATCTTCCTCTTTCCTCCTCAGATCCCCCCACATTCCCTCTTCCATTTTTTACGCTATCCTAGGACGACTATTCCAGATCACAGCCAGACTTCTTTTCTAAGCGGAGACCTCCACCTTAAGTAAAGGCAGCTGGAACAGCCAGCAACGGAATACAACAACTCCTTCCGCATCCATATAGGCATCCCCTGATCAACTTGCGCGCTAATAGCCTCAAGCACGGCGGCAAGTCTGATACCTAGCCCCACCTCAGGATCAATACCCTGATCAGGATCATCATCTTAGGCCCATAGTACCATCAACAGCATCCACAAACCATGTGCTACTTCAAATACTCAGCTGAAGTTCTGCACAGACTAAGGAACATCAACACCACATTGCCATCTTCCATACAAAAAATACTTCAAAGAGAACAACTATTAAAAACCGGACGACAAGCAGCTCCCAACCACAGGAAGACATCTACTCGACCACTACAATTAGATTGCGCCTTGATTAACGCCAGGTCTGCAGTCAAACATAGACTGGAAGTACACGACTTCATCATTGAGAACAATGTAGATTGTCTCTTCATCACCGAAAGCTGGTTAACCTCTGACTGCAACACCATCCTCACCGAATTGGTGCCGGAAAACTACAGGATCCTAACCGAACACCGGATAGGGAAAAAAGGAGGAGGCCTAGCAGTGATCTTTAAAGGTCACCTGGATCTCACTAAACCATCATCTCAGAACCCAGTGTCTTTTATGGAAACCCTGACGCTACATTTTCAACCAACACCCCATGACACCACTCATATTCTACTGTGCTACAGACCACCGGGACCAAAGTCCAATCTTCTTACACCCCTCACGGAATCCTTTGCAATGCACACCCTAAAATTCAAAAATTTCCTGGCACTCGGAGATTTCAACCTTTGGGCAAACGAGCCTAAAGACCCCATCGCGACTGCCTGCATCAATCAACTAGAAGAACTGGGTCTTCAGCAACTGATAAAGACTCCCACGCATGGGTCAGGACACACCCTGGACCTCATTTTCAAACAGAACATCGACGTCAACATATGCGACAACATAACTCTGCCATGGACGGATCACCACGCCATCAAATTCAAAATCACTACCAACATCACCAAGGCAAAACGGAAACCTGTAACAACGCACTGGACCAGATCGCATAAAAAACTGTACTCCGAAGCCTTCAAAACCACTCTGTCCAAAAAAATATCTACAATAACCTTAAACCACTCTACGGAGGAAACACTCAACTCCCTGAACAAGGCATTACTGCAATCAGCAGACTCGGTAGCACCAAAACGCAGGGCTCTCATCAGGAAGAAAAATGCTGGATGGTTTAATAGCTCCCTCTCCGTACTAAAGCAAGAACGCAGAAGAGCGGAAAGAACATGGAGAAGAAATCCCACCGAGGAAAACCTATTTAACTACAAAGGTCTGACAGAGAATTATCGGAAAGCAGTCTTCAAAGCCAAAAAGGACCACTTCTCATATACAATCTCAACGGCCGCAAACCAACCACGGGAACTGTTTAAACTGGTTAATCAATCAATGAATCCGGTGTGCCTAGAACCCCCAGAAAGCGAATCCCAGGATTACTGTGACAAACTGTCAGATTTTTTCATCGATAAAGTCAAAACCATCAGGGAAACAATTTGTCAGAAGAAAACATCCGACCTCAGCCAGCAAATACATAAAGAGGATGTCCGCACCAACATACCGCAACCGCCAAAATTTTCACTATCCCCAATTACCGTAGACACCGCAAAAAACATCATTAATAAACTGCGTGACAGTACCTCACCTATTGACATCATCCCCACAAAACTACTGAAAGAATGCTCCGACATCGTGGCTCCAACCATAACCCACCTCATAAACCGATCATTCCACGAAGGGATTGTTCCCAGCATCCTCAAACAAGGCATCGTCAAACCTCTACTCAAGAAACCAAACCTGGACCCTCAGGATCCAAACAACCGTAGGCCAATTACAAGCCTCAACACCATTTCTAAGATCATGGAGAAAGCTGTAGTACATCAGCTACAACTTCACCTGGATACTCACAAACTCCTGGACCCGCTGCAATCAGGCTTCCGCCCGGGTCATGGAACAGAAACAGCTCTCCTCAAGATTTGGGATGACGCCCTCGAAGCGGCAGATGACAGAGAGCCGTGTCTCCTCGTACTGCTAGACCTAAGTGCAGCGTTTGATACAGTAGATCACAATACTCTACTCGTCCGCCTCACAGAAGTAGCCGGAGTCCAAGACATAGATCTCCATTGGTTCGCGTCCTTCCTAGGAAATCGGTCACAGACAGTGAAACTAGGAAAATTCCTCTCCGAAACTCGGGCAGTCACCTGCGGAGTCCCTCAAGGCTCTCCGTTGTCACCCGTTCTCTTCAACATTTACATTCGCCCACTCCTTCAAATCATCAGATGCTCAGATCTCTGCTTCCACTCTTACGCTGACGACACGCAACTTTATTTCCGGATCAATGGAAAAAAAGATCACCAACAACAACTTGAAAACTGCCTCAAATCAATAGAGGACTGGATGACCACCAACTCCCTCCAGCTGAACCAATCAAAGACAGAGCTTCTTATCTTACACCCAAATCATAAGCCCGCAACCAAAACCTCCTGGTCTCCACCAACCGTCTTTGGGCAGACTATCTCCCCAAAGACCAAAGCGAAGAGTCTCGGGGTTATTTTAGACGCACAAATGTCAATGGATGCGCAAATAGGAGCAGTAGTCAGTCGATCTCACCATCTGCTGCGCATGCTTCGCAGACTCATCCCTTTTATCCCAAAGAATGACAAAGCAGTGGTAGTTGGAAGAATCATTAATTCACGACTGGACTACGCAAACTCGCTTTACATAGGATTACCACAATATCAACTTGCGCGATTACAACTGATCCAAAACACGGCGGCAAGGCTGATAACAGGAAAAAAACCCTGGGAATCCATTTCTCCTTCACTGAGGAGCTTACATTGGCTAACCGTAAAAAATCGGATCACGTTCAAGACCCTTTGCCTCACCCACAAATGCGTGCATAGAGAAGCTCCGCAATACCTAATGGAGAAAATAAATCATTACACACCAAACCGCAGTCTTCGATCAGCCAACAAAAACCTCCTCCTCGTGCCCAAAGCCCGGTATAAATCCAAGGGGGATCGGAGATTCGCTGTCCAAGGGCCTCGGCTATGGAATGCTCTACCAATAAACATCCGCCTGGAAGAAAATCACCTGGCTTTTAGGAAAAAACTCAAGACCTTCCTCTTTTAGCAGATGATCAAAGCTCGCCACAGCGCCTAGAGGCGATTCAGTTCGCATTGTGCGCTATATAAGTATTTCATTCATTCATTCATTCACTCCCCAGTTCTCCACCTCTGAGCTGGTGAATCGGGGAGTGTGAATTCTGACACAGATCACCAGTGAAGCGCTGAGATCGCAGCTTCATAAAGTGACCGTTACTGTGTCATTCTATGAGGATTCTCAGTGTGTGGAGATAATCGGCGGGAGAACAAGTTCAAACACTTCTCCCCCGATTATCTCTGGTTTATATACTGTTTATGGGCTGGGATCAGCGGCGATCCTCTGGATCTCCACTGATCACTGCTTCATAAACGGACACCATAGAGAGAGGTAAATCACTTCACATTGCAGGCACAGAGAGAGAGAAATCGCTTCACATTGCAGGCACAGAGAGAGAGAAATCACTTCACATTGCAGGCACAGAGAGAGAAATCTCTCCACATTGCATGCACAGAGAGAGAAATCTCTCCACATTGCATGCACAGAGAGAGAAATCGCTTCACATTGCAGGCACAGAGAGAGGGAAATCACTTCACATTGGAGGCACAGAGAGAGAGAAATCGCTTCACATTGCAGGCACAGAGAGAGGCAAATCACTTCACATTGCAGGCACAGAGAGAGAGAAATCGCTTCACATTGCAGGCACAGAGAGAGGTAAATCACTTCACATTGCAGGCACAGAGAGAGAGAAATCGCTTCACATTGCAGGCACAGAGAGAGGTAAATCGCTTCACATTGCAGGCACAGAGAGAGAGAAATCGCTTCACATTGCAGGCACAGAGAGAGAGAAATCGCTTCACATTGCAGGCACAGAGAGAGAGAAATCGCTTCACATTGCAGGCACAGAGAGAGAGACTGCTCCATATTGCATTTTCTCTGTGGAAGCAATGTTGGGAAGTCTCTCTTTCTGTACAGGCCAGTGCACCAACCCATAGGGTCGGATTAAGGGCACCGTGAGCCTAGTGCAGCAGTGAAGCAGCTTTAGAAGTGGCAAGGATACGATGTAAATAACATCGTATCCCAGCTCTCCCCTTACTAGGCACCATTGTGCATCTCTAAGAGCCTGTGCTGGCTTGTGCCCAGACTTGGTCGCAGCCGCACAGGTGTAATGCTAGGGAAGCCTGGCATTTGATTACCAAGCTTCTGTGTTGTGTGTTGGTGTGTGCTCTTAGGCAGGGGTGGGCTGGGCTGGGGGGCAGGGATGCAATTGCCCCCTGGGCTGCTCTGATATGCTGTGGCAAAGGCTGCAATGCCATCAGCTCAAGAGCACACATGCGCAGATCTTGAGTTGGCCGAGTCCAGTACTGTGATCCAGCGTTGTCTTCATGTCAGGGCTGACAGTCTGTGTTACACAGCACAGCCCCGCCCAGCCCCTCCCTACTCCACACCATTGGCTGGCAGAGGCTGTACCTGCTTCTTTCCCCGCCCACACTCCGGGGCAGCCCCTGTGCTGTCTGTGAAGAGAATGTGTGGGGCGGGAAAGTTCAATCTGAGCAGTCGGCTGGAATCCAGTGAGGTTCCTGGGAGGCCGAGACCATCCAAGTAAATGAGCTCCTCCCTCCCCCTCTCTGCAGCCAAAGAGGTTTTTTTTTCCTAGCAGCCTGAGCAGTACCTCCTAGGTGGTATGATATGGGCTCACACTGGCATGCTGCGGTTTGGCTGCAGTGCTGGTGTCCTGGCAGTCTTCCTGCATGTTGCCCCTGGTCCCATAGAGGCTGCACATTTTACTGCTTCCCTGCATTACACCTGTGTGACTGAGACCAAGTCTGGGCACAAGCTAGCACAGGCTCCTGGAAACATAGGAGGGTGGCCAGTAAGAGGAGAGCTGGGATATGACATTACTTGCCTCATATCCCTGCCACTCCTAAACCTGCTCCACTGCAGCACCAGGCCCACGATGCCCTTAATCTGGCTGGTGCTCCGGTGTGCACCTGCATGTGCTTTTCTCACTACCCGCAACTGACACAGGAGGAGCCTGCACCCTGGTGAATCTGGTGGTCATGCCAGGGAGAAAGCAGGATGTGCGTGTTTAGCCTGCTGAACTCATTGTGACTTTAGTCTTCATCTTCCTGCAGTCTTATTGATCTTTGTACTGGGTATGGGGAAGGGGCAAGCTCTTCTTCTCAGTCTCTCTGGGGGCAATCATGCAGTCTCTATCTGAGGGACTGCTCCAAAAAGATTGCCCCCACAGGGAGGGACCGCTTCACATTGCCTGCACAGATAGTGACTGCTTCACACTGCCTGCACAGAGAGTAATTGCTTTACACTGCCTGCACAGAGAGTGACTGCTTCACACTGCCTGCACAGAGAGTAATTGCTTTACACTGCCTGCACAGAGAGTGACTGCTTCACACTGCCTGCACAGAGAAAGTGACTGCTTCACACTGCCTGCACAGAGAAAGTGACTGCTTCACACTGCCTGCACAGAGAGAGTGACCGCTTCACACTGCCTGCACAGAGAGAGTGACTGCTGCACACTGCCTACACAGAGAGTGACCGCTTCACACTGCCTGCCTGCACAGAGAGAGTGACCGCTTCACACTGCCTGCACAGAGAGAGTGACCGCTTCACACTGCCTGCACAGAGAGAGTGACCGCTTCACACTGCCTGCACAGAGAGAGTGACCGCTTCACACTGCCTGCACAGAGAGAGTGACTGCTTCACACTGCCTACACAGAGAGTGACCGCTTCACACTGCCTGCCTGCACAGAGAGAGTGACCGCTTCACACTGCCTGCACAGAGAGAGTGACCGCTTCACACTGCCTGCACAGAGAGAGTGACCGCTTCACACTGCCTGCACAGAGAGAGTGACTGCTTCACACTGCCTGCACAGAGAGAGTGGCCGCTTCACACTGCCTGCACAGAGAGAGTGACCGCTTCACACTGCCTGCACAGAGAGTGACTGCTTCACACTGCCTGCACAGAGAGAGTGACCGCTTCACACTGCCTGCACAGAGAGAGTGACCGCTTCACACTGCCTGCACAGAGAGAGTGACCGCTTCACACTGCCTGCACAGAGAGAGTGACCGCTTCACACTGCCTGCACAGAGAGAATGACCGCTTCACACTGACTGCACAGAGAGAGTGACCGCTCCACATTGCCTGCACACAGAGTGACCGCTCCACACTGCCTGCACACAGAGTGACTGCTCCACACTGCCTGCACACAGAGTGACTGCTCCACACTGCCTGCACAGAGAGAGTGACTGCTTCACACTGCCTGCACAGAGAGAGTGACTGCTTCACACTGCCTGCACAAAGAGTAATTGCTTTACACTGCCTGCACAGAGAGTGACCGCTTCACACTACCTGCACAGAGAAAGTGACTGCTTCACACTGCCTACACAGAGAGTGACTGCTTCACACTGCCTGCACAGAGAGAGTGACCGTTTCACACTGCCTGCACAGAGAGAGTGACCGCTTCACACTGCCCGCACAGAGAGTGACCGCTTCACACTGCCCGCACAGAGAGAGTGACCGCTTCACACTGCCTGCACAGAGAGAGTGACCGCTTCACACTGCCTGCACAGAGAGAGTGACCGCTTCACACTGCCTGCACAGAGAGTGACTGCTTCACACTGCCTGCACAGAGAGTGACCGCTTCACACAGCCTGCACAGAGAGAGTGACCGCTTCACACTGCCTACACAGAGAGTGACTGCTTCACACTGCCTACACAGAGAGTGACTGCTTCACACTGCCTGCACGGAGAGTGACTGCTTCACACTGCGTGCACGGAGAGTGACTGCTTCACACTGCCTGCACGGAGAGTGACTGCTTTACACTGCCTGCACGGAGAGTTACTGCTTCACACTGCCTGCACAGAGAGGGTGACCGCTTCACACTGCCTGCACAGAGAGAGTGACCGCTCCACACTGCCTGCACACAGAGTGACCGCTCCACACTGCCTGCACACAGAGTGACCGCTCCACACTGCCTGCACACAGAATGAGGCCGCGTACACACGCGGGGACTGTTCGCTCAACTTTGTCCGTCAAACAGTTTCAGCGGACAGTCCGCTCAAAATTAGCATGGACGGACTTGCCCACACACGACGAACGAACAGTCCGCTGAAACCGTGCGCGATGACGTGAACGGCACGTTTGACGGGACTAGAAAACTACGTCCTATACACTGCAATGCAACCTTCGGCGTGTAAATTCTTTCTGAGCATGCGCGAGACTTAGTTTGACGAACAAGCCTACACACGGGCGGACTGTCCGCTCAAACCAAGTTTCAGCGGACAGTTTTTCGGAATTTCCGAAAAACTTTGTTCGTCAGACTGTCCGCTGAAACTGTCCGCTGAAAGCCCACACACGAGCGGACTGTCCGCCGAAACACTGTTCAGCGGACAAAGTTGAGCGAACAGTCCCCGCGTGTGTACGCGGCCTGACTGCTTCACACTGCCTGCACAGAGAGAGTGACTGCTTCACACTGCCTGCACAGAGAGAGTGACTGCTTCACACTGCCTGCACAGAGAGTAATTGCTTTACACTGCCTGCACAGAGAGTGACCGCTTCACACTACCTGCACAGAGAAAGTGACTGCTTCACACTGCCTACACAGAGAGTGACTGCTTCACACTGCCTGCACAGAGAGAGTGACCGCTTCACACTGCCCGCACAGAGAGTGACTGCTTCACACTGCCCGCACAGAGAGTGACTGCTTCACACTGCCTGCACAGAGAGAGTGACCGCGTCACACTGCCTGCACAGAGAAAGTGACCGCTTCACACTGCCCGCACAGAGAGTGACTGCTTCACACTGCCTGCACAGAGAGAGTGACCGCTTCACACTGCCCGCACAGAGAGTGACTGCTTCACACTGCCCGCACAGAGAGTGACTGCTTCACACTGCCTGCACAGAGAGAGTGACCGCGTCACACTGCCTGCACAGAGAAAGTGACCGCTTCACACTGCCCGCACAGAGAGTGACTGCTTCACACTGCCTGCACAGAGAGAGTGACCGCTTCACACTGCCTGCACAGAGAGTGACCGCTTCACACTGCCTGCACAGAGAGTGACCGCTTCACACTGCTTGCACAAAGAGTGACTGCTTCACACTGCCTGCAAAGAGAGAGTGACCGCTTCACACTGCCTGCACAGAGAAAGTGACTGTTTCACACTGCCTGCACAGAGAGTGAGCGCTTCACACTGCCTGCACAGAGAGAGTGAGCGCTTCACACTGCCTGCACAGAGAGAGTGGCCGCTTCACACTGCCTGCACAGAGAAAGTGACCGCTTCACACTGCCTACACAGAGAGTGACTGCTTCACACTGCCTACACAGAGAGTGACTGCTTCACACTGCCTACACAGAGAGTGACTGCTTCACACTGCCTACACAGAGAGTGACTGCTTCACACTGCCTGCACAGAGATAGTGACTGCTTCACACTGCCTGCACAGAGAGTGACCGCCTCACACTGCCTGCACAGAGAGAGTGACCGCTTCACACTGCCTGCACAGAGAGAGTGACTGCTTCACACTGCCTGCACAGAGAGTGACCACTTCACACTGCTTGCAGGGAGAGAGTGACTGCTTCACACTGCCTGCACAGAGAGAGTGAGCGCTTCACACTGCCTGCACAGAGAAATTGGCCGCTTCACACTGCCTGCACAGAGAGTGACCGCTTCACACTGCCTGCACAGAGAAAGTGAGCGCTTCACACTGCCTGCACAGAGAGAGTGAGCGCTTCACACTGCCTGCACAGAGAGAGTGGCCGCTTCACACTGCCTACATAGAGAGTGACTGCTTCACACTGCCTACACAGAGAGTGACTGCTTTACACTGCCTGCATGGAGAGTGACTGCTTCACACTGCCTGCACAGAGATAGTGACTGCTTCACACTGCCTGCACAGAGAGTGACCGCCTCACACTGCCTGCACAGAGAGAGTGACCGCTTCACACTGCCTGCACAGAGAGAGTGACTGCTTCACACTGCCTGCACAGAGAGAGTGACTGCTTCACACTGCCTGCACAGAGAGAGTGAGCGCTTCACACTGCCTTCACAGAGAGAGTGGCCGCTTCACACTGCCTGCACAGAGAGTGACCGATTCACACTGCCTGCACAGAGAAAGTGACCGCTTCACACTGCCTACACAGAGAGTGACTGCTTCACACTGCCTGCACAGAGAGTGACCGCTTCACACTGCCTACACAGAGAGTGACTGCTTTACACTGCCTGCAAGGAGAGTGACTGCTTCACACTGCCTGTACAGAGATAGTGACTGCTTCACACTGGCTGCACAGAGAGTGACTGCTTCACACTGCCCGCACAGAGAGTGACCGCTTCACACTGCCCGCACAGAGAGTGACTGCTTTACACTGCCTGCACAGAGAGAGTGACCGCTTCACACTGGCTGCACAGAGAGTGACCGCTTCACACTGCCTGCACAGAGAGTGACCGCTTCGCACTGCCTGCACAGAGAGAGTGACCGCTTCACACTGCCTAAACAGAAAGTGACCGCTTCACACTGCCTACACAGAGAGTGACCGCTTCACACTGCCTGCACAGAGAGTGACCGCTTCACACTGCCTGCACAGAGAGTGACTGCTTCACACTGCCTGCACAGAGAGAGTGACCGCTTCACACTGCCTGCACAGAGAAAGTGACTGTTTCACACTACCTACACAGAGAGTGACTGCTTCACACTGCCTGCACAGAGAGTGAGCGCGTCACACTGCCTGCACAGAGAGAGTGAGCGCTTCACACTACCTGCACAGAGAGAGTGGCCACTTCACACTGCCTGCACAGAGAAAGTGACCGCTTCACACTGCCTACACAGAGAGTGACTGCTTCACACTGCCTGCACGGAGAGTGACTGCTTTACACTGCCTGCACGGAGAGTTACTGCTTCACACTGCCTGCACAGAGAGAGTGACCGCTTCACACTGCCTGCACAGAGAAAGTGACTGTTTCACACTGCCTGCACAGAGAAAGTGACTGTTTCACACTGCCTGCACAGAGAGTGAGCGCTTCACACTGCCTGCACAGAGAGAGTGAGCGCTTCACACTGCCTGCACAGAGAGAGTGGCCGCTTCACACTGCCTGCACAGAGAAAGTGACCGCTTCACACTGCCTACACAGAGAGTGACTGCTTCACACTGCCTACACAGAGAGTGACTGCTTTACACTGCCTGCATGGAGAGTGACTGCTTCACACTGCCTGCACAGAGATAGTGACTGCTTCACACTGCCTGCACAGAGAGTGACCGCCTCACACTGCCTGCACAGAGAGAGTGACCTCTTCACACTGCCTGCACAGAGAGTGACCGCTTCACACTGCCTGCACAGAGAGTGACCGCTTCACACTGCCTGCACAGAGAGTGACTGCTTCACACCGCCTGCACAGAGAGAGTGACCGCTTCACACTGCCTGCACAGAGAAAGTGACTGTTTCACACTGCATGCACAGAGAGTGAGCGCTTCACACTGCCTGCACAGAGAGAGTGAGCGCTTCACACTGCCTGCACAGAGAGAGTGGCCGCTTCACACTGCCTGCACAGAGAAAGTGACCGCTTCACACTGCCTACACAGAGAGTGACTGCTTCACACTGCCTACACAGAGAGTGACTGCTTCACACTGCCTACACAGAGAGTGACTGCTTTACACTGCCTGCATGGAGAGTGACTGCTTCACACTGCCTGCACAGAGATAGTGACTGCTTCACACTGCCTGCACAGAGAGTGACCGCCTCACACTGCCTGCACAGAGAGAGTGACCGCTTCACACTGCCTGCACAGAGAGAGTGACTGTTTCACACTGCCTGCACAGAGAGTGACCACTTCACACTGCTTGCAGGGAGAGAGTGACTGCTTCACACTGCCTGCACAGAGAGAGTGAGCGCTTCACACTGCCTGCACAGAGAGAGTGGCCGCTTCACACTGCCTGCACAGAGAGTGACTGCTTCACACTGCCTGCACAGAGAAAGTGACCGCTTCACACTGCCTACACAGAGAGTGACTGCTTCACACTGCCTGCACAGAGAGTGACTGCTTTACACTGCCTGCACAGAGAAAGTGACCGCTTCACACTGCCTACACAGAGAGTGACTGCTTCACACTGCCTGCACAGAGAGTGACCGCTTCACACTGCCTACACAGAGAGTGACTGCTTCACACTGCCTGCACAGAGAGTGACTGCTTCACACTGCCTGCACAGAGAGTGACTGCTTCACACTGCCTGCACAGAGAAAGTGACCGCTTCACACTGCCTACACAGAGAGTGACTGCTTCACACTGCCTGCACAGAGAGTGACTGCTTCACACTGCCTGCACAGAGAAAGTGACCGCTTCACACTGCCTACACAGAGAGTGACTGCTTCACACTGCCTGCACAGAGAGTGACCGCTTCACACTGCCTACACAGAGAGTGACTGCTTCACACTGCCTACACAGAGAGTGACTGCTTTACACTGCCTGCATGGAGAGTGACTGCTTCACACTGCCTGCACAGAGATAGTGACTGCTTCACACTGCCTGCACAGAGAGTGATCGCCTCACACTGCCTGCACAGAGAGAGTGACCGCTTCACACTGCCTGCACAGAGAGAGTGACTGCTTCACACTGCCTGCACAGAGAGTGACCACTTCACACTGCTTGCAGGGAGAGAGTGACTGCTTCACACTGCCTGCACAGAGAGAGTGGCCGCTTCACACTGCCTGCACAGAGAGTGACCGCTTCACACTGCCTGCACAGAGAAAGTGACCGCTTCACACTGCCTACACAGAGAGTGACTGCTTCACACTGCCTGCACAGAGAGTGACCGTTTCACACTGCCTACACAGAGAGTGACTGCTTTACACTGCCTGCAAGGAGAGTGACTGCTTCACACTGCCTGTACAGAGATAGTGACTGCTTCACACTGGCTGCACAGAGAGTGACCGCTTCACACTGCCCGCACAGAGAGTGACCGCTTCACACTGCCCGCACAGAGAGTGACTGCTTCACACTGCCTGCACAGAGAGAGTGACCGCTTCACACTGGCTGCACAGAGAGTGACCGCTTCACACTGGCTGCACAGAGAGTGACCGCTTCGCACTGCCTGCACAGAGAGAGTGACCGCTTCACACTGCCTACACAGAAAGTGACCGCTTCACACTGCCTACACAGAGAGTGACCGCTTCACACTGCCTGCACAGAGAGTGACCGCTTCACACTGCCTACACAGAGAGTGACTGCTTCACACTGCCTGCACAGAGAGAGTGACCGCTTCACACTGCCTGCACAGAGAAAGTGACCGCTTCACACTGCCTGCACAGAGAGTGACCGCTTCACACTGCCTACACAGAGAGTGACTGCTTCACACTGCCTGCACAGAGAGAGTGACCGCTTCACACTGCCTGCACAGAGAGAGTGACCGCTTCACACTGCCTGCACAGAGAGTGACCGCTTCACACTGCCTACACAGAGAGTGACTGCTTCACACTGCCTGCACAGAGAGTGAGCGCGTCACACTGCCTGCACAGAGAGAGTGAGCGCTTCACACTACCTGCACAGAGAGAGTGGCCACTTCACACTGCCTTCACAGAGAAAGTGACCGCTTCACACTGCCTACACAGAGAGTGACTGCTTCACACTGCCTACACAGAGAGTGACTGCTTCCCACTGCCTGCACGGAGAGTGACTGCTTTACACTGCCTGCATGGAAAGTTACTGCTTCACACTGCCTGCACAGCGATAGTGACTGCTTCACACTGCCTGCACAGAGAGTGACCGCTTCACACTGCCTGCACAGAGAGAGTGACCGCTTCACACTGCCTGCACAGAGAGAGTGACCGCTTCACACTGCCTGCACAGAGAGAGTGACTGCTTCCCACTGCCTGCACAGAGAGTGACCACTTCACACTGCTTGCAGGGAGAGAGTGACTGCTTCACACTGCCTGCACAGAGAGCGTGAGCGCTTCACACTGCCTGCACAGAGAGAGTGGCCGCTTCACACTGCCTGCACAGAGAGAGTGGCCGCTTCACACTGCCTGCACAGAGAGAGTGGCCGCTTCACACTGCCTGCACAGAGAGTGACCGCTTCACACTGCCTGCACAGAGAAGGTGACCGCTTCACACTGCCTGCACAGAGAGTGACCGCTTCACACTGCCTACACAGAGAGTGACCGCTTCACACTGCCTGCACAGAGAGTGACCGCTTCACACTGCCTGCACAGAGAGTGACCACTTCACACTGCCTGCACAGAGAGAGTGACCGCTTCACACTGCCTGCACAGCGAGAGTGACCGCTTCACACTACCTGCACAGAGAGTGACTGCTTCACACTGCTTGCAGGGAGTGAGTGACCGCTTCACACTGCCTGCACAGAGAGAGTGACCGCTTCACATTGCCTGCACAGAGAGTGACTGCTTCACACTGCCTGCACAGAGAGTGACTGCTTCACACTGCCTACACAGGGAGTGACCGCTTCACACTGCCTGCACAGACAGTGACTGCTTCACGCTGCCTGCAGAGAAAGAATAACCACTTCACACTGCCTGCACAGAGAGACTGACCGGCAGTGTGAAGCAGTCACTATCTCTGTGCAGGCAGTGTCAAGCAGTCTCTGTCTCTCTGGGGCAATGTGGAGCAGTCTCCCTCCCTCTCTGTATGGGGAATGTGGTGCAGATGGATGGTGAGCTGATTCGGGGATTCAATGGGCCACTTGACTGGACATGCCCACCAGGCCTAAGGCTGCCAGCCCTCCCCTGCTCTTAGGTGAAGGTTTCCGAGCCATCAGAATACAGTGATCACTGTTGGCAGCTATAGCAGCTAGCAGTGATCGAAAACAAAAAAGACACGCTGGTTGTAGTGAAGTCAGTTGATCTATCGAATTCTGTACAACCAGTCTGCTCATACATACCGTATTTATCGGCGTATAACACGCACTTTTTCCCCCTTAAAATCGGGGAAAAGTCGTGGGTGCGTGTTATACGCCAATCCCCACTGTCTGTGAGTCTAAAAGACCGAGCGCCGCCGAAAAAGACCGTGCGCCGCCGAAAAAGACCGATCGCTGCCGAAAAAGACCGAGCCATCTGCTTGGCTCCGCTCATAGTCCCGCCTCCCTGCTGTTTCTGGAGCGAGCGCTGCCGAAAAAGACCGAGCCGACTCTACTGTGTACTCGGCTTGCAGTCCCGCCCATACTGGGCGGGACTGCGTGCCGAGCCAAGCCGAATACACAGTACAGTCGGCTCGGTCTTTTTCGCCAGCGCTCGCTCCATAAACAGCAGGGAGGCGGGACTACGAGTGGAGCCGAGCAGATGGCTCGGTCTTTTTCGGCGGCGCTCGCTCGGTCTGTCTCGGTGGTGGGATATTTAAACATGGGTAAGGCTGCAAACGGCGCTGGGCAAACTGAAAATGACACTGACAAGCTGCAAATGGCACTCTGCAAGGCTGCAAACAGCGCTGGGCAAGCTGCAAATGACACTGATCATTCTGCAATGATGGACAAGTCTGCAGATGCACACTGATAAGGCTGCAATGACGGGCATTTAAATGTAAGATTTTTTTCCCTTAAACTTCCCTCCTAAAGCTTTTTTCCTTAAAATGCCCTCCTAAACTTGGGGTGCGTGTTATACCCCGATAAATACGGTAGATTGAAATTCTGCCAGTTCAGCAAAAATTTCTATCTGTGTATGGTGGCCTAAGTCCACCAGTCTCTGGGTTTATCCTCAAATCTTCAGAAAGGCGCGCTCTACTTAGGTGTAGAAATTCACTTTGAACTCCACCTTATTTCCATGTGCAAACAATAAGGTAAGAGAACATCGAATATCTACAGAGAGTAATGGTGGAGTTCAAAGTGAACTGTGCCATTACCTGGAGGGACTGGCATTCAGGAGGTTAAAACAGGCAGGGAGGAAATTAGATATTACCTCCTTACTGCCTGTCAAATGCCTCTGAAAAGTGACCTGAGCATCGATCGCTTTTCAGTGGAGTGGCAATGTCTGCTGCGAGTAAAAACCTTTTGGGCTCACACTGGTGTGCTGCGGTTTGGCTGCAATATGGGTGTACTTGCGGCTTAGCCACAGTCCCTCAGATTTTTTAGGTTGTGCATTTTTGCTGAATTTTCTGGAATTGTACCAAAGATGCAGCATGCAGGACTTTGTGTGCACTTTCAGAATATGCAGTAGAAATGTGCAGCCTAATAGAGGTCTATGGGGCTAGAGGCACCATGCAGGTAGACTGCCACTATGCCAGCACTGCAGCCAAACTGCCAGTGTGAGCCCACATAATAACACCCATGAGGGCGAGGTACTGCACAGGCTGCTAGAAATAGAACTCTTTAGCTGCAGAGAAGGGGGAGGGAGAGAGATTTGGGGGACAGAGCAGGGAGGGAGGAAAAGATCACTTACTTGGTCATGCAATGAACAGCCCCAGGAGGCTGACATGAGTTTTTATTTTTTTAATGCTGTGGCCGCAGAGCCGACTGCTCAGTTTTAACTTTCCCGCCCCACATCCTCTTCAACAACAACACACGGGCTGCCCGGGAGTGTGGGGGGGGGGGGGGGAAGAGAAATCAGATCCAGCCTCTGACAGACATTCATGTGAAGGAGGGAGGGGCTGGGCTAAACTCTGTAACACAGACTGTCAGGTCTGTGACAGAACTCATCGCTGGCTTGCAGTACTGACTCCAGCTGCGACGGCCACTCAAACTGCCACACTCGGCCAGCTCCAGACTGCGCATGTGCAGTTCTAAGCTTGCGACACAGCAGCCAAATTGTACAGACATCAGAGCGGCCCAGGGGGCAAATGCATCCCTGCCCCCCAGCCCAGCCCGCCCCTGCCCTGAATTGTTGAAGAAGCAAGTTTTCATGTTTTACTGGAATATGCCTGAAATGTAATCATTTGTGACAATCTGCATTTGATCACATGTTTATGCCTCTAAAAATGTACAAATGTCTTTCCTCAGATTTAATGAACATTATCCTTCAATTTTATACTGATGTTAGGAATCATAGGCTCTGTAAAATTAATATGCACATCCAAAATTTTTGCATACTTGTTTAAAGTTCCTTCCAGCAGCAGACCAATTCCTTGTCTTGCCAGAATATGAAAATTAATTGCATGAGGATGACATTACTTGCCCTGAAACCTGTTTTGTCAGAGATCATACAGCAGCAGGAATTACTAAAAAAATAAAAAATAAAAAAAATGGGCAAGGGAAAATTCCTTTAAGACTTGCTGATGGCCTGCATTGTGTGTCTGGCAATGTGCGTAAGCAGAGTGTGAGGTATAGGCTCTCGTTTTCAGTAGTGTGTCATGACACTGTGACCTTTGAATGTGCATGAATAACCAATGACACTGGTTAGCATATTCCAATGTCGTTCTAATTAACAGAAAAAGAAATCCAGGGCCCATTACCTCTCTGACCTGTGAAAAAGTTAGTTTCTAATCATGCCTGTACAATTAGTCTTCAAAATGCATATATAATTTAATGATTGCTTGTAACACGGTATAGTATAGTACCACAAAACATTTCTTAATAATGATTTATGAGTGTTACATAAACAAAAGCATATTTGAAGTGCAAAAAACAAACTGAAATACAGTCTAGTGTCTGCCCCACAGATAATGCAAACACTCTACCTTGTGGTGTTCTAAAATACCAGCATACATAGGAGAACATTGCTTACCAGCATGACAATAAGGAAAAAATATTTAGGAAATCAAAGAACTTGGCTGCCATGTTTAATCTTTCAAATGTATTTTTATTTAACACTATCTATCACTAACTTAAAAAAATTACAGGTTAAATTTTTTTTTCTTGAAAAGTGCCTTCAAACTTGCTAGAATTGTTGACTATTCCATTAGTTCAAGTATTCCAGTAGTCATTTTCCTAATACAGGCCCCTCCTTACTTGCATGCCATAGACCTCTTCTCTTCTGGGAATTTCTCATTTCCATCTGTGCTGGCTTTGCTTCTCCACCCCTCCTCTCACCTCCCCATACCTCCAAACTTTTTGAGATGGGAATGAGGGACACCAATTATTAGAGATGAGCTGAGTGTTTGAGTCAAACCCATGTTCGACTCGAACACCGGCTGTTCGTTCGTTCGGCGAAATCAGAACTTTATGGGCTGTTCGCGCCAAATTTGAGTAGTGCTCACGGCCTATAATTCACTGCGGCATCGCAGTGCATTGCTGGCTGATGATTGGCCAAGCATGCACTATGACCCGCATGCTTGGCCAATCACAGCGCCGTCAGCGAAGAGAGCCATAATGCCTGTGGCCAATTAGGGCTCAGGGGGTTTAGTACACACCCCACACTATATAAGGCCGCCTGCACGGCAGCCTTGCGTAGTGTGTTGCGTCACTAACAGAGAGAGAGATAGACGGAGAGACAGTGTCTGAATTTCCTTTTAAGCTATTGCAATTACAAATGGTGTATTGTGCCACCTGCACAGTGTACACCCAAAGCTACCCCAATTGCTGGTGTTCTTCTGATCCTATACCACAGGCAGCTGCTGCAGCAGTTGCAGTCAGTGTATTATGCCACCTGCACAGTGTACACCTGAAGCTACCCCAATTGCTGGTGTTCTTCTGGTTCTATACCACAGGCAGCTTTAGCAGTTACAGTTGGTGTATTGTGCCACCTGCACAGTGTACACCTGAAGCTACCCCAATTGCTGGTGTTCTTCTGGTCCTATACCACAGGCAGCTGTAGCAGTTACAGTCGGTGTATTGTGCCACCTGCACAGTGTACACCTCAAGCTACCCCAATTTCTGGGGTTCTTCTGGTCCTATACCAAAGGCAGCTGTAGAAATTACAGTCGGCATATTGTGCCACCTGCACAGTGTACACCTGAAGCTACCCCAATTGCTGGTGTTCTGCTGGTCCTATACCACAGGCAGCTGTAGCAATTACAGTCGGTGTATTGTGCCACCTGCACAGTGTATGCCTAAAGCTACCCCAATTGCTGGTGTTCTGCTGATCCTATACCACAGGCAGCTGCTGCAGCAGTTGCAGTCGGTGTATTATGCCACCTGCACAGTGTACACCTGAAGCTACCCCAATTGCTGGTGTTCTTCTGGTTCTATACCACAAGCAGCTGTAGCAGTTACAGTTGGTGTATTGTGCCACCTGCACAGTGTACACCTGAAGCTACCCCAATTGCTGGTGTTCTTCTGGTCCCATACCACAGGCAGCTGTAGCAGTTACAGTCGGTGTATTGTGCCACCTGCACAGTGTACACCTGAAGCTACCCCAATTGCTGGTGTTCTGCTGGTCCTATATCACAGACAGTTGAAGCAATTACAGTCGGTGTCAGGGGAGGGCTGGCAGCCTTAGGCCTGGGGGGCATGTCCAGTCAAGT
The DNA here is from genome assembly GCF_037356315.1 of Lithobates pipiens. Classification (NCBI taxonomy): domain Eukaryota; kingdom Metazoa; phylum Chordata; class Amphibia; order Anura; family Ranidae; genus Lithobates; species Lithobates pipiens. The sequence continues at coordinate 147,109,613 of NW_027507903.1, forward strand.
GGCCCATTGAATCCCCGAATCAGCTCACCATCCATCTGCACCACATTCCCCATACAGAGAGGGAGGGAGACTGCTCCACATTGCCCCAGAGAGAGAGAGACTGCTTGACACTGCCTGCACAGAGAGAGTGACTGCTTCACACTGCCGGTCAGTCTCTCTGTGCAGGCAGTGTGAAGTGGTCATTCTTTCTCTGCAGGCAGGGTGAAGCAGTCACTGTCTGTGCAGGCAGTGTGAAGCGGTCACTCCCTGTGTAGGCAGTGTGAAGCAGTCACTCTCTGTGCAGGCAGTGTGAAGCAGTCACTCTCTGTGCAGGCAATGTGAAGCGGTCACTCTCTCTGTGCAGGCAGTGTGAAGCGGTCACTCTCTCCCTGCAAGCAGTGTGAAGTGGTCACTCTCTGTGCAGGCAGTGTGAAGCAGTCACTCTCTCTGTGCAGGCAGTGTGAAGCGGTCACTCTCTGTGCAGGCAGTGTGAAGTGGTCACTCTCTCTGTGCAGGCAGTGTGAAGCGGTCACTCTCTCCCTGCAAGCAGTGTGAAGTGGTCACTCTCTGTGCAGGCAGTGTGAAGCAGTCACTCTCTCTGTGCAGGCAGTGTGAAGTGGTCACTCTCTGTGCAGGCAGTGTGAAGCGGTCACTCACTCTGTGCAGGCAGTGTGAAGCGGTCACTCTCTGTGCAGGCAGTGTGAAGCGGTCACTCTCTGTGCAGGCAGTGTGAAGCGGCCACTCTCTCTGTGCAGGCAGTGTGAAGCGGCCACTCTCTCTGTGCAGGCAGTGTGAAGCGGCCACTCTCTCTGTGCAGGCAGTGTGAAGCGTTCACGCTCTCTGTGCAGGCAGTGTGAAGCAGTCACTCTCTCCCTGCAAGCAGTGTGAAGTGTTCACTCTCTGTGCAGGCAGTGTGAAGCAGTCACTCTCTCTGTGCAGGCAGTGTGAAGTGGTCACTCTCTCTGTGCAGGCAGTGTGAAGTGGTCACTCTCTCTGTGCAGGCAGTGTGAAGCGGTCACTCTCTCTGTGCAGGCAGTGTGAAGCGGTCACTCTCTGTGCAGGCAGTGTGAAGCAGTCACTATCTCTTTGCAGGCAGTGTGAAGCAGTGACTCTCTGTGCAGGCAGTGTAAAGCAGTCACTCTCCATGCAGGCAGTGTGAAGCAGTCACTCTCCGTGTAGGCAGTGTGAAGCAGTCACTCTCTGTGTAGGCAGTGTGAAGCAGTCACTCTCTGTGTAGGCAGTGTGAAGCGGTCACTTTCTCTGTGCAGGCAGTGTGAAGTGGCCACTCTCTCTGTGCAGGTAGTGTGAAGCGGTCACGCTCTCTGTGCAGGCAGTGTGAAGCAGTCACTCTCTGTGCAGACAGTGTGAAGCGGTCACTCTCTGTGCAGGCAGTGTGAAGCGGTCACTCTCTGTGCAGGCAGTGTGAAGCGGTCACTCTCTGTGCAGGCAGTGTGAAGCGGTCACTCTCTGTGTAGGCAGTGTGAAGCGGTCACTCTCTGTGTAGGCAGTGTGAAGCGGTCACTCTCTCTGTGCAGGCAGTGTGAAGCGGTCACTCTCTGTGCAGGCAGTGTGAAGCGGTCACTCTCTGTGCAGCCAGTGTGAAGCAGTCACTATCTCTGTACAGGCAGTGTGAAGCAGTCACTCTCCTTGCAGGAAGTGTAAAGCGGTCACTCTCTGTGCAGGCAGTGTGAAGCAGTCACTCTCTGTGTAGGCAGTGTGAAGCGGTCACTTTCTCTGTGCAGGCAGTGTGAAGCGGTCACTCTCTCTGTGCAGGCAGTGTGAAGCAGTCACTCTCTGTGTAGGCAGTGTGTAGCAGTCACTTTCTCTGTGCAGGTAGTGTGAAGCGGTCACTCTCTGTGCAGGCAGTGTAAAGCACTTACTCTCTGTGCAGACAGTGTGAAGCAGTCACTCTCTCTGTGCAGGCAGTGTGAAGCAGTCACTCTCTCTGTGCAGGCAGTGTGAAGCAGTCACTCTCTCTGTGCAGGCAGTGTGAAGCAGTCACTCTCTCTGTGCAGGCAGTGTGAAGCAGTCACTCTGTGCAGGCAGTGTGGAGCGGTCACTCTGTGTGCAGGCAGTGTGGAGCGGTCACTCTCTCTGTGCAGGCAGTGTGAAGCGGTCACTCCCTCTGTGCAGGCAGTGTGAAGCAGTCACCCTCTCTGTGCAGGCAGTGTGAAGCAGTCACTCTCTCTGTGCAGGCAGTGTGAAGCGGTCACTCTCTCTGTGCAGGCAGTGTGAAGCAGTCACTCTCTCCCTGCAAGCAGTGTGAAGTGGTCACTCTCTGTGCAGGCAGTGTGAAGCAGTCACTCTCTGTGCAGGCAGTGTGAAGCGGTCACTCTCTCTGTGCAGGCAGTGTGAAGCGGTCACTCTCTCTGTGCAGTCAGTGTCAAGCGGTCACTCTCTCTGTGCAGGCAGTGTGAAGCGGTCACTCTCTCTGTGCAGGCAGTGTGAAGCGGTCACTCTCTCTGTGCAGGCAGTGTGAAGCGGTCACTCTCTGTGTAGGCAGTGTGAAGCGGTCACTCTCTCTGTGCAGGCAGTGTGAAGCGGTCACTCTCTGTGCAGGCAGTGTGAAGCGGTCACTCTCTCTGTGCAGGCAGTGTGAAGCGGTCACTTTTTCTGTGCAGGCAGTGTGAAGCAGTCACTTTCTCTGTGCAGGCAGTGTGAAGCAGTCACTTTCTGTGCAGGCAGTGTAAAGCAATTACTCTCTGTGCAGGCAGTGTGAAGCAGTCACTCTTTGTGCAGGCAGTGTGAAGCAGTCACTATCTGTGCAGGCAATGTGAAGCGGTCACTCCCTGTGGGGGCAATCATTTTGGAGCAGTCCCTCAGATAGAGACTGCATGATTGCCCCCAGAGAGACTGAGAAGAAGAGCTTGCCCCTTCCCCATACCCAGTACAAAGATCAATAAGACTGCAGGAAGATGAAGACTAAAGTCACAATGAGTTCAGCAGGCTAAACACGCACGTCCTGCTTTCTCCCTGGCATGACCACCAGATTCACCAGGGTGCAGGCTCCTCCTGTGTCAGTTGCGGGTAGTGAGAAAAGCACATGCAGGTGCACACCGGAGCACCAGCCAGATTAAGGGCATCGTGGGCCTGGTGCTGCAGTGGAGCAGGTTTAGGAGTGGCAGGGATATGAGGCAAGTAATGTCATATCCCAGCTCTCCTCTTACTGGCCACCCTCCTATGTTTTCAGGAGCCTGTGCTAGCTTGTGCCCAGACTTGGTCTCAGTCACACAGGTGTAATGCAGGGAAGCAGTAAAATGTGCAGCCTCTATGGGACCAGGGGCAACATGCAGGAAGACTGCCAGGACACCAGCACTGCAGCCAAACCGCAGCCTGCCAGTGTGAGCCCATATCATACCACCTAGGAGGTACTGCTCAGGCTGCTAGAAAAAAAAAACCTCTTTGGCTGCAGAGAGGGGGAGAGAGGAGTTCATTTACTTGGATGGTCTCGGCCTCCCAGGAGCCTCACTGGATTCCAGCCGACTGCTCAGATTGAACTTTCCCGCCCCACACATTCTCTTCACAGACAGCACAGGGGCTGCCCCGGAGTGTGGGCGGGGAAAGAAGCAGGTCCAGCCTCTGCCAGCCAATGGTGTGGAGTAGGGAGGGGCTGGGCGGGGCTGTGCTGTGTAACACAGACTGTCAGCCCTGACATGAAGACATCGCTGGATCACAGTACTGGACTCGGCCAATTCAAGATCTGCGCATGTGTGCTCTTGAGCTGATGGCATTGCAGCCTTTGCCACAGCATATCAGAGCAGCCCAGGGGGCAATTGCATCCCTGCCCCCCAGCCCAGCCCACCCCTGGTCGGTGTATTGTGCCACCTGCACAGTGTACGCCTAAATTGCAGTGCACCCCAATTGCTGGTGTTCTGCTGATCCTATACTGCAGGCAGGCAGCTGCAGTAATTACAGTCAGTGTATTTTGCCACCTGCACAGTGTACAGCTAAAGCTACCCCAATTGCTGGTGTTCTTCTGATCCTATACCGCAGGCAGCTCCAGTAATTACAGTTGGTGTTTTGTGTCATCTGCACAGTGTACACCTAAAGCTACCCCAATTGCTGGTGTTCTGCTGATCCCATACTGCAGGCAGGCAGCTGCAGTAATTACAGTCGGTGTATTGTGCCACCTGCACAGTGTACAGCTAAAGCTACCCCAATTTCTTGTGTTCTGCTGATCCTATACTGCAGGCAGCTCCAGTAATTACAGTTGGTGTATTGTGTCATCTGCACAATGAGCACCTAAAGCTACCCCTAAAGCAACATATGTCTCAAGTGTATCTCGCGTGGCCAAAACATCAGCCGCTTGGGCACCATATGCTTGACCAGACATATGTTGACCTGCCATGCAGTTCCTTGGCAAGCATGCCTAAAAGACCCACACCAAAGAACAAAGGGGACCTCTCCTTGCTCCTCATCAGCTGGGATCTCCAACCCCACTATACCTTCAGTCCTCTCTGAAACCTGCACTGAGAGGAATGAAGGTGTAGAATTAGGTGTGTCACAGCCAAGTACTTGCGGGCAATCTGTGCACCGACGTCCGATTGTACCAGGCAAATTTCCCTGCCCCAGCTGCTGGACCGTCAAAAGAAGTTCACTCCCAGCCATCCACATGCCCAGCAGTTGAATGCTAGCTAGCACTTCAACTAATGCATTTTCAGTTGGTAGATTCGGCCCCCTTCTGTGAGTTTGTGTAGTGTGCGGTTCCTCAGTGGCAGGTTCCCAAACGGCACTTTTTCTCATGGAAGGCAAGTCCGGCTCTCTACCGGCATGTGGAAGGCAATGTCCATGCCTCGCTGGACAGGGCAGTCAGTAAGGATGAGCCGAACACCCCCCAGTTTGGTTCGCACCAGAACCTGTGAACGGACCGAAATCAATGCAAAAATAAAACGTAAAAACTCCAGTTTTTTCGGGAGCACTGATTTTAATGACGCTTAAAGTGAAAAAAAAGTTAAATATTCCTTTAAATATCGTGCCTGGGGGGTGTCTATAGTATGCCTGTGAAGTGGCACGTGTTTCCCGTGTTTAGAACAGTCCCTGCAATTGACATTTCTAACAGAAATAAAAGTCATTTAAAACTGCTTGCAGTTTTAATGTAATGTCTGGTTCCGGCAATACGGATGAAAATCATTGAGAAAAATGGCATGGGTAGCCTCCCCTGCCCATTACCAGCCCCTTTGGGTCTTGTACGGATATTAAGGGGAACCCCGTACCCAAATTAAAAAAAGGAAAGGGGCGTGGGGCCCCCAGGCCCTATATACGCAGAACAGCAGTATACAGGCGGTTCCTCAGTGGCAGGTTCCCAAACGCCACTTTTTCTCATGGAAGGTGATTCCGGCTCTCTACCTGCATGTGAAGGCAATGTCCATGCCTCGCTGGACAGGGCGGTCATATTACTGCTGACTCATGGTCCAGCAGGCATGGACAGGGATGTTACCTATCTTTCATGGCACATTGGGTGACTCTTCTGGCAGCTGGGAAGGATGCAGGACAAGGTGCAGTAGTGTTGGAGGTTGTTCCACCACCACGCCTCCAAAATACTACTACGGGTGATTGTGACACACCTCTCCCCTCCACCCCCTCCACTTCTTCTTCCTCCATGGCCCCTTCCTGTGCTTTGTCCTCAGAACCAGCGGTACTCCATAGGCGTTCAAGGGGCTACACAAGTACGCAGGAAAAAAGATGCCATGCCGTGCTTGCGCTGGTGTCCTTGGGGGACAGGAGCCACACTGGGGCAGATATTCTGTCAGCTCTGTAGGGGCAGGCTGATAGGTGGTTTATGCCATGCCAGCTTAAGCCAGGAATGGTGGTTTGCGACAATGGCACCAACCTCCTCTCCACCCTCCGACAGGGACAACTGACCCATGTGCCCTGTGTGGCTCACATCCTTAACTTGGTGGTGCAGCGGTTCTTGAGCAGGTACCCTGGCTTACAAGATGTCCTGAGGCAGGCCAGGAAAGTCTGTGTGCATTTCCGCCAGTCATATAATGCCAGTGCTCGGCTGGCTGACCTCCAATAGGAATTGATCCTAATCTGTGACATGCCCACCAGGGGGAACTAAACGTCGGCCATGCTGCAGCGGCTGCACATGCAGCAGAGGGCCATCAATGAGTACCTGTGAGACTACTGCACCAGGACAGGGTCAGGGGAGCTTGTTTTTTTTTCCCCATGCCAGTGGGCCATGATCAGGGATGCATGCACTGTCCTGTCAACATTTGAGGAGGCCACAAGGATGATGAGCAGTGACAGTGCCTGAATCAGTGACACTGTACCTCTTGTCCACCTGTTGGAGCACACGCTTCGTGGAATAATGGACAGGATACTTGAGGCAGAACAGAGGCAGGAAGAGGAGGACTTCCTTGCCTCTCAAAGCCCCCTTTATCCAGTGTTCCTGCTGGCCTGCTGATCACACAGGAAGAGAACGAGGAGGAAGTGGATTGTGTCAGCATGGAGGTGGAGCCTGGCACTCAGCATCAGCAGCAGCAGTCTTTTAGGGATGATTTACAGTCCCAAGATACCCGTGGACCTGTGCGTTGCTGGGAGGAGGTGGTTGCGGATCATGTCGTCCTTAGTAACCCAGAGGACTCCGGACCGAATGCATCAGCTAACCTAAGCTGCATGGCCTCCCTGATGCTGCAAAGCCTGCGGAAGGATCCTCGTATTCAGAGGATCAAGGTGAGGGATCATTACTGGCTGGCAACTCTCCTTGATCCACTGTACAAGGGTAAGGTTGCGGACCTTATCTTGCCATCGCAGAGGCCAGGAAGAAAGAGGGATGCAGTATAGGAGCGTCAAGCATTTTTACACCTCCTAATCTCTGCATCTGAACATGCTGGCCCTGGGGTTTGTTTACAGCTTCTGAAAGCCTATGCCACTGAAAGCTTTAAAAAGCCATAGTGTGCATGGACACATAGAATAATACGGAGAGGCGGAGAGAAAAAAAAGACATTTAAATTGACTAGCAGTTGCAAGTTATTGTCGGCAATACAAAATAAATGAAAAAAAAACAGCATGGGGTCCCCCCAAAATCCATTCCAGACCCATATTTGAGCATGTAGCCTGGCAAGTCAGGAAAGGAAGGAGACGAGCAGGCGCCGCCTCTTCTGAACCATTCCAGGCCCCCCCACCCCAAAGTACCTTGTCCCCATGTTGATGGGGACAATGGCCTCTTCTGACAACCCTGGGCAAGGGTTGTGGGGGCCTGCAGATGGGGGGGCTTATCAGAATCTGGAAGCCCCCTTTAATAAAATCCCAGCCCACCCCCCCATGTAAATAAGAATGTGGTACAATGTACCCCTATTCATTCACCCAAAAAGTGTCAAAAATAAATAAAGGCAGTTTTTGACAATTCCTTTACTAAGAAAATAAAAAAAACAATGTCCCCCGATGAATCATGCCGATGATGCTACCGCCAGACCAGACGGAAAAAAAAATGCTCCACCCGAGACAAAGGCTAACTGCCGAATGCCTGCTCCTCTGTCTGACAGTTCTTAAATAGGTAAGGGGTGGGGCCACCTGGTGGCACCGCCCCTTTTGACATCACCAATTGGTGCATGCTGGGTCCTTTAAGAAAAATGGCCTAGCAGGGACAAAGGCTCGGTCTGAACATAAAATACCGGCATATAAAAAACAAATTTTTGTTGCGCTAGTAGGAGAATACTGTATACATAAATATATTTCAAGGAAGGGGATGGGGGAAAAAGGGATTTTTATAAAAAGTGTCCAGGGATCAGATTCTGTTAAAAAACTGCGGTGAGTCAATAAATATAAGTGAGATGATTGTAATAATAAATGTTGTAGCCTGGGTATATGACCCCAGGAAAAGAAATTTACTTGCACGAAACAGGAGGCAGCATGCTGAAGGGTAGTAAAAATTTGCTCCATATGGAACATTAATGCCATTAGAAACACTAGTACAGAAGTTAGGACTAAGACCAATGGCCGAGTGGAAGTATTATCAACTGGCATGTTTTTATAATAAAATTAAAGCCATGATAAGGCCCATGAACAGGTTGACCATATTTGAATCAAGCTGTGTGAAGATAGTTACCAAAATCGTGAGGTTTATCTGAGTGAAGCAAATAGATTACTATTTGACAACAACACTTACAAATGCCTTACAAGTGACCCACTCCCTCTTTTTTCTTTGGAAGCTGAAACACTTGTAAAACAAGCCCTTAAAGATCATTTTATCATTAAAGTTTAAGTCTCCTTCTTATCTAGAGCATACTATAGTACCCCCTATTTCTATCATCTCCCAAAAATACATAAAGATCCGCAAAACCCCCCAGGGCGACCCATTGTAGCAGCAATGGAGAGTGTGACCAGCTTCTTTTCTGTTTACATTGATCACTTCCTGCAGCCTTTAGCACAAAATTTGTCAACTTACATGCATGATGGTGCTCAGCTGTTGGACATTCTAAAAACTTACACTTGGGAACCCACATACTTGTGGGAATCATTGGATGTAAATTCTTTGTATACATCAATTCCCCATAATGTTGGCCTTCGAGCTGTTAAACACTTCTTATCCCTAAACCCACTCAAGAAACACACAGGCAGATTTTATTTTAGATTCAACCAACTTTTGCCTGACCCACAATTACTTTTCAGTTGATGAAAAATTCTATTTTCAAACCCAAGGGACAGCCATGGGTGCCAATTTTGCACCCAGTTACGCAAATCTAACAATGGGATTCTGGGAACATCTGTATATCTGGAATGATAACCCCTTTTCGGAATATTTAATCTATATAGGTCGCTATATAGATGACATCATTATTATATGGGACAGGACTAGACCACCTGTAGATGACTTTGTGGCCTATTGTAATTCCAGCATCCAAGGCCTCTCTTTCTCGTCTGAGTGTAGCCCAGATAGTCTAGCTTTTCTAGATCTTGAACTTTGTCACACTGACAACACCATTTTTGCAAAAAATTGCATCAAGCCCACAGCAGGCAATTCATGCCTACATTACCAAAGCTGCCATCACCCAAGATGGATATCTAATATCCCAAAAAGCCAATTCAACCGTCTAAAACGAAATTGTACCCATAATTCTGATTACATCAAACAAGGAAATTTGTGAAAAACAAAGTTCAAGGACAAAGGATACCCTTCAGCCTTAATAGAAGAAGCATATGTCAACTTGTTGGATGCTCAGTCTAAAACTGCCTGTGGTACACCTTCTCTATGCAAAGAATCAGAGATTCAAGCCACTGTCCCTTCCCAACCACATACTACTAGATTCATCACTCAATTTCATTCCCATCATAAAAAAATGGAAATAATTTTCCGTAAACACTGGGGGATCCTTCTGGAGGATCCTTTGTTGAAACCATCCATCACCAGTATACCCAAGATTACATATCATAAAGCTAGAAATATTAAAAGTCTTATTGCCCCGAGCAAATTGAAATCTACACACAACCAACCGAGATTGTCCAGGACCTTCTTTACATTAAATGGCATGTATCAATGCAAAAAGTTAAAATGTCTCACCTGTAAATTTGTTTGCCATCGCCAGAAATTTTTACTACAAAAGGTAATACTTACCAGCTTAGGGAATTTTTTAATTGTTCCTCGGACTTTGTAATATATATCATTCGTTGTCCCTTTGACTTACTTTATATTGGCCGCACAATCCGGACACTCAGGAAAAGGTTCGGAGAACACCATAGATCGGTAGAGGGCAATCTCAACTTAACAATTCCTAGACACTTTAAGGAGTACCATCAGGGTTCCACTGAAGGTATGCAGGTGTGGGTCATCGAGCAGGTACCTGGGTCTCTCCCTCTCGCGGAGCGTTTCAAGCGTCTCTGCGAGAGAGAAACTTTCTGGATATATACCCTTGATGCCTTTGCACCTGGGGGTCTGAATAAAGATATAGAAATCAGTTCAGTCGTATAAATTTCTTGTGAGTATATAATTATACATGTATGCAAAAAATTGTGTATAAATAATTTTTTCTACCTTCCTCCTTTTTCTTCCGCTCCTTCCCCCCCCCCCCCACTTTTTTTTCCATACCAATATCAGAACACCTTTTTATCAATTCATATATCTCTTTATCATATTGCTCCACAGGGTCTATATAGTTCGAATTTCCATATATCTTTACACATAGAAATTTACCCAAGTAAGTACTTGTTCTAACAAAAATTAAACATCCCTTGAGATATATATGCATATTTTTAGATGTGTTTCACCCATATATATATATATATATATATACACGTATGCTTCCTTATATGTTCCTACATAATTAATTCTTTGGGGGATATATTTCTATGTGTGAGCCTATGCATATAGTACATATGAATAGAAATGTATAATAAAACTTCCCCCCCTTTTATGTATGTATGTATATATATATATATATATATATATATATATATATATATAGTGTATGTGTGTGTATATGTATATTGTGTGTATATATATGTGTGTATATATTTAATATTTAATTTTTTATCTATTTTTCTTTATATATACATTTTCTATTTTTTATTCCATATATATATATATATATATATATATATATATATATATATATATATATATATATATATATATATATATATATGTGTATATGTGTGTGTATATATATTGTTCATTTATATATATATATATATATATATATATATATATATATACATATACATTTTTTTTTTAAATCTGTCCCCAGAGTCTATGTTCCATGTAGTCCTTTCTTGTCTGTGTGTAATTTCTGTCTGTCTCTTTTCTATGTGCACAAGGATGTTGTGTTTGTATTCTTCCATTCCCATGGAGTATAATGCAATCTGTTAGTCCTCATAACCCCGCCCCTTGGTTTCCCGGAGTCACTCAGCTCAGTGAACCATCAGTGGGGCGGTACTATGATTTCATTGGCCCGCCCTGCTCTTTTCCCTTCTTTACCATTTCCAAGATGGAGGGATGCTATGCCTGACGAAGGAGCACGCATGCTCTGAACGCGTGCACGCAACTAGCATCATCACAACGCGACTCCACAGACCGACGATCTCTACAACGCTTTGCCGACCTGAGCCTGGCACACTGGAACCCACAAGCGCCGCCAGACAGGACCACATAGCGCAAGAGGATCACCCCCACTGGAGTCTCTGTCGACTACCAGACTGTCCATTCGGATGTTCCTAATCATGATGTGCCTGTTTTTATACAACACAGAGTGAGTGTATCTCTACTGTAACAAATAAAATGTTTGTCATACTACTGCACTTAGGTTGGCGCTGCTTGTCTCTACTTTTGTAAAATACTGGCATGTCCTTTCTGCTCTTCCTTGCCAGCAGAAGCTTGCACACTCCCTGCTGTCGGAGGCTCTATGCAGCCAGTAGCAATAGTGTTGTAATACAGCTTGAGTTACTCATATAACTTAGCTATAGTAACTTCACCCAGGGCTCACAGCAATCCTTTGCAGCTATGTACAGTGAGCAGGAGAGGCTCTGTTTGCCTCTTTAAGGCACTCTTGATCACTCTTTATCTGTGCTTTATCTGTGCTATAGATTTCCAAGGGACTGCTAACATCACTTTCAAGATGGCAGCAAGAAGTCTAAGATTCTTAGGATGTGTATACAAGGGAGGCTTTTACAGGTTAACAATATGCATGAAATATATTTCATGCATATATAATCTTATTAGAATGTTTTTACTGAAATGAATAGTCTGGTGACAGGGTTTTTTTTAAACTGTATGTACAGAAAAACTTTTTTTCTGGTTTTGGGTAGTCTAGGGAAGAATTAAAACACTTAATGAAAAGGCTATTTTTTTGTCTCCCTGCTGAGATTTCTGTTCATTCCTTTTCCTGAAGACACAATAGGAAATGAGAGGAAAGCTAATTAAATTGAGGGGAATTTGATTTGAATGTCTTCAACAGTAGTCACCAGTACGTTTGTCCCCATTGGATGTGTTTTCCTCACTTGTTCCTCTAGTAACTACTCTAAAATTGTTGTTTGCCCTTGCTTTTTTGTTTAGGCGACAACAATCATCAGGAGAAATAAAGGGATGATCTCTCCAGCACGGATACAAATAGCAATAAAGAGCAGACAGAAGTTCTAATCTTTTCTTTATGTACTTTGTTTGCATACATGTCCCTATGAAATTTCTATTAGGGAGGAATGTAGTATGCAAAGCAATTCATTTGTATTATATTAATAAGGTTGGGTGCTCACTGTTAGGATTAGATTCAGATTCAGGTCAGACCTACGTTTGACAAAGACATACAGAGAAAAACTTTGTCAAATACCCCCCCCCCCACTGAGAGCGACAGGATTTTTTTATTAATAAAAGGTAAATAGAGTAAGCGTAGTCAAAGCATATCCAGAGTCCAGTAACTGGATCGAGTAGTCAGCCAGTCCAGAGTTCAATAATCAGATCGGGTAATCAGCCAGGCCAGAAGTCAGGGATCCAAGTGGAGCAACAGCAAGCAGGATAAGGAGCCAGAAGGGATGTCAGCAAGCCAGTCTTTAAACAGAACTGCAGGAGATGGTTTCTTGTGATGTGACCAAGGCGAAGGAAGAGATGAAGTGAGCTGGACAGATTTAAGTAGGCAGGTCAGACGAGCAAGATCAGGAACAGCTGGGTGAGTGTGGAGAGAGATGAGAGCTGGCAATTAGCCGACAGCTGAGCAGCCAGCCCAGAGAAGGAAGGGCTAAGCCAGCCCTGACAATTTGGCATGCTGAAGTCATGTGGGGACTTTTCTGGGTTTTGACTGGATGATCATAGCAGAAGTTCAGTGTAAGAAATACACAGGAGAAAATGCATGTTGATAAGGGGAGTGTACTGACATCATGACTCCACCCACTGAGCCCTGGAAAACAGACCCACCCACAAAATCTGCAGTTTTTTGGGTCTCTTAGCAGACAGAGGGGAGACATTTGACAGATAAGTATACATGCAGCAGGCATGTATATCCTTCTAGATAACCAATATTGTAGTAGTTTAGAAAGGATGAGACATCCACTTTAAGGCAGCCCATACATTGATTTCTTTTTTTGGTACAATCAGTGGTTTAAAAAAACAAAAAAAAAGATACGATTCCCCCATCCATACATTTTGAGGTGGATGGGGGAATCCTTCTCGCTGTGGTATTGTATTCTGACAGCGGGGAGCCTTCCCCATTATCAGAATACTATGGTCACCAATACTGGCTATAGCTGGCAGTACTGATCATTTAGGAAAAAACAGACAGGCTGTACACAAGTCAATCAATATACTGCCCATACATGGATCAAAATTTGGCAGGTCCCTGCTGAACTGACTGCATTTAAATCCATGTATGGTCTGCTTAAGTGGTTATAAAGGCCAAAGGTTTTTTTACCTTAATGAATTTTCTGCATTTTCATTTTCTTAGGGTTTTTTTTTTTTTTTTAAAGAGAGACTTTTGTAGCACCCTCCTAGGTAGGTGTCAGAAACCATGAAACAGACGGAGACAAGAAAATGCAGTAAAAAAATCACACCTTTTAATAAAGTGGTAAAGGACTCTTGGACCTGCACCCAAGTGGAAGGAAGACCACAGCGATGCTCCTCTAAAGAGGAATTGTTTGGGGAACAAATGAGTCAAGCAACATGGATGGTTGGAAACTATATTTCGCCATAAATGGAGACAATAGGGAAACGATATTGACGGCACTATTGTGAGCAAACTCTGCCCAAGGTGGGAGGTCTGACCAGTTGTTATGGTGGTCAGAAATATAACAGCGTAGAAACTGCTCCAAGGCTTGGTTGGCTCGTTCTGCGGCCCCATTAGACTACAGGTGATACTCATAGGAGAAGTAAAGCTGAACACCAAAACCTGGAGACAAACTGGCTCGGAGATTATAATGTTGGGCAGCCCATGTAACGGAAAGCTCTTCTGAGCAAAAATGGATGCCAGTTATTTGGATGTAGGAAACTTCTTTAGTGATATACAATGTGACATTTTCGAGAATCGGTCAACCACCATGAGAATAACTGTGTTTCCCTGGGAGTTGGGTAACTCCACAATAAAATCCATAGACAGGTGGGTCCAAGGCATCTCTCCATTGGATATGGGTTGTAGGGGGCCCACTGGAAGGTGTTGTGGTGTCTTGCACTGTGCACACATGAAACAAGCGACTACAAAGGTGGTTACATCAGCGCAGAGATTAGGCCACTAGAATTGCTGTAAAATAGCCCAAATAAGTTGATTCTTTCCTGTATGGTTGGCCACCTTGGGAGAATGGTAAGTCTGGAGCAAAGCAGTGCAGAGATTCACAGGGACAAAGCAGCAGGCACCAGGTTTCTCGGGAGGAGAATGGACCTGAATAGCAAGAATTCTGTTATCCAAAGGTGAAGTGAGATTGGTACATACAGTAGCCAGAAGAATGCGATCGGGAAGTATCACAGGAACAGGCACTGACTCAATCTTGGAAGCAGAGCAAAACTGTTGCTACAATGTGTCAGCCTTACATTCTTAGTATCGGGTAAAAATGATTGACCGGGTAGAAGTAATTGAAGCTTGACAAAAAAACAACCCATCACGCTTTTCTGGGAAATAAGTGTTTTGTGTCAGACAGGAATTTGAGATTCTTGTTGTCAGTCAAAATGAGGACCTGCACAGTGGTACCTTCAAGGAGATGTCTCCATTCTTTAAGAGCTAAAATTATACCTAACAATTATATGTCCCCAATCTCATAATTGCATACTGCAAGAGACAATTTATTGGAACAGTAGCCACAAGGATGCATAGCACTCTCAGAGGTAGGACTTGAGACAGAAAAGCACCTACTCCAGTCTTGGATAAATCAACCTCAAGGATGTAGGGTAGCGTAGGGTCAGGATGTGCCAGCACAGGAGCTGAAACAAAGGCAGCCTTATGTAACTGAAAGTCTTTATTGGAATCTCGAGACTGTGGGTTACCTTCCTTTCTGGTCATATCAGCCAGGGGTTTCACCAGAGAAGAGATAATAATTGGCAAAGCCAAGAAAACATTGTAGTGGACGTAGACCTACGGGTCGAGTCCACTGTAGAACTGCAGATAATTTCTCTGGGTGCATTGAAAAACCGGCAGTAGAAATGTCATAACCCAGAAATTGAACCTGTTCGCCAAAATAACCCAGAAATTTAACCTGAACTTGCACTGCTCCAACTTGCAATACAGGTTATTCTCTCTTAGCCTCTGTAGTACTTGGGAGACATCTGTGTGGTAGCTCTCTAGGGATTTAGAATATATGAGAATATCGTCGAGATAAACCACCACACATTGCTGCAACATATCTCAGAGGACATCGTTGGTAGATTCCTAAAACACTGCAGGAGCATTACAAAGACTAAACGGCATTACGAGGTATTCATAATGTCCTGTCCTGGTGTTAAACGCAGTTCTCGATTCGTCGCCCTCCTTGATCCTCACAAGATGTTTGCCCCTCTCAGATCGAGATGTGTGAAAACCGTTGCTCCTTTGAGGTGGTCAAATAACTCCGTAATCAATGGAATTGAGTAGGCGTTCCTAAACGTGATGTGATTGAGACCCCTATAATCGATACAAGGTCTCAGTTTACCACTCTTCTTTTTCACAAAGAAGAAGCTAGCACCAGCAGGAGACGAGTATTTGCGGATGAACCCTCGAGAAAGTGCATCGGCAATATAGTTCTCGATAGCATTATTCTCCAAGACAGACAAAAGGTAAACCTGGCCATGGGAAGGCATAGCACCAGCTTGAAGGTCAACTGCGTAATCATACGACCAGTGTGAAAGGAAAACTACAGGCTTGATCCTTGTCAAAGACATCGCTAAATTCATAGTACTCCTCTGGCAAGGAGGAGGATAAAGAGGTGCACAAGACCTTAGCCACTTTCTGAAAACATTTTTTACTGCATTGTGGTGACCAGGAAAGAACCTCAACAGGAAGCCAATCAAAAGAGGGGTTGTGCCTCTGTAGCCAAGGATAACCAATAACCACCGGGTAATGAGGAGAGGAAATAACTTGGAGTTGGATTATCTAATTGAGAAGAGAACCTACGGCTATGGTCAAAGGAGCAGTATCTTGAGTCACATGGACAGGCTGTAGAGGCTGCCCATCAATAGCCTCAATGGCAAGCGGAGTGGCATGAAGCTGCAGCGGAATCGAGTACTTACACACAAAGGCACTATCTATGAACAGGCCTGCAGCCCCAGAGTCGACTAGAGCCTGTGTCTCAATGGATAAATCAGACCTAAAAAGGGTAACTGGAACTAAAGGCTTATCCTTCAGAATAACTGGGGACATAACAACACCACCTATGTTCTGTTCCCTACAGAACCTCAAGGTGCGGGCGTTTCCTGGATGGGTAGGACAAGACTTCAAAAAGTGATCTCCCTGGCCACAATAAAGGCACAATCTCTCCCTCCTCCTAAAGGCCCTCTCATCTGCAGAGAGACATGTGAAGCCCAACTGCATGGGTTCTAGTTCACTGGCGCACTCAGTACCAGGAGACATGGGAGGTGAAGGAGACAAGGGTGGGACTGCAAAGCTCAGAGCCAAATGCACAGGAGGCTTCCACAAGCGCTACTTAAAGGAAGGTCTGGAGTCAATGAGAATGGCAAATGTGATCAACTTCTCCAGATCCATAGGTATGTCTCAGGCTGTTATCTCATCTTTGATGTTATCTTGGAGACCATGAGAAAAAGCAGCCATGAGGGCCTCATTGTTCAAAGTGATCTCTGCTTCCAGAGTACAGAATTCAATGGCGTAATTGAGAACAGTTCTTGTACTCTGTTTGATGGACGTGAGGCTCTTGGCAGCAGAAGTGGAGCGAGCAGGAACATCAAATATCTTTTTAAAGGTAGATACAAACTCAGGGTAACTCATGACAATGGGTTTTTGCATCTCTCATAGAGGGTTTGCCAAAACCAAGGCTCTATTAAAAAGCAAAGAAATTATGATGCCTACTTTGCTTCTGTCCATGGGGAAAGCCTGGAGCAGCATCTCAAAGTATATCCCAACCTGGTTGAGAAAACCTCTGCATTAAACTGGTCCCCAAATCGCTGGGGAAGCAGAACCAGACATACCTCTAAGCCCTTGTACACACGGTCGGAGATTCAGACAACCAAATCCGTCGGAGTAATTCCGACGGATTAATTCCGGAAGAGTGATGTTGCATACACACAGTCGGACAAAGTAGTCGGAAAATCCGATTGTACATAACGTGATGACGTTATTTCGTTACAACGGGACTACGTTCAGGCTAGTAGCCAATAGCTTTGGTCTAGGAATTTGATCTGAGCATGCGTGGCGCTTTGTCCGTTGGAGTAGGCTACACATGATCGGAGTATGTCCGATCGGAGCATTTTGTCGGAAAATTTTACCGGCAAGTTGGAAAAGTTGGTCCGTCGTATATTCCGACGGAAACAGTCGGATGGAGACCACACACAGTCGGAATATCCGACAAAACGGTCCGATAGGACACATTCCGTCGGAATCTCCGACCATGTGTACAAGGGCTTATAGTGGTAATATTCGAGGCAGATGCTTGCACAGAGACTGGAACAGCAGCAGGGATGCCTGCAACACAGGTTGTACTGGAACAGCCACAGTGGGAGGATCTAGGTGAGCAGTGCGAATCAGGAGCATCTGTAACGCTATGGCAAACTGATCCATGTGGTGATCCTGCTCATTTAACCTGGAAAAATAATAACCACAGGGTGGATTGCCTGCATCTTCTGAATTCATGGCCTTCGCCTACTGTCAGGAACCATGAAACAGACGGAGACAGAAAAAGCTGTAAAAAGTCACATCTTTTAATAAAGTGGTAAAAATAGTAAAGGTAGTCAAAACATAGCCAGGGTTCGGTAGTCAAATCCGGTATTCAGAACAAGCCAGAAAATCAGGAAGCCAGGGATAAGTGTAGTCGGAGGCAGCAGACAGGATCAAGAAGCAGAAGGGAAGTCAGCCAGGCAAGTCTTCAACGGGAACAAAGCAGAGAGTCTCTAGATATTTTGACCAAGGTGAAGGCGCAGAATGAATGAGCCAAGCAGCTTAAATAGCCAGAAGGGGCTGGCTGTGGGCTGGACTGAAGAGCAGGAAATCAACAGTGTGATGGCAGTTAACTGACAGCTGAGCAACCTGAGCACAGAGAAAAGAAAGCTGAGCCCAGCTCTGAGAGTAGGTGCTAGAGTATAGTTGTTGGTCTTTCTGCTTACCAGGAAGATGGCCAGGTAAAACTTAGAATGTTTTCCGCCTACCAGGGAGCAGAATCTATTGGTTAGGTCTGCTCATTGTACTCAAATGCAGCTCAGCTTGTTTGACTGTCCCCCACTGGTCCAATAGGGAGGCATATTGGACAGTGGGAGGGGACCTAACAAGTGAGTGCACGGGCTTTGTTACAGCCCTGGCAATTGGCAGAGCAAAAGTGCTGCATTGCATTCTGGGATACTGTAAAAAAAATGCAGGGCACATATGCTCAGCATTAGTTGAATCAGGGAGCAGAGTCCAGAAGGAATGGGGCAGGGGCCCTCTCCTCCGTGGAGGCGGTCGTGTGGCCTTGGGTGGTCGATCCAAGGGCCTAGAGAGAGAGAAGCTGTACCCAGAGATCCTGCAATGTTGACTGGAAGAAAGACACCAGCAAGGATATGATCCTACCTACTGTGAGTACAAATATGTGCCTTTGTGGCCTGTCAAGTGAGGGCCACCCCCTTCAGCTAGAAGAGCCAGTGGACAGGTGTCAGTAAAGGGGATGCTAGAGAGTATCCTGAAGATAATGTAGTGCATCAAGTCTGCTGTTAGTGAGAGTAATGCTGCGTACACACGACCGGACTTTTCGGCAGACTAGGTCCGACTTCCATTGGACAGTCCGATCATGTGTGGGCTAATCCAATGGTTTTTTGTTAAAAAAATCAGATGGGCCTAGAAATAGAACATCTTTCAAATCTGTCCGATGGACTCTATTGGGAAATCCATTCGTCTGTATGCTGGTCAATGGACCAAATACGGCGTAGGGCAGCTATTGGCTACTGGCTATTGAACTTCCTTTTTCAGTCCCGTCTTATGTCATCACGTTCAAAACTAACGGACTTTCGAACGGAATTAGTCC
Source organism: Lithobates pipiens (assembly GCF_037356315.1). Classification (NCBI taxonomy): domain Eukaryota; kingdom Metazoa; phylum Chordata; class Amphibia; order Anura; family Ranidae; genus Lithobates; species Lithobates pipiens. The sequence continues at coordinate 147,128,636 of NW_027507903.1, forward strand.
GTTCTTGTGTGGCCAAGTCCATTCGTTCGGAAAATCCATCGTAACTCCGCCGAAAGTCAGTCGGGAAGACCGTCGGAGCTAGTCTGCTGGAAAGTCCTGTCATGTTTACGCAGCATAAGAAGACTTAATTCTTCCATACATGTGACAGCATGGTTAAAGCAGTGTGACTGCTTCCACCAATAATCTGATGAGGCCAAGTAAGAGGTGTCCTTACACACTGTGAATAATTCAAGTTGGAGTATCCCACTAATCCCTTCTCCCATCCAAGTTCCAAAAATAAAATACATAAACACAAATACTCTGGACCGGTCATTGAGTGACAGGCAAACGAGAGTAAGGATGGGACAAGTGGAAACCCCTAGCAACAGAGTAGAAACCCTTAGCAACCAGCTGCAAGTAACCAGAGGGAGGCCTAAGAACTCAACACTCAGCAAGCCCTATGGTGACAGTGTTGCACTTTAATATCACATTCATTCTTTATCAAAATTAGTGATAAATGGTATAAATGCACCTCTGTACTCATTTCCCTGGGAGGGGGCAAATATCTGAGGGTCCCTTGTCTGGATAAGACTTGGCTGGAATTTTAAGATTAACACCACACTGTTTTTTTATGTGTATCATCCCTTAAAAACTTAGGAAAAAAAACAGCCGGTGATTCCCTTAAAATTCCAACCAGGCATACATGCATGGGTGGCTAGGAAATGTAAAGCAGCAAGTGTGCAGCCCTCTTATCTTGAACCAGACCAGACCACATGCTTTCAACATTGAGGGGGTACCTGGAAAGAAGAGGGGAAGGGAGTCTCCCCGTTTTAGTATGGCATCTTTTTCCACTGTTGAAGGAGAGGGGCCTCTAATGCCGCGTACATGCGACCGGACTTTTCAAGGGACTAGGTCCGACGGTCTTTCTGACGGACTTTCGGCGGAGTTCCGACGGACTTTCTGAATGAACGGACTTGGCCACACACAATCACACCAAAGTCCGACAGATTCGAACGTGATGACGTACGACTGGACTAGAATAAGGAAGTTCATAGCCAGTAGCCAATAGCTGCCCTAGCGTCGGGATTTGTCCGTCGAACTAGCATACACACAAACGGATTTCTTGGTCCGGCGGAGTTCCGGTGGAAAAATTTAAAACATATTCTATTTCTAAAGTCCGCCAGATTTTTGGCAAGCAAAGGTCCGATGGAGCCCACACAAGATCGAATTGTCTGACGGACTCGTTCCATCGGACCTTTGCTGTCAAAAAGTCCGGTCGTGGGCATTACTCATATTTGATTCCCCCAAAAAGATGTGGGAGTTATTAAGGGGGGCTTAAAATGTAACCTGGAAGTTGCCTCGCAGCGCAATGTGTACTAGAGTACCCCTAAAACTCAAAATCGTTAAATGAAAAGAAACATACCCACACTGTGAAGTCCTTTAATTAAAATACAATTAGGGAAACAATGATAATGCTATTATGTCCCCTGGTGTAAATCAACTGTCAATCACATAATCTAATCTTAATGTAAATCTGATATCAGTCACAACATCTAGTGATGTAATTCCTCGTCAGCCACAATGACCCGCAGCCCAACACTATTCAAACAATAGTTTCCCCACCGCACTCCCATTGCTAAATGACAGATCCTCAGCACTGTGGTAATGTAACTGCTAGATACAGTAATTAACAAATAATTTACATCACTGGACAACTTGAATGATGATGGATTTACACTAGGGGACCATAACAACATTTTTTGTTATTGTTTCTATTATCAAGTAATTAACCTCTTGCTGAATGTGTAATGCATACTGTATATGTGACAGCATAAAAAGTGGGCTTTAATTTCTAGACACCTCACATATGCTTGCATGGTGGCCTGAGGTTCTGTGCTTAGTCGATATTAGCAAGTCAATAAAAAATCAATTTAAAATCACTTACAGTAAACCACTACATTGCAAGAGATTTTGTAAATATTTGTGTACTCCTGCTCTTCTCAGTAGTAACCTGGTCTTAACAACCTGACAAATTACTGACACCCTAGTAGAGATAAAAGGGGCTTTAATTTAAAGAAGAATACATCTGCACATGGATTGAAGGAAAGAAAATTGCACAATACCCCCATCAATACAGTCAGTGATGATGGGGGCAATCCCTCCAGCTACATTATTGTATTCTGACAGCTGTGGGTTTCCTTGCCATCAAAATACAATGATCACTACTGGCAGCCCATAGATGGATCAAAGTTCGGCCATTTTCTGCTGAAGTTCGGCTAGCTTAAGTCCAGTAAGAAGGTGCTGGTTTAATGGTTTCAACAATGGCAGGTAGAATCTTTTAGCAACTACAGAAACAAAATTAATGACACACCTTCCTTTTTATTGCCTGTGAACTGCCCCATCAGAAAGCAAACAGTTGATGAGTGGGTAAGGACTAAGAACTGGATGGCCTAACTACTGGCAGCAACAAGTTCATTACACAGAGTTGGCCAAAGAACCTCTCACCACACTGTTGCTTCACAGATTTCCTCCTAATAACAGTCTACTTGAGAGGGAACTCTGTCAGCCTGAATGAAGGCTGATGCACAGTAGGTTGCATTATCTTGGCTGGATGATGGTGGGTGGAAGGCGGGAGCTTCTGTCTCTTGCAGCAGATGTCTCTCTGGTGTCCTCTGTACTGCTGGAAGTAAGGAAATCAGGTTAGATGGAGCCTGCAAGGCTCTGGGCCTCCTCTCTCTAGCCTTCACCTCTTCCCTTGGTGCCCCCCTTGATTCCAGCCACTCTGCTGCTCTGCAACCTGCTCCCATTTCTCTCTCCCCGGGTATATTCCAAGACAGTTGGCCAGTCATTCCTGCTGGCCCCTGGCAGCTCTACTCCTCCAGGCTGTCTCTCAAGCCTGTACTCTGCACAATAGCTTTCTCTCCCCTTTCCCTGGGCTCTCTAGTTTTGTTCTGTTGGTGGGGGACTGGATTAAAGCTCCCTGCCTTGGCCAATCACAGCACGTCTCCCTGCCATCTCATAGGGTTGATGTTGATTCAGGCCTGAGGGAGGAAAAGTGTAGAAATCCTGTGTCCTGGCCATGATGAGGTTAGTGCCCAGGCTGTGTGATTATTGTTGGTTAAAGAGGTTGTAAGCCTACACACTCCCTCTGCCTTTGGTCTGCAAAGAAAAATAATTTGTAGTTGCAAATTAATTTAGGCCACTTCCCCTGGCTGTAACATTCTGTCTTTTCCAGCCTGTGGAGGCTGTGGAGGCAGTTGCAGACCGCCAGGACATGAGCTTAATCAGGAAATATCACTAGCACCTGTCCAGAATCTTTTCCTTCTTTGGGAGATTTGTTTACAGTAGTCATAAAGTTTTAGTTCTTTTCTTCCAACCAAGTTTTTAGCCCTTGTACACACAGTCGGACATTCCGACAACAAAATCTGTTGGATTTTGTCCGAAACTTGTGTTGCATACACACAGTCGGACAAAGTTGTCAGAAAATCCGATCGTACGTAACGTGACGATGTTATTCCATTACGATGGGACTACATTCAGGCTAGTAGCCACTTTATTCGATCGGAATTCTCTACACACAATCGGACAAAGTCCGATCGGATCATGTTGTCAGAAAGTTTTATAGCCCAGCTCTAAAACTTTGTCCGTTGGATATTCCGACAGAAACAGTCCGATGGAGCCCACACACAGTCGGATTATCCGACAACACGGTCCAATCGGACATTTTCCGTCGGAATGTCCGACCGTGTGTACAAGGGCTTAGAATTTCTCTCTCTATTTGCAGAAAGTGGTTGTGTTTATAGCATGTAGGTCCTCCTAGGCCATATCATATGGCCCTTGCACCTCTCCTTCAGCTGCAGCAACACCCTCATCTCTGCCCCCACTTTGTCTCAGCATTCAGCATCAGAGAGGATGACAGAACTCCTCCTACAGATCCTGCGTTTCTCTGTGCAGCTGCAGCACCCCCTTATCTCAGCCCCCCCCCCCCCCGGTCTCTGCATTAAGCAGATTCCAGCCCTCCTCTGGTCCCTCTCCAGATCCTGATATAATGTATGGTCACTGCTTTCCACAAATTTTTTTTAATGAACATTGGTAATAAGCTCTGCATGGTTTGAGATTATCAGATCCAGCAGAGCGTCATTCCTTGTTGGGGCCTCATTTGGGGCCTTCAACTGTCCCAGCAGTGCTATTATTCCAGTCATTTTTTTGGGTAGTTAATATCCCCCATTTTTATCACTGTCCCAGCCCTTTCTATCTGTGCAAAGAGCTGAGTCTCCACCTCCTCATTTACACTGGGAGGTCTATATCAAACTCCAATGATAATCTTTGTAATACGCACACCCATGTACAGTTCCACCCATAATGCTTCACACTCTCCGTCAACTAGGTCCTAAATAGTTAGGTTTTGGCAATCTGCCACAAGCCTATGAAGGATGTTACAGACTGAAGGAACATGGGTTCTTCTGAGCCTTGTGTTTTACACCTTCCACCTCCTTTTTTCATCTTTGTTTCTTTGGCTTTGTTTGGGATTTTTGTTTTAATACTGTAATGGTCATGTAATATTTTGAACTTTTAGTGGTAGTACATGTGAGATGGATCGTGGGACACAATTTGAAAGCTTGAAATTGTATGAAATGGTGATATAAACAAGTTTGTATGATAGTGGGTGGAAAAGCTTTCCACTGTGAGCAGCGGAAGGCGGCTCCTGATTGTTTGATTGTCTTCACCTGCTCTACCAATACACATAGGATTGTAGAGCCATAGCTTGAGAGGTCATGAGTAAGAACCTGTCATGGTTATGCAATAGAGTTCGTCTGCTTACCTGTCTGCATGTGTTCATTTCTAGAGACCAGCCGAGCTTCACCTGACTGATTTTATATCCTTCCTCTGGCATGGCTCCACCCTAGCTCCTATCAGACAACTCTATATTAACCTTTGCACTGCTAGCCTATCCTGCTGATCAACCTTTGTGTGTTAGCTTCCTGTTTCCTGCCGTGTGCTCTGCTACTGTTTTCCGTTACCGACTTTGGCGTGTTTTGACTATCCCTGTTTGCCTGTGACCCTGACCTTTTAGCGTGTACCCGACTATTCTTGTCTGCTTGTGGCCCCGACCTTGGCTTGTCCCTCATCATCCCTATCCTCCTGTTGCCTACTGTGGGTGTGAGCTGGGGGACCCTGGGGGTCGCGACCTGGAGCCACTTGCAGCCAAGTCCATCCTCACCATTCGAGGCTCTGGTAAACACCTGCTGGCTCTTAGACTCCGCGCCCCAGGGAATCTCATGCTCTAACCCCAGTGGGATTTGTCCCCCGTCTGCAGCAGTCAGCCGTAGGGTCCACAACCTTGCGGTGCACCCCTAACCCTACGGGGTGCATCTGTCACCTGGGCTCTAGGTGACCTGACAGAACCTTTTATAGTGCAAAATGCATTAACATTTATTGTCCCCATATTGTGTGTGATGTGCATGTGATATATTCATCGTGAAGTGCAATGAATTCCAGATTTGTTTCTTCAAGGGTAAAATTACAGTTTGACCTGTATGTAGGGTGCTTATCCTGTTGCAGAGGTTACAAAAGGAACAGACAACACGACTTCTTCTATGTAGCCTTTTAAAAAAAAATAGTTAGCAGTTATACCAGTTCTAAATTCTTCACCCATTCAGTTCCACATAAAATGGCACTTTCAATATCATTAACTTATATAGGGTAGAAATGCAGAGCATACATACAGGAGTTTGTTTAAGGCACATTTCCTTAAGTGAATACGTGTATAAAGATATCAGTAGTGGTATTTAGTCAGGAAAAGGGGTTGTCCTCCACATAGCCACGGAGCGCCAGTTTAGGTGGCTGGCCTACTTGTCTGAGACGTCTCTCCCAACACTGACCTAATTCCAGGGATGTCTACTGAAGTCCCTAAGCTGTATCTACTTTCCATGAACCTCTCTTTACAACAAGACTTGCCTATCCCTAATAAGCAGGTCTCTGTCCTTACTTGTCACAATATATTATATATATATGTATATATATCGCCTTGTGTCCAATATGGCTTGTGAGAAATCTCCCAAGATGGAGTCCATGATAGAGGACACATTAGTCCTATGCCAGGCTTTCTCTAGTGCCAGTAATAAACAGCAATCATGTAATTACTGGATCACCACCTCATTTTCTGCTCTACTGCTCGACAGGGAGAAAGCATAGCTCCTTGGGTGCAGCAGAGGCTGAACAGGTCACCTGCCTACATGTAGACACACATCATAGGAGAAAGTCTCTGCCTCAAATTTCTATATCTTTAAAATTTTATATAGACATGCATTTCAGGCGTTTGTCACAGAAATCTTGGTTTCAGCAGAATTACTTTGGCACTTGAATTAAGATTATCTCTCATGCAAATGCCTTCTACTTTAAGTGGCACCACAGATAAAGGGCCTATGATATTGGCAGGGAATTTAGTAGCAGCAGACAGTGGAAGGTCTGCCTAGCTTGACTTGTATCTTTCTCTTTATTCTATAACATTCAACAAGCGTCTGCAGATAACATTTCAGAGGTTAGTGTACATCCCCTTCCCAATTAGTGGAAAGCAATGCCAAGTGAGGTGATTTTAACTGTCACTGTAGAGTATTGTCAGAAACCATGAATCAGACAGAAGTACAGTTAAATCACACTTGTTTAATAATAAAAGAAAATAGAACAAACATAGTCAAAACATAGCCAAAGTTTGGTAACTGAACAGATAGTCAGACAAGCCAGAAAGTTGGAGGTCAGCGTAGTGGAACACCAAGCAGGATCTGGAGCCAGAAGGGATGTCAGCCAAGCAAGTCTTTTAACAGGAATGCAGGAGACCATCTCTGTGATGTTGGCCAAAGCGAAGGCAGATATCATCTGGGCTGGACGGCTTAAGTTTACAAGACTGACGAGCAGGATATCATCAACAGGTGAGTCACTGTGAAGAGATAGGAGCTGGCAACTAGCAGACAGCTGAGCGACCAGCTCAGAGAAGGAAGGGCTGAGCCCAGCCCTGACATGTATCAAATGAGTCAATTTTGCCTTAGGTGAGAGGTAACTGATGTAGTCAGGCACCCCACTGGCTCCTGACACTATATTTCCCACAAGGCCTTTATGATATCCACTACTGTATTTGTTATTGGTCTCCTATTTGGACATTGTGTTTTGAAGGGTCCAACCTCTCCCCAGCCATACCATTATTTTCTGGTAAATTGTCCAGTGTCATGTTATCTAGATTCTTCTGATGCCCTTTTTTTCTAAGGCCAGGGCAATCATAGTCTTCTAAGTATTTTTGAGAGATTGCAGGATCTCTGCTGGAGCCCACTACATTCCTGCTTGAGTCTCAATCAACTGCATTACTGTCTTCTGAATATCAGTGTGAAATTTTAGTATTTTTGCCTGTGCCAGTAGATATTTGTTTCTCAGAACCAGAGGGGATCTGATGTTTGATCTCTCCTGGTTCAGAGTCTGACTGGAAGACAGATTTACTGTCATCTTCCTCAGGAAATACCACTAGAACCTTGGTAGAATGTTTCCCTTGTTTTAGTTCTTCTCTTTCAACATTTCTCTATTTGAAGAAAGTAGCTGTGTCTCTGGGGTCTTTCAGTAGCAATTTTAAAACTACAGGATAGCCATCAGTGATATATGCACAATTTATGAAGTGTTCTACAGGAAGATATATGGGCACGCATGGACTTATTATTAAGACTTATTAAGATTTACAGATTTCTGCAACTTTTTTTTTTAGATTGTATAGTGCAGTGATGGCGAACCTATGGCACGCGTGCCACAGCTGGCACGCAGAGCCATCTCTGTGGGCACGCGAGAGGGTCCTGGTTCACGGTGGGGAGAACATGGCAGCAAACAGCGGCGAGGTGCAGGAAATTAACTGCACGAGTGAGTGGGTGGCTCCGCAGCCTCCGCGCGGAAGGCTACAGACCTGAGAGCACGCGAGGGAGAGAAGCAAGCAGCCGCGAGGTGCGGGAAACTGTCTGCACGAGTGAGTGGGCGGCCCCACATTCTCCGCGTGGTAGGCTACAGGCCTGACAGCACGCATGGGAGGGAGAGAAGAGCTTCACTGCTTCATTGTATGGCTGAAGAGGGGCGCAGCATCCCTGGCGCCTTCCGGAGCTTGGACTCCTCAAACCTCCTTCAACAGTGAGGCCCGGAGAACACACTGACCATGGGCCCAGAAGACAAGGACAGGCGAGAGGCGCAGGCTGTGAGGGACCTGCTGGATGGAACAGGGATGGAGACAGGTACCGGGCACAATTATACACTGAATACCTGCAGACAAAGACTGGGGCAGGGAGGCAGAGCAGGGATTGCAGATAAGGACAAAGCTAGAGGTCTCCCTTTCTCTCAGCTCTCCTCTTTTTCAGCCCCCGTGTCCCCCCTCTCCCCCCCTCTCTCTGTGTCCCCCCCTCTCTGTGTGTCCCCCCCTCTCTCTGTGTGTCCCCCCCCTCTCTGTGTCCCCCCCTCTCTCTGTGTGTCCCCCCCCTCTCTGTGTGTCCCCCCCCTCTCCCCATTGTCCCCCCCTCTCTCTGTGTGTCCCCCCTCTCTCTCTGTCTCCCCTCTCTCTCTGTGTGTCCCCCTCTCTCTGTCCCCCTCTCTCTCTCTGTGCCCCCCCCTCTCTGTCCCCCCTCTCTCTCTCTCTGTGTCCCCCCTCTCTCTGTCCTCCCTCTCTCTCTCTCTGTGTCCCCCCTCTCTCTGTCCCCCCTCTCTCTCTCTGTGTCCCCCCTCTCTCTCTCTCTCTCTCTGTGTCCCCCCCCTCTCTCTCTCTCTCTGTGTCCCCTCTCTCTCTCTCTCTCTCTCTGCCCCCCCTCTCTCTCTCTCTCTGTGTCCTCTCTCTCTCTCTCTCTCTGCCCCCCCTCTTTCTCTCTCTCTCTCTCTCTCTCTGTCCCCTCTCTCTCCCTGTCCCCTCTCTCTCTCTGTCCCCCCTCTCTCTCTCTCTGCCCCCCCTCTCTCTCTCTCTGTCCCCCCTCTCTCTCTCTGCCCCCCCTCTCTCTCTCTCTCTCTCTCTGTGTCCCCCTCTCTCTCTGTCCCCCCTCTCTCTCTCTGTCCCCCCTCTCTCTCTGCCCCCCCTCTCTCTCTGTCCCCCCTCTCTCTCTGCCCCCCCTCTCTCTCTGTCCCCCCTCTCTCTCTGCCCCCCCTCTCTCTCTCTCTGTCCCCCCTCTCTCTCTGCCCCCCCTCTCTCTCTCTCTCTGTCCCCCCTCTCTCTCTTTGTGCCCTCCCCTTTATCTCTGTCCCATATCTCTCTCTCTCTCTCTGCCCCCTCTCTCTCTCTCAGCATCTCTCACACTCCTCCCCCTCTGTGTTCTCCCCATCTCTCTGTCCCCCCTCTCTCTCTGCCCCCCGGTGTGTCCCCCTCTCTGTGTGTGTGTCCTATCTCTATCTATCTGTCACCTCTCTCTCTCTCTGTCCCCTCTCTCTCTGTCACTGTGCCCTCCCCTTTATCTGTCCCATATCTGTCTGTCTGTCTGTCTGTCTGTCCCATCTCTCTCAGCATCTCACACCCCTCCCCCTCTGCCCCCCCCCCCGTGTCCCCTATCTCTATCTATCTGTCCCCGCCCACTCTCTGTCACCTTTTTCTGTGTCCTCTCTCTCACACCCCCCTTTCTCTCTCTCTCTCACAACCCCCCTCTCTCTTACACACACCCTCTCTCTTTTGCTCAGCATCCCTTTTTGCCATGTTGGCACTTTACAACACAAAACCAACTTATTTATTTCAGTTTGGGCACTCAGACTCAAAAAGGTTCGCCATCACTGGTATAGTGCATAACACGCATTTGGTGTTACATTGTTACATATATTGGATGGATTGTAACATTGATTATTGCATTATGAGAGCGCGTATAATAGTTGTACAGTATATATTTGTGGAGATGATTCATCATCTGAGTACTGCTGCTTTAAAGCACGTATTTGCATATCATATGAGTGTTACGATTACCTCTGTTGGACCATATGAATTGTACAATAAAACCTAACACTAGCAGCAGCTGATCCCAACTGATTTAAAAGGGAATCTTCCTGTGAGAGCTTTTATAATCTTAAGGTCCAAGTCTTTTTTGCACAGTTTATGGGGTGTCATATAGGAGGATTTATGGACATACAGGGACTTTCAACAATTTGATTTTAATAATACTTATTGAGACTCAACAATTTTTGCAATATTTTTGGGGATTGTATATAGCACACTATTGGTTTGGATTAGTCACATTGATTATCACATTAGCATGAGCATGATATAATAGTTGTATATATTTGTGGAGGTGATTCATCATCACTGCTGCTTTTAAAAAACCTATTAGGTGAGCGCAAAGGTTTTATTTGTATTTTTTTTAAATATGTTGGAGCAGTTTTCCTTTGACAAAAAAAAGGAAAAGAGGAGATATCCATTACCATTTAACACCAAATGAAGAAACAAAGAAGGTATAATTATTCTGGATACACTAAGTATTTGCAACGATATGTACAATTTTTCTAACGCAAGCCTATGTTGCAAAAGTGGGTTCAGCTGTTAAAGTTTGATTTACCTTCCATCATGAAGGGGTACAGTAAATGCAAGCAGTGTAAGAATCTGATTTTGACTTGGTATCAGCCTCTTGCAATCCCTGTACACATATTCAGGTTTACTGGATACTTGCTGGTACTTAGCCCCCAGAAAAAAAAAATCTCTGTGCCAAAGATAACATTGTTCTAAGGACCTTCTTGCACTTCCATGTGGCTAAGACCTGACAACTAGAGATGGCCTTGTGGTTCGCCCAGCGGTCAGTTCGCGGCAAATTTTGCGTGTTCGCGATTCGCCAAACCGGCGGACTTCTGGCGCTGTTCGCCCGGGGACATATGCGTTTACATTGTGAAAGAACTTTGACCCATGATGACACATCCATCATGGGGTACAGGACAGACAATTGAGACATTTCAGCACATGGACAATTAGACATTTCCCCTACCTTATAAATAGACCTGATCTGGCGGCCATTTTACATTCTGTCTTTTGTCAGTATAGGGAAAGGTTGCTTGTGGAGCAGGGACAGACTGTAGTGACACAAATCGCTAGCTATTAGGTCCACAAAAGTGTACAGTATATAGGGTTCTGGTGCACTGCTGTGCTGGTGATTGCTGAGTGCACTGCTGACTGATTCTGCAGCTGTCTTTTGTCAGTTTAGGGACAGGACGCTGTGTGGAGCAGGGACAGTCAGTTTAATCACTAGTTATTACTATTAGGTCCACAAAGGTCCTTTTAAGGACTGGTATAGGTGTACAGTATATAGGGTGCTGGTGATTGCTGAGTGTACTGCTGCCCGATTCTGCAGCTGTCTTTTGTCAGTGTAGGGACTGAGGGACAGTCTGCAAATCACTAGCTACTAGGTCCACAAAGGTCCTTTTAAGGACTGGTATAGGTGTACAGTATATAGGGTTGTACACGTATAATATACTTTCTTCCAAATATAGAAAGAATATTATACTTGACTGCTGCCTGATTCTGCAGCTGTCTTTTATCAGTGTAGGGACTGAGGTACAGTCTGCAAATAACTAGCTACTAGGTCCACAAAGGTCATTTTAAGGACTGGTATAGGTGTACAGTATATAGGGTTGTACACGTATAATCTACTTTCTTTCAGATATAGAAACAATATTATTCTTGACTGCTGCCCGATTCTGCAGCTGTCTTTTATCAGTGTAGGGACTGAGGGACAGTCTGCAAATCACTAGCTACTAGGTCCACAAAGGACCTTTTAAGGACTGGTATAGGTGTACTATTTGGTGTGCAGTATATAGGTGTGTAATACACGTATAAAATACTTGTACATATAGAAAGCATAGTATAGTGCATTTCCACTGTGCAGCATTGTGACTGCTGAGTGGTTCTGCAGCGATACTACAAAGAGTGACAAACGCAATAAAAAAATAAGTATTATAACTGGTGTGATAGACCAGTGGCCCCCAAAAACGACAGATTGAAGCGGGGTGTTATATACCTTCTTCCACATACATACTGCACTTCTCTAGAGACTTTTGTCACAGGGTCATTAAAAAAATTACAGGCAGAGGAAGAGGCAGGTCCTTCTGCAGGGGTGGTAGGGGTAGGGCTGGAGCAACAGACTTGAGCCAAAGTGGCAAATTGCAGAAGGTGCGTGCGATTATGTCAAAGGACGCACCAGACTTGGTTGAGTGGCCTTACTCTTCTGCACCCTCCTCATCCTCTCGATCTGCACCCTCTTCACTCTCTGCTGTGTACACCCCCAAAGACACTACCACCAACACCACCACCACCATATACCTTCCGCTTCAGTCACAGGAATTATTTTCCGATCCATATCAAGACATGTCCGATGCACAGCCACTCTTGGCATTGGATCAGGAAGAGGAGGTAGCAACAACCGCCACTCAGCAGTCTGACGACAGTACCCAGATCGGCCCAAGGAGGAGGTTGGTCTCCGCTGTTGCTGCCTACTCCGATATCTCTAATTATAGCGGTGGGGAAGGTGATGTCGATGATGACGTGTCTAGTGATGTCACGTGGGTGCCCACAACAGAGGAAGAGGAGGGGAGTTCAGAGGGAGATATGGACCAGCAGATAGGGAGGAGAAGCAGACAGAACTCAGATTGCACAAGAGGGACAAAGCAGACTGCTAATGTATCAGGAGTGAGGCACTAACCATGTACGTTCACATCTGGCGCTCCCAGGATGCCGGCACATGGCTCGGCAATGTGGGCTTTTTTTAACGTGTCCGCTGCTGACAATAGTGTTGCCGTCTGCAATCTTTGTAGTCAACGCATAAGTCCCGGTAAGCCCAACACTCACCTAGGGATGACCGCCTTAAGAAGGCACATGAGCTGCCATCACCGAGCCCAGTGGGAGCAACGGAACCCACAAAGCCACACTCTAGGCTCTCACCATCCAGCCTCGTCTACTACTTCTCCTTCTCCTCTCTCCTCACAATTGTCCTCCACTCCACCTTCCATCATGCCATCCTCACGTTTTTCTGGAAAAAGGCAGGCTTCCGTGGGCCAAATGTTCGAGCGTAAAAAAATGATGATCACCGGTTGACGGCTGGCTTGTCAGAACTGATAGCCCACCAACTACTGCGATATAAACTGGTGGACTCGGAGGCCTTTCGAAAATTTGTGGCCATTGGAACACCACAATGGAAGGTCCCAGGAAGGAAGTATTTCTCAAAGAAGGGCATCCCAGAGCTATATGGCCATGTTCAGCGGCAAGTGAATGTATCTCTGGCACACAGTGTCGGTGCCAAGATACATCTGACCACAGACACGTGGTCTAGCAAACATGGGCAGGGAAGGTATATCCTGCCCACTGTGTGAACCTTCTGACGGCCGTCAAGCATGTAATCCGTGGCACCCGTGTAGATTTGGTTTTATCGCCACAGATTGCATGCAGGCCTGGCTCTTCTTCTCCTCCTCCTACTCCATCCTCCTCCCTCTCCTCCTCGGCTGACTCCTCCTTTTCTGCTGCTAGCGTCTCTTCCGCTGCACCGCCCAAGCTCCCCAGAACCTATTCGACATGCCAGGTGAGACTTTGCCATGCTGTGCTGCGTCTTTTGTGCCTGGAAGCCAAGAGCCACACTGGCCCTGCACTCCTTTCAGCTTTGCATTCACAGGCAGATCAGTGGCTAACACTGCTCAATTTGACAGTTGGTAAAGTGGTGTGTGACAACGGTGCCAATCTGCTTAGCGCATTGAAACATGGCATGGCACACATCTTAAACTTGGTCGTGCAGCGATTCGTTGTCAAATACCCTGGGGTCCAGGACATCTTGCGGCAGGCAAGGAAAATCTCAGCCCATTTCAGAAGTTCTTATACGGCCATGGCTTGCCTTGATGACATTCAGCGGCGACACAATCTGCCGGTCAGACGTCTTATTTGCGATTGCTCGACGCGATGGAACTCAACCTTTTATATGCTTGATAGGCTGCTCCAGCAGAAACGTGCAGTTAATGACTACCTGTATGAATTCTGCGGCAGAACAGGTTCTTGGGAGCTTGGTTTTTTTCACCGCGCCAGTGGCTGCTCATGCGCGATGAATGCAGACTTCTGCGGCCATTTGATAAGATCACCAAACTGGTCAGTCGCGGCCATGGTGCCATCAGTGACATGGTACCTTATGCCTTCTTTATGGAGCATGCATTGCGTTGTGTCATTGATCAAGCTGTGGAGGAGCAGGAAGATGAGGAAGTCGCAATGCTGGATGAATTCCCAGGGGGGCTACTCTATCTGAGACAAGTCAACAACAGGTGTCTGAAGAGGAGTCAGAGGAAGATGGTGTCGGGGCGGATGAGGAGGAGCAAGAAGAGCATGCTTTAAACCTTTCTGGGATCCCTGTTGTTGTGCGTGAATGGGGAGAGGAGAACGAGGAGGACAACATTATCCTGGATGAAGAGCAGGAGCCAGGCCACCACACCACTTCCAGTTTAGTGCAAATGGGGGCCTTCATGCTCCAGTGTTTTAACAACCCCTGTATAAAAAGCATAAGGGTCGAGGACCAGTACTGGGTGGCAACGTACTTAGACCCCTGATACAAACACAAAATGGTGGAAATGTTACCAAATCCAATCTGCTTGTCCTCACGGAAAAGATCTCGGCAGCGGAGGCGGCAGGGAAGTGAAGGGATAAGGAAATACGGGCCCTGGAGTCAGTGGCTGAGGTGCAATCATCACACTTTATTGAAATGAATCGCCATTTGGAAGATTTGGACAACAGGGGGAGGAGGAACAATATTAGGGTACGGGGGATACCCGAATCTGTGGAATCAGAACAAATTGTCCCAGCGTTGCAGAGACTTTTTAACAGCCTATTAGACAGACAAGAAGACACTGCAATAGAATTTGTATGAGCGCACAGAGCACTCAGGGCGAAGGGCCCCAACTCGGCACCCCCCAGGGACATTATATGTTGTATACATACTATTCGATCCCACACAATGGGGGGTATATCCTCAAGGAGGATATAATGAGAAGAGCCAGGAGGAATGATCGCATAATTTTCAACGGAGCCTCCATTATGCTATTTCAGGACTTATCACAAATCACATTGCGTAACAGAAGAGCTATGCGCCCCCTGCTGGATGTCCTCAGGGAAAAAGAGATCCGGTACACATGGCGCTTTCCCTTCGCACTGGTAGTCATGCAGGGAGGTAAACAGATCTCTCTTCGTACCCCCCAAGACCTTCCGGATTTTTGTGAGGCCCTGCATATAGACCTGGTGCCTCTACCTGACTGGTATCAGATGCCGCTGGGTAACAAGAGCCCTCCCAGCTCACCTCTATCTACCCCGGAAAAACGCCTGAAGAAGCGATTGAGGAACAACAAAGGAAGCCATTCCTCCATGGGGACTCCTAACTCCAGACCCACACCATTTAGGTCCAGGGAGGAGGGCCAAGGCTAATTTACTTAGTGATCCATGGATAGTCACTTTTCCTGGGGAACTACTTTAATGCCCTCATAAGTTACTAAAGCTTAGAAGGCCATGCCACAAGCCTTCAAGTGCATAGGGCCTCATTAATACACTTCAGTTTTCCGGATGACGGTTCCTTCATCCCATTTGCTGTATTATTTTTGCCCACTTATAGTGTGGGTCGGTTATACTATGTTGGACAGGCAAATAAAAATGCCACAGCAGGCACAGGCAAAGAGGCCATCTATACTGTTGGACTCATGGCAAAGGAAGAAGGCAAGCCGAATTAGGATGCCTTAATCCTTGATAGAGGTCCGAGGAATGGCATACCTTGTTATTTAACTATTTGTTACATGTAACGCAAACCCAGATGGTCAGTGACTTGCAGTTGTGGGCTGCTGCGTATATACTGTAGACCCTCTCCTTGTGAGAGGTTGAGCTTTGATGACAAACTTTTAAATCATTATTTGGTTGATAATTTGCTGATTCTCTCCCCTATCCCCAGCGCAATTATAGTTGACATTTTCAAGCTTTGTTGGTACTATTGTACCCGAATTGTCTGGTTGTTTGCTGGGTATATCTTTCTTTTTTGTATTGTTGTGTTATTAGCCGCATAATCTGGTCGGCTCCTTAGATAGAACGTTACGCTATCTGGTCTGACCCACGTTCCTACCAAGCCTTTCTGGACCGGGATATTTTTCCGATCCTAAGAGAGGCTAATTTAACACCCTGTTGGTTGGGCTCATCTAACAGAGGTTATATAATAATTTACTTACTAACTGGGGACTGCTGTTCCTATCTTTCTACCCCCTATTACGCCTCCCCCCATCTAAACCCCCCCCCCCCTTTCCCTTTTTTTATTTTTCTTTCTTTCTCTCTTTTACTCTCTCTCTGTCTTACCTATATTCTACTATTAGCATTTTATTGAAATACATAGTCAAGGAGTAAGATAGCTTTTTTGAGGGTTGTTTATACACTGATATCCACTAATCTTGTATTTCATACCGATGTAGGTTGGATTTGTCTTGACAAATTTATCAGGTGATACTGATTCACATAGCTAAATAAATGGCTTACGCATCATTGGGGCGCATGCCTATGGTGATCTCGCACAATGTGAAGGGACTGAACATCCCAGAAAAGAGAACCACGGTACTTAGAGAACTGCAAAGAGGTAAGCCACAATGTGTCTTCCTTCAGGAGACGCATTTCGTTGCTCGCCAGACGCACAGACTGACAAATACATTTTTTACGAAAGCTTTTCATGCAACGAATAGCCTGTCAAAGACGAAGGGGGTTTCAATTCTCCTGGGTAAGGACACCCCTTTTGAGGTGTCCGAGACGGTGTCAGATCCAGAGGGACGATACATTTTTCTGAAAGGCTCTTACAGGGGCAGACCTCTCACTCTGGCCAATGTTTATTTCCCCAACACAAGTCATCTTCAATTTTGTAGACACCTGGTGAGGGAGTTACAGGGCTTTGCATCGGGCTGTATCATTCTAGGCGGGGACTTTAACATCCCACTAGATCCTCTGGCGGACACATCCACGGGTAGGTCCTGTGTCACATTTCAAATTTTGAAGAAGATCACAAAACTTTTACAGATCCTGCAATTAGTAGACTCTTGGCGCCTACTGAACCCAGAGGGTAGGGATTATACATACTATTCGATCCCACACAATAAATATTCCCGCATTGATTATTTGTTTGTGACCCAGTGTGATCTGCCGGTGATTAGTGAAGCCAAAATCGGCACACAGGCTATTTCTGACCATGCCCCCATTGCTGTATCAATGGATTTAAGTAAACAGAGACAGAAAAGCAACACTTGGAAACTAAACCCTTCCCTCCTGACAGACCCCATAATTCTGCCCCAGATCGTGACGCTCTCAAAGAGTTTTTCTCACTTAATGATCTACCTGGCACAGACCCTTTAGTGCTTTGGGAAGCGCACAAGTGTACTATTAGGGGGGTACTAATCAAGTTGGGGGCAAGACGTAAACGCGAACAGGAGAAAGAGATGACAGGCCAACTTGAGAAAATAGCCAGACTCGAAACATTGCACAAGCGCACATTATGCGAACGTACGGCCACAGACTTACTGAACACCAGGAAGCAATTACAGGACTTGATGCCCATTAAAGCCAAGCGTCTGCTCTTCTTGGCCAATATCACTCCTAAATCTGGATCTCAAAATCCTGACCAAGATCCTGGCTAATAGATTGAGCCCACTTTTGTCAGAGTTGATTGGTCCGGAACAGGTTGGCTTTATGCCAGGGAGGGAGGCCAAAGACAACATTATTAAAACACTTTTGCTGATGCAGACGGCTCGTTTGGGGAAGATCGGAGGCCTTCTCCTGTCCACGGATGCGGAGAAGGCCTTCGATCGAGTGGCGTGGGATTATATGATGGCTACGTGTAAACAGGTGGGACTGAAGGCCCGGATGATGTCCTGGAACTCAGCAATCTATCAAAATCCCACAGCCAGAGTGAGGACTAACTGCTCCTTGTCGGAACCAGTGATCATTGCGAATGGAACTAGACAAGGTTGCCCTTTGTCACCCCTTTTGTTTATTTTATTCCTCGAGCCGTTCATTAGAGCAATCAATAACGATGGTTCGATTAGAGGATTCAGGATTCGGGACAGGGAGTTCAAAGTTGCGGCCTATGCCGATGATTTTATGTTTTTTTTGACAGAACCACATACGACGATCCCCAATCTACTGGAAGCATTTGCAAAATTTGGCTATATTTCAAATTTAAAAATTAATTACTCCAAGTCTGAGGCTTTAAACATAGACTTGACTCCGGAGGAGTTAAGCAGAACCAAGCAAAATTGTCCCTTCCAATGGGAGGCTATAGCAGTTAAGTACCTGGGGGTTTGGGTGGCCCCGGATACCAAAAAGGTTTTCGAACACAACTTTTCCCCGCTGTTGAAAACAATTGAAGGAGACTTACGGTCTTGGGGCTCTGGGTTGTTCTCATGGTTCGGCCGGGCGGCAATCCTGACAATGTCTGTGTTACCAAGGCTGATCTACCTGTTTAGAGCGTTGCCAGTTCACATCCCCAGAAGTTTCTTCCATAAACTAAACTCCTTGGTCCTGCATTTCCTATGGCATAATGGGAGAGCGAGGATCAGATTTGCTTTATTGACGAAACCCAAAGAAATGGGGGGGAGGGGGTTGCCAGACTTCAAGAAATATCAGTTAGCAGCGCAAATCACTAGGATTAATGATTGGCACTGTCACGGGGAAGACAAGGAATGGGTAAGACTGGAAGATATGCTCACAGAAAACAGATTGCGCTTTTCTCCATGGACTACCTTGAGCAGACTTAAGGAAACGATCAGTTTAAACCCTCTGACAGAGACTACGCTGACAGTACTACACGCAAACACAAAGCGATTTGCTGTGACGACCCCTCTTAGCCCTTTGACACCGCTCCAAGACAAGCCTGACTTTATTCCAGGAATGGGGAACGCTCTCTTTCATAATACAACCTCTGATGCCTCAAGATTGGTGAAAGATTGCTTATCTCGTGGCAAAATGAAAGACTTGGAGGCTCTTAGGAGGGATTGGGAGGAACCTTCGATTCCTCTATGGACATACTTCCAGACCAGAAGCTTTGTTACCTCCCCAAAACACAAAAAATACTTCAATAGACAGTTGACTGATTTGGAGGCAGTCTGTGCGTCTGGCGAGAGACTATATAGGGTGACCTCAGTGGCCTACAGTTGGCTACAGAAGCTAACTAGACACGTTGATGACATATTCAGGAGAAAATGGTCTCTTGGGCTCCAGAAGAATATCACGGACTCTCAAGGGGGGGGGGCGCCTGTGCACTGGCCCACAAGTGCTCTATTAGCACAAAAACACAAGAGACGTGCTACAAGCTGCTGACAAATTGGTACCACACCCCTGACAAATTACATAGATGGTTCCCACAGGTCCCAGAAATATGCTGGAGATGCCAAGGAGATGTGGGGACACTCACGCATATTTGGTGGAGTTGTTCTAAGCGGACGCCCTTTTGGGATGAGGTGAGAACTCTGATCACACAAATTAGAGATACCTCAACCACATTAGATGCAGCTTGTTGTCTTCTACACATTACTGACGTACCCCTGAAGAGATACAAACATTCACTGCTTAAACACCTCCTTAATGCAGCCAAAGCACTGGTGCCGGTGTACTGGCGGTCCTCCAGAGTCCCTACAGTGGTTGAATGGTTGAACAAAGTAACAGACACATACACAATGGAAGAAACAGTGGCCCAAGCCAATGAATCTGTGGAAAAATTTCATGCTACTTGGACACCTTGGATTTTGTTTCGATACTCCAAAAAATATGCAGATATTCATAGAGACAATTGAAATATAATTGGCTCAGTCAGACGATCTAATCCTACCTTTTTTTCAGGTTTCATAAATTTTTATTATTTTCTTTTCTGTGTTCACTCTCAGATTTCAACTGAGAATATTATTAGAATAACAGCACGGTACAAGTGGTTGACAAGGACCTATGGCTTTTCCTTACCACAAGGTTTGGGCTACATGAATGGATGTAGGAATACCAGACAAAGGCATAGGATCCAAGAGGGTTTAACAGCATTCCTTCAGCAAAGTTAGGAGGTTTTCACATGGTCAAGTAAAGGCATGCTTGTAGAGGATATGTTCTCAGATACTCAAAACCTAAGCAAACTTAACACCCTCTATGATGTATACTGTACTACTTCACAGTACAAGTGTGGAGCAGAGATGTGGTATAGGGGTTGTAAACTTTTATATGTTTTCATGTATTGCTGTTCTCAGATGCGCTATTGTATTTCATGTTAATGTTTTCTCTTTTACTCAATAAACGCTTTTGATGTAAAAAAAAAATGAATGAGGCATGGATCAACACATGTGACCAGTAGACCATGTATATGCATAACTCTATAAACAATTTATTTAATCGAGCACACAGACCTTTTTTCTACCTTTGGCTCACTTCCTTGTACAAAAAAAGCACACCATGCTATATGCCCGTACCCTCCTGTCTGAAGAGGTTGAGCGGTGTCATATTTTTGGGTCCCGCAGCGAGTTGCTGGTATCAGTGCTGCTGTCAGTGCTCTCTATCTCAGGGCTGGTGTCAGTGCTCTCTCTATATTTCGGTGCTGATGTGGTGTCAGTGCTCTCAATCTCGGTGCTGGTGTGGCCTCAGTGCTCTCGATCTCAGTGCTGGTGTCAGTGCTCTCTATCACGGTGCTGGTGTCAGTGCTCTCTATCATGGTGCTGGTGTCAGTGCTCTCTATCACAGTGCTGGTGTCAGTGCTCTCTATCACGGTGCTGGTGTCAGTGCTATCTATCACAGTGCTGGTGTGGTGTCAGTGCTCTCTATCTCGGTGCTGGTGTGGTGTCAGTGCTCTCTATCACAGTGCTGGTGTGATGTCAGTGCTCTCTAACTCGATGCTGGTGTCAGTGCTCTCTATTACGGTGCTGGTGTGATGTCAGTGCTCTCTAACTCGGTGCTGGTGTCAGGTGCTCTCTATCACGGGGCTGGTGTGGTGTCAGTGCTCTCTATCTCGGTGCTGGTGTCAGTGCTCTCTATCACGGTGCTGGTGTGGTGTCAGTGCTCTCTATCTCGGTGCTGGTGTGGTCTCAGTGCTCTTTATCGTGGTGCTGGTGTGGTGTCAGTGCTCTCTTACTCGGTGCTGGTGTCAGTGACCTCTATCTCGGTGCTGGTGTCAGTGCTCTCTATCTCGGTGCTGGTGTCAGTGCTCTCTATCTCGGTGCTGGTGTCAGTGCTCTCTATCACGGTGCTGGTGTGGTGTCAGTGCTCTCTATCTCGGTGCTGGTGTCAGTGCTCTCTATCATGGTGCTGGTGTGGTGCCATTGCTCTCTATCTCGGTACTGGTGTGGTCTCAGTGCTCTCTATCACGATGCTGGTGCTGGCGTCAGTGCTCTCTATCTCGGTGCTGGTGTCAGTGCTTTCTATCTCAGAGCTGATGTCAGTGCTCTCTATCACGGTGCTGGTGTCAGTGCACTCTATCACTGGGCTGTTGTCAGTGCTCTCTATCATGGTGCTGGTGTCAGTGCTCTCTATCATGTTGCTGGTGTGGTCTCAGTGTTCTCTTTCACGGTTCTGGTGTGGTGTCAGTGCTCTCTATTTGGTGCTGGTGTCAGTGCTCTCTATCACGGTGCTGGTGTCAGTGCTCTCTATCATGGTTCAGGTGATCATCTCCTGTACCATCTTCATAGCCTGCCCTGACCTTTCCTCTCCTCCATGGCTTTCATGCGCTCCTGAATTGTCAAAATTTCACAGATAAAAAAAGAATGCTTGTCGTTGTCAATGCTAGATTCACTTAATACTTTTGTTATATCAGTGTCCATGTGGTGGGACTATGTGTGCACATATAGTAAGTATTTTGACCTGTAGGTTTTTAAGGTTCGTCTGCAATTAAAGTCTGCAATTAAAGTCACTTTGTAGTTCGCAAACTTTTGGCTGCATTTGCGGTTGCAAAATGTCCCGTCGGAAGTTCGTCCATCACTACTGACAACTAACTGCACAAGCACCTATCATTGCATTGTGGGAGGTAGAATAGAGAATCACTTGCTCCTTATATAAGAAAGTAAAAGGTTCCTGATAGAAGAAAGGGACAGTAATTTGAAAGTAAGTACACATAGCAGAGACTGCCTACTATCCTGCAAACCTTTTGCATTGCTCCAAGTGGTCAAATTAAAGGAGCTCTTTAAAATGAATTTGTTGCCAGGCTATGGACATTTAGTATGTGCATACTCGTTGCAAACAGTACAAGAGCTTTAAAGCAAGCCTTCAATTAAATCTGCAGCTGCAGCAGAGTAATGCTGCGTATATACGAGCGGACTTTCTGGCAGTAAAAGTCAGACGAAATCATTTCATCGGATATTCCAATCATGTGTGGGCTTCAGCAGAGTTTTTTTTTTCAAAAAGTCTGACGGACCTAGAAATATAACATGTTTTAAATCTTTCCGACGGAATCAATTCCTATTGGGAAAACCATTCGTCTGTATGCTATTCTGACAGACCAAAAACAACGCAAGGGCAGCTATTGGCTACTGGCTATTGAACATTATTTTTCTAGTCTCGTCCTATGTCTTTGCATTATAGTCCGTTTTGGCGGAACTCCGTCAGAACTCCGTTGAAAAGCCCTTTGGTGTTCAGCCAGATGAGAAGTCCGCTTGTGTTTACGCAGCATAACTCATTCTCACCTGGAACAGCAGAAGTGCTTTTACTTTCACCAACTTATCCCACCCTGCTCTCCCTCCCATCTGTGACCCAAGCCTTTCAGTCTTTTATTCTCTAAACACAGACAGGTGTGCCTCTCTCCAGGTACAGGAGATAAGAGCACTGAAAGCCAACCTGAACAACTTCAGTGCTTCTTTTTGAACATAAATTAAAATTTTTAACATGAATTGCTCTGTGTTTTTATAGCCACAGAGGTCTGTGGGGATTGTGTAAAGCGCACATACAGTACAGTTTGTTAAATATGAATTACAGGCATGGTATATCTTATATAGTCACATTGTTCCAGCTTCGACTAATGGAACTATGTATATATTATATCTGACCGATGGCCATGGAAGCTGGAAATCACTTAAGTAGACACCACCATCCCGCCTCTTCACCTCATCCAATTAGAGAGCGATTTGCATTGATTCAGAAAATGCGAAACCTTCCCTGAACAGCCCCAAAGCTGAGCAGTCAACCTCCTGTGTTCATAATGCATCAGGCTAGCTGTTCAACACTGTATCCAGAAGAAGGTAGAGAATAGATCACTGAAGTAACAAGGTCTACTTCAGTGATTTCCAGCTTTCAGGGGGGGCATTGGTCAGGTATGGTATATACAGAGTTACATGTAATTATGTAAAAATATACCATGCTTGGAATTCCCATTTAGAAATATATAAATACTTCACTAACCATAGCTTGGTCACCATAGCTTGGTCACAGGTTCACTTTAAATTATAACTAAAGGCAAAACTCGTTTCTTTTGTTTTGGATAGAGTGGAGATAGATTAGAACACCTGTCAGTTTTTATTACTGTCTGTGCCTCTGATAAAGAGATTAACCCTCTCTATTTGTCTTGTTTACCATTATCATTGAAAGTGAAAGTAAAAGAAAATCCCAAATTTTTAGTTGTCCCCAGAAAAGTAATAAAGGGGAAATTTAACAATGGGGACACTAGTTCCGGTGACCTAGGGGGCCCCAAGATGTTACTGTAATTTTCAGGAATTTCATTAAACTTCCTGTTTTAGCTATGGGACAGTAAGTGAAGATAAATCTCCCCAATAGGATAAAGATGGCAAGAATAAACCTTACAGGGGTTATAACTCTCCCTTACTTTATCCAAAATGAAAAAAGTTGTGCCTGCCTATAGTTCTACTTTAAGACAACTTCATATGATGAGATGAAGTAGCACATTAAACAACTCACATGGTACATTCGTTAGTGAATTATGCATTTTGTATTAACAAACACCAATGTTAACTAATGAGAGATTATCCTAATATCAGAGGATATAAACTAAATACAAAATTCATGCAAGAAGCCAAGCTTGGGTCATAAGAGGGTGTGATATGAATTAAAAGTGTTTGCTTTTCCTCAAAATAATAAGAAATTTGCCAGCAATATACATAGCAATTGCAAAAAAAAATATCACATTTCCAAGCCAATACGTTTTCAGAAGAAATAAACAAGTTTTAATGATAATGTGTTTTCTTCAATTTTTGAGTGAAATTGTCCCAAAGGATTTCTGTAGCCTAATGTTCTGTGAGGGCTTATATTGTTTGTCAGCAGCATACTTGGTAAGAGGCCAGATAGATGCAGCCATCACAAGCCATAGTGGCAGATGTTACCCTTATCAAGCTGCAATCTTTATTTATTCTGCAAGGTACAATGAAGTCTTTACTTTACTTTAAGTATTTTTGTGATGTTATGTCTTATTTTTCTAGAAGTTTCCATTTTAATATACAAATAGGGACTTATAATAGAAGGGGTATATCTCAAAATAAAATTATACTTGAAAAGTGACCCAAGGACCAGTAAATGAACCAAACTCCAAACATACAAAATACAAGTTACGAATGCCCAATAGAAAGGGATAGATCATGGATGACCAAAATTATTTTGTTTAAAATGTATCATTACTGAAGTATCAAATAAGATTTTTTTTATCGATTAATTGACTAATTTCGATTAATTATAACACACATACAGATCCACCTACTTTTAGCTGATCTCCTTGCATTAGTTAGTGGTAAATGTGGTATACACTATATACAATCACCTGACACTAGTTTGTTTCCACAATCCATGAATTAACTTCACACAAATATGTTTAAATTTTAACTGTAGTACTGACGTAAGTAATTTTTTTTTTCCACAGTAGCGTGACAATCCCTCCACTTCCAGTCTAACTAATCACTCTCACCTTATGTCATGCACCTCTGTGCAAACAGGTGGTTATGGTATCAAAAGGGTTAACACGGACCATAAACTTCTCTCACGTCTCCTTAAATCTCAGCAAGGACGCCAGGTCATGGGTAGAAAGAAAAGATCTAAGTGCTCACCCCTTAAGTATAAGTGCCAGTGCACAGTGCCATCCATACGCTGCACATAGAGGACTGCTTCGCCGTTTGTAATTTGTGGTTGGACTACAGCTTCCAGTTTTCATTTTGGGCTTATTTCCTGGGAATGGGACAAGGCAACCCTGGGTGCAAGTTATATACACGCTAATTCAGCTTGACACACACATGAAGGTGGACTTGAAACATCCAGATAGCCATTGTTTGTTCCAATTAATGTCCCACATAGAAATAACCCCCCCCCCCCCCTTGCCATAGAATCCGTCTAACTGATCTGGAAGTAATTTGCAGGACATCCTGTGCTTGGTTGACATCTCGCTAGTATTTGAAATACTCTTCAGACATACTTATATTTTTCTAAATGGCAGGCATTTTGATCCTCGAACTTACACCTCACTAGATTGCTATATCATCAAGTTTGTTCACCCCTGACGAAGGTTCTGAATTGTCAGCAACTGGAAACGTGTCGGGTGTGGGTGATATAGGACAAGCATTGTTTTAATCTTATTTTGTTCTGTAAATATGTTTGTGTATTTATTAATATACCAGGAGGACATTGTTTAGCCCATTTGCACTTCCTGGTAATATTATGTACATTGTGTAATTTATGAATAAAAATTGTATATTATTGTGTCCATTTGTGTCCGGAGTTGATGGTCATTTAAAATCCCACCCATTCAGGGGGAAGCCCTTTTTTTTGACAACTTCTGACATATGGCCAGAAAAATTTCGGGATGCAGAGACCATTCTCCTGGGAACAATTGCTGGTGGCTCAAGAAATCCGCCTGCCAATTCTCTATTCCCGGAATGAAAACCGCAGATAGGCAAGGCATATGCTCTTCTGCGCAAGCCAGAATATGGTTCACCTCTTTCTGAGCTGCACAACTTCTGGTGCTGCCTTGGTGATTGATATAGGCCACTGCCATTGCATTGTCAGATTGAATCCTGAAAGTATAGTTCTGTAATCTGCCTGTCCAGGCCCTTAGTGCCAGACATGCTGCCTGAATCTCTAGAATATTGAGGTCCCCTCGGGTTCTGACCACTTCCCTTGGATAGTGTCCTTTTCCAGGACTGCACCCCAGCCGAAGAGGCTGGCATCAGTCGTTACTATCCTCCAGGTAACTGGTATGAAGGTTTTCCCCTTCTGCACATTTCTGGCTAACAATCACCAATTGAGACTCTGGCGAACAGTCGGAGCCAAGCACATTGGACAATCCAAATCTTGGCTCCAAGCAGACAGAATACTGCTTTGCAATGGCCTTGAATGGAATTGAGCACAGGGAACTGCTTTGAAATAAGCTACCATCTTCCCTAACAACCTCATGCAAAGGCGGACAGAAGGACTCTCCCTTGTCCTGACCATGTGAACCAAATCTCTTATAGTGCAGACCTTTGTCTGAGGTAAAAGCACTCTTTTGCGGGATGTGTCTATAACCAGACCCAAGTACTCCAGCCTTTTTACTGCCCGTAAGGACGATTTCTCTAAGTTGAGAAACCAACCTAGATGTTCCAGATACTTGACCCTGATGACCACACTTTGGTCTAACCATGCTACCGACTGATCTATCAGTAGAAGGATGTCTAAGTATGCTATACCCTGGGCCCTTAGCCTTGCCAGAAGTGGAGCCAGAACCTTTGTAAACACTCATGGTGCAGTAGCCAACCCGAAGTGCAATGTCACAAACTGAAAGTGTTGTTGTTCTACTGCGAACCGCAGGAATCTGTGATGAGTGGGAAATATTGGAACATGCAGATATACATCCTTGATGTCTATTGATGCTAGAAGTTCTCCTCCCCAAAGGGTGGATAATACCGACCAAATTGATTCAATGCGGAACAAGCGGATGTTTAGAAACTCATTCAGACTGTGGAGATCTAAAATGGGTCTGATATCTCCATTCGGTTTTGCCACAGTGAAGAGATTTGAATAAAACCCTCTTCACTGCTCTTCTGAGGGGGTCTCTATGATCATCCCTTGAGCAGCAACCGGACTAGCGCTTGAAATAAAGACCTTCTTTTTATTCGGTCTTTGGGAACGTTCGATTTTAGGAAGCAAGCTGGTGGAAACTCCCGAAATTCTAGCTTGTATCCCAGAGATACCATGGAGATGACCCATCTGTCCTGGATTTCCTCCCACTAGGCACCTTCGAATTGCAGAAGCCTTCCCCCACCCCCCACTCGATCGTGTGGAGGCGCCCCTTCATAGGGAAACCTTGGGACTTTGCAGATTTATGCCCCCAGGGCTTTTTCTGGTACTGAGCTTGGTTTTGAGGTCTCCCCCTTGGAGCTGATGGCAGAGGCCATCGTGACTGTCTGGAGGCTGTTGTCCCGGGCGACGAGGAAGCAGAACGTTTAAATGAAGGACGCCTACTCCTTCTTTTCACTGGAAGAAGGGTTCTCTTTCCACCTGAGATTTTCTTGATGTATTTATCCAAGTCATCCCTGAACAACCATTCCCCATATAAGGTAAACCCAGCTAGCAGCTTCTTGCAAGGCAATTCAGATGACCAATGCTTGATCCACAGAACCTTCTGCATGTGTACTAACAGGAAGGCAAGGCATGATGTCTGATAAATAGAATCTTTAAGAGCGTCAACCGCAAAACAAAGGGCCCTTGGCAGCTCTGCTAGGTTCGGGGCCTCTTCCTCTTTGACAACCTGTTTCACTTTGTCTTTAAGGGATTGACAGATGCCTATTGCTGCTACTGCAGGTTGTGCTACTGCACCGGCCATAGCAAACGAGGCTTTAAGCAAAGACTCCAGCCTCTTATCAGCTGCATCCTTAAACACCTGAACATTGTCCACTGAGCAAGACTGTTATTCATGGAAGAGACAGCAGCATCCACTGCTGGTGCACTCAACTTTTTAGTGAAAAATTCTCCTCCATAGGATAAATTTGAGAAAATCTCTTAGGAGGAATAAAATGCCTGTCTGGATGATCCCAGTCAACATAAATAAGCTGTTCCAGCAACGAGTGCATAGGGAAAGCATGAGAGCCCTGAGGAGGCTTTAGAGAACCCAAA
This sequence comes from Lithobates pipiens, assembly GCF_037356315.1. NCBI lineage: Eukaryota > Metazoa > Chordata > Amphibia > Anura > Ranidae > Lithobates > Lithobates pipiens. The sequence goes on from NW_027507903.1 coordinate 147,156,666, forward strand.
GAGGAGATGGGAACTTCAGTCGTCTCTGATAGGGGTAACCTATATCCAAGACTGGCTGTCTCAGTGAGTGATTGAATTAGTAATCTTTGAGACTGTGAAGCTGCGAAGGCTCCTCCGAGGCTGAATCCTCAAATGAGGAACCATCCTCTTGCCCTTCTAGCCGGTCCCCTAAGGGTACATCTGTATCTTCTGCCCACTCCTAATCTGCAGATGACGGGCCCGGGACAGGGGAAGGGGACCTGTAGCGCTTCTTCCCAGTCTGGGAAGCATGGAATGTTGACACCAGGTATGTTTATACTTACACCCTCTAGTAGTAAAAACAGGCAAGGCATAATCCACTCATTAAAGAAGTACATAGGAGTTACCTCAGGATCTTCTTAACTTACCATTCCCACCGCAGGGTACTGCTGGAATATCACAGCGACCCAATCACGGCGGGTTGGTGTCATGCCAGACCTTCAAGGACTGGGTCCCCTTTGTATATAGGATCCACTCCCTTGGAGCTGTATAGCACCCTGCCAAATCAAACCTGTGGTATAGAATGTGACCAAGGCACTGGATCCCAGGGCCCAGCTCTTCAGCGAGAAGCGTTACAGGCAAAACCTCGCTCTTACATACCGAGGCTTGGGTGCCATCCACTTTAACCTTTGTTTCTGCCTCTTTTAATGGATCTGATTGCATAGCCCCTTGATCCTGTACAGGACCACCTTACAGAGCTCTCTTTAGCACATTAACCATGACCAACACCTTAGACCCTGGCGAAAAAACTGAGGTAATCAGTGTATGGGAGGGATTATATAGAGGGGACTCCCTTTTTTTTTATTATGCCAGTTTCCATCACCAGAAGGTGGCATATAACCCACATAGTAATGACCATGGTGCTCTGTGATGTACAATAAAGAAAATACATGTAAAAGTAAGGAAAGTGGGAAAAAAGTGCTTGAGTCACGGGGTTACCTCACTGGTATTGCTATTTTAATGTATTGATGTTGATGTAAATTATTTGGTTCCTGGGCAGGAAGCTTCTACATCCCAGAGGATCTATATGGTCTTCTTGGCTTGTAGTATAATTGTAACAAAAATGGAAATTTAATTTCAATAGATTTTTATTGAATATCACAAATTCACAGTATCATACAAAAGTCAGGTATTTATACATTCAGTGCTTACAAGAACCCATCATGGGGTAATTGCCAGTGATATTCGGTAACACAAGAACATTGAAAAAAAATCAAGAAAAATTAAAATAAAAGAAGATAAGAAAACCGGATGCCTATTTAGTTTTTGTGTTTTTTCTTTTTCGTTTCTCTTTTTTTCTTTTAAGAAATATATACTATATTTTGCGTAAGTGCATGTAGACATATGATATCAGCAAAAACTTTACTACAAGATTTGTAAGAAAATAGTTTAACCCAGATGCATTCAATAGTATTAGTAATGCCGCGTACACACGAGCGGACTGTATGGCGTACTTAGTCCGTCATACAATCCGACGGACAGTCCGTCATACTTTCGACTGAACGGACTTGACCACACACGGATGCGCAAACAGCTTGCGCGATGACGTGTACAGCACGTACGACGGGACTAGAAATAGGAAGTCCAATACACAGCAAAGCACCCTTCCGCCGTGTAAATCCTTTCTGAGCATGTGCCATTCTTAGTCCGTCGAACTAGCCTACTGACGAGCGGATTGTCCGCTGAAACCAAAGTACGACGGACAGAATTTCGAAAAATCCAAAATACTTAGTACGCCAGACTGCACGCTGAAAAAGTCCGCTGAAGCCCACACACGAGCGGACTGTCCGCTGAAATGTGTTTCGACGGACTAAGTACGCCATACAGTCCGCCCGTGTGTACACGGCATTAGAAGCAGATTTATTCCAATCTATCCAGGGCTTCCATAAGACTCGTTTGGTTGCTGGGTTGCCACACCGTATTCAGTTTTGGGCACATCCAAAGTATGTGACCCAGCGACCCCCTATAACCGCAAAGTCTCCAGCATAGCGGCGAGGCCTGGGGATGAAAACCCGCCAGCCTCACCGGAGTTAGATACCATCTTAGAAAGATCTTAGTAGAAAGTTCCCACAGATTTGCTGATTTAGTCGCCAAGTATACAACCTTTATAGATTCTTCCCATTGTTCCTGAGAATAGGGAGACCCCCAACTCTAGTTCCCAAGATCTCATAGATGGAGACCTCCGGAACTCCGACTTGTGGTTTAAGAGGTTATAAAACAATGATAAGCCTTTAATTTTTGTCTGATCATTTCGGTAGTACATATATACTCTCACCGGGAGGGGTATTTCGGTTGTAGGGACTGTACTAAGGAGATGTACTATCTGCATGTAAGTGTATTAATCCCTAGGCTCCAACCCAAACTCTAGTTGTAACACTCTGAATGTTTTAATAGCTGGGCCTAACATAATATCTTGCACTGATAAAATCCCCCTCCTCTGCCAGCTTCCAACGGATATCTGAGGGATGAGGAGTCGTAAACTTGATAGTGTTAAAGGGATTGCCTTGGTGGGTTGATCTGGGATGGCATTGTCTAGAAGTATTTTCCAGGCCGCCAGCGTGGCTCTCATAGGGGGAGACAGAATACCCCCCAACCTCGGGATGAGTGAGCTCGTTAATAATAGATCTGCCATGGGATGCTGTGGGCATTGAGCTTGTTTTATTTCTAACCATCTAGTACCCTTGCCCTGAACAAACCAATACCTTGCCTGAGCCAAGATAGCGGCCAGATAGTAATCCCGCAGCAGAACATGTCCCGCCCCTCCCACTCTTTTCGTCTGAATCAGTTTCTTGAAGGCGCACCTAGCTTTTTTACCTTGCCATAAAAAGGAGTTAATCTTAGATTGTGCTTTAGCGAAAAAGTCGTTCGGAACCGGATTAGGAAGGGTCCTAAATATATATAATATTTGGGGTAATATCATCATCTTAAAAGCAGCTAATCTACCTGACCAAGTCAATTCTTTTTTAGAAATAGACAACAGTTTGAATTCTAGACCCTCCAGGAATGGCACATAATTGTCGTTGTACAATTTACCTATTTTCTCAGAGAGCACTATACCCAAATATTTGATACCAGTGGAGCTCCAAGCATAAGGGAAGATCCGCTGTAGTCTGGACTTTATTACATCATCTATCCCCAGTCCCAGTATCTGGGATTTTCCTTCGTTTACCTTGTAATACGAAACCGGGTTGAACAGTATTAGAGATTCATGTGCCTCAGCCAGGGAAGTCTCCACATTAGTCAACATCAATATCACATCATCAGCAAACAGGCTGATACTATGACTCCCCGTCCCCACTCCGAAGCCCACTATACGTGGATGAGATCTAATGTGGATTGCCAGGGGTTCCATCAGTAGATTAAATATCAATGGAGAGAGAGGGCACCCCTGCCGTGTTCCATTCGAAATAGAAAATGGGGAGGACATAACCCCTGATACAAAAACTCTCGCCGATGGTTTAGAATATAGTGCCTTAATTGCCGAATCGATGCCGCCTTCAAATCCAAAAGCCCTCAGAACCTCACCGAGATACTGCCAGTGAACGCGGTCAAAGGCCTTCTCTGCGTCCAGAGATAGAAGCAGAGAAGGCCTCCCTCGTCTCGGCCAGGTGGATTAAGTTAACAAGTCTACGGGTCGCATCCGAGGCCTGTCTATTTTTTGTGAAGCCCGTCTGATCGGGATGAATGATCGTAGGTAGTATATCCACCATACAAGCGGCAATTATTTTGGCATATAGTTTCAAATCACTATTGAGTAAAGAAATCGGCCTAAAGTTTGGCGGAGAAATCGGATCCTTCCCGGGCTTAGGCAAAGTTATGATCAGAGCTTCCAACATCTCTGGCGGGAAAGAGGCAGAGGCAGCAGCTTTATTGAAAATTGTAGTAAGGTGCGGGGTGAGAGTGTTTTTGAACAGTTTATAGTATTCACCACTAAAGCCGTCCGGTCCAGGGGATTTATTGGGCGGTAAGGAATTAATGGATGTCTGGACTTCAGCATCAGTAAATGGGGCATTGAGCAAATCCACTTGCTCCTGGGTTAGTCGTGGGATTGGGAGTTGGGAAAGGAAATCCACAATGTGTTCCTGATTTGGCTGGTGAATCGTGGGGTCGTCTTTAAGGTTATAAAGCACGCTATAATAGGAGCTAAAAGCATCCGCAATTTTCTTAGGGTGGGTTTCTTTTATGTTAGAAGTAGGGTGGATGATATATGGGATTTTAGTTCTATATCTGTGACCTTTGATTTTATGGGCTAGGAGTTTACCAGCCTTATTGTCATAGGCATAAAATGTCATTTTCCTACGTTTGCTATATTTCTCAAAGTTTTCAAGTAGTAGTACACGCAAATCATGTCTATGCTGAGCTAGTTTTTGGGATAGGAGGACTGTCGGTTTAGCCTTATTAACGATTCTAGTTTCTCGATGTCCGACAATAAGCCTGTAAGTTTGCTTTGCCTCTGCCTCTTTAACCTCGCTCCCATTTGAATACAAATTCCCCTCATAAACGCCTTATGGGCATTCCATAACACAAATGGATCTGTAACGGAATTAACATTGTCATTAAAAAATTCAGTCAGATGCTTCTGGAGAATCTCCCTGCACTCCTCTCTCTGCAGCACGTAGGTGTTGATTCTCCACAGTGGGCTCGCATTAACAGTTGCTGAGCCCTCCACGGAGAGCCCCACCGGTGCATGATCAGACCAAGTCATTGGTTTGATAGCCACCGAAGATGTCCGCATCAGAGTCTGCTGGTCAACCAAAAACAGGTCTATTCTAGAATATACCTGGTGTGGGGGGGAAAAGTAGGTATAGTCTCGCTCGTTTGCGTGCAGGCATCTCCAAGCGTCATATAGACCGTGTTGATGTATAGCAGGCTGCATCGCCGTGTGGACAGAGATGTAGAATCCGAAGCAGGGTCTGGGGTCAAATTGAAATCCCCACACATTAACAGCAAACCTTTTTGAATTTGCCGTATTTTTCGCATCAGGCTGTTAAAAAATCTCACCTGGTGATTGTTAGGGGAGTATACGTTTACAATTGTGTAGGTAGTCAAGTTTACATCACAGATCAATATCAAGAATCTGCCATGGGGATCACTAATAGCTTCGTGCAGTTGAAAGGCCACAGAGTCCCTGATAGCTGTTAGGACCCCTTTCCTTTTGGTGTTTGCGTTAGCTGTGAATATGTGCGGAAAACTTTTGTGTGAACACTTGGGAGCTTTGGCAGTCACAAAGTGAGTCTCCTGGGCACAGACAATGTCACATTTGTGCGATTCCGCTTCTTTCCAGAGCGAGTGACGTTTCACGGGGTGGTTGAGCCCCTTAGTGTTAATAGATAAGATATTTAGAGCCATAGAGGGAATGGGTGCAAGGAATGCAGAAAAGTGTGCTGATCAGCCCCGCCATATATGGGCTCTCCTCTCCAAGGGGGATCCATATCCCCTCCAAGTATGCCACAAGGGCTGTTAGGTAAACAGTACTCACTATTGCGAGGAGGAATGTTCCGATCCTGGTGCCGTGTAGGTTCTTTGATTCTTTCCATGGAGCAATCAGTGATATCTGTCGAAGCACCCATCCTCCATACGGTAATCAGGCTACAGTTAGCAAATGGTGTAGCATCCAAACAAAAAAAAAAATAAAAAAAACAAGAGAGCGTAACAGAAGAAATTAAAATAGCACATTAATTAGTGAACGAATTAGTAACGGCCGCTCTATGAGTTCTAGAGCAGGTCTAACAAAGTAAAACCGTGGGCAGCGGGTGCTACAAAGTTAACTGGGGGGAAGAGTTCAGCCTGAGGCTCCTCAGTGACAGTGACAATGGGAACCCAATTTTAGATGGATACATCCGTCCCAACTCACGAATTCGATTTGGCGTTCCTTGATGTGACGGTTTTCCATTCCTGGTCAACCAATTTCGGAGCAGAAGACAGTGCTGCGCTTACTTCCAAGTCCGAAAGTATGCCCCACTCTCGTAAGAGGGTAATGCCTTTGTCCAACGAGGTAATGGAGTATGTGCGATTGTCCTTAGTCACAGACAGTTTCGTAGGGAATCCCAACTTGTATACAATTTTATGGTTTCTCAAAGCTTTGGTAATGGTATTCAGGTTTCTCCTCTTCTGAAGAGTATATTGTGAAAGGTCTGTGAAAAACTGCAAGTGCTGAAGTTGTGGCGGAATACGTTCTTTTTGACGCATGGCTGCCATAAGGTCCTCTTTCACATGGAAGAAGTGTAGCCTTAAAAGTACATCTCTCGGGACCTGATCAGACAAGTGAGTCGGTTTGGGAAGACGATGAAGCCTGTCGATCGTCACATCAAGATCCGACACCTCTGGGAGTATTTGTTTAAACACTGTCACCACATGTGCGTGTAGGTCGGCCTGTAAGATCGTTTCGGGGATACCCCTAATTTTGATATTGTTTCTTCGTGATCTATCTTCCAGGTCCGCTAATTTCTCCTTAAGCTTCTCCACCTCCCCTTCTCTCTCCTCATGTGCATCCACTAGATCGTTTATGGTCCCAGCATATTCTCCCATCTTAGTTTCTATGTGATTCACTCTATCTCCAATAGCATTAAGATCTTTATGAAAACCGTGCATGCAGGCTGCCATGTCCGACTGGATGGTGCTGCGGAGCGATAACAACATGTCTTTCAGAACAGTATCAACCACCGGTTGATTCTGAGTGGGATAGGATTCGATGGGTTCGGGTAACTCCCGGGTGTCATCCCCTGAGTCTGCGGATGGGCTGCCCTCCCCACTCAATCCGCTGCCATCCAGCCTGGGTTTCGACTTAACCGGGCTGCTAGTAGAAGGGGAGGAGGGGTAGGAGTGCTGGCCAGTGTTGGAGGCCTGTTTGTGCTGCCGGTTACCTGCTTCTGCTCCCCTCGTGCGCGGTGAAGCTCTCTGCGGACAGTAGGCCCGGGCGCCATCTTGGGACTCCCTGTCAGGGAGCCTAGCATAGAAGTCTGTGAGCCGTTGCGGTTTTCCCGCACCTCGGCGCTTACCGGGCATGGTCCCAAGGTGTTGGGGAGATCGTCCGCTGCTAGGTGAGGCTTCCAAAGGGCACGGATGATGTCGCTTTTAGCCGCTTAGATACCCTGTCACCGGAGCTCCGGGATTATGCAACCATCCGGAACTCGTGCCAGGCCACGCCCCCACAAAAATGGAAATTTAAGTGCCACACCACTGAGGTCCAAAAGTCTATATATAACTTTAGAGTAATAACAGCACTCACAGCAGGGGCAAACCAATCCATGCACTGAATCCACTCACAGGTGCCGATGCTCTGTGTGTCCTCCTACCCAAACGACATAAACAGTAGAAAGAGCCGGCACTGGAATCCTTGAAGTGTGATTTATTGGTTACATCGAAATGACAATAAAACAATAGTGTTAACGCGTTTCAGCAGAAGCATTAGCCGCAGCACGTAGCTACGACTAAGGCTTCTGTCAAAACAGGTCAACGCTATTGTTAGCACTACTTATACATGCTGCACTGCCAGAAATAGGACATGCACATTTTTGGTACATTTTGGAGCATATTAATGTGCTGCTTTTTTACAGATTGCTAAGTGGGTGAGTGGGTGAGATTCAGCACTGCTCTTCATTGTAGTGCCTAGACTTAAGAATTATTGAAGACTGTGTAAAAATATTGATTCCCATTTTCATTTTATTTTTATTTTTAAATGTTGCTCATTGGATGTTGTTCAGTATGAAATCATATATGTTTTTTGTTTGGATAGGGATTTTGTTTCTGTTACTCCTCCTGCCCTATACCTTTATATTGTGATAACGCGCCATTTACATATTCCCCGCCCCTAAGGTCTGCCCATGTAGTATAAATTAGTCCCACATACAGTCATCAGGTTGATAAAGGAACCAATTAGATGTTCCGAAATTCGTCCCTCTTTGATGACTGCTTCCTGTTTTGCTTCTTGTTTGCGGTCCACCCTGGTTGCTGCTTATTGTCCCCTGCTCTTTTGAGACTATGATTGCGGGCTGGCCTGTCAGTTCTCTCGGAGCTCCTTGCTGGTTTTCCCGTTGGCATCCCCAGGACCCCATGCTACTGGACACACACAGCCTAAAGAACTTGTATATGCCGGTGACCACTGCCTTCATGCCGGACCACCTACATGGATATTGATGATATGCTCTGCCAGTCTACATATCTTGTAAGTGTTTTTAATCCTTTTTGGTGAAATTAAACAGCTTTTAATTCTACACTTAGAGGTGCCTTTTCTTTGTTTTTCTGTTTCCTATTCAGAGATTGCTTCTCTCCATAAGTGCAGCCGTAAGTGGGGAAGATACCCTATTATAGACTTTCTGGTTCATAAAGACATCTGTTTTTGTTTGGTCCTGAAGTTCAGAGCACCCTTACACACTGTATCTGGATTTATGTAGAGGGGCAAGTAGACACTTGGTGCCCTGAGCCACTAGAGAGTCCATGTAGGACAGAAAGACTTGCTTTTCCTCTTCCGAGTGAAGCAGGGACGTGGGTACAAACCGGAGTGTGGGTGGGATGCTGACTGTCCAGGCATGTCCAGTAATCTTTGATCGAGGCTGCCCAGACATGCTGAAAGTGGAGAAAGCAAGCCCCGACTTTCTACACACCGGGGCAGGCCCAACATCAAAAGGACTTAGAGGCCTTTTGTCCACCAGAAGACGCTCCCTTTGAAAACTTTTGGCCTAATAACTGGTTTCTCTGCCTGGTCTTCCCGAACTCACGGCCAAGCCTATAGCGGCGAATGGCCCTTGCACGATCTGAAACTTGCCTGGGCTGAACTCTTTTCTGGCCTAGCAGGCAATGATACTGGGATATAAATCACAACTTACCCCCCATGGCACAGGTGATGGCACTTTCTAATTTGTTCCCAAAGAGAGAGGAAGCCTCAAAGGGAATCTTGCATCACGCCTGCTTAGAGGCTGCGTTGGCTACTTATGGACTCAGCCACAAGGCACGCTTAGCCGTGACGGATGACATGTGCCACCAAGCAAATTATGTCAAGGGAAGCTTCCCACAGAAAAGCTGACACCAGTTTCAGCTCATGTACAGGTAAACTCTTGGCCACTTTTCAGAGACGATTCTTAAGGATGCATCCACATCATCCTTCTGGGCCTCCAACGCTTTGGATAGGGCTGCAAGGGCCAAGGCCAGTTTACAGGCCATACCTGCTGTGATGTAAATCTGCTTGAGGTCGGTATCGACCTTCCTCTCCAGGCCATCCTTGAAGGATAGGGTATCCTCCAGTGGGAGCATGACATGCCTCACCAATCTCATTAGAGCTGCGTCAATGAGAGGAGCCGACCCCAGATGTTTCACATCCTCACTTTTAAAGGGATACATCTTTGCTACTTTGGTTAGCAAAGAATCCTTCCTCTGGACACCAACCCATTCATCTGTAATAATTTCACCAAGTTAGTACTAGGGAAAAATCAAAACCCGCGCCAGAGTCATCCACCTCACTGTCTGAGGCTTCAACTGAAGATTCACTCAGTTGAGAGGAACCTGGAGCTTTAAGATCGTCCCCCAAAGGGGTTGATACTATGTCAACAGAAGGGTTTTGAGTACAGCCAGAGTTCAATTTACTTAAGGATTCCTGGACCACCCGTCTGACCAATGACTCCACCTGTTTGTCTCCACCTTCTCTTTCACTCACAATCTGGGTATAGCATGGCTGACAGAGCGATTTTCCCTCAGGAATCTTAGCCCCACATCCCCAGAAAGCTTTGCTTTCAGAGCAGCTGCAAAGTCAGTGAGAGTGATGCCCAGACGTGGCTTTGGGCTCTTCTCTGTGATGATTAGATCTAGAAGGCAATCTATGGTATATGGAACTTGAAGAGGAAGGATGGCATTGTGACCTAGGATGATTTTTATCTTCACGTGCCGTCTGTTCAGACCTAGAAGGGCTGAGAGGAAAGGAAAAGGTTAACAGCTCCTGGTCAAATAAACCCAAGCCAGACAGGGAGAGTGGAACAACCAATCCTACCTGCAGTGTAAGCGTTGGCCAGAGGGGGGTGGTTACACATCCATGGCAAAGCAGCTTGGTAACTGAAAAGTAACCATCAACGGATATGAGAGAGAGAGAGAGAGAGTGACAGCAGCCAGCAGTCAGCAACCAGGGAGTCTGCAGCATGAGCACTTACCTTGGTAACAGCAAAAAATGCCTAGGGAAGCCGTCACATGAGCCTGCAGACCATCCCAAGGAATAGCTGTTTTAACAGATGTACTGTATGCAACTCGGAGACTGCCTGTACTTTGTATCACATTTGAAAAAAAGTGGCAGTGGGGTCCGTTTTAGATAAGGCACCTCATCCCAATAAATTTGTTCAAAGAATAAGGGATGGAGGACATAGGGATTATTGCGGTGCCAGATAACTCAGAGAAAGAGCACTTTTTAAGATAAAATATTACATTTATCATTACATAATATTACAATATATTATTTTATTACATCATAGCAAAAATATACATTATAGAACAATTAATATTAGAAAAATATAATAGGGAGAAAGTCACATTCCATAAAGGGCCAGATTGATAGAAGGCCTTGGTACAAATTCAGGTCAGGTCGTCCCTACATGTTTCGCCAAGTCATTGGCTTCCTCAGGGGAACAGGACGTGACCAATAAATTGGTAAAGCACTCTAGGGAACAGAAAACAGTTTGAACAATAAGAAACATAACATATTATATACATTTCCGCATTAGTCAAACAAAATATTAACATGCTGCAAGGTATTGTGAAATGACATGGATCAAAAAGATCCACTATCGAGTTCCCACAGTATCCATAGATGAAACATACCCCATAGTCCCATTACACCTGATACCTACCCCAATGTATATCCAGCAGTATGAAGAGCATGGTATCCGCCTTAGGGATGGCACCCCAAAACCACCTTAGTGTGGCTGCAGGGGGTAAAAAGCGGCCAATAAAACAAAAAAAAAGAAAAATTATATTAACATAGAGACATTTGGCTCAAGCCGCTAAATATTCCTGGGGGAAGAGGACAACATGGCCTCCGTACCTACCCAATCAATAAAGAAGACTGATTTAAAGCAGGGGCGCTGAATAAATGAATATTGATTCAATGAAGTAAAAAGTGGCTGCAGTACTCCAGGAATAAAGGTATAATGACTGAAAAAATAAAACCAGAAATATAATGACAATGATACCACTGGCAAAGAAAGTATCAAATAATAACAAAATACTGCAGTAGGGAGGATAATAATTATAGCTTACGCTACAGAAGTAAAGCATGTGTCAGTAGTACACTAATAGCACAAATTAATACAGAAAAGGCAGCCAGAGATTGGAATGCCATCCGGACGGGTGAGCCAAACATATCAGAGACTGCTGGAAAGCGGGGGTGGCACGTGAAAATCGGGACAGGGATTAAAATTGGATAAAAAAAGAGGGGGGGGGGGCGAGAGACGATATGAATGGCAAGGGAAGCATATGCCAAGCTCCTATGCAATGTCTATACCCAGGGCCGTCTTTAAGGCAGGGCAAAAGGGGCAGCTGCCCAAAGCAGCAGCCTCATACTTGCCAAATATCCCAGTTTAAATTCCCTTGTCCCTTGATGTATATCATGCTCCCCTGCAATGAGGAGATGATGTGCTGTAACCTCTAGCAACCAATCAGTGAGCAGTAGTACTGTACAGTACTTTCTAGCAACCAATTAACAAGCAGTAAACATTTGCTGTAACTTCTAGCAACTAATCAGTGAGCCGTAATGTGTACTGTAACCTCTAGCAACCAGTCAGTAAGCAGTAATGATATGCTGTAACCGCTGGCAACCAATTGCTGCCTGATCTCTATCAGTAAACTGATTTCAAGTCTAGAGTATCTGCTATTTATTGTATGTCTCAGAGCAGGTGGAGAGTAAAATTGCAAGGGGGGAGCCCAAGAAAATTTTTGCCTGGGGTCCAATCAATATTAAAGACGGCCCTGTCTATACCCAGCCAAATCGTTCAAACAATCATACACAAATCTGGCAGCATGTATGAAAAGACTGAAATATAAATAATTTAAAGCACAATCACAAACATAATTAAAGATTATATCATATTAACACCTTTCTAAGTAATGAATAGAGTAAGGTTTGGAATGATAACCATAATATGCTTAAAGAGAACAAACATGTACACATCTAAAAGCAATTTTTGTGAACAAAAATCCAATAAAGTAATAAAGAAACAATTACGGACATGAGAGCTGAATATTGCATACGTAGACCAGAAAAAAAAACATAAACAATGGATCACCTGGACAGGGATATATAGGAAAGAGGGGATAGAGAAGATAGGGGACAGAGCACTGGAGAAAAGGATAAAAATAAATATGAATAAAAAAAATGAAAAAGGGAAATAAAGAAGACAAAAAAAGGGGGGGGGGGGAGTAAAGTAGAAAAGAGAGAAGAAAATGGGGGGAGGGAGGGGGGAGTTTATTAGGGCATTTATTATCGCCCAAAAGGATGGAAGAGTGACCAAGGATTTTCATACCTCAAAGGATGGCAAATAGGAATACATACCATAAATAAATAGTTACACATTGTATATGTATATATGTACATATTTTTGAGAAAGGGAAACAAAGGTTCCTGGAAAATGAAGTAACTAAATTAATATGGGAAGTACAATTATCTCCCAAATTAGAGAAACCATTTAAAACTAATATATTCATTCAGGCCAGGATATTTAGTGGCATCTAAGGTATGTATCCTCTTCGTTTCCAACTGAAGCAAGGTGGTATCAATTTCTCAGCCCGAACATGTAACGGTACATGCTCCAGCATGGAGAAACGGACCATGCTTGAGTCAAAATCGTGTTGTTGACCAATATCTCTGTTCAAAGCCATGATACACAGGCGCTTGAACAGCACCTGTGTACCATGGTCTCTAGTTCTCTTAAAAAAGGGGCATTTAGTTTTGCCAATGTAGTAGCATTCACATTGGCAAGTGGCCAGATAGAATAAATGGATAAAGTCGCGCTACGGACTATTTTCTTAATCTGTGATCAAAAAATCTGTGACAAAAGGTGAATAAATGAATAAATAAAACTGTAGATAAGGACACTAATAAAGGGTTAGAGCTGCCTATGCCTGAATCCTCCCACCCTTAAGTGGAGGGGGGGAGGTGTAAAGTGAAAAATTAAAAAGTGGGCTATGGCGCTAAAACCCAATGTATGTGCAGCTTGTGCATATAAGTGTATGTGCATCAAATTTACCAGTGCTATCAAACTTTTGCGTAAAGTGCTAGTGCTACGGTAACCCGTCTATATTCTACTTCTATTGCAATTTTATAGGAAATCCTAAAAACAAGAGCGAATGCAGAAAATACATATATCAAGAAAAAATGAAAATAGAAATAAAAATAATTCACATGTGCAATTAAATTAATCTCGGTGGCCAGATAGACTCTATGTTTAATTGTATATACATGGCCATTAGGAAGAAGAACATCCTTGGAGTTGGAGATGAAGGTACAAATGTCACATCTCCCACAAGGAGAAGTACCCCGTGATACAGAGTTGTCAACATTCCTAGACATAAAGTGACTATTTACAAGGCGATCCCTCATAGAGGGAGACCGTCGATACGTAATTATGGGTTAAGGTTTGATATATTTCTTGATAGTGCTATCAGCCGTAAGTAGAGGCCAATATTTTGTCAAAATATATTTAATGTGAGTATGCTGTCGAGAAAATTGAGTGATAATACAAACTGAATGGTCAGTAGATGGACGTATCTTAGAGTGAATAAGGTCCTTCCTATTAAATTTCATAACTTTGTTAAATGCCTTTTTAAGGAGAGATTTGCTATACCCTCACATTTATTAACAATTGATTATGCACAATTACTTGGTACTTTTAATCTTCATCTTTCATAGTTTTTATTTTAGCAGTACTAGTGAATATGCACTATGCATATAATAATAGCACATGTAAAGAATGGTTTAACCACTTCAGCCCAGAAAGATTTGGCTGCTCAATGACCAAAGCATTTTTTGCAATTCAGCATTTTAACTGACAATTGCATGGTCGTGCGATGCTATACCCAAACAAAATTGACGTCCTTTTTCTCCCACAAATAGAGCTTTCTTTTGGTGGTATTTGATCATCTCTGCGTTTTTTTGTTTTTTTTTGTGCTATAAACAAAAACAGAGTGTACATTTTGAAAAAAAACACAATATTTTGTACTTTTTGGTATAATAAATACCCCCAATTTAAAAAAAAATTCTCAGTTTAGATCGATATGTATTATTCTACATATTTCTGGTAATTAAAATCGCAGTAAGCATATATTGATTGGTTTGCGCAAAAGTTATAGCGTCTAAAAAATAGGGGATAGATTTATGGTATTTTTATTATTTTTTTTTTTTTTTTTACTAGTAATGGCGGCGATCTGCGATTTTTAGCATGACTGCAAACATTATGGCAGACACAGCAGACACTTTTGACACATTTTTGGGACGATTAACAATTATACAGCGTTCAGTGCTATAAAAATGCACTGATTACTGTATAAATGTCACTGGCAGGGAACGGGTTAACACTAGGGGGCAATCAAGGGGTTAACTGTGTTCCCCGACTGTGTGTTCTAACAGTAGGGGGTGGGGACTGAGTCGAGGAGATGACAGATCGTGCTTCCTATCTATTAGGAACTCACAATCTGTCTCTCCTCACAGAACAGAACAGGGATTTGCGTGTTTATACACACACATCCCTGTTCTGCTTCTCGTGCCCACGATCGCTGGTGGCAGGTGGTCATCGTGACCGACGACCATGAGCATCGGCACCCTCGCAGTGCAGCGAGTGTATGCCTGCATTTTATAATAAAATAATATGGTACATGTTTGGCTTATTACTTTTCTTCAAGGTTAAAGGCCACAAGATGTCAGTAAAGAACAAGAAAATGTATGTTTTAAAGTCAGCAAAATAAACCATTCAGTTTTATACAAAATAATTATTGTAACCATAAAAATTTTAAAAAATGCTTCAGAATGTATTAGTACTGCTTACAGAGAGAGCAAAGGTACACAATGTACAAAGTAGAAGACCAGGAAAATCTCAATAGAAGAAAAAAAGACTAAGAATTTGGGGCCAACCTGACTTACAGGGTGAAGATCTACAAGAAAAAAATTGACAAATTATTTGGCCCCTTGCTGGGATTATCAGAGACAGAAAAAATAAAGTTTGAAACAATACACAGGTTCAGAAAACCTGCAGAGATGGCAGGAGAAATTCTGAGAGATGCGAGATTCCATAAGTAAAAAACATGAAGTTCAGATATGGGTTGGTCTAAAATCCCATCAGCCTGTTAAGTATGAAGAGACCACACTGCAGATAATCTTAGACCTGGCATCAGAGACTCTGACAATGATAAGAACATTAAAACCCTTACTTGAACAAATGAAATTGCATAAAATCCAATACTCCTGGGATTTCCCAGCCTGTTTAATAGGGCAAAAGGAGGGCCGGCCCAGCAACACTTAGATTCCCAGAAGATACACCTACATTTTGCAATAGATTGGATATTCCATTATTAGAGATCCGTGGCTGGTGGGAAGCGCAGGAGAAAACACTAAATACGGAGGAGCCACAACAAAAATGGTACCCGATCTTAAAAAAGAAGAAGGCATCATCAACAAAGAAGAAAATCTAGAAAAGTGAGAAGGAGAGGGGGACCAAACTGGACTGGATGGGGGGGGGGGGAAACAGAAATATAGCACTAGGACTTGGGGAGCTGAGCGGGCAGGGGGATACCCCTAAGGGGGGTAGAGGCTTGGACTGAGGATCATAGGTAAAGCACAACCTCTGGGGGGAGAACCATAAGGCAGGAAGGAGTAGGAGGGCCTCAGTTCCTTTAGCCACAGGGAGACCAAAACCCCTCAAATGGGGTGGGGGTAGGGAGGGGGTGAGGAGGGGAGGGAAAGGGGGTGGTGGGGGAGTCTCTCTGAACCAGACTAAGGCTGATATTGGAAGCGATGACACCTTTTTTGCTCACTGAACTCCCAGCAAGGCTACCACATATGGTAAATGGACATAATCAATCGGATCAAGTGGTTGGGTTGTACCAAGAAGATGAGAGCTGGAGCAGGGTGTGCAATGAGCAAAGATGACAACATTAAACTTTGTGACGTACAATGTGCGTGGGCTACAAAAAGATACAAAAAGATACTAAGAGAAATCAAGTAACTTAAAGCACGAATAGAAAATTGAAAAGAGTCTTCTTGCAGGAGACACATTTCCTACATTAAACAAATCTTAAAATAATCTCAAATGAGTTCCTAGTATGGTACTATGGTGATTCTACAAATAAATGGACAAATGGAGTAGCCATAGGATTTGCCAGAGGGATAAGGTTTACCCTGGAGGAGAGATTGACAGACCCAGAAGGGCGCTACCTGTTACTGAGGGGAAGAATATGTGAGGTGGATTTCACCATGGCAAATATCTATTGTCCCAATAAAAACTCATTAAAATTCCTACAGTGAGTTACAGAGAAGTTAATGAAGTTCAAGAAAAGAGTAGTAATTATAGCTGGAGACTTTAACTTCTGCATGGAACCAATGACTGATAGTACATCCCGGGTACATCGGACAGGAAATGTACAGTGGAAGATGTTAAAGAAGCTACATCAAAACCAACTGATGGATGTATGGTAAAATGCTAAGACTTTACATTCCACTCCTCTGTACATGGGACGTACTGAAGAATTGATTTTTTCTGATTGACCCCTAAGGCTTATATAAGAGGAATCTTGATCGCGATGGGAGCGGAAAGAAAAAAGGAGAGAGTAAAGAAAAGGGAAGTATTATGCAAATACATTTTTGACTTAGAACAGCGACATAAAAAAGGGTGAATGTAAAATATTACAGACGGCCACCTTAAAAAAGGGAGGAACTAAAAGAGCTAATAGAACAGGAAACCCGAATGGCCTTTAATAGAATCAAGATAGAGCGGTATCAATGGGGGAATAAGTTAAGGAAGCTCCTGGCTAAAATATTAAAAGAGGAAAAAAATAGCTAACTACCTAGAGAAAATACAAACTAGCACTGGGGAAATGGTATACACAACAATAGAAATAACAAGGGTATTTCATAAATATTACAGTAAATTGTACTCGATTAACCAAAAGGAGACACCAGAAAGTGAAAAAGAGGTTAGAAAAAACAAATGTATTTCTAAAAGAAATAGGTCTAAATAAAATATCAGAAGATAAACTTTGTGTCCTAGAGGATTCCATAACAGAAGTAGAGATTAATAAGATCTTAATAATAAGAAGAACCGAAGAGGAGGACAAGACCCCCGAAGAGCGGGACAAGACCCCCGAAGTCGGAAGAAGACCCCCGGACGGCAGCCACAACGAAGAAGAAAGCCAGGCTCCTCTGCTAGTAAAAGAGCTAGCAGAAGATAGCGGAGGAGTCCGGCGAAACACTCCCCAAGACGGAAGAAGAGAAGACCACCGGTGCTGTCCAATAAATTGATTTAAAAACGTATGTTGTGTTTTTTTATTTACACTTTTTTTCCCCAGGTGAATGGGTAGAGGTACATTGTACCTCATAATCATTCACATAGGGTGGGGGGCCAGTATCTGGGACCCCCTTATTAAAGGGGGCTCCCAGATTCCGATAAGCCCCCTGCCCGCAGACCCCGACAACCAACGGCCAGGGTTTTGCGGGAAGAGGCCCTTGTCCTTATCAACATGGGGACAAGGTGCTTTGGGGTGGGGGGGCGCAGGGCCCCCCTTCCCAAAGCACCCCCCCATATTGAGGGCACGTGGCCTGGTACGGCTCAGGAGGGGGGGCACTCGCTTGTCCCCACCCACTTTCCTGCCGGCCGGGCTGCATGCTCAGATAAGGGTCTGATATGGACTTTGGGGGGACCCCCACGTCATTTTTTCGGCGTAGGGCTTCCCCTTTAAGTCCATACCAGGTGACGGGGCTAGCGACGTGTCAATCTCACTAATGGAGCAACGACATTGACTTCCTTCGCTAGTCCCGTCTACCTGGAGCTGCGTTCAAAATTAACAGACTTTTCTCCGTGTGTGGGCAAGTCCGTACATTTCAAAAGTCTGGTGGACTCCCGCCATAGTCTGGACTAAAAGTCCGGTTGTGTGTGGGCAGGTCTGCTCATTCGGAAAGTCCGGCGTACTTAGTCCGGGGGACAAACAGCCAGACTTTGCAGTGGAGGTCCGCCGGACTTTCCGAATGAGCGGACCTGCCTACACACAACCGGACTTTAGTCCGATCATGTGTACGCGGCATAAGAGACACAAATTACTTTCCACCAGAGAAAGGGAGACTGTTTCAAAAATTGGATAAAAAAAGATAATGCACAATTAAAAGATATAATGGAGAAAGGTAAAACATGCACATTTCAGGATTTAAAACACAAAAAAGACTTATTGGTAATAGATCAATGACGATACTCCCAGTTGAAACATTTTGTTGCTACATTGCCCCAATCAGTTAGAACCGAAGAGAACCTACGGCCGTTTGAGCGGCTATGTACAGCTACAAGTACAAAGAAGGGGATCTCAAGGATCTATAAATTACTGATGGTACTGAAAGGGCTGGAAATACCGTCATTTATCGGAAAATGGAAACAAGAATTGGTAATGCGAGAGAAAGACCTAAATTTAGGGAAAATACTGAGGCTAGCATAAACCACGGCAATAGACAATAACACTATAGAAATGTACTACAAGTGCCTGGCACGCTGGTATATAACACCGGATAAGGCACACAAATGCCAAAAGGAGGTTCTGCAGTTATGTTGGAGGGGGGTGTAAGGTACTTGGAATCATGGCCCACATATGGTGGACATGTCCTAAAATTAAAAAATACTGGATAGAGGTGCTGGAGATAATAGAGGAAATAACCAGCATAGAAATACCAGAGGACCTGTGGGGGTGTTTGTTCCATGGTGTTAGAATGCCAATCAAACAATATACGACAACATTGGTTCCCCTAGTTATTAAACACAGCCAAGAGTTGAATCCCTCAATAGTGGCAGGAGCTAGAAAGTCCCACAACGAGGTGTTGGTGTAGTAAAATAAACAAAACTTATAATATGGAATATCTAACACACGACCAGACTTTCCGTCAGAAAAGGTCAGACGGAATCATTTAATCAGATATTCCAATCGTGTGTGGACTTTTCAAAAAGTCTGACAGACCTAGAAATAGAACATGTTTTAAATCTTTCCGACGGAATCAATTCCTATCGTGAAAACCGTTCGCCTGTATGCTAGTCCGAAGGACCAAATAAGACGCAAGGGCAGCTATTGGCTACTCGATATTGAACTTCCTTTTCTAGTCCCATTGTATGTCATCGCACTCAAAAAGAACAGACTTTGGTGTGATTGTGTGTAGGCAAGTCCGTTCAGTCGGAACTCTGTCGGAAGCCCTGTCGGGAAAGACTTTCTGATGGAAAGTTTGGTCGTGTGTACGCGGCATAAGGTTCAATGGCAATGAGGGAATGGAAGGGTTTGAAGAAAAGTGGAGAGTCTGGATAAAGTTTAAGCAGACAATTAGATTTGCTGAACTGATGGGAGCATAAGAAGGGAAGAAGTTTGGAGATACAGGAAATGTTAGGCAGCTAGAGGTAAAAAAGAAAAGTCCAAGAGGAGGGGGAGGGATGGATGGGGGGGGGGAGTGAGGGACAGGGAGGCGGGAAGGAAAATGAATTCTGTAATATGTGATGGTAACGACGATATTTGGATATAAAGAAAATCAATAAAGAAATTGGAAAAAAAAAGAATGTATTTGTACCTTAGTGGAATTGTTAAACTTTTAAACTGTTCAGTGGGACAAAAGACATAACACTATTAACACACAAGTCCTAAATCAAGATCACACAAGGAGCAGCTTGTTTTTTCAAAATGTAAACAAATTACTTACCTTTAAAATAGTTGGGCTGAAGGTTTTTTAGTTTAATGTATTCTATGCATTAAGGTAAAAAAATGTACCTGAACCCCATCTCGATCCAGTGATATGCACGAGAGCAGCAGCACATTCCGCTTTCTCCCTTCTTACTGGGCCGATTGATAAGAGCTATTGGCTCCTGCTGCTGTCAATCAAATTCTGTAATGGGGGAGCCAGGGCGAGCCACCCTGTCTGTGGCTACAGGAAGGTTAGGGAGCCCACACGCCATAGAAAACAGCCTTCTATGGGAGCACTCGCTTAAAGAGGAAGTAAACCCTGATGTTTTTTTTCCCCTGCAAAGTAAAAGCATAGTGGACTAGTAAGCATCCCATACTAGCCGAAGCCTGCGATGTCTGCTGGTGGCCGCAGCTATGTTCACCCCTCTTCCTTCCAGGGCCATGCACTCCGTGATTGGCTGGAGTCGCGTGACGTCACTCCTGTGCATGTGCGTGTGAGCCGTGAGTCACGGTGCGAGCCCCTTAGAAACGGCATGATCGTGCCCTTTCTTCAGTGCACATGCGCCGATGACGTTGACTCAAGTGTATATAGCAAATATCTCCTAAACCGTGCAGGTTTAGGAAATATTTTGAGTAACTATAGGCAAGCCTTATTATAGGCTTACCGTTAGGTAAAAGTGGTGTACCTAGGTTTACAACCACTTTAATGGCACGTACACACAATCAGAATTTTGGTCGGAAAAAGCTCTGATGGTTTTCCCGACAGAATCCTGACAGGATTTTGCTCAAGTGCATGCACACGGTCACACCAAATTCCGACCGTCAAGAATGAGGTGACTTACAACACATACGACGGGACTAGAAAAAGGAAGTTCAATAGCCAGTAGCCAATAGCTTCCGTCTCGTAGTTGAATCTGAGCATGCGTGAGTTTTTGCACGTCGGAATTCCATACACACGATTGGAATTTCTGAACCTGCTCTCAAACTTTTGATGAAAAGCTCTCATCGGTCTTTTGCTGGCCGAAATTCCGACCGTGTGTACGCGACAGGAGAAGCCAGGAGTGCCGGCAGATAAGTATAACATGTTTATTATTTTAATTTAAGAAAACAAACATTAGTATTACTTTAACCACTTCCCGACCAGCGCACGATGATGTACGTCGACAGAATGGCACGGGCAGGCATATTGGCGTACATGTACGTCCAATATTCGTTGCCGCCGTGCCATCGGGAGCGCGCCGCAGGCGGCGCGCTCCCGCGCTGGTTCGGGACCCCCGTGAGTCCGGTCGCGGGACCCGCGGACTCGATCACCGCGGGCATCCCCGCGATCGTCTCACGGAGCGGCCGAATGGAGGAAATGCTGTATAAACAACATTTTTCCATTCTGCCTAGCAACTAGTGACGCTGATCTCTGCTCCATGTGATTGGAGCAGTGATCAGTGTACACTAAATGACAGCCCAACCCCCCCACAGTTAGTAACACACCCCTAGGAACACTTAACCCCTACACTGCCACCCACTGGTTAACCCTTTCACTGCCAGTGTCATTTACACAGGAATCACTGCATTTATATAGCAGTGATTACTGTATAAATGACAATGGTCCCAAAAATGTGTCAAAAATGTCCGATGGGTCCCCCACAATGTCACAGTCACAATAAAAATCGCAGATCGCCGCCATTACTAGTAAAAAAAAAAATAATAAAAAAATATTAATAAAAATGCTATAAAACTATCCCTATTTTGTAAACGCTATAACTTTTGCGCAAACCAATCAATAATCGCTTATTGCGATTTTTTTTACCAAAAATATGTAGAAGAATACGTATCGGCCTAAACTGAGGGAAAAAAATGTTTTTTTTATATATTTTTGGGGGATATTTATTATTACAAAAAGTAAAAAATAATGCGTTTTTTTCAAAATTATCGCTCTATTTTTGTTTATAGCGCAAAAAATAAAAACCGCAGGGGTGATCAAATACCACCAAAAGAAAGCTCTATTTGTGGGAAAAAAAGGACGTTAATTTTGTTTGGGAGCCACATCGCACGACCGCGCAATTGTCAGTTAAAGCGACGCAGTGCCGAATCGCAAAAAGTGGTCTGGTCTTTGACCAGCAAATTGGTCTGGTCTGAAAGTGGTTAAAGTGTAATCATTTAAAAGGAATGTTATCAATACGTTAGAGCAGCCTTCAAATTTTCCACTCTCCTACTCGTATTTTGCGAGTGGAAAATGAGGGATGGTGAGGATCTGGGCTGCCTGGGAGTGGGGGACGAGCACAGGCAGTAGGTGGGGTTAATCAGGAGCCATTCTCCCAGCAATTGCCACAGGTAAAGAGAGCATGGAGGAAAGAGAGAGCCACGGGATCGCAGAGTGGGACAGTCCGCTGATACAGCTTACATTACAATTGCCTCCGCTCCATTCGCTGTCATACACAGCCCCGCCTCCTACTGACCCAGAGCCTGTGATATCACAGCATTGTGTCTATCGTTGACTCCAGGTCAGGAGGAGGTGGGGCTCTGTATCACGGCGAGCAGAGTGGAGGCAATTGTAATGTAAGCTTTTGTGGCATGCTATCCCGCTCTGTCACCCCGCCGCTCTCCTCTTCCTCTACTCATGATCCGGCTTCCCTCTCTCTTCCTCTGCCCAGGTGAGGCTGCAATGATGGGTACAGTGAGGCTGCAATGGTAGGCACAGTGAGGCTTCAATGGTGGGCACAGTGAGGGTGCAATGGTGGGCAGAAGTGAGGCTGCAATGGTGGTAACAGGTGAGGCTGCAAAGGTGGGCACAACGAGGCTGCAATGGTGGGCACAAGTGAGGCTGCAATGTTGGGTACAGGTGAGGCTGCAATGGTGGGCACAGTGAGGCTGCAATGGTGAGCACAGGTCATGCTGCAATTGTGGGCACAAGCCACACTACAATGGTGGGCACAGGTGAGGCTGCATTGGTGGACACAGGTCAGGCTGCAATGATGGGCACAGGTCACGCTGCATTGATGGGCACTGACAAGGCTGCATTGATAGGCGCAGGTGAACCTGCATTTATGGGTACTGATGAGGCTGTGTTGAGGGGCACTGATACAGTTGTTGTTAATATTTATTTTTGTAACTTAATTCTGCATAAAGCATTTAAGTGTCATTTCATGAGATAATTTATGAGGACATGTTTAGGAGTGGAGTTAGGGGTGGGTCAGGGTTTTTGTTGGGGGAGTAAACTGGTAGTGAGTAACCCTTGAGGCCTGGCTAGTAGTTCAGGAATTGAAATTTTGAGCCCTGTGTTAGAGCAGGAGGAAAAAGACTTTTATATGTCAAAGAAGTAGGTATACAGTAACTCTCCGCACTCGATGAATGTGTGGGATTGTAATAGATTACTAAACATAACCAATATACTAAGGCTAGGGTCACACTATTGTGACCCATTTTCTGCATAAAGGCAGCCCATTCATTTCTGCCCTAACTGCAGAAATGTCGGAAAATAAGTTCCTGACCCCTTTTTAAATTGCTCTGCACTGAGCCCTATGCTGCTGCGGCACAATGCAGTGTGCTACGCATGAATATGTGCTGCATTTTCTGATTTGTGGGGGTGCCATTCAGAATGCGTTTGCCTGTGGTTTGGGAACACCTGTGATTTTGTGTGCATTTCCAACCCGCAGTAATGGGAACTTAGCCTAAAGGGGTAGAGACTCTATATTCTTTATTTACTTTAACCATACAATCATGTGAAAATCCGATTCCTGTTTATTCATTTAATTTGAATATAATTGGGTATTTAAAGTGAACAGGAATTTGTTTTTCACAGGATAGGGTAAAATAGGAGCAAAAGGGAAACAAGACATTTGCAAATCTCAGAGCAATGGAGACAAAGAAGAGAGATTGGTGCTGCATTATTATAACTATTTAATAATAAATATCCTGTACAATAAGGCATTTCCCTCTATTTATAGATATGGTACTGTACTTGGCTAATGCCGCGGACACACGAGCGGAATGTCCAACAGAAAAATATTTCTGTCGGAAATATCGTATATGTCATAAAAATCCATTGTCTGGTGTGCCCTTGTTGAAGAAAAATTTCCCTTGCAGTAATGTGTGGGTTAAGAAATTATTATGAGTATTTTTAATTGCCAGAGATGAGTAAGAAAAGAAGCAATTAAAGCAAGGCCTGAAAGGCATGACGCTGTCAGAAATCTGATGGTATTTAGTGCACAGAGTTCTCAGAGGCTCTCATCTGACTCCTCTGAGGAATAGAAAGTGAACTGGCCAGACAGCTTCTTTTACACTCTAGTTGGTGTTTAATAATTAGACTTGTTTGTGTTGGTATCAAAACAACTTTGCTCATCCTCCACACACTTTGCTTAAGTCTTTGTTGAAAGCAAAGGCCATGCTGAACACAGTCCTCTGGGGTGTTCAGCTAACATCTAGTTTCATATTCCCAGTTTTAGCTAACGTTCAGGACAATGAAGATTTTAACTTAATCATACTGGGGAGGCTGTATAATATACTTGGGTCTTAAAAAGCTGCACTTGTAATACAGGACTGTTCTCCACCAGGGATGAGCTTTATGTCAAACTCATGTTCGACTCGAACAAATTCGAAAGCTGCGGAACAGTCTATGGGAGAAATCAAAAGTGCTAATTTGGTATTGTCATAAAAAGTGTTTGGGGACCTGGGTCCTGCCCCAGGGGACATGTATCAATGCAAAAAAAAGTTTTCAAAATGACAGTTTTTTCAGGAGCAGTGATTTTAATAATGCTTAAAGTAAAACAATAAAAGTGTAATATTCCTTTAAATTTCGTACCGGGGGGGGGGGGGGGGTGTCTATAGTATGCCTGTAAAGGGGAGCATGTTCCCCGTGTTTAGAACAGTCCAAGAGTAAAATGAAATTTCTAAAGGAAAAAAAGTCATTTAAAACTACTCGCAGCTATAATGAATTGTCAGGTCCGCAATACACATAAATGTTCATTGATAAAAACGCCATAGGGATTTCCCCACAGGGGAACCCCAAACCAAAATAAAAAAAATGTGTGGGGGTCCCCCTAAATTCCATATCAGGCCCTTCAGGTCTGGTATGGATTTTAAGGGGAACCCCGCACCAATTTTTTTTAAAAAATGGCGTGGGGTCCCCTTAAATTCCACACCAGGCCCTTCAGGTCTGGTATGGATATTAAGGGGAACCCCACGCCAAAATTTTTTAAAAAAATGGCGTGGAGGTCTTCCTCAAATTCCATACCCGGCCCTTCAGGTCTGGTATGGATTTTAAGGGGAACCCCGCAGCAATTTTTTTTTAACAGAGGGTGGGGTCACTGGGTGTCCCCTGACACACGGGGACTTCCCTATGGCTTTCCCCGTGATGTCAGAGGTAGGCGGGGTCACCGTTTACGCAAATTACCAATTCACACGGGGGGCCAGGATCTGGGGCTCCCCTTGTTAAAGGGGTCTTCCAGATTTTAATAAGTCCCCCACCCGCAGTCCTCCACAACCACTGGGCAAGGGTTATGGGGATGAGGCCCTTCTCCCCATCAACATGGGGACAAGTTGCTTTGATGGCCTACCTCAAAGCACCCTCCCAATGTTGAGGGCACGTGGCCTGGTATGGTTCAGGAGGGGGGGTGCTCTCTCGTCCCCCCCTCTTTTCCTGCGGCCTGACAGGTTGCATGCTTGGATAAGGGTCTGGTATGGATTTTTGGGGGGACCCCGACGCCATTTTTTTATTATTTTGGTGCGGGGTTCCATTTTGAGGGGGAGGTTCCCCTTAATATCCATACCAGACCTGAAGGGCCTGGTATGGAATTTAGGGGGACCCCCACACATTTTTTTTAATTTTGCTTCTGGGTTCCCCTGTGGGGCAAACACCATGCTGTTTTTATCAATTAACTTTTATGTGTATTGCGGACCGACAATTCATTGTAGCCGCCAGTAGTTTTAAATGACTTTTTTTCCTTTAGAAATGTCATTTTGCTGTCAGACTGTTCTAAACATAGGAAACATGCGCCCCTTTACAGGCATACTATAGACACCCCCCAGGTACCTGGTATTCTCTACACATAAATGTCCCTGTTCCTGCATGCCTTCCCTATTGCAGTCAATCACATAGTAAAAACCCTCCTACCCTGGGGGACTTGACTACGGTCGTTTAGATCTCACCTGTTTGCCATTCTTCTCATAACTCTGCACTCATCACCACCCCCTTATCTTTGAATAATGACACCAGAGCCGAAGTTTGGCCTTTTATTAAACAAACAAATGCAGAACAAAGAATGGTTGCAGATCTTTGACGACACCATCACCCACAAGTCATGGAATAGCTCAATTCTATTGGGGAATTTGGAGAAATCACCCAAATCCCTAATAAAGCACACAAATAGTGAAACAAGAACCCTCTGGCGGGACTTTAAAAGGTGATGACTCCAAAAATTGCATATGTACACAAAGAAAGTATAACATTTATATAAGTTTAATATAACACAAAATTGCTAAAAAGATAGGTACGTGGAAAATTTGTGTCACCAGTTGTCAAGTTCATTATAGTGTAACCACATGAGATCATACAAAACCACTTAGTTTACATCACTCTTGTGCAAATGCACAGAGTGAAACTCTACACGTTTCAAAATTATGCGTAATTTCTCTTTATCAGGAGGAAGTGGTATAAGAGTTTATGATATCTACAATTCAAAAAAAACACAGTAAGTACACGATGTATGCATACAACTGTTAAAAAAAATAATAATAATTCCCTTATCTAAAAACAGGCACTTGATTTAATAGATTTGGAATTAGACATTAAAAAACAAATTTACTAATCAGTTATGCAGAAACAAATATTTTGAGTTAAGACAGGGGGTTAAAGGAATCAACACAAAGAGAAAAATGGCTGCACTGAACTCCACATTGCTCCTAGAAGGCAGAGACAGGAATGACCGGGCAACAGTGGAGATCAAAAGAGGGAGCAAAAATAGGAGGGGGAGACCCGACCCAATGCCAGATCATCCACGGCAGAGGTGTTGATGGCCCAAATCTATTGATAACATAAAAGGCATGAAGTAAGAGGTAGAACCCAGCACTTACAAAGAAGGCATAATATCAAAAGAGACATAGGGGGTTATTTACGAAAGGCAAATCCACTTTGCACTGCAAGTGCACTTGGAAGTGCAGTCGCTGTAGATCTGAGGGGAACATCTGAAATGTGTGGAAGCTCTGCTGATTTTATCATCTAATCATGGGCAAGCTAAAATGCTGTTTTTTATTTTCCTTGCATGTCCCCCTCGGATCTACAGCGACTTTACTTCCAAGTACACTTGCAGTACAAAGTGGATTTTTCTTTAGTATATTTAAAATATTTAAAAATTTATGACATCCAAACCCACCTCAGTTTAGGAAAAATGGTGGGCTGGACTTGAAATATTCTGAATGGATGGAAGACGGGAAGAGGAAAGGAGGAGGGAGAGGGAGAGCACCCAAAGGTAAAGGAGCCCTAGGCTAATAAAGGATGGTGTGATGACTGATTTGATCATCTATAATTAGAAGATATAAGAAATCCTATAATTACTGCCCATATTAGAAGGTGTTACTGCCCACATGGGAGAAAGAGAAGAAGAAGAAAAACACCGGGAACAGGCAGAAAAAAGAGAAAGGAAAAAAGAAGGAAAAAAATCAAATAAAATGTAAAATGCAAAAAAATGTAAAAGGGGAGAAAAGAGGGGATATCGGGGAGGGAAAAGGGGAAGGAAGGGAAAGAAGAGGAGGAAAAATGGGGGGAAAGGGGGGGGGAGGGAGAAGAAAAGAAAAAGGGAAAGAAAGGGAAAAGGGGAAACAAAGCTAAAGGGGGAGGGGGAAAAGGTAGAAAAGAAAAGAAAAGGGAAAGAAAAAAAGAAGAAAAATGGAAAGGAGAAGAAGGAAATTAGAAAAGGGCAAGGAAAAATAGAGGGATAGAGGGGAGGGGGGCTAAGGGTGGCAGTTTGAAAGAGTATATATATATATATATATATATATATATATATATATATATATATATATGTATATCTTAAAAAAATATACATATGCTTACTTATAGATTACTGTTGCAAAAGTGCGACAACCAGCGTGATAAACACCAGAAGCAGTGGTGTCACTCAAATAGATAGATGTATCAACCTCAAAATAAGGGCATGAACCTATGCGTGCTGTTGGGGAGTGGAAAAATGTTCAGTTAAGCTGCGTTTTTGGCATCTGCCAACCCTTCTCCTTAAGCTGCAATAGGTAACTGCCAGGGATGTTCACACAGTCACGATGCTTCTCTTCACGCCCGTAGCAAAGTATACTGGCAGGTGGCAAACAAATGGGGAAGCGCTGTACACACCCTGCAACCACATGCTTTGTGATGCATTTGTTGGAAAAAAATGGGTTCAAGCAGACAGTTAGGAGGTATCACATCACTTTTTCATTGCCTGTCAGTAGCCTCTGAAGTGTTTTCCGAATGCGGATCAGGATCAGGTAAATCTACCCTATAGGATAAGCTTATGATAAAAGCATAAGAAATTGTGTTCCTACTTTCTCTTGGTAAGGAAGACAGCTCAAATATCAGCTCCATTATGTGGTGATCAATTTAAAGTGAACACCAGGCAAAGAATGGTCTGCATAGAGCCCTGAGACTTAACCTCATTGAAAGCCTTTAGGATGAATCAGAATGCAAATCGTGAGCCAGATCTAAAATAATGATTTGAGGGGGGGGGGGGGGGGGACAGAAATGTGAAAGAGGGGCTGAGGACACTAATGCGAAGGGGGAGCTGGGTACACTGATGCAAGTGGGGAACTGTGAAATGAAGGGGGAGGGGGTGTATGATGTGAAATGGGGTTAATATGTAAAGGGCACTGAGGACACTGATGTAAAGGGGGGCTGTGAAGTAAAGGGTAGACATGTGCATTAGTTTTCGTCCGAATGCATTTTCGTCCAAATTTCAGGAATTTTAGTTTTTGTTTTGACAAACGATAATGAAAGTGCAGAATCCGAAAAACGAACGATCCGACATAAATAAATGCTTTATTTTCGTTTTCGTTCTTACAACAGTTCGATATAGAATAGGAGATTCGACGTGACTCTGACAATAACAATCTGTGTCTATTGAACCTGTGGTCAAATGTGCCTAACCTTACCTCTATTAGTCCAAGATTATATAGAGAAAGTATTCGACAGAGAGAAAAGATTTGACAGAGAGAAAAGATTCTAAAGTGCTAATGTTAAAGGCTAATATGCAAGTTACTGTCCTAAAAAGTGTCTGGGGATCTGGGTCCTGCCCTACGGGACATGTATCAATGCAAAAAAAAGTTTTAAAAACTGCAGTTTTTTTCAGGAGCAGTGATTTTAATAATGATTAAAGTGAAACAATAAAAGTGTAATATTCCTTTAAATTTCATACCTGGGGGGTGTCTATAGTATGCCTGTGAAGGGGCGCATGTTTCCCGTGCTTAGAACTGTCCCTGCCCAAAGTGTCATTTCTGCAGGAAAAAAAGTCCTTTAAAATCACTCGAGGCTATAATGAATTGTCGGCTCCCATAATACAGAGAACACTCAGTGAAAGTCATTGATAAACAAATAAATAAATAAAAAAGCGTGGGGTTCCCCCAAATTCAATTACCAGGCCCTTCAGGTCTGGTATGGATATTAAGGGTAACCCTGCGTCAAATTTAAAAAAAATTGACGTGGGGCTCCCCCTAAATATCCATACCAGACCCTTCAGGTCTGGTTAGGTCTTAAGAGTAAAACGGCTGGGTTGAACAAAAAAACAAAAACAAATGTATGTACCAGGTGTTACGTGTTATGCTGCGTACACACGACCGGACTTTCCAGCAGACTAGGTCCGACGGTCTTCCCGACAGACTTTTCAGTGGAGTTCCAATAGACTTCCGAACAAACGGACTTGGCCACACACGAACAGACTAAGTCCATTCGAAAGTCCATTAGTTTTGAACGTGATGACGTAAGACGGGACTAAAAAAGGAAGTTCAATAGCCAGTAGCCAATAGCTTCCCTTGCGTTGTATTTGGTCCGTCGGACCAGCATACAGACGAATGTTTTTCCTGATAGGAATTGAGTCTGTCGGACAGATTTGAAACGTGTTCTATTTCTAGGTCTGTCGGATTTTTATAACGAAAAACTATCGGATTAGCCCACACACAATCGAGCGGACTGATCATGTCAGACCTAGTCCGGTTTAAACTGAAACTCAGTTTGGGTTTCCGTTCACTAACAATTCCCCTTTTTCCTTTTTTTTTTCACAACTATTCTAAAATCAGAGAGGATAAAGAGAAAATAAAATCAGGGTAAGTTACTGTCTGATGCATCATGCAACAAACTCAGCTTTGGTATACAAAGGAAGTAAGAAGCATCTATAAAAGTCTACATATATTATTATTTTTTTATTACCGTATTTAACCACATAAGCCCCGAACCATTTTGCAGCTAAAGGACCAAGCCCCTTTTTGTGATTTGGCACTGCGTCGCTTTAACTGACAATTGCTTGGTCGTGCAACATGTCTCCCAAACAAAATTGGCGTCCTTTTTTTCCCACAAATAGAGCTTTCTTTTGGTAGTATTTGATCACCTCTGCGTTTTTTATTTTTTGCGCTATAAACAAAAAAAGAGCTACAATTTTGAAAGAAATTCAATTTTTTTTTATTTTTTACTTTATGCTATAATAAATATCCCCCAAAAATATATAAAAGGATTTTTTTCCTCAGTTTAGGCCGATACGTATTCTTCTACATATTTTTTGGTAAAAAAAATCACAATAAGCGTTTATTGATTGGTTTGCACAAAAGTTATAGCGTCTACAAAATAGGGGATAGTTTTATGGCATTTTTATAAAAAAAAATTTTACTAGAAATGGCGGCGATCAGCGATTTTTATTGTGACTGCGACATCATGGCGGACACGTCGGACAATTTTGACACATTTTTGGTACCATTGGCATTAATACAACAATCAGTGCAATTAAAAATGCACTGATTACTGTAAAAATGTCTCTGGCAGTGAAGGGGTTAACCACTAGTGGGCAGTGTAGGGGTTAAATGTGTGTGTGTTTTTTTTACTGTAGGGGGCATGGCTTGGTGTGTGACATCACTGATCATCTTTCCCTATGACAGGGAACAGGCGATCAGTGACAGGCTCACTAGGAAGCACGGGGAGAGGTTTGTTTACACTTACCTCTCTCCATTCTTCAGCTCTGTGACGCAACCGTGGGACACCGTCGGCGATCGGGTTCCCGGGTCCCACAGCCACAGTCATGGAGCCCAGGACAAGGTCGTAAGTGGGTCGCCGGCGGCGCTTGCGTGACCCACGGCTGGGCCCTTAAAGGGCAACATACCTGCACGTGCTTGTGCCCAGCCGTGCCGTTCTGCCAACGTATATCAGCGTGAGGTGGTCCTTAAGTGGTTAAAGAGCACCTCCACTTTCGTGGGAATAAAATAGCAAATAAAAAAATAATAATATAACATATACTGTACAATTGAGACACAAATCATATTGTAATTGAATGTTATTAAAAATTACTGTACCTGGGAGCAGACTACAGCATCTGATTTTACAGACTTGCCTCCTGCTGTCTCAGTTTCTGTATCCCCCTAGTGCTGGGCTCGGATTACTGACATCACATTTCTGAGCCTGAAGAAAAGCATTGTGGGAACTGTAGTCTTCGGAGCAGACATAGTTGAACTGCAGAACTTACCATGGACTACACCTCCCAGCAAGCTATCTGCTCCAGGTGAGAATTGTGGGAGAGACTATAAAGGGATCTGTGGCCCGGGACTGCGCTCTCTTGCTTCCTGGATCCCATCATGTGAACACCATTTCTGTGTGAGGAAACGGCAGCCTGCCACACCTTACAGCTCCAGCCCCAGTGGATTAGACATCGCACGCTACCTGAAGGGTGCCCTGCAGCTCACTGAGTCACGATCGCCATCTCTTGTTTGGGCATCCACCTGAAGGCTGCTGAACGTTATCAGGATTGGTGAGAGGGCACTTACCCAAAGATCCCATTGCCATTCATTAATACTACACTCTAAATGCTGTGTTACAGACAACACTTATCTGGATTGCCTAGAGGATTGCTATAACCAGCTGTCTTATCTTATTTGCCATCACTTTGCTACACTAAGGAATTCTTGTTCTATGAGCTCCAACTGCTGGTGAAGATAGTCGCAAGGCCTTGTATTTATAACATTGCTGTTTATTACTCTTAAAGGGGACACGTTACTGGTATCTATATTACATTATCTCTCATTAGGATTAAAGGTGTTATAGGCCAGCCCGGGGGTTCCTCTTTAAACAGAAGTACTCCATATAGCCACCAATAGCTTTCTCAAGGGATTCATTTGTTACTGTGTATATTGGTATAATTTACTTGTCACTACTAACTGTTATTTGACTGCTTTAAGAACTATTTCAACCTAGTCTTGACTGTAAGCCGGGTTTGGCTGACTAATTCTCCTTTTAAATCTCTCCCCTTGATTAAGTAAATCTGAGAGAGTCGTGTCCATGTGTCATTTAAAGGTATACACAACATGTCAGGAGGGCTGTAAAGTTCACAGGGTCAAGGCTGCACAGAAGAACATGCAATTTCAAGCAAACCCTTATGGGGCAGTGCTACATTACCTTTCCCTTTCAATCTGCAGCTCTGTATTTTCTGTAAAATGCAATGAATGTGGCTACAGAACACCCCCCAGATATGTAATATTCTGCATGTGTGATTGGCTCACTGATTTTCCCAGAAGTCTGCACTAAATACAAGTCAGATTTCAGGCATCCCCTGCAACAGAAATTTCATTTTTGGTGCGATAATCCCAATAGGAAAACATGTCTAAAGGTATGAAGGCCCTGCAATTTTCCTCATTAAAGCTTTGCAGGTGCAGCAGCTGGTTGAATTAAGAAACCACTCCCATTAGACTCGCTTCCACACAGGGGCACAGAGATACAAACACATCTTGGTAATGTACATAGATCACTCAGAGGGGAATGTTTTTTTCTCAACAAAAGTGGAGTTACTGTTTAAGAACTCAATCAAATGTAAGGAAAATAGAGGTACAAGTTTTCACCAGATGCATACATCTTACAACTAGATCCAGATAAAAGATTTCATTAACAATTTGGCATGTAAGAGCCCCACAACACTCCTCCCCACAACTGATTCCCTTTTTCCATTACTTCATTATTAAATGACTTGATCTTTGCTTCACACTGTATACGTTGGTAAACAAATAAACAAGATTTGGCTGCATTAAAACTTTTATTTTTTTTTATTGGGGCGTGGCTTGGCGCATGGAGAAGACGGCTGCCTGAGACCTCGGCTCCCGCTCCACCTCACCGAACGGCGCACAGCACGGCCGGATACATCCTCGCTACCTTCCCTCATGAGTAGGAGAGGGACCGGAGACACCCCCCGAGCCTCGGGGATCTCAAATCCAAGGAGATTGGCAGCTATTTCCCCGCGAAGGGACCCGCAGGCCGGACCACGCCGGCCTCCAAGATGGCGGCGACCCGCTCGGCGGCAGCACAGGCGGCTCTCACCACCTCTCAGGTACCTTCACTGCTCCCTGAGCCCTCTCCTCCCTCACCGCAATCCCCCGGTTCGGGCACCCGGAGCCCCCGCAACCCAGCATGTCCCGGAAGCCCTCCGCCCCAGCCACATTCTCAGCCAGGGACATGGGACATGGAAAGCTATCTCAAGGCCCTCCCCACTAAAGGGGATATTGAGGCCTACATCAGCAGGCTCGAGCGCTCCTATAAACGTGAAATTACTGACCTGCGCCATGATATAGGACAGCGCTTTGATGATATTGAAGCGACAGTGGAGGAATCTGTGACCAGAATTATTGAACATGATCACATCCTTCAAGAGCACACTAACCAGATCCAACAACTGTTTTACGGTCTCGACGACCAGGAAAATAGAAGTCGTCGCAATAATATTCGCATCCGCGGAGTGCCTGAATCGGTTGAAAACAA
This sequence comes from Lithobates pipiens, assembly GCF_037356315.1. NCBI lineage: Eukaryota > Metazoa > Chordata > Amphibia > Anura > Ranidae > Lithobates > Lithobates pipiens. Next base: position 147,190,540 of record NW_027507903.1, read on the forward strand.
AGATCTTGCCAAAGCGGCCACTTTGATGTTTAATCAGCTATTGAACAAGCCTAGGGAAGAGCACCTGGAAATTGACAGGATTCATAGGTCCCTGGGCCCCCGCAATCCCAATCCTGCTTACCCCAGGGACATTATATGCCGCATTCACTTCTTTCATACCAAGTCTGACATTATGCAGGCCGCCCGGAATCAGGAATCCATCCTCTTTAACGGATCCCCCGTCATGCTTCTGACGGACCTCTCCAGGCAGACCCTTCTCATGCGGAAAGCTCTGAAGCCGCTCACGGACACACTTCACTCCAAGCAAATTAAATACCGATGGGGCTTCCCTTTCCACTTGTTTGCATCCCATGAGGGTAAATCGGCCACGTTTCGCACCCTGGGTGATCTACCTAACTTCCTAGGTGTGTTTGAACTGCCGCAGATTCGGATTCCGGATTGGCCATTGGAAGCAGCTACTCCCGGGTTCCCCAAAGCACCTAGATGGGAGAAGCAATCCAGGAAAAAGAGATCCAGATCACGCACCTCTAAGTCCCCGCCTGGATGATTTTTCTTTTATTTTTATATTTCTATATTTTTTCTACTACACTTGCTGGTTTGCAGGCTTGACTCTTCGTTTTGCATTGTTCCCTTTTCCTCCTCTAGGTGGTTGTTGACCTGGCTATCCAGCTTTGATGTTGAGTTCCAGCCTGTGAAGTTTTTTCTTCTCTACGAGACTGTCCGCTGGCACTACCTGTTTTTGTCACTTTGTTTTTGTGCTGAGCCTCATCTGGGTCCTTTTGTGAACTGCTCGAATCATGGTTGGTTGCCAGCCCTGGACAGTGGCTCGGACTGTATTTTTTCTACTATGCTACTGACTTTGCACTGTTTTCCTTTTTTTTTACTGTCTGTTTGCTCGGCACGTGCTGTGCTGTGCGCTTTAGATAAGCACTTTTTCTTTAGTAATGTCTGTTTTGTTATGTTGGGGTGGAGCCCCCGAGATTTGCCCTTCCACGTTCCCCACGTTAGGCTGTGCAGAGTCTTTACTGCCTCTGTTTTCTGATATTTTTTAGGAAATCTGTGTAGTGTTCACATCCCCTTTCCCCCCTGAACACTAGTGGGCAGGGTCTGACTGCTCCCTACCCGCCCTTCCTGGGGGCACCGTATTTTGACACACCCACACGGGCTCTTCTGGGCCCTCCCGGAGCTGTTATTGCCCCTTGTGTATTTTCCGTCCGCCACTACCTACCCCTTCTGCTCTGGGGGTTGACTGGTTGTTTAGCTTGACGCCCTCTCTTTCCCCAACCCTACGATCCATTTGCTGACCCTTTGTTACCTCAGCTGGAGACTACCTCCTCTAGCTCCCATGACAGGAACCCTAACACACCCCCCGCGCCCCCCCCCCCCGCTTGGTATGTCCTCCCTAGGTATTAAAATCTCTTCTCTTAACTGTAGAGGGTTTAATACTCCAGAGAAGCGTAGACAGCTCCTGCATCACTTTCACAAAGCTAAAACGCACATTCTACTATTGCAGGAAACTCATTTCCGGACAGACAAGCTCCCTACAATCTCCGACAAACGATACCCAAGTTGGTTTCATAGCACCAACCCTGACGCCAAGACACGGGGGACCTCTGTGGCCTTCCATGCCTCCTTTAACCCGACCATTCTTGACCAGGAGATAGACCCTAACGGTAGATATGTGTTTTTGAAACTGCAGGTTCAACAAACGGTTTTAACCATTGTTAATGTTTATTTCCCTAACCAGAACCAGCACCGATTCCTCTCCTCCGTGGCTTCCCGCCTCCACGTTTTTGGAACTCATAACTTGATCCTGGGTGGCGACCTGAACATACCGTTAGTGCCGAGACTGGACTCATCCACTGGTAAGTCAAACATACCTCCATCCACACTGACCAGTATACGCTCTGTTTTGAAAGACCTCTCCTTGGTAGACCCCTGGCGGGTACTTCACCCCTCTGCGCGGGATTATACCTATTACTCCCCTGCACATAACTCCTACAGCCGACTCGACTACATACTGATCTCCCAAACATTACTGGACTGTGACCCTACATGCGACATCGGACTGAGAATCTGGTCTGATCACGCCCCGGTACATTTGGCGCTGGGGAGACCCCCACACCTCTGCGGACACAAATCCTGGCGACTGAACGATAACCTCTTACGGGACTCAGTATGCAATGCAGCGATAATAGCGGCAATCACAGAGTTTAACCTGGTCCATGCTGACGACAACACTTCTAGTCTGACCAAATGGGAAGCACTTAAATGTGTCCTCCGAGGCATTTTGATTCAGCATGGCTCTAGGTTGAAAAAGGCCCGTACTGCCGAAATTCACAGACTATTTGCGCTGATCTCTACCCTTGAGGATTCCCACAAGCGTTCTCCCGATCCTGGGACACTGGCAGAACTTTCTAACGCACGTAGGGATCTCCAATGGATTTTCACCGAACGCTCTGTGATTGCCTGTACTAGAGGTAGACATGTTCACTACGCCCACGCGAACAAATGTGGGAGACACCTAGCTCGCATACTCCACCCCCAACAGCGTAGACCAAATATCTCCCATCTTATATCCTCTACTCACGTCAAACGCACTAAAAACTCAGAAATTGTCTCTGATTTCCGGGACTTCTACTCTTCCTTGTATAACTTACCGGTTGCTCGGGTGCCCGCCCCCTCCTCGCACTTGGTCCTCTTACAATATGTCCGTGATACCTCTCTACCTCAATTGCCCCCAGATGCAGTATCAGACCTGGAACGCCCGTTGTCCACTTCAGACTTTTTGACTGCCATAAAGGGGCTTAAGCAGGGCAAAAGTCCAGGCCCTGATGGCTATACGCCCCTGTTTTTCAAGCAATATGCCCAACAACTGGCTCCATTGATGGCGCGGGCATTTGAGGAGGTTGGCGATGACCACCCGTTCTCTGTCGAGCTTCTGCAAGCTCAAATAGTGGTGATCCCCAAACCTGGGAGGGATCCTATGCTCTGCGGTAATTACCGCCCGATCTCCTTGTTGAATGTCGACCTGAAACTTTACGCTAAAATCCTTGCTACGCGCTTAGCCCCCCTCCTTCCCTCTCTGATTCATGGGGACCAAGTGGGGTTTGTCCCTGGCCGGGAGGCCAGAGACAACACCACGAAAACACTACACCTGATCTCTTACGCCAAAGCACATAATATCCCTACCTGCCTCTTGGCCTGCGATGCTGAGAAGGCATTCAACAGGGTGAGTTGGCAGTTCCTTAGGGCATCCCTGCAACAAATAGGCTTAGGTCCCAACTTACTTTCAAAGATCATGGCCCTCTACTCCCACCCTACTGCTCGGGTCTCAGCTAACGGGGAATCGTCCACACCATTCCGTATTAGTAATGGTACCAGACAGGGCTGCCCCCTCTCGCCCTTGCTGTTCGCAATCACGGTGGAACACCTGGCACAGGCTATACGCAACAATACCTCTATTCATGGTATTCCCACCCCCTCGGCTCCCCGCAAGCTGTCACTCTATGCTGACGACTTACTTTTGTATGTCACGAAGCCCCAAACTAGCATACCGCATATTCTAGCGGAATTAGACCGCTTCGGTAGCTATAGTAATTTCAAACTTAACATAGCAAAGACTGAAGCCCTGAACATTTCTCTATCCGAGCGGGACCTGGCGGCCCTGCAAAGGAACTACCCTTTCCGGTGGCAACCACGCTCTGTTAAGTATCTAGGGACCACAATCCCGAGGGACCTGCAAGACATTTACTCCTTGAACTATAGTCCCCTGTTGACCAACCTTAGGCGCTCCCTTGACTCTTGGCACAATTTGAAACTTACTTGGTGGGGGAGGATGAACGTCATTAAAATGGACATACTGCCCAAGGTTCTGTATCTGTTCCAAACCCTCCCCGTACTCCTCCCTAGAGCGTTCTTCCTCTCCCTCCGCTCTGCGATAATCAAATTTGTATGGCTACACCACCCCCCTAGACTGAAACATAAGGTCCTGTGTGCCCCTAAGCTTCGCGGGGGCACTGGCCTACCTGACTTTCAATTGTATCATACAGCATCTTTATTATCCAGACTGTTGGAATGGTTCCCGAGACCCCTAACTAAACCCTCAGTGATTATCGAACAGGACATGACCTCCAGTGATCTTAGGGCCCTTTTATGGGGACATCACGCTACGTTCCGCTCGCTCCGTGGGGTTTCCCCTCTGACGGTCGCAGTCCTGACCAAATGGTATGAAGTATCTAGTAAAACGGGCCTGTCCACGGATCCTAGCCCTCTTTCCTCCCTTTTTGATAACCCACTCCTCCCCACTCTCCTCTCGGCTACCCATGTTGGAGCATACCGCAGGGAGGACTGGCCCACGGCTACTCAATTTGTTCACCCTTCCACTGGTCGCTTAAGGGACCCGGTAACATTGTCACTTTTGCCTGGCTTGGACTGGCTTTCTGAGCGATCCATTAACCAATTTTGCAATTCGCTCTTCCCATCCGGCAACATTCATAGACCGCTCACCCTGTTTGAGGAGTTTTGCACTCTCCCCCACACTCCGAAACATACGCTATCTCTTCTCTACAAGGAAATCCAATCTCTCACTTACACCTCTCTTCCTACATACACAGATAAGTGGTCCGCTGACATCGAGACTGAAATTACCCCATCGCATTGGCATACCTCCTTTATCCTTACCCACCAATCCTCCAGATCAGGATTCACTCAGGAAAAGAATTATAAATTACTGTCACGGTGGTATAGAGTTCCAGTCTCGGTACGCAGGATGTTCCCCGGCTCAACGGATGTGTGCTGGCGGTGTCACGGAGCGACAGGTACGTTCCTTCATATCTGGTGGGATTGTGTTATGGTACGTCCTTTTTGGGATAAGGTTTTTGAGACATATAATGCTATGTATCAGACTGCCATGTCCCCCTCGCCCTTGGTTGCTCTATTGTTCATTATACCGGGCTCCATTAAAAGGCACAAAACTTGCCTCCTTAGATTCCTCCTCTCTGCTGCCCGTCATAACATCACCCTTTATTGGAAGAAGGACCGGGTCCCGTCGGTGGTTGGATGGGTTGAAATTCTTAATGATATGATGGTCATGGAGGAGCTACAGGCGAAGGTGGACGACAGATATGACAAGTTCACTGCCCTGTGGTCTATCTGGCGCCATCACTCGGCCTCACCGGGCTTCCTGAGTGGTCTCCGATAGGACACTGTCCCTTCCTGTATTTTAAACGTTTACCTGGGACGCCATCCTGGGGGTCACACGGCTTGCAGGCCTATGCTCTCATTTCCCTAGGTGCGCCCTTTCCTAACTGGTTCCCTTTCACCTTCCCTCTCCCCCTCTGTGGCGACCTTTGTTAGACCTCAGGTCCTCATCCCAGATCCGCCCTGGAGGCTGCAGAATTGATCTAAGTGATTCCTGTCTCGGGGTTCCTGTCTCCCTCTCTCCTTCTCCCTTGCCTTCCCCTGCCCCCTTCCCCTCCTTCTTGCACCCCCTCCCTCTCTCCCCCATCAACTGATTCCTTCATTTTTTTATGTTTAAACTGGGTATAAATCAGCTCTGTTATTTTCGCAGTTCTTTATGCCTATATACCTGTACCTCAATGTTTATGTATTTTTGGAAGTGTACTACCATTCTGTATTACTTACTTGCACTGATCTTGTAACAATAAAAAATATGTTCAACCTTAAAAATGTTTATTATTATAAGCCTCTATGTGCATTGCTGAAGATGTAACTCTTCTATATGTGGAAACAATAAAGATAAATTGAAAAAAAAGTATATAATTAACAATTTATAAGAACATTACTGTCCCACACTTTAGATCTTTAGATTGGTTCTAATACCATATTAGAAAAAAACCATCATCAAAATTGTAAAACACAAAAAACATAAATATTACACTGTATACCAGGGGTGCCCAACCGCTTGCCTGCAGCGCCCTATGTGGCCCGCCCATCCTCCTGCTCTGGGATGGTAGTTCAGCTAGCCCAGATTGCAGGTTCCTGATCCACCATCCCTGAGCAACAATGTGAAGAACCGAGTCGGTGTCCTGCCAAAAACTGCAACTCACCAAAATCTCCAACCACGTCACTTCCGCTGACTCTACAGCACCAATAATTGTAGATTTGGATGAGTTGTCTGTTTTGACAGAACAGCAGCAGTGTATACGCTATGGTACACCATATAATGAGTGGACATTGTTAGTCCGCCCGCTACTCACCAACAACATGAATGCTCGGTGAGCTCCCAGCTCAGAAACCGGGGTCTCAACATGAGCCCCGCACCCCGGTCTAAAGATCGGGACCTGGATTGTCCATTTCTGGGTCACCTGATCGCTGTGATAGCCTCTGATTGGCTATTACAGTGATGAGTCACTGTGAAGCTCGCCCCTGTGTTTTCTGTCTCTGTGAATAGACAATAGAGAAACATTGTATCACTCTCTGTAAAGGAGAAAAAAAATGCCCTGTTCAAGCTTTGATCTAGGTTAGTGCCAGGGTTAGCGTTTGGGTCAAGGTCAGGGTCAGTATTTTTTGGACAGGATATTTTTGAAAGCACTATTGTTCTGGGCTGTACTATGGGTACAAACAACAACTAACATACATATATGTGGTATTGCTGTGATCATCAGGAGCAGGGGAATATATTCTGGGTTGTTTTTTGGTGGTAGGTTATGGTAGTGGCAAGAAATATACAGTTAAATTAAAAAAAAAAGTGATTTCTTTTTTTTACTATTTTGAGCCAGTTTTCCTTTGATAATGAAAAAATATCAGGAGATATCCATTACCATTTACCACCAATTGAAAGCCCAATTTGTTGTGAAAAAAAAAAGGATTGCAGAAAGTAGATGTGATGATATGTACAGTTTTACTAACAAATGTCAAAATTGCAAAATTAGGCTTATGCCGCGTACACACGACCGGACATTTTGACAGCAAAGGTCCGACGGAATGAGTCCGTCGGACAATTCGATCGCGTGTGGGCTTCATCGGACCTTTGCTTGCCAAAAATTCGGCGGACTTTAGAAATAGAACATGTTTTAGATTTTCCCGCCAGAAATCTGCCTGACCGAGAAATCTATTAGTGTCTATGCTAGTCCGACGGACAAAAAATGATGCTAGGGCAGCTATTGGCTACTGGCTATGAACTTCCTTATTCTAGTTCGGTCGTACGTCATCACATTCAAATCCATCGGACTTTGGTGTGATTGTGTGTGTCCACAACCGTTCATTCAGAAAGTCCACTGGAACTCCACTGAAAGTCCACCGGGAAGACTGTCGGACCTAGTCCGTCGAAAAGTCCAGTCATGTGTACACGGCATTAGGACTTTACCTTTAGGCACAAAGGGGTTAAACCTTAGGAAAAATTAATAACAGCTAAACTGTAGCAGATAAAAACATAATTTCATTTAAAAAAAATCCTGGAATTTGTATTTAAATACAAATAAAATAAGTGTCTGAATCTGCTTTATTACAGTCTTCGGGAACCTCCTGTATAGTAGAACTTGGGCTGTGAAACGCGGGCGTCAGCAGTCTGAGCCAATCAGCCTCTTCTACGTGTGCATGTAGTGGAAAGAAACATGCTGAAAAAATTAGAAATAAGGCACTGATCTGTTCAGTTTTTTGATAATCTTTCATTGTCCAATCATAAACCAAAGTCAAGGAGGTCTCCAAGTTGTATTGCCTATTGCTGTAGAAAAAAAGGAAGGTTGCCAGCCTGGTTAAGCAGTTTGGCACGGCTGTGTAAATCTCAGGACTGGAAGGATAAATTTACAAATCATTTAGCAGGTATATAGTTCCAGTGTATGTATTTCACCTGTGGATGTGCTTAAATGTTGGTGCAAGAATTTCAACTTTATGAAAACTAGTTAAAACACCTCGAGCACATTTTATCCAAGTGCTTTGTTAGAAAATTTGGAAGAGCAAAATAAATAAAAGAAAAAGGCAGATAGTGATAGCCACCATGAATGACATCTATATAATGTGATTATAACGAAAAACACCTTTTTTTTTTTTCATCAGCTCACAATATTATTGTCAGCACTGACCAGAAGCAACCTAGTAAAGAGAACAAATAAATAAAAATAAATATTATTAACAAAAATGTTATTAACAAAAAAAATGAATAAAAGTATTAGAATGAGTGTAATATTAGAAAACCTTAATAAAAGTACTACAAAGTAAAACAAATAATGTTCGTGTGTCACTTTATCAGGTGACGATTTTATTGGTAGCTGGGAGTTATTAAAACTGCCAAAGACAAAACATTTTTGTGTCAAAAACTTAATTTCTGTTGAAAATAGATATGTATCCTACAGCAACCTTCAGTAATTAGTGTTCATTACATTGCCAACTTGCTTACAGTTGGTTTTCAACTAGCTGGCTGCACGGTACTGCTCTGTGAAGAATATTAACATATGAAACTATAGTGGCAGCACTAAATCTCATGATTTAATTTGGGATGGATGTACTAAAGGCAAATAGACTGTGAACTTTGCAAGTGCATTTGCACCAGAGCTTAGTAAATGAGGTAAAGCTTCACTTTGCGAAGACTAAGTAATCACATGCAAAGAAAATAAAACAAAAGCAACATTTTTATTTGCACATGATTGAATGATGGAAGTCAGCAGATCTTCCCCTCATTTATTAAGCTCTGGAGCAACTGTCCTCGCTTAGTTACAGTCTCACAAAAACTAAAAATAAAAAAACGAATTTAACTAAACCATCCCTATTGGCAAGACATTGTATATATATCTCAACTCACTGGATCCATTAGAACCATTCAAATATTTATTATCATCAGATAGTAATGCATCATATAAAATGGTATCACATAAGACAAACTACACTTATGTTAATAGCCTAGAATCCACCTCACGTATCCAAAAGGCTAATGTATTTGACCCAACAAAAAGCAAGAAAAAAAACAAGAAAAGTAATAATAAATTGTGAAAAATCTGTATCTTTTTTGAGACATTTTAGGCAGTTTGCCTGCAATTAGAGACACATGCATATTTTGTATTAATTAATATACGGGAGGTAACTAAGTGCACAGTCTGTTTACCTTAAGTAAATAAACCCCTATCGGTAACTAGATATAAATAGAAACTTTGCGTGCAAAGAAAATGAGCTTATAACTCCTATATACATAAATAAAAATTATATACAATAAATAATGCAAAATATTAACTACAGTTGTGTTTTACACATACTCATTACAAATGCTAGATGTGTCCTGGTTTTCGATAAAATGTTGTTCTCATTGTGTCTTTAAAATCACATTATCAAGTGGTGAATTTTTTATGTAATCATGCGCAATTTTTCCTATGGTGGCGCACAAAGAAGAGGAGGAGCCTTCAGTGCTGACAGGGGACCTAAGAAAAGGAGTATCAGGGCCGCTCTGTGCATTGCTTTCTAAGTATAACATGTTTGTTATTTTGGGGGAAAAAAGGAAACCTTTACAATCACTGTAATAATTGCTATTCTTCACTAACCTAATGACTGTTTCCTGCCTGTACATTAGGTAATTATGGTAAATGTACATTTTCAGTACAATTTGGCTAGAAAACAGATAGAATATTTAATTACTACAGCAATTTTGGAATTTAATGTAAAAAAAAAATTCCAGTCTACAGGAACTGGAATTCAATCTAAAATTGGCAGATTTTACTGCTGTGCATTATGGCAACCTGGTAAACTGTTATTTTCCAGTGGAGAATGCAACGGGGTTGATTTATTAAGTAGTAGTAGACCATGTTCACACCTCAGTGAATTTTCACTATTCAAGGGAATTTTCATTCAGTTTAGTGAATGTGGTGTAAATTAGTTTTGCAAAGAATACCAATCACAATCAAGGACAATTTAAAATATAAAGTATTTTTGCTTGCATATTGAAAAATGGAAATCACTTCACCTCATTCACCAAGCTAAGGTAAAATCCCCTTAAAAAGTGGCCTATTCCCTTTTTAAGTAAACAGCATACTTGCTTTTAATTGCTCAAGTTTATGGATCACTGCTATTATCAGAAGTCTGCAGTGGCTAACAAGTCAATTTTCAAACATTCGGGGCATTTAAAATTTTATTTTTGGTGAGATAGATTTGAGCTTTTTCTTTACCTAAAGGGATGCAGTAACCACAACTTTTCTTATTACAACACTGAGACTGAACCAGATATTTATAACAAATACTGACTTAGAAATCAGGTTGAGAAAATATATATGGTAAAATAAACAATTTTACAAAACCAGAGAAAAGAATTCAAATATGTATCAATATTAATATATTTTAATTATATTACATTTTACATATATGGGATTATTTTTAAAAGAAAAAAAGGTTAGACTTTTAATAAAATTGTTGCAGGCATAGTACACAAAACATAAAATATTCTATTACTCTATGTTTCTGAATGTTTTGTATTCTTATTTTCTTCATGTGCTTTCCTCTAAAGAGGAATATAACAGAAAATGTATATCAAATACACCTTCAACTGACAGCACTTGCAAACCAAAATTAACGGATGACAAAGCAGCTAGTTCAACACAATAGTGAGACACAAAAGTATTAATAGATGACCAAGAGGGTGCCCTACATATAACTTCAGGCACAACATGATGAGAGGCCGCCCAAGAGGTTGAGATACTCCGGGTTGAGTGTGCAGTCACTGCCTCTGGAGGAGCCAGGCCCTTTGCTTTATAAGCCCTTTGAATGGTCTGTACTATCCAAGCAGAAATGGATCTGATTGAGGTTCGTTTTCCTTTGTTTTTTCCATGGAGAAGAATGAAAAGAAAGTCTGTTTGCCTAAAAGATTCCATGACTGCCAAATATTTATTCAAAGTATGTCCAACATGGAAGGGATGGACATCTTGACCTTCTGTTGTCCCAAAGGTAGGCAACACAATTTCTTTATTTTCTGAAAAATAGATTTACTTTAGGATTTGAGCCCAGCAAGGGAATTAACACTGCTATATCTGGAAAAAAGGTCAAGAAAGGCTCCTTTGAACCTAAGTTCCTAATTTCAGACACTCTCTTGGCTGAAGTTAATGCCACCAGGAAGACGGTCTTTAGTGTAAGGTCTTTGACTGATAAAGGTTTGTCAGGATCTGTTCCAAGTGTGGAAAGAAAATCTAGTACAAGATGAAGATCCCACTTGGGAAACCTTGGCTTTCTTTGAGGTCTAAGTCTGATAGTGTCAGGGAACCTACACAGCATACACTCGTTCCCATTCACTAATCACCAACCTTCGTCCCTCCAATGCGAACATGCATGCGCCAAGTCGCAAGCGAGAGCAAGTGGCACATCCCCCTGAACAGGATATGCGCATTGGCGCATCTAATCGGAATAGATATGCGCATCAGCGCATCCATTGGAACAGATATGCGCATCGGCGCATCCATTGGAATGGATATGCTCATTGTAGAATCCATCGGAACTGATATGAGCACTAGGCACATCCTTTGCACTGGTATGCGTGTGCATGCAAGCACGCCAACGAATCACTGTGCACGGTGCCCTATTTAAATGAGGAGCCACTTAGTGTCAGTGTTAGATTGTCTCAGCTTGTTTCTGTATACCTGCTGTTACCTTGTTTGACTTCTGATCCTGAACACCCGGCTCTCCTTGACTACTCTCTTGGATTACCCCTGCAACCTTGTCTGCCTCTGTTTACCTGCACCCACCCTGGCTTGGACTTCTGACTACGGTTCTGTCTTCTGATTTTGTGCTTCGCTGCCTGGCCTGTTGCCGATCTCTGCCTGTCCCCGACCACGAGTCTACCTGCCGTTTGTGTACCTCTCTGCCAGCCCGTTGCCAACTCCTGCTTCTTCCTGACCTGCTATTTACCTGCCTACAGGCACCTGCACCCTTCCGTTGCCCTAGCAGTTTCTGTCTCCACCTCCAGGGGTGCTAGTACCGGAACCGTGCAAGAGGCCACCCTCGTCATTTCGGACTCCGCTGTAAGGTACTTGACAGATAACAACTTTGAAAAACTGACGAACCAAGGGATGATTAGCCCATGAAATTCCTGTAAACGCAGAGATAGCCGATATTTGTACACTGCTAGAGACAAATCCAAACCTGTTTGCAGAAAGCTAAGAATATCCTGGACTTCTGGAGAACCACAAGGATTATGTCTAGAGAACATGTGTTCTGTGAACTTGGACCAGATACGCTTGTAAACTCTATTAGTGCTTTTCCTTCTGGCCTTAAGAAGAGTTGGAATGGCTTCTTCTGGACAACCTAAGGCTTCCAGCCTTCCCCTCTCAAAAACTAGACCCTGAGGTGTAGATGAGCAGGACATGGGTGCAGGATTGTGCCTTGGGACAGAAGATCCGGCCTGAGAGGTAGAGGAATTGAGTCCCGATAACTGAGTGTTAAGAATGGAAGTCATGGCCTGTTGGGCCAGAATGACTTCTACCTCCTCTGTTCTGAACAAGACAAGTTGAGGCGCAAGAAATCATATAATATACCTAAACAGGGAGGGCTGTCTACGTAAGAAGCATTTAAAAATACAGTGTTACTCTGTATATATTTGTGGTTAAGTCCAATGGAATATATTTGGTTTTCGTATAGAGGAGTTCCGCATACAGGGCTGCCACCTGTCGGGGAGCTGAAACCAAGTTCCCAAGTTGCTACAGGATGCAAAAGAAGAAAGAGAGGGGGCGCCTCTGGGTGCAGATTTTTTTTTAAAGTTTTCACACATTTATTAGTAAACAAAAGGATTCACACATTTATTAGTAAACAAAAGGATTTACACTCACATCTTCCATGAGTAAAAATGAGCATTAAAAGGTATGGGAATCATCTGATTCATTCCATCATGTGTTGTAATCCAGTCCGCGGGTATCCTCTTGCACCTCTGAGCGTTTCCACTAATAGATGTTCAAAATTGCCGGTTGTAGTGGATGTAAGGTATGTAGTAGCAAACCGAGGCTCGATTGGCCTGATGAAGGAGCGCGGCCGTCCCTCCATCACGACCCGAGCGCTCAGGAAACGCGTCGCCAGGAAATTACATCATAGCCCCACGGAATGAATCAGATGATTCCCATACCTTTTAATGCTCGTTTTTACTCATGGAAGATGTGAGTGTAGATCCTTTTGTTTACTAATAAATGTGTGAAAACTTTTTAAAAAATCTGCACCCAGAAGCACCCTCTCTCTTTCTCCTCTGTTCTGAGCCTGCAGAGAAAAGAGGAAAGAGGAAAGGCATACGTGTCAGGGCTGGCTTAGCCCTTCCTCCTCTGGGCTGGCCACTCAGCTGTCAGCAAAGGAAAAAGTGAGCTGGAAGGCTTTAAATAGGCAGGTCAGACAAGCATCATAGGGAACAGCTGGTAACTGTGGAAAGAGAAGAGAGCTGGCAATTAGCCGACAGCTGAGCGGCCAGCCCAGAGGAGGAAGGGCTAAGCCAGCCCTGACAATATGCCTTTCTGAACCTCCACTGGTCTATTAGGGCATCTATCCCATAAGCTTGGGGATCCTGGAACCTTGAATAGTACTTGGTCAGCTTGTAATTGCATGGGGATGCAAAGAGATCCACTTCTGGGGACACTCCCAGTGTTAGGAGCCATTTGAACACTTCTTTGTATGGAGACCACTACTTGTTGTTCATTTGAACACAGGATAGAAAGTCCGCCTGCACATTCTGAATCCCTGGAATGTAAACTGCCAAATTATTCAGAGCCCAGGTCATGATTGGCTCCTCTTCTCATAGGAGAGACCAATTGTGAGGTCCACCCTGCTTCCTTATGTAAGCCACAGAGGTTGAATTGTCCAACCGGAGCATCACTGAGGAGTTTCCTATTAGATGGCGGAAATACATGAGCGCCTGAAAGGCTTCCCGCAATTCCAATATATTGGATACGATCCCTTGAGATGGGCTCAATAACTTCAGATGCCAGCCCTGATTGCTGGCATCTGAAGTTATTGTAACCCAAGTGATGGGAAGGATCGAGTGACAGCTGCAAAGATTTTTCCATTAAAGCCACCAAAGGAGAGATACTCTCATGGGTGGAGTGAGGAGGATGTGCTGACTCTTGCTGGGGAAATCCCATTGTTGGAGGAACCCCTTCTGAAATGGGCGAGTGTGCCATTGTCCCCATTTCACCATGTGAATGGTGGCTGCCATTGTGCGAATCACCTTCAGACATTGAAGAGCGGGCAAATGAGATGAAGCAAGGGTTGAGCGGATCCTGTCCCGGGTCACAACAATCTTCTTCTCGGGTAGTGAGATAGTGCCCTCTAACGTGTTGAAGTGGGCACCGAGGAATAAAAGAGATTGTGAAAGATTCAGGTGACTTTTCTCCAAATTCAGGAGCCACCCAAACTCTTGGAGAGTGGAAATTACTAGGCTCCTGTGCTCTAAAATTTGACCTTTGTCCTGGGCTAGAAGGAGGAGGTCGCCTAGGTAGTGATGAAGATGAACTCCTTTGACTCGGAGCAAAGCAACAACAGCTAATAGATCCTTGGAGGATACCCAAGGTGATGTTGTGAGACCAAAAGGAAGGCAGGTAAACTGTAAGTGCAGATCGCCTACTGCAAAGCAAAGGAACTTTTGGAAGTAGGCATCTTTCAAGTCTATTGAAACTAACCAGTCCATGGATGGATCGACTGCTGGAACATCAATAGTGACTCCATCTTGATTTGTTTCTTCCGAATAAACCGGTTGAGATTAGTCAAGTCTATGACTGGCCTCCATGTACCGTTTTTTTTCTGCACCAAGAATAGAGGGGAATACATGCCTTCGCCTCGCTTGCCATCTGGAACAGGAATGGCTGCGCCTTGATCCAATAAAGAGCTTACGTCAGCTAACAGCACTTGCTTTTCTTTTGCACATGGAAGACTTGTAGGCATAAATCTGAGCCTGGGAGTGTGACCTGAGGAGACCGCCTTGACGGTCTCGAAGTCCTGAACTGAGGCCGCCCAAACATGCTGGAAGTGGAGCAGGTGAGCCCCCACTTGACATGTTTGAGTGAGCCCAATTTCAAAAGGACTTTGTGGAATCTTGGTTACCAGAGGAAGCACTTTTTGTGGGCTTTTTAAAAGAGGACTGCCTGGATTTTCAAGATCTTATAAACTCACGACCAGGCCTGTAGCTGCGTGCTTCCCTTGCACAATCAGTATTCTGTGCTCTCTGAAAGGTGTCCTTCTGGTTCTGTAAACTCCTATCCTGAGGGAGGAATCCCAACTTACCACCCATAGCATTGGTGGTATCAAGCTTGTTGCCAAAAAGATGTGCCCTCGAAGGGAGTATGGCACTAAGCTTGTTTAGAAGCTGAATCCGCCATCATCCCTGCTAATGTTATATTATCTTTGGGCTGCAGTACTGGCGTCCACCAGGAGATGGATCCTGGCAGTGTGGAGCAAATAGCACCTCCGGCAATCAGGTGTCATTTGAAGCCAATTACAGGCATATAAACACCCGGCAAGCACTCAAGTGTTTGCTTTGGTTTCGTCCATGAGCCCAGACCTGCTAGCTTGTGATCTGATCCAGATTCTGAACCTGTTCCTGTGCCCTGAACCTGTAACCCATGTATCTGATCCCGTCTCCCTGTCCTGATCCCTATCCTGTCCCACCTGTTACCTTGCATCCCTGCCCTGCAGTCTAATCCGTCCATCCTCTCTCTGTCCTGTATTCCTTACCCCATCTGCTGAGGTGTATGACCCTGGCCTGGCTATTGTTTATGATTCTGGTATTTCCCATTTATTGTACTTATCTGTCTGTTGTTATTTGTGGGTCTCTGTCTGTTGGTTGGTTATAGCACTGTGTCATATTGGAGGTGGTTGTCCTTATATTATTCACTTACTTTAATAAATCATTTACTGTATATTTTCACTTACATGTGTTTGGTGTTCCTCTGTAGCTAACCAGGCCGTTCTGGTCACACCTGGTACATGACAGTGACCAAAAGTGGCTACACAGAGGAACCATCTTGGTTCAGGTTGCTTGCTGTAATGAATTCTGATGTGATTTAGTTATTATGCTCTGCTGGCATCAGAGAGTAGTGAATATCTCCACCAGACACCGAAGGAGTGGACCGGGGATCAGCTGCTAGAGATCATTTGTTTTGCTCACTCCTGGGTTGATCAGGGCATACAGCCCTGTTTGGGGATGTTCAGCCTTTAATTCAAATCTGCACAGAGCTGGCTTTACCCTGCATCCCAGAGGGCCAGGATGATTTTTCTCAGGTCACATTACTGGTATGGCTTCTGAAAGATTACTCCCCTTACTTTTTTGAACATTACACAGCCTGTCCCCAACAGATCATAAAAAAATGGGTTCATTCTGTACAATCCCTTGTCAGACAGGCAATATGTAACCTGCAGTTTGTGCAACCACTACTTTTAGCATGGTCCAGTATTTTACAATCAGCCCCAGCTAGCTCACAACAAACTATCTCTGCTGCTAGACACCTGGCTGCCAAGCGTCTTTTTCTCCTTCACCTATGGCAACCTCGGTTTCAGCCCAATATACCCTGCTTCCCACCAAATATCAATACCCTGTCTCTACCCGCTGCACTTATCCTGCCTTTAACCCGCCTGCCTCTTTTCTGCTACCTACAACTTCCCCACAAGAACTTCCTCTGTTCCCTCTTCCTTGCCATATCCCAGCCCTTCTCTTCAGTACGCCTCACCTCCTACCTACAGTCCTGCAGTCACCTACAGATCTCCAGCAGTTAAGCAAAAGAAGAAATGGAAGTTCTTTTCAACCCACACAGTCCTGCCCGTAACCCAACCTGTCTCTACACCAACCAACCTGCTCCAGTATGCTTGCATGCCAGCTGAACCTGATAACACACCTGATTCCGCCAAACCTCAGCCTTCTATCCAGCCAGCCTGAAGTTTCTGTGCCCCAGTCTGATGTTCCTGTTATGCCAGTGTCTGCTGTTCAGCCTTTCGTGCCAGTGTTAGCTGTTCAGACTGATGTGCCCCTGTTTGCTGCCCAGCCTGATGAGCCTCTGTCTGCTGCCCAGCCTGATGTGTTCCTGTCTGCTGCCCAGCCTGATGTGTTCCTGTCTGCTGCCCAGCCCGATGAGTTTCTATCTGCTGCCCAGCCTGATGAGCTTCTGTCTGTTGCCCAGCCTGATGTGTTTCTGTCTGCTGCCCAGCCTGATGTGTTTCTGTCTGCTGCCCAGCCTGTTGTGTTCATGTCTGCTGCCCAGCCTGAAGAGCCTCTGTCTGCTGAACAGCCTGATTATCTTCTGTCTGCTGGCCAGCCTTATGAGCCTCTGTCTGCTGCCCAGCCTGATGTACCTATATTTGCTGCCCAGCCTGACGTGCCTCTGTCTGCTGTCCAGCCTGACATGCCTCTGTCTTCTGCCCAGTCTGACGTGCCTCTGTCTTCTGCCCAGTCTGACGTGCCTCTGTCTGCTGCCCAGCCTGACGTGCCTCTGTCTGCTGCCCAGCCTGACGTGCCTCTGTCTGCTGCCCAGCCTGACGTGCCTCTGTCTGCTGCCCAGCCTGATGTGCCTCTGTCTGCTGCCCAGCCTGACGTGCCTCTGTCTACTGCCAGGCCTGACATGCCTCTCTCTGCTGCCCAGCCTGATAAGCCTCTGTCTGCTGTCCAGCCTGATAAGCCTCTGTCTGCTGTCCAGCCTGATTTGTTCCTGCCTGCTGTCCAGCCTGATGTGTTCCTGTCTGCTGCCCAGCCTGATGTGTTCCTGTTTGCTGCCCAGTCTGATGAGCCCCTGTCTTCTGTCCAGCCTGATGTGTTCTGTCTGCTGCCCAGCCTGATGTGTTCCTGTCTGCTGCCCAGGTTGATGTGTCCATGTCTGCTGCCCAGCCTGATGTGCCACTGTCTGCTGCCCAGCCTGATTTGCCCGTGCCTGCTGCCCAGCTTGATGTGCCCATGCCTGCTGCGCAGCTTGAAGTTCCCATGCCTGCTGCCCAGCTTGAAGTAACCGTGCCTGCTGCCCAGCTTGATGTATCTGTGCCTGCTGCCCAGCTTGACGTGCCTGTGTCCCTGCTTGGAGTCTTGGTGTCCCAGTCTGAAGTCCCGGTGTCCCAGTCTGAAGATTTGATTTTCCAGCCTGAAGATTCAGTGCCCTAGTCTCAGCTTGAACTTTCGGTGCCGTGTCTCAGCCTGACATGCCAGTATCTGTCATCCGGCTTTCTGAGCCAGTGCCCGGCGTCCGGCTCACTAATCTGGGGCCCGTTACCCAGCCCACTGGGACGGGGCCCATTACTCAGCTTGCTTAGCCGGTGCCTGTTACCCAGCCTGCCGTTATGGTGCTCACTGCTCGGCCTGATGTTCCAGTGTCTACCGCCCAGCTCGATGACCCAGAAGCTTGCCATCCAGCTCGATGACCCGGAGCCTGCTGCCCAGCATGATGACCCGGAGCCTGCCACCCAGCTCGATGACCCAGAGCCCACTGTCTGCCCTGATGTGCCTGATGCCCAGGTTGAAGTGCCTGATGCCCAATCTGAAGTGCCTATTGCCCAGCCTGACGTACCCCCATCCGTTGTTCTGCTTGATAGCATAGACTATGGACAATTACAACCAGTTGGAGCATCCAAAGGCCGCTCCTTTGAGGGGGGTACTGTCAGGAAAAGTTCCTATCCGCTGGTAATATCTGTAATTTGGCGTGCATTACTGAGGTCCACCAGCAGGTGTCTCCTGGCAGTTTGGAACTGTCAGGAGAGCGTTTCCCTGCTGATGTTATGTCATCTTTAGGCCGCAGTACTGGCGTCCCCCAGCAGTTGGATCCTGGCAGTGTGAAGCAGACAGCACCTCCTGCAATCAGGTGTCACTTGAGGGCAATTACAGGCATATAAACACCCGGCAAGCACTCACATGTTTGCATTATGTCCTTGCGCCCTGACCTTATAGCTTCTGATCTAATCCAGATTCAGAACCTGTTTCTGTGCCTTGAACCTGTGACCCATGTATCTGATCCTGTATCCCTGTCCTGATCCCTATCCTGCCCCATCTGTTACCTTGCATCCCTGCCCTGCAGTCTGATCCGTCCATCCTCTCCCTGTCCTGTATACCTTACCCCATCTACTGATCTCCCTGTTTATGACCTAGGCCTGGCTTACGTTTATGTTTCTGGAACATCCCCTGTCCATCTGCTGATCTGCTGTGTATGACTTTGGCCTAGCTATTGTTTATGATTCTGGTATTTCCCATTTATTGTACTTATCTGTCTGTTGTTATTTGTGGGTCTCTGTCTGTTGGTTGGTTATTGCACTGTGTCATATTGGTGGTGGTTGTACTTATATTATTCACTTACTTTAATAAATCATTTATATTTTCACTTACATGTGTTTGGTGTTTCTCTGTAGCTAACCACGCAGTTCTCGTCACACCTAGTACACATGACACTCTAATGCCGCGTACACACGACCAGACTTTTCAACATCAAAGGTCCGACGGAAAAATTCCGGCAGACTATTCGATTGTGTGTGGGCTGCAGCGGACTTTTGATTTGCAAAAGTCTGACAGACTTTAGAAATGGAACATGTTTCAAATTTTTCCGCCAGAACTCCGCCGGACCCAGTTCCTATCGAGAAATCCGCTCGTGTGTATGCTAGTCCAATGGACAAAAACTGACGCTAGGGCAGCTATTGGCTACTGGCTATGAACTTCCTTATTCTAGTCCGGTCGTACGTCATCACGTTCAAATCCATCGGACTTTGGTGTGATTGTGTGTGGCCAAGTCCGTTCATTCGGAAAGTCCGTCAGAACTCTGTCAGAACTCCGTCAGAACTCCATCGAAAGTCTGTCGGACCTAAGTCCGGTCGTGTGTACGCGGCATTAGAGACTCGTCCACATTGTCTGATCATGCCTCCAATGCTTTAAAGACTGCTGCTAAGGCCATAGGACAGGCTTGCAAACTGTGCCTGCTGTCAAATAAATCTGTTTTAGGTCAGAATCAATCCTTCTCTCCAAAAGATCTTTAAATGAGACCGTATCTTCCAGAGGAAGAGTCACATACCTCACAAGTCTCATTAATGCTGCATCCACCAAGGGAGCTGACTCAAGGTGTTTAACCTCTTCTTCCCTGAAAGGATATCGTTTTGAAATTTTTGATTGCATGGAACTTTTTCTGTCCATTTTGCCCCATTCTTCAGAAATTATAGCATGCACTTCAGTGAGAAAAGGAAAATATTGACGCTCCTTACTGAGCTGTTTGAAAATTTTTCTCGGTTTAGGAGGAGAAATCACTGGGTCTTCCCAATTCAGAGCTTCTTTAACAGCTTTCACCAGAGAAGGAACCAAGGCATACTCGAAGCCCATCCCAGGATCATCTGCTTCCGACCCACTATCTGAAGGGGGAGCTGACTAATGACTAGGTTGGGAAGACTCCCACATCTCATGGACTTCCCCCTCGGCTCCTGACAGGGAGATCAGTGGATCTGGAGGGGAATCACAAGGCTTGCTGGCATCTTTCTCCTGTGTTGACTCTTTCATGACCTGCTTAATTAATGTCCCCAGGTGTTGGTCTGCACCTTCCCTCTCATTAGCTGCTTTAGAGAAACAGCAGTCACAGATAGACTTGCTAGCAGGAACAGGGGCCCTACATCCCCAACATGATCTCTCCAGGCCTTTATTGTGAGATGAGGGGGGATGAGGAGAACCTCTATTTTGATGTCTGGACTTAGAGGAGGACCCATGGTGTCTAGAAGCAGAGGAGGAGTGTTGGTGGTGTGATTTGGAAGACGTGCTCCTTCTGTGGGAACTGTGCCTTTGATCAGACATAGAAGGGCTAAAAAGAGGAAAGAGGGGAAAAAAGATAGAAAGATGGAGAGGCACAGAGTCACAATAATGCCCTATACTTTACTACCTCAACCCCCCAACAGGCAGAACATAGGAAAAAATAAAAAATGTCCCACGTTCTTACCTGCTGCAAGAGGGCTGGCTACCAGGGGGCAGTGAAGAATCCATAACTTCAATCTAAACACTGCAGGTGGAAAGCACAGTTAGATACCAGCAAGGGAAAGTATAAACCCTTATAGCACTACCTGAGGAAGACTCTGCAGATGCTCAGGGAAGTCGCCACATAAGCCCACAATCATTCCCGAGGCTGCCCCAGGATTTAAATGTGGTGCCGCATGCCGCCATGGAGACGCCAGGCCCGAGAGACCCACACACATGCACGAACCAAGGCTGGCTTTTATTTCCAGGACTGCGCATGTGCAGAATGACGGTGGAAGCCGGAAGGAGGTAGAGCGGCGGTGGAACGCACAGGGAACCAGCCGCCATGTAAAGAACATCAGAAGCAGGAAAAACATTGAAAAACCAAACAACATATACAAACACTGTTGCCATGAAGGCAATACTATCTTAACACCACCTGTGATCGATAAGGCCGAGGATACCGCATAGACACACACACCAGGCTTTAATGCAGATAATGGCTATCTGCAAACTGCTAGACAATCAGGCCTGTGCGCGCTCATTTTCAAATGGCAGACATGCTTCCAGCTCTTCAGCGTTACTCTGAAAATACACACCATACCCTGCTTAACAGTCAAGGCTTATCAGAGGGACGTCACACCCTATTGTGCGGCCGATCTTGATTGTAGAAGAATCGTCCTTAGGTAGGAGAACCTATGGAGGAGGACAAAAAAGGAACAAGGCTAGGAATCCGGATCTGAAATGTATTCAAGAGGGGTCCTATTTGGTAGTTGTGGAGGCGGGGTCAACCCACACGTATACTGCCATGGAGCCTGTCAGGACAGGTTACTTTTATATTCCTTTGTGGTGTCCTCAATAATAATATGGGTAATACTATGGGACTTTTGAAATGACATCACCAGCTGATAATATAAAGTAATTTGGTATTGCAAATAATCACAAGTATACCGTACGTCAATCCAGAAGATCGTTTAAATCTCATACTGAAGGATTTGTTTGATGCAGCAGTCTATAAATTGCCAGTTACTGTGTGTTTGCAGGCCCATGGTAGCCTGACAAGTATAAAATTTACCTGGAGTCCTGTGGGATACTGATAATGAAAGCTGCATCAAGGGGGGTTGAGGTTTTTTGTGACACTGATACAAGTTGGAGTTCCACATTAAAAATTGGCCAAAACAAACACACAAGATTTTTATTT
Source organism: Lithobates pipiens (assembly GCF_037356315.1). Taxonomy (NCBI): domain Eukaryota; kingdom Metazoa; phylum Chordata; class Amphibia; order Anura; family Ranidae; genus Lithobates; species Lithobates pipiens. Next base: position 147,212,589 of record NW_027507903.1, read on the forward strand.
ATTCTGATGCAGTTTAAAAGTGTACTTAGTGTGTGTCATTTAGGAGAAATAAAAAACAAATTCACTATAGAATATCTTCTACAAGAATACAGAGTGGCTATAACTACATTCATGCTGATTTTTTTAAATCAATAGGTGCCCCAATAATGAATAGATTTATAGCAATGTATAGTGTATCTCCACACATATATATGTAAATATAAATAAATAAATATATATATATATATATATATATATATATATATATATATGGAGCGCTGGCTCCTGATGAGCACGCGCTATGTGTTTTTTTTTCTATTAAGTATCCCTAAAATCACAGTTGGGTTTTAGGGCTAATTATGCCAAATTATGATTTCAGTACCAATCTAGCTGGATTGCACTGGGTTCTCCTTGGCCACAGGTGTCTCTGTCACCACTGGCAAGTGTGAGAAAGCAGTCTTTCGCTAGGCGTATTGAGTGTTATTCTTTCTTGGAATCAACCCAGTGGTGTGTCTTCCTGCTGTGCATACTGGAAAGGGGTATTTAAGGTACTGACATCACGTGCTTCTGGGTCCCGGCCCAGAAGATCTTTTCTGTCTGTTTGGTCCTGGTCCTCCTGACCAGCCCCTGTGGCCCTCATGGCCTGGGGTGTGGATCCACCCAATTCTGAGTCTCGGGGCTGGCTAGCTCGAGGCAAAGTGACTGAGAGAAGGATTCAAAAGTGGTCCGGGGCCATCTCATCTGAGGAGAGGCCCAGCAACTGGAGAAGTACCCAGGGGAGGACTCTACGGGAGAAGGCCATGCATAAGTCTGGCTTCTCAGAAGGAGCATGGAGGCTCAGTTGAAGGATACTAAGTGGATCTACACTCATACGGTATCGCCGGTCCGGCTGCGATATAGTGGTACTGTATGAGAGCTCTCTAAACGTACCTACGTCTCTCAGTTACATCCAAGTCTGTGGCAGAGACTTTGTTCAAGTGTTCTACATTCAAGTCTGTGGCAGAGACTTTGTTCAAGTGTTCTACATTCAAGTCTGTGGCAGAGACTTTGCTTTACCCTAACACTCTATCGGCTGCTAGGCCTAGTGAGAGGAGGTCTATCCGGTAGCTGTGAGAATCCAGTTGGGATACGATAATTCTCTGGATTTCTGTAGTGAGAGACTTCCTATCTTTTGCAGATCCAAAAGTACCTGAACTTCCTACCTAACCCTCTACTCTTCATTGAGAGATTGTTTTTGTCTACCTTTTCAAATAAATATCCCAAAAAAGTGGATCCAGTGTCAGTTCCTACAATTCTTTGGGCCATCTACCTCGGGAAACCCCTAGACGCACACGAGGTCAAGAAGTTAACGGTAAACCCAACAAAACCAGCATCTCCTTCTCCTTCCTCTTATATATATATATATATATATATATATATATATATATATATATATATATACACTGTATATATGTTCAGGAGCACAAACTTGACAAGGCTTTCTTAAAACCATTTAGGTAGACATCAAGCATGCCTATATTACAAGATCAAAAAGATGAATAAGACATTACATTTCCTAGGAAAAACATATTTAGGAATATCTTGTGTTTGATAGCTAACAAATTATAATTTGATTCTGCTAAAATATATGCTGGCTGTTGGATGGTGAAACCTTGTTATTATAAAATACAGATGTATTTAGAATACTTAGCATTAATGATGTGTTTGCGGGAACATAATAAACCATTTCAGCACATTTACATCACATCGTTCAGACCTTTTGATTGAGAGAAAAAGTTCTTAAATTCCAGTCAAGGGGACAAGAATCATGGTACCCACAGCAGCTCTAGCTTTTTTTTTTCCTTTAAAGCTATGAATGAATGCTAAGTGCTATTTATGGGGGGTCAGTGACTCTGCCATATCAGATTAGAATCTGGAAACAAATTGGACACTTCAAGAAATCAAGGATCAGGCAATCTTAAGTATTTTTCACTTTTAATATCCTTTATTTTACCATGCTCATGTCTCTTTTGTAATACCTTTACTGTAAATAGTTTATTGAACCATTTTCTTTTAATTAAAGCAATATTTACAATTCACCAAATATAATCTCTGAATTTTCTAAATAGAAGAATGAAGAGTTACCATGGGGTAAATTCCTGTATGTGCATGCCAGGAAGTGTTACAGACATTTCTTAAAGGCCAGAATTTCAAAAGTAAATGCTGTGAAAGGTGCATTTTTCCATTAAAAATCAAGATGGCAGATTTTGTGTGTGCATGTGTGTGTGTTTGTAAAGGATTAACTGTTGAGTTAACCTACATCAGGGTTAATCACTCTTAATCTGCCTAAATAAATGGTGACCAAATTGTTGTCTCACAAACAAAATATCTGCGTAGATCAGGGATATGCAAATAGCGGACCTCCAGCTGTTGCAAAACTACAAGTCCCATCATGTATCTGCCTCTGGTGTCATGCGTGTGGCTGTCAGAGTCTTGCTATGCCTCATGGGACTTGTAGTTCTGCAACAGCTGGATGTCCGCTAATTGCATATCCCTGGCGTAGATTGAGGCTGAGTGTGTAAGGCCGCGTACACACGCGGGGACTGTTCGCCCAACTTTGTCCGTCAAACAGTTTCGGCAAACAGTCCGCTCAAAATTAGCATGGACGGACATGGCCACACACGACGGACGAACAGTTTGCTGAAACCGTGCGCAATGACGTGAACGGCACGTACGACGGGACGAAAAATACGACGTCCTATACACTGCATTATAACTTTCGGCGTGAAAATCCTTTCTGAGCATGCGCGCAACTTTGTTTGACGAACAAGCCTACACACGAGCGGACTGTTCGCTGAAACAAGGTTTCAGCGGACAGTTTTTCGGAAATTCCGAAAAACCTTGTCCGTCAAACTGTCCGCTGAAACTGTCCGCTGAAAGCCCACACACGAGCGGACTGTCCGCCCAAACACTGTTCAGCGGACAAAGTTGGGCGAACAGTCCGCCCGTGTGTACGCGGCCTAATTGTCAAATTGTGCAGGCAGCAGTGGGATGTGAGAGTATAATTTTCATACTGTCCCTTTCGCCCCTCCTGCACTGCACTATAAACTAGAATGACCCCCATAATATTGATGGGGCACAAATCATATTGTAAATGAATGTTATTAAAAATTACCTTTCCTTTTCAATCGGCAACTGCTGACATTTTCTGTAAAATGCAATATGGCTACTTGAACATGTTCTATACACAGAATGTGTACAGAATGCCCCCAGAAACATAATCTCCTGCTTGTGTTATTGGTTCAGCAATTTTCCCAGAAGTCTGCACTAAGATACAAGTTAGATTTCAGGCATCGCCTGAAACAAAAATTTAATTTTTGGTGAGATACTCCCAATAGAAACATGTCTAAAGGGATGCAGGCCCAGCAGCTTTCCTCATTAGTGCCCTGCTAATTGATAATTATGAAACCACTCCAAGTAGACTCGCTTTTCCACATGAGCACAAACACACAGAGATTTCTTCAGAATAACAAAAGGTGGGGGGATGTTTTTTCTCTACAAAAGTGTTGCTATGCTTTAAAATCTATGTTTATATTATATCCCTACAACCCTATATGAAGATCAGACTGAAGGGTTGTTATGCACTATAAGTCAAACAGGCTACTGCTTTGCACATTGCTATCACTGAGAGCTGAAGGGGGATATATGTAGGCATCTTACAAGAAAAAGAGAGCACAAGGATGGCCAAAGACATGTTCATGCTCTTTTATAGTATTATGAGTAGGCAGATGACACTGGAAATTACAAAAATGAACAGTGGTATTAGCTCTTTGTCTAAATACATTGTTACACGGATGTGTCTATATACATTTTACTTTTCTGCTTTCAATGTAGTGTCTTATGTATAATTCAACCATACCATTTTCAATCATAAGAAATAAAGACAAAATACAGTATGCAAAAATCAATCATGTAATAAGGATAATCATTTTGAGTGCTAATTTGTTCAGTGAAGCTGTATACACAAACTAATAAAAGTTGACTTACTGTGAATTTCTATGATGCTTACCAGTAAGAATTTCATAATTTGGTTTTAAAGTGAATCCCCTTAACCTCCCTGGCGGTATGATTATGTCTGAATTTTGAATGCCAAAGCGGTATATTGTTTTGCATTGAAATTTGGCGTTTTATATTGTAGACCTGTAATTCTTAGAAATAACTCACTTAAATCTGTCCAAACCAGAGTCTAGTAGACATCCTGGGTATGATAAAGTTTGAAACTCGAAATTATAAATTATAATATAATAAATAACTATAAATAATTATAATAAATACTAATATAATAATGCATTTTATTAAATAATATAATCAGATCAAAACCACTGAAATGTGTCCAAACAAGTGTGCAATATTACTAGTCACTGTAATACTAGACACTGCATACTGGCTTAGTAAACATCCCGGGTATAAAATTTGGAAACATGGGACTGCACAAAGTCTGAACTCGCAATCAGGACAATGAAACCTGGTTTCTTTTTGGATTTTCTTTCCACTGTCATCTTGCTTTAAGCAACAAACCATGCACATCTTTGTAGGTGCTGACTTTTTCTCAGTTGGTGGAATGTAATCCATAAAGTGACGACCAGTGAGGCGTTCTGGGTTGAAAATGCCAGCAGCACGGCGTCCAGGTTTATTCATAGCCATTGGTGTTTGGTTGTTTACAAAGATCTGTTCTGCAACTTTGCAAATAAAGTCAAAATGAATCACAGGCTTGTCACTCTTTTTTTGAGCAGAATATAGGCATTCCTCAGGAAGATGCCTGAAGATCTTCTTGTAATACTTCTTTTGCTGTTTCCTCATTGCTGGATAGAATGTCATTGCTTGGTCGGCTCTGTCAACACCTCCCATGGTGTTATTGTAGTCTGTAGCCGCTGCTTGTGGCTTCATGATTTCTTTCCCACTTTTTGCGTGTACCATAACAGTGGAGGTATTATGAACTGTACTCATTAGACACACCTTACTTGTCACACCATCACAGTGCCATAAGTTTGCCTTTCTGCCAGGCAACCATTTCTCCAGTCTTCAGCTTCTTATTGCCAAACATTGGCAGCCTGTCGCGCTGGTTAGCCCTAACGGTTCCATAGGAATCTGTTTTATTTTGCAGAAGAAACTCATAAAGTTCAGGAGATGTGTAAAAGTTGTCGGTTGTTATGCAATAGCCCTGATTTAGCAATGGCTTGATCAGTAAAAGAATGGGAAATGTTGCTATTCCATTGTTACTGTATTTTGGGTTGAATTTTGTTCCTTTCCCAGTGTACTGAACTGATTTACAAATGTAGCCAGTTGACGATTCATATAGCATGAAGGCTTTTATGCCAAATCGTGCTCTCTTTGATGCAATGTATTGTATCCAGCCATTGTAGGCCATTAGACTTTCATCTATGTCTTTTTCTGGCACATAGCTCCATTAGAAATTTTTTTGAATCATTTGAGATACTTCCCAAATTTCTTGAGTTTTGTTGCAGGATGAGTAGTATCATCAAATTCTTTGTTGTTTTCTAAATGTTTCATTATCAGGGAAAAGCTATACTGACATGACTGTGCCAAAGAATAGCGTGACAGGTAATTTGTTAGTTGTCCAATACCACTTCTGCATGATCCGTACCACAGTCAATAGAGCACCAGGTTCGCACATCGCTGAATTCAGTTGCAGAATCGTCCCTTCGTCACTTTCAGTGTCTGATGATGAATAAAACTATTACTCAATTCTGCAAGTGATTCTAATTCGCTATCGCTGTTTTCAAGCTGGTCATAGACTGCTTTTGATGTGGAGGCACGATTTTTGGATGCCATGGATGGTTTCAAGTTTCCAGGCAGAAAAAATGGCAGAAAGAACAGTAAAACTGCAGGCAGGGCACTGGTCAGAGCACTAAGGACAAACTGAGGTCCAATGATTTGATACAGTAATGTAATCCAATAAGATTACAATGCATTGTGTATGTGTTGCCGGAACACACAGAGCAACGGGCAAAGGATCCGGCCGGGAGACACAGCGGGAGTACATTGCAGGATCCTAGGGACAAGGTAAGTACCCTTTTCCTGGATACGGAGATGGCTTGGGTTACCTCGAATGGTACTAAAATCTAACCCCCGAGCCACACTTGGGAATACCGCCAAGGAGGTTATGTTTCATTCTCACTGGCCTTGAAAACCTGTGATTATATGTGTTTAAAGGACCTAATTTTTTTTAATGGTATAGTTCACATTGTGTGTTTACCTGTGTTTCCCTTTTTTTCCATTTAGCTGTGTTTAGAGAAAATAGAATTCTTTGCATCCTGGGGCAGCCTGTGGAACATCTCACATTGTGCAATAGAAGCTGTCAGACAGGGCCTTCTTTATCTTTGGCCGAAGGGCATTCATCAGTGGTGGTCTGCTTGTAAATGTAGTCTGCCTAGGAACCCTCACTACTCCAAGCTGACACCTATTCATGGCAACATTTTGATATCTGCATAATTGTTCCCGAGAGCCAAACCACTGCTTGCATCAGGGCTAGGGGCTCTTGAGAAGAGTAGAAAGGCAAGGTGCTGTGATGTTTTCATGTAGCTATGTACAGCACCATGATAGCTCCTCCCACTAGCTGTGATCTGCCCGAGAAGCACAGAGACCTAGTGAGGGCATCAATGGGTTAAAAAAAGACATGGCTTTTTTTATTCTAAAATGCCTTATGCCTTAAATATGCCTTAAATATGCCTTAAAATGCCTTAAATATCATGTTAAAGCGGAGGTCCACCCTAAAGTGGACCTTCCACTCATTGGAAACCTCCCCCCCTCCGGAGCCACAATTGGCACCTTTCAGGGGGGAGGGGGGTGCAGGTACCTGTACAGTACAGGTATCTGCACCCACTTCCGGCGTAGATTCTGCAGAAGGTACGCCCCTTTCCGCAGAATCTACGCCCCTTTCCGAAGGTCCCCCGCTGCCTGCTGGGAAACACACGGATCCCAGAGACAGCGAGGACCATCCTTATTGCGCAGCGCGACTCGCGCATGCGCAGTAGGGAACCGGGAAATGAAGCCGAAAGGCTCCACTTCCTGATTCCCATACCCAAGATGGCGGCAGCAGCACCCGAGAGACGATCGAGAGATCGGCTTCGGGTGCCGACAACGCGGGCGCGCTGGGCGGGTAAGTGTCATTATTTTAAAAGTCAGCAGCTGCAGTATTTGTAGCTGCTGGCTTTTTAAAAAAAAATAAAAAAAACGCGGACTCCCGCTTTAAAGAAGGACACAGGAAATACAACATTTCCTGCGTCAGAAAATTAAACTTAAATGTTTAACATTTAAAAGTGTAACATACTGTAAGCCTGCTGCAATTTTATTGATCACAAACCTCCCCTGTGTGAGATACTGAAACTAGCTTCATTTGACAAACGTCAAGTGTATGACATGTCTGACTTCACTGCTGAATCTCACCAACTGCCATTTTCCTGTCCAATAATATGAGTATTAACATTCAGCTGCATATCTAAAAATCTTTGAGTCTATAGCTCACCTTTTAACTATTCATCTAGAGATTACTCCCTGAAACCCCAAATCCTAAAAAAACACGGCAATGTAGTACTGACGCAGGTAAAAGTAAGTGATGTCGAATATGAATGAAATTCACAGGATATGCGTTGATAGGAATATTGATATGCAGAGTGTGTATTCATATATCAGCGGAACATTTTAAAGAGTTAGAACAGCTAAAATGGGGTTTGGTCATCTGTTGTGAGCTACTAATTATTTTGGCAGGTAGCCACTAGCTCCACTCAGGAAGCCCTAAATAACTGTTAGATAAGGAAGCTAACCCAAGAACAATAAAAGGCAATTGCAATTGAATGAACTTGTAAATAATATCATAAAACCTACCTGAGATAATGTAGTTGTCATAGTATCAATGTAATTCATGTTCTTACTGTGAACCGTTGCCTGAATTGTTGTAATTACAAAAACCTTTTCATTTACTAATCAGATATTGACTAAAATCAGCACTACTGCAAACAGAACCCATATCTATGCTACAGAATGGCTCAAAGCGAACATTTTCTATCCCTGGTTCTTTACTTGTTTTTGTTGGCTTACCTCAATGTTTTTAAAGGGAAACTATGCTCATTTTGATACCGTTTTCTTTATTGTACATTGAGGGACACAGGAATGCAGTCATTTTTATACCATTTGGGTCTTACTTTTAGGAGGTTTAGACACTGGCAAAAAAAAATAAAAAATTAGGCCAGCCCTATATAACCCTGCCACTAACCATCATGCCTCAGTTTTCTGCTAGTGTCTTAGGAAATAAATAAAATGGTAAAATTATAAGTAGAGTGCATACAACCGCCTAATTTGAAATTTGGTACAGCTGAAAGGGTCTCTTTTGGTTCTTGTCGACCCACCTTTGCTATAAAAAGATGGAAGGTTGAGATCCAAATACTTCATTGCTATACTGGTTGCTTCTACTGTGTTTGATTATCATGACTGCTGCACTTTGCACTCTGCTGAAGACAACGGGACATTCAGAGACATCCAAGTCGTGGACAATGCCATAATGGACTCTTGCCTCACAGAGGTATGCCTGAACAGCCACACCACGATAGTTAGGGTTAGGTAGCAGAGGGACGTTGTTCACATTGAAGTGTATGCTGCAACCTGTTTAGTATAATGAAGAAAAAGCACCTCTAAGTGTAGCAGCTAAAAGTTTTATTATAGCAAGGCAGATTAAAAACACACAATGATGTGCTGAAAATCGTGCCTATCAGTGGAATACAACCACTTGGTGTGTGTCCATCTCCAGTGGCAGTGGCAGCAGCAGCGGTGTCCCCAATCCTGATAGCCCACCAGTAGCTATGGATACAAGATGGCCACTCAGCGACTTCCGAGACCAGCGTGGAGCGCACACAGGAAGCAACGTCAAACCGAAGGCTGGTCGGCAGAAGTTACATTAATCATTATGAACCGGGTCTGAACTTATTTAAAAGGATGCATGTTGGTTCTGGTGTACTTAAAGAACCTGTTTCTGTAAAGCACAAAAGGAACGAGATAGAAGTAACCAGTCATTAAGGTTGGTACCTGGTAAGGTGATAGGTCCTCTGGTAGCGAGGGATTCATTTTTTGGCTCCCTCACTAGCAGTCAGTATCCAATAGCATCCAAAAGAGCACTAAGAAGAATTTGCCTTGCTGGAAAATCCAGAAAAGAAACTCTGAAAATGTAAGCTGCAACTTACCATTTTTTCTTATGTTTTGGTATATGAATGGGAACATGAGACAAATATAATGTATTATCCCAATTTGGCTGCAAAAGTGGAAATACCCTTTAAGCAGTTGTACATAATTATAAAAATGCATATACTGTATGTTACAGTAGTCATATTAAAATACCTACATATAAATATGTTTAATACAATAAAGGATTGGAACAATGATGTTACAGTAGTCATATTAAAATACCTACATATAAATATGTTTAATACAATAAAGGATTGTATTTCTTTCTCAATTTCTTTGCTTACAAGAATTCTAAAACACATTTCCAAGAAGTTCAGTTATACTGAGTGAAGCAGTCAGGGAAGAGGGAGTTGCAGTAATGTAGTAACCAGGAGTCAAATATAGTCTGGGATGGCCAGGGTTCACTTTGTGATGTCAAATAGGAGATTAGGTATTTTTGGTTTATAATATGCAATTGGATTAATCTAGAATTACCGTATTTATCCGCGTATAACATGCACCTTAACTTTAAGCCCTTGTACACGGGGTCGGACATTCCGACGGGAAAATATCCGCTCGGACCGTGTTGTCAGATAATTCGACCGAGTGTGGGCTACATTGGACTTTTTCTGTTGGAATGTCTGATCAACAAAGTTTGAGAGCTGGATATAAAATTTTATGACAACATGATCCGATCGGATGTTGTCCGATGGTTTGTAGAGAATTCCAACCGGACAAAGTGCCACGCATGCTCAGATCAAATTACGAGACCAAAGCTATTGGCTACTAGCCGCAACATAGTCTCGTCACAACGAATGAACGTCATCACGTTATGAACGATCGGATTTTGCAACAACTTTGTCCGACCGTGTGTATGCAACACCAGTTTCGGACAAAATCCATCAGAAAAAATTAGACGGATTTTGTTGTTGGAATGTCCGACTGTATGTACAAGGGTTTAGAGGGAAGTTTCAGAAAAAAAACTTGCAACTCAATGCAGCCTGATCTATGCCCATCTGCAGCCTCTAATATGCCCATTATTGCAGCCTTAGTGCCCATCTGCAGCCTCTAACATACCCATCTGCAGCCTCTAATGTGCCCATTATTTCAGTCTCTAATGTGCCCATTATTGCAGCCTCTAACACGCCCATCTGCAGCCTCTAACATACCCATATGCAGCCTCTAGTGTGTCCATTATTGCAGCCTCTAACATGCCCATCTGCAGCCTCTAACATGCCCATTATTGCAGCCTTAGTGCCCATCTGCAGCCTCTAACATGCCCATCTGCAGCCTCTAATGTGCCCATTATTGCAGTCTCTAATGTGCCCATTATTGCAGCCTCTAACATACCCATATGCAGCCTTTAGCATGTCCATGATTGCAGCCTGTGTAGTACACATCTGCAGACTCAACTTTGCAGAAGATTGCAGCCGTGTCAGTGCTGGATGATGCAAATCCACAATCTCCGGTGTATCTGGTGCTCAGTCACTCACAGTCACGCCCGGCTCATATGATGGACAGAGCAGTGGTCTAATGCTGGACCAGGCCTAATAGAGAGGGCTTTCACTGAGTCAACAAATGTGGGGTGGTGGTCCCATCCCTATAGTAGAATCACAAAAGAAAATCCCCCTTGAGTGGGACTTTAAGAGACCACCAACACCAAAATGCAGCTAAAACATAATTTTATTCATAGTAGACAAAATAATAAAAAGAGACATATGGACATGAAATGTCTCCAGTATAAAAATACAACCAAAATTGTTACAACAAAACAACATCTATACAAATACAAATGCAAATGGTACTCTCCTAGATATCCCACATCCGACACGTTTCCAGTTGCTGTTATTACAGAACCTTCATCAGGTGTAGAGAGCAGGAACTAGTGGTATAGTAGTACTTCTATGGCATAAAACAAAAAAGAGAGATATGAGAGTAAAAAAAAAAAAAAAAAAGGAAAAGGGGGGTGGGGGGAAAAGGAGGGGAGGTTTTTTTTTTCAAAGAGTAACATATAAGTCCACGTAGTGGACTCCTTCAAGCAATACAACAGCATAAAGCCCACCTTTTCAAATGCGTATATAATAAAAGCTCTTAAACAGGATCAAAATCATTCAAGCACCATGATGGAGCAATGAGTGGTGTGGTATCTCTAGATGCCGTCCTCCTTAGATAAATTCAGAATGTGGGCTATAAATATGCCGTCCACTTTTCCTGTAGCAAGGCAACAAAATATGTAGAGAGCCAGGGTATGAACCCTAAGTAAGTCCCATGGGTATCTGCATAAGATAGAATAACTAAATCCCCTGTGATTAGAGGTGCATATTAATCCTTACATATATATTATATGTGCCAGAGATGTCAAGCAGGACCATACTATATTTGTCCGAAAAAGACAAACACCATGTGTAGGTAAATAGACAGGAAGAGAGAAGGACCAAAGAAATCCCATTACATTCCTGGTGACTATCTAACTATCTAAATAGTGTGCCTGCAGAGTGGCCAAACCAAAACAAAAACAGACCCAAATAGCAAATAACAAACAAGCTTACCCAAAGGCAGAAGGGGGTAACTTAATAGTAAAACCCCAAATTGACACAATTGTCGACCCCAAATGGGGTTATCTATAATGCCTGTAGATTTGCATGCCTGTGAAATTAAAGCCTGAAGGTAAACCAAACCGTAATAAACACATATCATAGCAGACAGAAAGGTATAGATTATAGCCAATTGGAAATAGTTACCAGGAAGTAGACCAACGATATATATTGTATGGCGTCTAGGGCTTCAGCTGTAGCTCACCTGTGTAAGGCTGCAGGAGTTTAAATAGACCGCTCATATGTGGACGTTGGCGTCAATAATGACGCCAGAGAAAATCTGACGGTACGTTCAAACTGGGGAGGAGTTCCAACCTCGCAAACATGAATACGCCGCCGCAACACATATAGCTTGGACGCCGCTCACCGAGCGCTTAGCCATCAGCGCGCCTGCGCGGACAGCGTGTAAGAGAAACAGTGGTACACTGATCTTCCCAGTGAAGAACTATGTGTAAAGGGGGCATGCTAACAGAAGTCTAATCACTGGAGTACACGCAGGCTGTAGTGCCAAATACAATGTAAAGAAGCAAGCTCACTATGATTGGATGGATGTGCTTCAATGCCCTGATGTGATTAATTTTAAATAGAAATGCAAGGGGACTGGTAAGATCACCATTTTTTACACAAAGGAAACAATGCAAAGAGAACAAGACAGTTTCTAATACAAGTATTTGGCAATACAAACAAATATCAGAAATATAAGATGTTGGGGTAATCTACACATTATAAATAATTGACCGATTCTACTGCCTACTAGGTCTACAGAGAAATAGGTTGATGTATGATTCTCTTGTATGTTTATTTCACCAGTGGTTACTGTATTTATTGGCGTATAACACACAATTTCCCCATGAAAATCAGAGGGAAATCGTGTGTGCGTGTTATATGCCGATCCCTGCTGCCTCGGAGTGGAAGGAGATCAGAGTACCTTCTTCCACATGTTTGCTGTATCCCCCACATGGCTTCTCAAGTCTGCAAATGTGACTTCTGAGGGCTTTATTTCAACAATAGCTTTCATCTTGCCACTCTTCCGTATAGGCCAGATTTGTGAAGTGCACGACTAATAGTTGTCCTGTGGACAGATTCTCCCACCTGAGCTGTGGATCTCTGCAGCTCCTTCAGAGTTACCATGGGCCTCTTGGCTGCTTCTCTGATTAATGCTCCGTAATATGTTCAAAGCCTAGTATATTGTTTTACAACCCAACCCTTTTTTAACCTTCTCCACAACTTTATGCCTGACCTGTCTGGTGTGTTCCTTTGCCTTCATAATGCTGTTTGTTCACTAAGGTTCTCCAACAAACCTCTGAGAGCTTCACAGAACGGCTGTACTTGTACTGTGATTAAATTAAATACAGGTGGATGCTATTTACTAATTAGGTGACTTCTGAAGGAAATTAATTCCCCTAGCTTTTAGTTAAGGGTATCAGAGTAAATGGGGCTGAATACAAATGCACGCCACACTTTTCACATATTTATTTGTAAAATATGTTGAAAACCATTAATCATTTTCCTTTCACTTCATAATTAACCAATTACTGAAGTAACCAAAGCCTGGACAATTATTCAGTGAACAATATTTAGTCAGTATTCATTGTGTTTCTCTGGCATAGAGTTGGTATTACCTTCTTTATTCAATTATACACCCTTATTTCCTCTTTACTTCATATAAGTGCAGGCATAGTATGCTGACATTTAAAAAAAAAAGACATTTGTGAGTGATGTTTATGTAAAGCAAAATGTCAACTTCACATTTTCAATCACAAAGAAAAAACTATAAGGTAGACTGATGAAGAGGAGGATCTCTCGAAACGCATATCCAAAGATTTCTAGAGCTCTGACACTGGAGACTTCTGTGACCTGACACCTGTAAAGGGGAGAGGGGTTTCCCACGTCCGTACACAATGTTTACCAGCAAGAGTCTGGTCATCCCCAGAGACTGTGCTTTCCACACAGCGAGACTTCTCAGTAATGGGTAATGCCTGCCCTCCTCCTCATAATTGTGAGTGCATAATATTAGGTTTTTATTACACTTATTGATTAAAGACATGACTACGTTATGAGGCTGTTGGTGCCCCTCTCCCTCTTTTATTTCAACCTTTTGAGCATAGTGTGCTGAATTTTTTTTAAAATAAACTTTGGGTGCCAGCTATATAGATAAAATGTCAACTTCACACACAATCACAGAAAGTAAAAACTACTTGAATAATACTAAGAAATCAACATTGAGCATTCAAAGCTTAATAATAAAACTAATGGTAACTTACCCTTGTTCCAAAAGACATGTCCCGCAAGGTAAGTACTGTAAGGTTGAAATTAATATGCCAGCCAAATATGCAAAATATACAGTTGAAAATCACATCCCAGATCAGCCCTAGTGCCTGCCACTTTAAACCTCAAATCACCCCAAATTCCTGAACTTTCACACTTCAGATCCCCCTCAATTTCTGCACCTTCACACTTTGGATCACCCCAGTTCCTGCACCTTCACACCTCAGATCAGCCCCAAACTCCTGTACCTTTTCACCTCAGATCAGTCCCAATTCCTACACCTCAGATCATACCAATTCCTGACCCTTCACACCTCAGATCACAACAGTTCCTGCATTTCATACCTCAGATCAGCCCCAGTTCCTGCACCTTTACACCTCACATAAGCCCCAATTCCTGCAACTTCAAACCTCAGATCAGTCCCAGTTCCTGCACCTCAGATCACCCCAATTCCTGTATCTTCACACATCAGGTTAGTCTCAGATCCTGCACTTCCAAATCTCAGTCCAATGAATGCAGCTGCCAACTGCAAATCAGCCCCAGTTCCTGCACATTCAAACCCCAGATCAGCCTCATGATTTATGATTTATCAGAACTCAAATAACCCTTAGTGCATCCAGACAAAAATATGTTTTGCGCTGTCCCTTTAAGAAATAGCAATCGTGTAAAATAATATGTTGTTCTAACCCCTCAGAAAAAATCAGATGTGAATGCAGAAATAAATCCACAAACTCAGAGAATAAACCTCTTGAGTGAAGACTTTTAATTAAAAATGAATTTAAAGCGGAGTCCCCCCCCCACGAAAAAATTAAAAGTCAGCTGCTACAAATACCGTAGCTGCTGACTCTTAATGTTAGGATACTTACCTGTCCAGGGTTCCCACGATAATGGCACCCCAGACGATTTTCGGGTGCTGCCATTGCATTCCTTGTAAGGGAAACTGGCAGTGACATTTATGGCTTTACAGCCAGTTCCCTACTGCGCATGCACAAACCGGGTTGCGCATTCTAACTGGCCCGGCAGCGAAGGAAGGAGGAGACGACACTGTCTCCCGGAAGTGGGGAAGGGTACCTGTCAAAAACAGGTACCCTTCCCCCCTGAAAGGTGCCAAATGTGGCACCAAAGGGGGGAGGAAGCAGATAAGCGGAGGTTCCGCTTTTGGATGGAATTCCGCTTTGAGACATAAATGATCTGTTTTCAAAAGATAACGACATCCTCAATATAGTGATAAAATGTCAAAGATAACCACATCCTCAATATAGTGATACATGTCCCAAGGTAAGAGAGTTCAAAATGAAAAACACTCAAAATCCACGTTTTCCAGTGTTCAGTGTTCCACCACCTTTGGGTAATAAGGCTCTTACAAAAAAGGCAGACCCCAAGATTACAAAGGTCATACAGCACTTTATATACTCCGCTCAATCAGACTGGCAGTTACACCCAGTTGTACCAGTGCAGATGCTTTGGTTACATACACCAACCTGTTCATCGAGAGGTAGAATGTGTGTAGTTTCTTTTAAAATGACTTTATTAAATAAAGTAAAGGTTACTCGCAAAAGGACTGAAAATCAAGCATTTAACAGCCACGCTGGTCAGAGCAGCTGGCGGGCATGATGATGTCACCACTAAAGCTCCTTCCTATGCATTTTGTCCATACAGATGTGTTCCCAGGACACAACTACTTACTGTTTTGTAACTCGCTTTGTGAGTACTGCTTTATAACTTGCTTTGCACATACTGCTATATAACTGGCTTTGCACATACTGCTATGGTGGTTACTGTTTTATAACTGGCTTTGCAGTACTCACAAAGCCAGTTACAAAACAGAAGTTTATACAAATCCAGCTAAAAAGCAGTACTCACAAAGACAGGTACAAAGCAGTACATATAACTGACTTTTCTTACTAAAATACTGCTTTCTTTGTAACTGCCATTGTTAGTAATTCTTATGCCACGAACACACGATCGGACTATCCGGCAGACCAGAGTCCGCTGGACAATCCGGTGGACTTTTTGGCGGACTAAAGCCGCGTACACACGGGCGGACTGTCTGTCCAACTTAGTCCGCTGAAACACATTTCAGCGGACAGTCCGCTCGTGTGTGGGCTTCAGCGGACTTTTTCAGCGGACAGTCTGGCGGACTAAGTCTTTCGGAATTTCCGTAATATTGTCCGTCCAACTTTGGTTTCAGCGGACAGTCCGCTCGTGAGTAGGCAAGTTGAACGGACTAAGTATGGCGCATGCTCAGAAAGGATTTACACGGCCGAAGGTTGCATTGCAGTGTATTGGACATCGTATTTCTAGTCCCGTCGTACGTGCTGTACACGTCATCGCGCAAGCTTTCAACGGACTGTCTGTTCATCGTGTGTGGTCAAGTCCGTTCATTCAAAAGTAGGACGGACTGTCCGTCGGATTGTCTGACGGACTTAGTTGGCCAGACAGTCCGCCCGTGTGTACGCGGCTTTAGAAAGAAGTTTTGACTCAAAATTGTCCAGCGGACAATCCGCCTGTCTGTGAGCTAGACCGCCAGACTTTTGAAATGAATGGACTTGCCCACACACGGATTAAAGTCTATTCATTTTGAACGTGGCTCCAGGTAGATGGGACTAGTGAAGGAAGTAAATTTTGCCCCCTCCATCGGCGAGATTGACACCTCACTGGCCCCGTCACCTGGTATGGATTTAAAGGGGAAGCCCTATGCCGAAAAAACAGCATGGGGGTCCCCCCAAAGTCCATAGCAGACCCTTATCCGAGCACACAGCCCGGCCGGTCAGGAAAGGGGGAGGGGACGAGTGAGTGCCCCCCCTCCTGAGCCATACCAGGCCACGTTCCCTCAACATGGGAGGTTGCATGTTGATGAGGACAAGGGCCTCTTCCCGATAACCCTGGCCCTTGGTTGTCGGGGTCTGCGGGCGGGGGCTTATCGGAATCCGGGAGCCCCCTTTAATAAGGGGGCCCCCAGATACCGCCCCCCCCCACCCTGTGTGAATGAGTATGGGGTACAATGTACCCCTACCCATTCACCTGGTGAAAAAAGTGTAAATAAAAAAACACAACACAAGTTTCTAAAATAATTTATTAGACCGCTCCGGGGGTCTTCTTTCATCTTGGTCTTTTACTAGCGGAGGAGCCCGGCTTTCTTCTTCATCGTCGCCCCCGTCTGGTTGTCTTCTTCCGACTTCGGGGTCTTGTCTTCGGTTCTTCTTGCTGGGCCTCCGTTATTTTCTTATAGCTCTTTAACTAGCGTTGGCCCGGTCTTCTGCCGCCGCCTTCTTTTCTTCTCTTCTTCTCTTCTTCCTTCTGATGTTGACACAACGCTCTCTCTGATCTCAATGGCAGGGACGCGTTGTGTGGCGACTAATATAGGGACAAGGGGTGGGGTCACCAGGTGATGTCACATGGTGACCCCGCCTCTTGTGATGTCACAGTCCCAGCTTCCTCCAGGACATCCTCCGCAGCGCCCCCCTTCCCAAAAGCACCCACCCATGTTGAGGGCACACGGCCTGGTACGGCCCAGAAGGGGGGCGCTCGCTCTACCCCCTTTCCTGACCGGCTGGGCTGTGTGCTCGGATAAGGGTCTGCTATGGACTTTGCGGGGACTCCTGCTGGAGTCCGCTGGAAAAGTCCAGTCATGTGTGGGCAGTTCTGCTCATTCAGAAAGTCTGGCGGACCTCTGCTGCAAAGTCCGGCGGGTCATCTGCCAGACTAAGTCCACCGGACTAAGTCCGCCGGATAGTCCGATCATGTGTACGCGGCATTAGTAGTACTTACAAGGCCTGTAATAAAGCAGTAGTTACAAACTCTTACAAAGCCTGTTAAACACAAAGCCTGTTACATACATCATAAACAGCCTCTACTTTTTTGGATATAATGGTCTCCCCTTTAGTTTGAGACAGGCACATGGCCGCTGAGGGAAAGGAGCAAACAGACACAGCAGTTGTACACTAATCAGAAAAGCCTGACCATGAGCAAGCTCAGGCTAAAAGATTGCTTGCTGTGCCACAGAGGAGGAGAACAAAAAGCATAATTACTATGGCAAAGGGAGAGTTGCCTGGCATTTGGGTTTCTGACTGCTTCACTGCACAGATCGAGAAAGGGTAGAACCAATGCCAGCAGGAAATTAAGTGGGTGGGAAGAGAGGTGGGTGGAAACCAGCTGTACTGCTTTCTCCGAATGCAGCTGCTGGCAGGCTTTAATGTGCAAGAGGTAGGTTACCCAGAATTGCTCTTGTGTGTTATCCCAAATGTAGCCTCGTGCCACCTCTGTTATTTTTATGTTTTATTTATATTTAAAAATCAGGCACTTTTCAGCCCCTGGAGTCCAGTAGTGTCTTCCTGCAGCCAGTTCTTCTTACTGCTGAGGGTTCTTGGCATGGCCATCCTAAATATAAGGTTGCAGATGCAGGGGCAGACGCAGACGCAGACACAGGGGCAGGTAAAGATAAAAATTGTTACTCACTTAAAAACCTGTAACTCAGTTACAGGCTGGGGGAGGTAGTAAACCAGTGATACTTAAATGTTTCAGTTCTGCTTTAACACGGGGGGGGGGGGGTTGATTTACTAAAACTGGAGAGTGAAAAATCTTGTGTGGCTGTACATGGCAGCCAATCAGCTTCTAACTTCAGCTTGTTTAATTTTTGCACTTTTTTTTTGTAGAAAAACCCCAGGGTGACACCAAATTCCTATCCTAGTGTGTAGTACAAGACACTAAGCTTGCTGTTTTACATGTCTTCCTTCAGCTTTTTATTTAAATGTTTAAGAAAGTCTTGTTTTCCTTTAGTAGTATGAATAACTTTCTAGCTGTGAAACTAACAAGCATGAGTGGGCGTACAAAAGGGCAGCTTTAGGTAACATGACTGATCGTGAACACAGGAAGGCTACTCTACATATGGAATATTACAAGACATTCTGTTTATCTCTTGTAGCACTTTATGTGATGTCTAAATACGCTTCTGAAATGTTGCAAATTACCATAAATGACACGGTTATGAACACAGCTTTGGTGATAGCTCTGAAATCACTAAAGAACAGTTTTCTAAAATTGCATTCTACATATATAAATTTGGCACTCAAAAATTCTTATGCTGAAGAAAATATTCACGATTTGTCATAAAAACAATTGGATGCTGTGGGTCTTATAATGGAACTGTATTTAAAAATTAAAGATTTGCACCTAAGCAACGGCATGAACGTTCCTTTATTTCTGGCACTATTTGCTCTGATTTCTAGTTTTATGACATTCGAAGTGAGTTTTGGTGTTGTCCTTACTGTGCTGCTGACTGTCAGGGCAACCATCAGAAATTTTGGGGCTCCTTACATAGATTTAGGCATGGGCCCCCCGGGGCTTGACCCCCAACATTCTCCAGGCCCACTGGTCGTCCCATCGAATCTGCCCACAGGCCATCACACGAGTCCTTCAGTGCACCCACTTTTATTTTAACACTCTAAGCCCTTGTCCGAAACTGTTGCATACACACGGTCAGACAAAGTTGTCGGAAAATCCGATCGTTTAGAACGTGATGACGTTATTTCGTTGTGACGGGACTATGTTCAGGCTAGTAGCCAATAGCTTTGATGTAGGAATTTGATCTGAGCATGCGTGGCACTTTGTCCGATCGGAATTCTCTACACATGATTGGAGTATGTCTGATCGGACCAGTTTGTCGGAAAATATTTCCAGCAAGTTGGAAAATTTGGTCCGACGGATATTCAGACGGAAACAGTCCGATGCATACCACACATAGTCGGATTATCCGACAAAACGGTCTGATAGGACACATTCCGACGGATTCTCCGACCGTGTGTACAAGGGCTTACACCTTTGGAGACTGGAGGGATGGATAGTGCTGGGCGTGGGTGGGGATGCGTTGTGGAGACTTGAGGGATGGATGGTGCTGGGCATAGGTGGGGATGCGTTGTGGAGACTGGAGGGATGTATGGTTCTGGGCACGGGTGGCAGTTCATTTTGGAGACTGGAGGGATGGATGGTGCTGGCGTGGGTGGTGATGTGTTGTGTAGACTGTAGGGATGGATGGCGCTGGGCGTGGGTGGCAATGTATGGTGGAGCCTGGAGGGATGGATGGTGCTGAGCGTGGGTGGGGTTGAGTTGTGTAGACTGGAGGGATGTATGGGGCTGGGCGTGGGTGAGAATGCATTGTGGAGACTGGAGGGATGGATGGTGCTGGGCATGGGTGGCAATGCTTTGTAGAGACTGGAGGGATGGATGGTGCTGGGCGTGGGTGGTGATGCGTTATGGAGACTGGAGGGATAGATGGTGATGGGCGTGGGTGGGGATGTGTTGTGGAGACTGGAGGGATAGATGGTGCTGGGCGTGGGTGGGGATGCGTTGTGGAGACTGGAGGGATGGAATAGATGCTGGGTGGAGATGAAGATGATTGAGTTGCATTGTAAAAATTGATGACTTTGGGTGGGGATAAGAGTTACATAGTGAAGAGGCTCCCCAAAATTCTCATCTGCACTCAATTTTACCAGCTTGTCAGCCTCAGGGTGTCCCATCAAAGAAGTAGATAAATAAAGTCCAAATAAAATCTACAGGCAGCACAGGGGGTACAGGGGGCACAGTCAGCAGCACACATTACATTTTTGTGACTTACCCTCCATGCTGTACTCTCGGATCTATCTGCATGTACCTGTTATTGCTGTATTCACGTGCGGCGTCGACAAGTCACAATCACATTGCAAGCAAACCCAGCAGCAGCCAGCAGGCTCTGCCTCAGCAGGAAATGGATGAGGAGCGAGCGAGCGCTGGCCATGAGCACCTGCTGCTGGGGATGTTGCCAGTCTGAAAGACAGCGTTCGCTGGTGCTCGGGTAGCGAGCTTGTTAAATGTCATTACTGTGTGCAGAATGCTTAAAAAATTCTCTGCATAGCCATAGCCAGGGGGTGGGGGGGGACTTAGGAGGGGCAGGTAAAAGTGAAAGTAGGCAGCAGAGGCTTGTCTTGTTTATGCTTCTCTGCAGAGGCATGCAGCTTAGCGGCGGAGCTGGTACAATATTAATTTCATGTTCTGCTTTAGGGAGGAGCGGGCCCTGGCCAGCTGGGTCCCTATAGACACACTCGGGCCCCTTACATGAGTGCTGCCTGTACCCCCCAGATGGCGGCCCTGCTCACTGTTGTTCTTGTTAGAAGCTCTGACATGGAGGATGCAAAATCCTGCCTCTAATAAGATGGCCACCTCCAGACAGGAACACAGTGCAGACCATGGCATATAGAGTCAGAAACGGGGAAAGATCAACTACATTGAGAAATCAGGCAATCCTTGGGACCAGTCTTTTTCCCCTGATTTGTGTGGGTACAGCTTCCAGAGTTCAGTTCCTCTTTAACCACTTGAAGACCGGACTGTATCACCCCCCTCTAGTCCAGTCCATTTTTCAGTTTTCAGATCTGTCACATTGTGAATGACAATCACTCAGTTATGCAATACTGTACCCAAAATAATTGTATATCTTTTTTTTAGATAGATATAGCTTTCTTTGAGTAGTATTTAATCACAAATTTAAGCCAGAATGCATTCTGCTATCAGTATCTCACAAAAGGGAGTACACCCCCCCTCATGGCAAAGAACTCTCTGAGGATCTGAAAAAAAGAATTGTTGTTCTACATAAAGATGGCCTAGGCTATAAGAAGATTGCTAAGACCCTGAAACTGAGCTGCAGCACAGTGGCCAAGGCCATACAGTGGTTTAACAGGACAGGTTTCATTTAGAACAGGCCTCGCCATGATCGACCAAAGAAATTGAGTGCACGTGCTCAGCATATCCAGATGTTGTCTTTGGCAAATGCACGAATGGTAGTGGAAGTGTCATGGTCTGGGGCTGCATGAGTGCTTCCGGCACTGGGGAGCTACAGTTCATTGAAAGAAACATGAATGCCAACATGTACTGTGACATACTGAAGCAGAGCATTATTCTCTCCCTTCGGAGATTGGGCCACAGGGCAGTATTCCAACATGATTACGACCCCAAACACACCTCCAAGATGACCGCTGCCTTGCTAAAGAAGCTGAGGGTAAAGGTGATGGACTGGCCAAGCATGTCTCCAGGGCTAAAACCTATTTAGCATCTGTGGGGCATCCTCAAATGAAAGGTGGAAGATCTCAAGGTCTCTAACATGGAGGAGTGGAAGAGGCAACCTGTGACACTCTGGTGAACTTAATGTCCAAGAGGGTTAAGGCAGTGCTGGAAAATAATGGTGGTCACACAAAATATTGACACTTTAGGCCCAATTTGGACATTTTCACTTAGGGGTGTACTCACTTTTGTTGCCAGCGGTTTAGACGATAATGGCTGTGTGTTGAGTTATTTTGAGGGGACAGCAAATTTACACTGTTATACACGCTGTACACTCACTACTTTACATTGTAGCAAAGTGTAATTTCTTCAGTGTTTTCACATGAAAAGATATAATTAAATATTTACAAAAATGTGAGGGGTGTACTCACTTTTGTGAGATACTGTATAATTTAGTCTGTGCCAACATAGCATCTACGAACTATGGTAAATACAGTATATTCGAAAATGTATCAATCCCTGTATTCTAACTGCCTGTCTAATTTTTGAAGCCCTAAAATGCAAGGACCCCTTTTTGGAAAGTAGATAGTCCAAGGTATTTAGTAAGAATGGCCCAAGGTATTTAGTAAGAGACATGGTGTTTTTTGAAATTTAAGTTATCATAATTTTTTGGAAAATGGTAAAAGTAAACAAAGTTCATTTTTTCTCACAAAGTTGTCATTATAACAGGTTAAATCTTACACACAGCATAGGTATACTTACAATTACACCCCAAAACTGATTTTGATACTCCTCCCAAGTATGGGGATACCACATATAAGAGAATTGTTCACAGCCTAGCCACATAAAGAGGTCCAAAATCCAAGAAACATATTTCTGCTAAAAGGCATTTAATTGGCCAATGGAAACCGTCTATTATGCCCTCACAGATTGTGTTGTTGCGTGCAAGAACAGGTCCTGCTGTGAAATATTAGAGCAAATATTGTAATTACATGCTCCTGTTAGACAGGGGCAGAAAAATTGGGCCTTAGGCGGTGGTGGTGGTGGCAAAACACTGTAAAGCCTCACAGATACGCTTGTTGTGCACAGGAACGGGCCCTGCTGTGAAATATTAGAGCAAAGATTGTAATTACATGCCCCTGTTAAACAGGGGCAGAAAAATTGGGCCTTAGGCACTGGTGCTGGTGCCACAACACTGCAACCCCTCACATATTCTCTAGTTGAGCGCAGGAACGAGCCCTGCTGTTAAATAGCTGATCAAAAATTTGAATTACATGCCCCTGTTAAACAGGGGCAGAAAATTTGGGCCTTAGGCACTGGTAGTGGTGCCACAACACTACAACCCCTCACTACAACCCCTCACAGATACTCTAGCTGAGCGCTCACTCAGCATAACAGCATAGTTACTCAGCATACCTAGTCTTCAAGGGATTTCACATTCATAGAAAAATTAATCAGTTACATCAGCATCAGGTGCTTGGTAGCTGGTGATCCAAGACTGATTCATTTTTATGAAGGTGAGCCGATCAACTGAGTCTGTGGACAGGTAAACTCTGTGATCGGTTACCAAGCCTCCATCAGCACTGAATGTGCATTCAGAAAGAACACTAGATGCAGGACAGGCCAGTGGCTCAGTTGCATATTGTGCAAGCTCTTGCCAGTGATCCGTCCTCAAGACCCAGTAACCCAGTGGGTTTTCGGTTGGAAAGGTCTCCAAGTCTGATCTTGTCCCTAGGTATTCCTCTAAATCACACGCTGGCAATGGTTGCTGGAACTGATCAGACCTTGGGGCTGTGGACTAAAGAATTGTCTGAACGCAGCAGTCAGACGGCCACCTTCTCCACCGCTCCTTCTTGGCTGACCGAAGCCTCAACAACACGTTGTCCAGGAAATTATACCCTCCCAGGCTCTGCAAACGCATTGCACAAACCTTTCTGCAAGGCCTCCCGAACATGTTTCATCCTCTGCTTCCTCTGCGAAGGCTGGATAAGTTCCACAACCTTACCCTTGTAACGTGGATCAACACGGGTTGCCAGCCAGTAATAATCCCTCTCCTTATTACCCCAAATCCAAGGGTCCTTTCAAAAGCTTTGCAGGATCAGGGAGGCCATGCAGCAAAGGTTTGCTGAGGCATTCAATCTGGAGTCCTCTGGGTCACTAATGATGACATGATCTGCAGCCACCTCCTCCCAGCCACGTACAAGTCCATGGGTTTCTGGGGACTGAAAACAATCCCTAGAAGACTGCTGCTGATGCTGAGTGCTAGACTCCACCTCCATGATGGCACGATCCTCATCCTCCTCCTCCTCCTCCTGCTCCTCCTCTTCCTGTGTGGTCGATGGGCCCACAGGAATACTGTCTGGATAAAAGGGGGCCTTGAGAGCTAAGGAAGTCCTCCTCTTCCTCCCTCTGTTCTGCCTCAAGTGCCCTGTCCATTATTCCATGAAGCTTGTGCTCCAACAGAGGGACAGTATCACTGATGCATACACTATCACTGCTCACCATCCTCCTGGCCTCCTCAAATAGTGACAGGGCAGTGCATGCATCCTTGATCAGTAGCCACTGGCGTGGCAAAAAAAGCCAAGCTCCCCTGACCCTGTCCTGGTGCCATACTCACGACGCAGGTACTCATTTATGGCCCTCTGCTGAGTGTGCAGCCACTGCAGCATTGCCAACATTGGGTTCCACCTGGTGGGTACATCACAAATGAGGTGGTTCTTGGGTAGGTTGCAATCCTTTTGAAGGTCAGCCAGCCGAGCACTGGCATTATATGAAATGCCCACAGACTTTCCTGACCTGCCTCATGAGATCCTGTAAGCCCTGGTACCTGCACAAGAACCGCTGCACCACCAAATTAAGGACGTGAGCCAAACAGGGAACAAGTGTCACTGACGAAGGGCGGAGAGGAAGTTGGTGCCATTGTTGCAAACCTCCATTTCTGGCTGAAGCTGGCGTGGCATCAACCATCCTCAGAGTCTACCCCTGCAGAGCTGACAGAATCTCTGCCCCAGTGTGGCTCCTGTCCCCTAAGCAGGCCAACTTAAGCCCCGCATGGCATGTTTTTGCCTGAGCGCTTGTGTAGCCCCTTGAAGGCCATAAGGAGCACCACTGGTTCTGAGGACAAGTCTTCAGAGGAAGAAGCCATAGAGGAAGAAGAAGAGGAGGGGGTGGAGGAGAGAGGTGTGGCAGAATCATCACTACTACCATTTTGGAGGTGTGGTGGTGGAACCAGCTCCAACAATACTGCACCCTGTCCTGCATCCTTCCCAGCTACCAGAAGAATTACCCAGTGTGCCGTGGAAGTAAGGTAATATTCCTGTCCATGCCTGCTGGACCATGAGTCAGCGGTAATTTGCACCTTGCCACTGACTGCCCTGTCCAACGAGGCTAAGACATTTCCTTCAGCATGCCGGTAGAGAGCTGGAATGGCCTTCCGTGAAAAGAAATGGCGTTTGGGAACCTGCCACTGAGGTACCATACATTCCACAAATTCACGAAAGGGGGCAGAATCTGCCAGCTGAAAAGGCAGCAGTTGGATTTGCTAGCAATTTAGCCAAGGTAGCATGAGCATGTGGATGGATGGCTGGGACCAAATTTCTTTTGACGGTTTAGCAACTGGGTTAGGGAAATTTGCCTGCTACAATCGGATGTTGGTGTAGCGATAACAGATTGCCCGCATGTAATTGGTACACCTAATTCTACACCTTCATTCCTCTCAGTGCAGGTTTCTGAGAGTACTAAAAGGTATAGTGGGGTTGGAGATCCTAGCTGATGAGGAGCAAGGAAAGGTCCGCCTTGTTCTTTGGTGTGGGTCTTTTAAGTACGGTTGCCAATGGACTGCAAGGGAGGTCGACATATGTCTGGTCAAGCATGTGGTGCTGCTGTTTTGGCCACGCTTGATACGCTTCAGACATATGTTGCAAACAGCAATGGTGCGATCTGCTGCACATGTATCAAAAAAGGCTCACATCAAATAACTTTTCAAAATAAGCGGGGAGTCAGAAGCGCCCTGCAAATGCTGAGCTATGCGGTGGGATGCAGTCGGGTGGCTTCCCTTAAGCTGGCCCCTGGAGGCCATTCTGCCTCATTGAAGATGTGCCTCCTCCTCCTCTCTTCTATCAGGCACCCACGTAATGTCAGTGACCTCATCATCCCCTCCCTCTTCGTCACTGGAGCAAACCTGGCAGTATGCTGCAGCTGGGGGAACATGATTGCCATTTTCTTGTCTTTCTTGGGCACCCCCTCTCTCTGGGCTCACGTTACTGCCTTCCTCAACCTGGGTACCATCATCGGAGCCTTCAAAGTGCTGCGCATCCTCCTGCACCATGTACCCGACAAATAGTTCGGGGGACTTCTCCGTGCATGATGGTGGGGCTAGTGAAGGAATGAGTGATGACATTGAGCCAATGGAAAACTACTCTGAGCCTGGGTGACAGAGGATGAGGATGGGGATGGCTTTGTTATCCATTTCACCAACTATTCTGCATGTTGTGGCTCAATAACATGGCCAGCTGCAGGAAAAAAGGACAAGCGTGCCTCACGGCCACGTGCTGAAGATGCACTGTGTTCATGACCAGCACTGTTGGCTGTAGACACAGAGCCTGCTTGCCCTCATTTAGTGGCCTGTGAGCATCTGCCTCTACTTGGTGGCCTTCCAGACA
This sequence comes from Lithobates pipiens, assembly GCF_037356315.1. NCBI lineage: Eukaryota > Metazoa > Chordata > Amphibia > Anura > Ranidae > Lithobates > Lithobates pipiens. The sequence continues at coordinate 147,239,332 of NW_027507903.1, forward strand.
TGCTGTGAAATTTTATTAGCAAAATACCGCCTGAAGTTTACTAGAAAAAGTACACCAGAAATGGCCTGCAGTCAGATATAGGCTTGGCTAGACTAGAATGCAGTGGAGATTATATATATATATATATATATATATATATATATATAAAAAGGAGACTTTACATATGTTTAATGCACTGCAGATCACTGAATCGCCTGCCTGCCTGAACGTATATTTGAAAACGTATACCAGGAATGGCCTGCAGTCAAATATAGACTTGGCTAGACTGGAATGCAGTATGGAATAGAGTGTATATATATATATATATATATATATATATATACCACTGGATTGGCGCAGGGCCAAACTGTATGCAATAGCTAAACTGTATGCAGTGTATATTATATATATATATATATATATATATAAATATATATATACACATACATACATATATACATATACCATTGGATTGGCTCGGGGCCAATGTGATGCCTATATTTAAAAAGGGAACAAAACAAAGTCTTTACCAAGTAACTATAGTTTAACTTCAATAGTGGGGAAGATACTGGAGAGATTAATAAAAGACCACATAGACGGGTTCTTGCAGGAAAAAAATATTTTAAGCAACAGACAGCATGGATTCATGAAAGACAGAAGTTGTCAGACAAACCTGATTTCTTTTTATGAGGAGGCAAGTAAAGCCTTAGATAAAGGGGTGGCGGCGGACGTGGTATACTTGGATTTTGCAAATACAGTTCCGTACACACGGCTCATGTGTAAGGTAAGGTCTACAGGTTCGGAAATATCAGTTTGTAAATGGATAGAAAACTGCCTAAAAGACAGAATTCAGAGAGTAGTGGTTAATGATTCTTACTCTGAATGGTCTAAGGTTATCAGTGGTGTACCCCAAGGTTCAGTCCTGGGACCCTTACTTTTTAATACCTTTATAAATGATATTGGGTCTGGGATTAAAAGTAACATTTCCATCTTTGCAGATGACACCAAGCTACAATTTACAAGCCGACCTCAATGCTCTGTCTAATTGGTCGACTATTTGGCAAATGAGGTTTAATGTTGGGAAATGTAAAGTTATGCACTTGGGGGCTAAGAATATGCACGCATAATACATTCTAGGAGGAGTAAATCCATAGTGGAGAAGGATCTGGGGGTGTTGGTAGATCATAAGCTCAATAATAGCATGCAATGCCAAGCTGCGGTTTCCAATTCGAGCAAAGTCCTTTCTTGTATTAAGAGAGGTATGGACTCCAGAGAGAGAGATATAATTTTGCCCCTGTTCAAATCATTAGTAAGAACTCATCTGGAATATGCAGTTCCGTTTTGGGCACCAGATCTTAAAAAGGATATTGGGGAACTGGAGAAAGTGCAGAGAAGGGCAACCAAACTGATAAGAGGCATGGAGGAGCTCAGCTATGAGGAAAGATTAGAGGAACTGAATGTATTCACTCTTGATAAGAGGAGATTAAAGGGGGATATGATCAACATGTACAAATATATAAGGGGTCCATATAGTGAACTTGGTGTTGAGTTATTCACTTTACAGTCAACAAAGAGGACAAGGGGGCACGCTTTACGTCTAGAGGAAAAGAGATTTCATCTCCAGGTGGTTCTGGCCAGCTCAGTAGATTGCTTTAAGAAAGTGTACATAATATAACTGGGTACTAAACCTTTATAGGTAAAGTTGATCCGGGGAAAATCTGATTGCCTCTCGGGGGATCAGGAAGGAATTTTTTTCCCTGCTTTAGCAAATTGGATCATGCTCTGCTGGGGTTTTTTGCCTTCCTCTGGATCAACTGTGGGTATAGAATTGGGTATATGGGATTGTATGATATGTTTTTTTTTTGTGGTTGAACTGGATGGACTTGTGTCTTTTTTTCAACCTGACTAACTATGTAACTATATATACGAGACTGACTCAGATCTAGCTAAACTGGATACAGTGGATATATATACATATATACAGTCAATCTCATATATATACACATATATTAAATACACTGCAACTAACTGAATCACCTGCCTGCCTGAAGTATATTAGAAACAGTACACCAGGAACGGACTGCAGTCAGATCTAGCTAAACTGGGTACAGTGGATATATATATATTTGTAGTCAGAGTCTTCAAGCGGGAAAAGCGATACTCCTAAGAACCAAGGCCTGAGGTGTGCCTTGGCCTAGCTGGTCAGTATGCCTGAGAAGAGGGCATACCCTGAATGTAAGAATAAGAACAAAATACTATGAGAATGTATGAAACTGGGGAACGGGTGGGTGGGAACCCAGAAAACCTACCGACACTGGCCCTGACAGAGGAGGAGGTTTAAATAGCCCTCTCAGGCTCCTCCTACAAATACAGGCTGGCCTGCGGCCAGCCTTCAACTTGTAGTCAGAGTCTTCAAGCGGGAAAAGCGATACTCCTAAGAACCAAGGCCTGAGGTGTGCCTTGGCCTAGCTGGTCAGTATGCCTGAGAAGAGGGCAAAAAACACAAAATTTAGGTGAAGAAGGGAAGGTAAAGAACCATCAAGGATAAAGGTGTGCTCCCGGACGGCAGCAGTACGTATCCAACAAATGACTGGAAAGTGTTTGCCATGGCAAAAGAACACACCGACTCCTGACTTGGCGATGAGACGGAACCCCCTATCGAACCTGTGACACTACCCTGAACCCAACTGAACATCCCCTAAAAGATTGAATCTAGCCGGATGCCTGTGACACCCAGACCCGAGAATGAACTGCTTGTGAAATGAGAGGATACGAGAGGGGAATGGAACAAGGCCTGCCCCTGCAAAAGATCGCAAAAATACCCCAATGAATACCAGTGAAATAGCCCAGACATACCCCCCCCCCAAGAGGGTGAGTGGCAAAAAGACCACTAACAGGAGTGCTAAAAGCTAGAAATCTGATGGATGTGACGGAGTAAGCGGACAAGGCCCATGGCAATAATACTGTCAACCTGGAGAAACCATACCGGGCACAGGACCCAGGTCCCACCGGATACGATCGGGTCACGCTACAGCCTGAACCCAACAGCTGGGACAGAATCCTGAACCAAGGAGGGCCAAACTCCCTCCCAGGGAAACAGTCCCCATGGCATACAGACATACCCAAGCCCCCCCTACTTGGAACAAGCTGGGGATCAGAAAAGACGACTGGACTGATGTCCCTAAGTGGGACTCCAGGCAATAAGTTCAAACAAGATCAGAGCCAAGAGTGGAATCCAAAACCATTGTGACATCTGCCCAACCTACCCCCCCCCCCAAGGACCGACACGGGGACGTGGCTTAACAAACACCCTGAGAGAGACTATACATCCCTGGGCAGTACCCAGGGCCTCGACACAACAGGACATCAACTGAAGGAAAAAAAAAAAAAAAAATTATTTTTTCGACTGCTTCTGACCCAAGGGTGAGCGCAGTGGTGAAATGACATCAGCACCAAACCACTAGCCCCTAACAACGGCCGGGCTGAAGGAAGTGATAGCAAGCATGGATGATATCGGTATGGATGCCAAGACGGCCCAACCTGAAACACAAACTAGAGAAATGACAGACAACCAGACATGAGAACAACAATACCCCCTACCTAACTAAGAATGAAACATGAGCAGAAAATTCAAGACAACTGCGCGTGAAAAGAACCTGCCGCACGGACCCCCCCCCCCCCCCCCAACATGCAAAGTGGTAAGTGAGCCCAAGTAACCTGCAGTGCAGAGGCAGGTAATTAAACTGAAAACTCAGGGCTAGTGTGCCCACGGACCGTGGTGGGTAGTCGTATAGATGTGGTGAATGAACATGCAACGTATGACGTATGGTATACAGGCGAGAAGATTGAGGACAACAATCAATTAACAAACGAAAACCTCAGCCCGTATGGATCTATAGACGTGACAGATCCTGACGTGTGAGCCCTAGCTACCTGACCCAGGTACAAACATGACACAGACACAATGAGACATGACAATCAACAAGGACGAACGACTACCAGAGTATGCCATGAGTGAACAATGTCCCTCTGAGAAACTCTGAGACTGAACACCAAGTCTGAAATACCAAGACAGGCATGCTGGCAGCAACACAAAAACAGAAAACGCTGAGACAGAAAACGCTGAGACAGAAAACGCAACATGCCATGATGAAAACCCATGACGGAAAACACTGAAACTTCATGCTGAAGCAGAAACATAGTGACAGAAACAGAGGCAAAACGCCATAACAGCAACAACCAAGACTGAAACGCTGAGGCATAAATGAAATGCCAGAAAAACCTGGGCCAGAAATGCTATAACAGAAAAACTGCGACAGCAACGCAACAGCAGAATCCTGGCCAGAAATGCAAAGGCCAAAAACACGCTGAGACTGAATGCAAAGACAGAAATCCTGGTTCAGAACGCCATGACAGAAATCCTGGTTCAAAACGCCACAGCAGTCCAGGGGCAGACAGAAGTCCACGGGCAGAACGCTACGACAGAAAACCCGGGGCAGAAAGCTACGACAGAAATCCCGGGGCAGAAAGCTACGACAGAAATCCCGGGGCAGAAAGCTACGACAGAAATCCCGGGGCAGAAAGCTACGACAGAAATCCCGGGGCAGAAAGCTACGACAGAAATCCCGGGGCAGAAAGCTATGACAGAAATCCCGGGGCAGAAAGCTACGACAGAAATCCCGGGGCAGAAAGCTACAACAGAAATCCCGGGGCAGAACGCTGGCATCCAGGCAGGAACGCTATGACAATAATGCCGGACAGACCGCTGACAGGAGATGCTGCGCAGAATGCTGTGACGGAAAAGCAGCGCAGAAACGCTGTGACGGAAAAGCAGCGCAGAAACGCTGTGACGGAAAAGCAGCGCAGAAACGCTGTGACGGAAAAGCAGCGCAGAAACGCTGTGACGGAAATGCAGCGCAGAAACGCTGTGACGGAAATGCAGCGCAGAAACGCTGTGACGGAAATGCAGCGCAAGAAACGCTGTGACGGAAATGCAGCGCAAGAAACGCTGTGACGGAAATGCAGCGCAAGAAACGCTGTGACGGAAATGCAGCGCAAGAAACGCTGTGACGGAAATGCAGCGCAGAAACGCTGTGACGGAAATGCAGCGCAGAAACGCTGTGACGGAAATGCAGCGCAAGAAACGCTGTGACGGAAATGCAGCGCAAGAAACGCTGTGACGGAAATGCAGCGCAAGAAACGCTGTGACGGAAATGCAGCGCAAGAAACGCTGTGACGGAAAAGCAGCGCAGAAATCGCTGTGACGGAAAAGCAGCGCAGAAATCGCTGTGACAGAAATGCAGCGCAGAAATCGCTGTGACAGAAATGCAGCGCAGAAATCGCTGTGACGGAAATGCAGCGCAGAAATCGCTGTGACGGAAATGCAGCGCAGAATGCTGATACGGAAAAGCGCAGAACGCTGTGACGAAAAATCGCAGAACGCTGTGACGGAAAAGCAGCGCAGAAACGACGTGACGGAAAAGCAGCACAGAAACGACGTGACGGAAAAGCAGCACAGAAACGACGTGACGGAAAAGCCGCACAGAACGCTGAGACAGAAACGCTGCGACAGAAATGTCACGTGGAGCTAAGGCGGGTGGGGAGACCCGCCACGAGGAGCTCAGGTCGGGTGAGGAGACCCGCCACGTGGAGCTCAGGTCGGGTGAGGAGACCCGCCACGTGGAGCTCAGGTCGGGTGAGGAGACCCGCCACGTGGAGCTCAGGTCGGGTGAGGAGACCCGCCACGTGGAGCTCAGGTCGGGTGAGGAGACCCGCCACGTGGAGCTCAGGCGGGTGAGGAGACCCGCCACGTGGAGCTCAGGCGGGTGAGGAGACCTGCCACGTGGAGCTCAGGCGGGTGAGGAGACCCGCCACGTGGAGCTCAGGCGGGTGGGGAGGAGGAAGCTCAGGAGGCCCACCCCGTGGAGCTCAGAGGGGGGGGAGGGGGGAGACCCAACACGTGGAGCTCAGGAGGCCCACCACGTGGAGCTCAGAGGGGAGGAGGGGGAGACCCAGCACGTGGAGCTCAGGAGGCCCACCACGTGGAGCTCAGAGGGGGGAGGGGGAGACCCAACACGTGGAGCTCAGGAGGCCCACCACGTGGAGCTCAGAGGTGGGGGGGACCCAACCCGAGGTACTCAGGACATGATAGTTGTAATTGGCCTGACGAAAAACGCCAATGTGAGGGGGAGGGGGTGCCGGCGGCAGCCGACAACCTCCCCCTCCAGGAGAATCGGCGGGTACCCTGCATGTGTGAGGGGAGAGGGGGAGTCGGCGTGGCCGAAAACCTCCCCCTCCCCCCCGCCAGGAGAAAATATTTTGTCAGCATGGAAAAAGCTGGCTTTTTTCCTTGACTTCCCCATGCTCCAATTCAAGTAAGGGCCTCCTTATATTGGTGGCTTACTATCTTAGAGCTAAGAATGGGGAAGTATTCTTTCTGTAGTAAGAAAAGTCCTAATGACAGATACTAATCTATCAGACAGTAACGAAAAAACACCCCCCCTCCCCCATGAGCGCCGGGCGGCTGCACGCTGGCCACCCGGAGCAGAAGGGAGATCGCAAAGGCGGAGGACAACCGCCCCTCCCCACCCGGTGGGAAACCGGGGGGAGGGGCGGACTGCACGCAGGAGAGCTGAGGGAGGGGAGGATGTGGGCGAAGAAACGGCCGATCACCTCCCCCCTGGCAGGAAACACCGAGCGGACTGCCTGCTGGAGAGCTGAGGGAGGGGAGATTGAAGGATGGCCGAATCCGCCGGTGTACTGCATATGTGGGGGGACGGCAGCGCGGCGCGGCCGTTTACCTCCCCCACCAGGAGAACCGGCGGGTGCACAGCATAATGTGGGGGGGGGGGAGGGGGAGCCGGCGCGGCCGATTACCTCCCCCTCCCTCCTGCCAGGAGAATCGCCGGAACACGGCATATGTGAGGGGGGGGGGCAGCGCGGGCGATTATCTCCCCCTCCCCCCCACGAGGAGAAACGGCGGGTGCTTCGTACCTGCGAGGGGGAGGCCGACTATCTCCACCTCCCCTCACCAGGAGACACATGTCCGAGACCCACCAGGCATGCGGCTCCCTAGTGGAATGATGCCTGGAGAGCGGAGCTGGCGGGCGATCCCCAGGCGGGTGGCTCCCTCATGGAGCTACATGCAAGGGGAGTAGTTGAAACCCCCCCCCTGATGCGAGGCGGAACATAACGGAAGGATCCCCCTCCTCTCCCCCCGGCATGAGTACCAGGAGAAGGGGGCGGGCGGCATGCCAGCCAGAGCTGTGGGTGGTGAAGGGAGGAAGTAGGACGAACGGATGGATGCATGAACTGTCCCCCCCACCCAAACGCCGGGAGAAGCAACCGCCGACGGCCGCCACCCCCCTCCCCGCTGGAACATGGTTGAACAAGAGGGGGGGGTGACGGCAGGGCGGCCACCACCAGCCAGGGGAGGGAGGGAGGGAGGCGGCCGACCGCCGCTCTGAAAAGACATGCTCCCCACCCAGAAAACCTACCGACACTGGCCCTGACAGAGGAGGAGGTTTAAATAGCCCTCTCAGGCTCCTCCTACAAATACAGGCTGGCCTGCGGCCAGCCTTCAACATATACACACACACACACACAAGACTGACTGTATATATATTAAATACCGCATTTATCAGCATATAACACGCACTTTTTTCCCCTTAAAATCAGGGGGAAAACGTGGGTGCATGTTATACACCGATCCCCCGCCGATTGTGAGCCTCTCGGCAGCTTTTGCGCACTTTCGGCCATTCTTGGTGGCTTTCAGCCACTCTCGCAGTCCCACGTGAGCCACTGAAAGCCACCGAGAGCGGTCGAAAGCCACTGAGAACAGCTGAGAGTGGCCGAGAATGGGCGAGCGCTACAGAGCGTCGCCAAGATACTGTCAGAAACCATGAATCAGACGGAGACAGAAGTACAATTAAATCACACTTGTATATTAAATAAAAATAAAAAGACAAAGCGTAGTCAAAGCATAGCCAGAGTCCAGTAATTGGATCGAGTAGTCAGCCAGGCCAGAGTTCAATAACCAGATCGGGTAATCAGCCAGGCCAGAAGTCAGGGATCCAAGAAGAGCAACAGCAAGCAGGATAAGGAGCCAGAAGGGATGTCAGCAAGCCAGTCTTTAAACAGAACCGCAGGAAATGGTTTCTTGTGATGAGACCAAGGCAAAGGCAGAGATGAAGTGATCTGGACAGCTTTAAGTAGGCAGGTCAGACGAGCATGATCAGGAGCAGCTGGTAACTGAGGAGAGAGATGAGAGCTGGCAATTAGACGACAGCTGTGCAGCCAGCCCAGAGAAGGAAGGGCTAAACCAGCCCTGACAGATACGCAGGACATCCGGATCTGTATCTCAGTGGCACCCTTTTTAAACGGCAAGGCTGCAAATGACACTGACAAGGCTGCATGACAAGGCTGCAAATGACACTGACAAGGCTGCATGACAAGGCTGCAAATTACACTGAAAAAGCTGCAAATGACACTGACAAGGCTGCAGATGGACACTGACAAGGGTCCAATGATGGACAAGGCTGCAGATGGACAGTGATAAGGCTGCATTGATGGGCATTTGAATGCAAGTTTTTTTTTTCCTTAAACTTCCCTCCTGAAAGTTTTTTTCCTTAAAATTCCCTCCTAAACTTGGGGTCCGTGTTATACGCCGGTGCGTGTTATACATGATACACATGATACACTGCAGCTAAATGAATCAGCTGCTTGCCTATAGTATATTAGAAACAGTGCACCAGGAACGGCCTGCAGTCAGATCTAACTAGACTGGATACAGTATATATATATATATATATATATATATATATATATACTAAATACACTGCAGCTAACGGAATCGCCTCCCTGCTCAATCTAAATGAAATTACACTCTCTCTCGGTCAACACCAGTAACACACTACACAGGGCCGACGTGCAGGCGGCCTTATATACTGTGGGGAGTGGACTTAACCCCCTGAGCCATAATTGGCCAAAGGCACCCTGCTTTTGGCCAATTATGGCTCTCTTTGCTGATGGCGCTGTGATTGGCGAAAGCATGCGGGTCATAGTGCATGCTTGGCCAATCATCAGACAGCAATGCACTGCGATGTCGCAGTGCATTATGGGGCGTGACGCACCGCTCGAACGCCCCATAATGTTATAATGTTCGTATTTCGATGAACGATCGCACAGCCAATGTTCGAGTCAAACTCATGTTCGACCCAAACATAAAGCTCATGCCTACTGAAAAATTCTATGTTGATCAAATGGGCAACCCATAAAAACCCTATCCCTATTCAAGTTAAATCCCCGTAAATAAAATAAATAAAATCAAAATCAAAAAGAAAGCTGCAAGGACTGATTCCTGACTCCAGTGTGTGTGGAGAATTTGTGTGCCTGGCTGTGCAGGGTGGGGGATACTCATATTCACCAGCAGCTCCTATGGTGTAGCGCTATATTGGGCAAATAGACTACATTGGTCCACAATTTAATTGAGTAAATCTTTGGGGAAAAACAAAAAACAAAGGGTGTATAAAATGTTTGGCTTCTATCTGAATGCCTGGTTGTGCTGTAAATGGGGGAATTATAGGAGCTGCTGAATTAGAAGGTAGCCATTAAAGATGTTGTAGTGTGTAGTGGAGCCAGAGGACTGACAGCACCATCACAGCGAGAGAGGTGGACAGAGAGGTGGACAGCGCTGACCCGCTGCCTCCCCCTGCCCTGGACAGACACACAAGGCCCTGACCAGTGCCACTGGCCAGCACTGAGCAGCACACCCCGGCCTGGCTGCAGCCCCCTGGTGAGCGAGTTACGTGCAATGAGGGACCTTACGAAAAGTGGAGTAAACTTCCGATATACAGCCCAGATATATGCAGCATAAATCTACTATGCTTTTATAGTTTAGCTTTAGGGTACAATAGCAGATTGTATTCTGCATTCAGAAAGGCTCAGGTATAAAATCTATCTGTCTGAACTCTTTCAAATTTCCATTCAAGATTACAAATTGCCAATAAATGCAGTTATGTGTTTATTTTAAATACAAAATCTATGAATGTATAGCACCTGAATTAAACTTGACTTTAGCTTTTTATAATTCCATGTACAGCAGCACTTAGGGAAAATAGGTGACGTACTCGTGACCATTCAGGTGTGCTGCGATCTTATGTTCTGAAAAGGAAGATGTTAACAGGCATTGAAAGTAGAGAAATGGCCTCATTAGCCTGGAGCTGCTCCTTCATTATCCCATCACAAGGCTTTGGGCAGGAGGTGGCCTAGCATTACTGCGTATCTACAGAATGCAAAAGTCAATTCAGCTGGCCATAGATGAATCTTTTTTTATTAATGAATGGATTCCCCATCCACTGTGCATACACACCAACTTGAACTTAAAGAGTGTTCCACCACTAGAGCCCTGGCCTGCAACATCCATCCAACCATCGCTTGGCTGGATGCTATCTATGTGATGTTTACAGGAAGACACAGGCAGCAGATAACAAACAAGAATGGCAGTGGTGTGATTGTACAGAATTACAGATGTTCACAATCTCTTTCTTGCTATCCCATGTCTCTGGTGACCAGAGCCCCTCTTACATCAGAGTTCCCCCTTGGATCATGATCTGCAGCGTTCCCCTTTTTTGTCAGAGTTCCCTTGCACTGTAAGGGGGAATCCTGCACACTCTGATATATGGGTTATCTCTGTGCTGGCTGGGTTATGTTAATCTGACCCTCGTGTAAATAGAGAAATGTGTTTTTTGCCTTTTGTTTAACTTTTAACTGTTAAACAAATAAACACAGTGCTAATAGCACTAGCTACACGTTTATGGTTTAAATAATGATATTTACATGGTTTTGCACTGAAAATTTCCATTTCGGGTATTTTTTTGCAGTGTCAGTAAAAAAGGCACCGCTGTCAGTAAATTTCATGATTATTTGCCAGTAAACAATTGGTGCCGTTCATAAATTTTGTTTCACTTTGAGGGGGGGGGGGGGGGTGTCAACACTGCTTGTGAACCTTTTTTTGGACATGGTGTTCAGAACACTGGTTGTCGCTGGCCATCAGGTTATCGTGACGCTGGTGACATTGTACTGATGTGTTGGTGCTGACTTTACTGACACCACTGACACTGACACCTGTATGACTCGTGATCGGTGTTGCTGGCTTCACTGGCTCTGTTGACACTGACACCGTTGCTAGCTTACAATGGCTTACGCTGGCATGGTGACACAGTAATCAGGAGGCTAACTGGATGGCTGCCTTGTGACAATGTGACTGGTGTTGTAGCAATCAGGTACACTGTTGTTGGTAGTTGTTGGTGGTCAAGGACACTATGAATGAATAGTGAGATGTTAAAGTGGAGGAAAACCTTAACTAAGAATTTCTAAAAAAGTTCCCTCACCCATCCTCCTACCTGTCCTGTCTAACCTGTATGAAAAAAAAAACTGTGCACTTGGTCTTGTGACAATGTGACTGTCGCTAGCAATCAGCTATACTGTTGTTGGTGGTCATGGACACTGTGGATAGTGAGATGTTAAACTGGAAAAAAACGTAACTATAACGATTTCTAAAAATGTCCCCTCCCATTCTTCTAACTGTCCTGGCTAATCTGTGTAAAAAGGAACTTTGTATTTACCTACAGTGTTTTCAATCTGTTCTGGTCTGGTCACCTGATCCTTCAGTTCTATTTGAGGGCGTACTCAACAATGGCAGTGCATTCCTGGAGCCATGATGCCATTCAATTACGGCTGAACAAAATACTGTGTCCATATATGTATCTAAGTTGCACATTTCAGTATCTGGTTGGTGTTCAAGGTCTACCTATGCTTATAAGACAACTACAATCCTGGCTTTTTTAACAGATTGGACAGTAATGGGGGGGGGGGGGGTTATATAGGGTGTCACCCCTAGGATACCTTCTCTAAAACCAATGTAAGATAGAGAGACTGAAGTTGAAAAATTATTGCTCTAGTGCAGGTATACTGCTCAGTTATTTTGCCTTTAATTGCATGGTGCATATTTTTAGCTTGTCTCTGAAATAATGAGCAAGTTTTTTGCTAGAACATCCCAAGATTTTAATAGAAACTGATCTTATTTCACATCATTTTATAAATTTGCAGGTTTCAGTCTTTAAACACAAAAAACATCCAGTATTAAGATCATATTGTGGAAATTCTGTCTTACATTTTATGTGAATACAACCAAATGTACAATTACCGTGTCAAATATATTTCAAAACACCAACAGATAATATCTTTACATTTACAATAATGTTATTGCTGGGTGGAATAGCTAGCTGGCAAGAATATATGAGTGTGGGTGTCTATATATACAGTATCTCACAAAAGTGAGTACACCCCTCACATTTTTGTAAATATTTTATTATATCTTTTCATGGGACAACACTGAAGAAATTACACTTTGCTACAATGTAAAGTAGTGAGTGTACAGCTTGTATAACAGTGTAATTTTGCTGCCCACTTAAAATAACTCAACACACAGCCGTTAATGCCTAAACCTAAGTAAAAATGTCCATATTGGGCCCAAAGTGTCAATATTTTGTGTGACCACCATTATTTTCCAGCACTGCCTTAACCCTCTTGGGCATGGAGTTCACCAAAGCGTCACAGGTTTCCCCTGGAGTCCTCATCCACTTCTCCGTGATAACATCATGGAGCTGGCGGATGTTAGAGACCTTGCGCTCCTCCACCTTCCGTTTGAGGATGCCCCACAGATACTCAATAGGGTTTAGGTCTGGAGACATGCTTGGCCAGTCCATCACCTTTACCCTCAGCTTCTTTAGCAATGCAGCGGTTATCTTGGAGGTGTGTTTGGAGTCGTTATGTTGGAATACTGCCCTGTGGCCCAGCCTCTGAAGAAAGGGATCATGCTATGCTTCAGTATATCACAGTACATGTTGGCATTCATGGTTCCCTCAATGAACTGTAGCTGTAGCCGAAGCACATACAGTAGTTATAGTCTTTGGGAGACTAATTTGTAGGGATGGGCCGAACACCCCTCCATTTGGTTCACACCAGAACATGCGAACAGGCAATTTGTTCGAACACGCGAACGCCGTTAAAGTCTATGGGACATGAACATGAAAAATCGAAAGTGCTAATTTTAAAGGCTTATATGCATGGTATTGTCTTAAAAAGTGTTTGGGGACCTGGGTCATGCCCCAGGGAACATGTATCATTGCAAAAAAAAGTATTAAAAACTGCCCTTTTTTCGGGAACAGTGATCTTAATAATGCTTAAAGTGAAACAATAAAAGTGTAATATTCCTTTAAATTTCGTACCGGGGGGTGTCTATAGTTACCGTATTTATCGGCGTATAACACACGCCGGCGTATAACACGCACCCCAAGTTTAGGAGGGAAATTTAAGGAAAAAAAACATTTTAATGCCCATCAATGCAGCCTTATTTGTGTCATTTGCAGCCTTGTCATGCAGCCTGTCCGTCATTGCAGCCTTGTCATGCAGCCTGTCCGTCATTGCAGCCTTGTCATGCAGCCTGTCCGTCATTGCAGCCTTGTCATGCAGCCTGTCCGTCATTGCAGCCTTGTCATGCAGCCTGTCCGTCATTGCAGCCTGTCCATCATTGCAGCCTGTCCATCATTGCAGCCTGTCCATCATTGCAGCCTGTCCATCATTGCAGCCTTGTCATGCAGCCTGTCCATCATTGCAGCCTTGTAATGCAGTCTTGTGCATCATTGTCCCCTTGTCAATGTTCATTTCAGATTTTAAAAATGGCGCCGCTGAGATGTCCTTCGGCCCTTCTTGCGATTTTCGGCCGTTCTCGTCAGCTTTCGGCCGCTCCTGGCCTTTCTCGCGGTTTTCGGCCGCCGAGAAGGGCCGAAGGCGGCTGAAAGCCGCCGAGAACGCCCGAAGGCTGGCTGAAAGCCACCGAGAACGGCCGAAAGCCACGAGAAGGGCCGAAGGCGGCTGAAAGCCGTCCAGGGCTCAAAAATCGCACAAAAATCGCGGAGGATCTGCGTATAACACGCACACGCGATTTTCCCCTGATTTTAAAGGGAAAAAGTGTGTGTTATACGCCGATAAATACGGTAAGTGGCACATGTTTCCTGTGTTTAGAACAGTCTGACAGCAAAATGGCATTTCTAAAGGAAACAAAGTCATTTAAAACTACTCGCGGCTATAATGAATTGTCAGCCCGGCAATACACATACAAGTTCATTGATAAAAACGGCATGGGATTCCCCCACAGGGGAACCTCAAACCCAATTTTTTTTAACCAGTTCCCAACCGGCCCATAGCCAAATGATGGCTACAGGGCGATTGGATAACTCTGGGAGGGAGTACAGTGACGTCCTCCCGGAATCCCGCTCTCACGTGCCCCCTGGGGTGCGCACCCGAGAATATTCAAATCCCGAATCACGGCCGTTTACCACGTGATAGCTCCGTCAAATGTTTGGAGCGATCATTTGTAAATAAACCGGCTTCATGTCATGATGCCGGTTCCTCTCTCCCCTCTGTGTACCGATCAGTACAGTGGAGGGGAGAGATTGGATTGCAGCAGCGCTGTGGGCTGGATCTGTAGTGCCAACAGCGCTGCTCTGTGACAATTGCAGTCACATCTATGGATCCATCCATCCATGCTCAGCCACCCCTCCATGCTCTGCAATACTCTCCCATACCCTGCCAATACTCTGCAATACCCTGCCAATACTCTGCAATACCCTGCCATACCCTGGCAATACTCTACAATACTCTGCAATACTCTGCCGTACCCTCCAATACTCTGCCGTACCCTCCAATACTCTGCCGTACCCTCCAATACTCTGCCGTACCCTCCAATACTCTGCCGTACCCTCCAATACTCTGCCATAGCCTGCCACACTCTGCCATAGCCTGCCATACTCTGCAATAGCCTGCCATACTCTGCCATAGCCTACTCTGTGGGCTGGATCTGTAGTGCCAACAGCGCTGCTCTGTGACAATTGCAGTCACATCTATGGATCCATCCATCCATGCTCAGCCACCCCTCCATGCTCTGCAATACTCTCCCATACCCTGCCAATACTCTGCAATACCCTGCCAATACTCTGCAATACCCTGCCATACCCTGGCAATACTCTACAATACTCTGCAATACTCTGCCGTACCCTCCAATACTCTGCCGTACCCTCCAATACTCTGCCGTACCCTCCAATACTCTGCCGTACCCTCCAATACTCTGCCGTACCCTCCAATACTCTGCCGTACCCTCCAATACTCTGCCATAGCCTGCCACACTCTGCCATAGCCTGCCATACTCTGCCATAGCCTGCCATACTCTGCCATAGCCTGCCATACTCTGCCATAGCCTGCCATACTCTGCCATAGCCTGCCATACTCTGCCATAGCCTGCCATACTCTGCCATAGCCTGCCATACTCTGCCATAGCCTGCCATACCCAGCCATACTCTGCCATACCCAGCCATACTCTGCCATACCCAGCCATACTCTGCCATACCCAGCCATACTCTGCCATACTCTGCCATACCCAGCCATACTCTGCCATACCCAGCCATACTCTGCAATCCCCAGCCATACTCTGCCATACCCAGCCATACTCTGCCATACCCAGCCATACTCTGCCATACCCAGCCATACTCTGCCATACCCAGCCATACTCTGCCATACCCAGCCATACTCTGCCATACTCTGCCATACCCAGCCATACTCTGCCATACCCAGCCATACTCTGCAATCCCCAGCCATACTCTGCCATACCCAGCCATACTCTGCCATACCCAGCCATACTCTGCCATACCCAGCCATACTCTGCCATACCCAGCCATACTCTGCCATACCCAGCCATACTCTGCCATACTCTGCCATACCCAGCCATACTCTGCCATACCCAGCCATACTCTGCCATACTCTGCAATCCCCAGCCATACTCTGCCATACCCAGCCATACTCTGCCATACCCAGCCATACTCTGCCATACCCAGCCATACTCTGCCATACCCAGCCATACTCTGCCATACCCAGCCATACTCTGCCATACTCTGCCATACCCAGCCATACTCTGCCATACCCAGCCATACTCTGCCATACCCAGCCATACTCTGCCATACTCTGCAATCCCCAGCCATACTCTGCCATACCCAGCCATACTCTGCCATACCCAGCCATACTCTGCCATACCCAGCCATACTCTGCCATACTCTGCCATACCCAGCCATACTCTGCCATACCCAGCCATACTCTGCCATACTCTGCAATCCCCAGCCATACTCTGCCATACCCAGCCATACTCTGCCATACCCAGCCATACTCTGCCATACCCAGCCATACTCTGCCATACCCAGCCATACTCTGCCATACTCTGCCATACCCAGCCATACTCTGCCATACCCAGCCATACTCTGCCATACCCAGCCATACTCTGCCATACCCAGCCATACTCTGCCATACCCAGCCATACTCTGCCATACTCTGCAATCCCCAGCCATACTCTGCCATACCCAGCCATACTCTGCCATACCCAGCCATACTCTGCCATACTCTGCCATACCCAGCCATACTCTGCCATACCCAGCCATACTCTGCCATACTCTGCCATACCCAGCCATACTCTGCCATACCCAGCCATACTCTGCCATACCCAGCCATACTCTGCCATACCCAGCCATACTCTGCCATACCCAGCCATACTCTGCCATACCCAGCCATACTCTGCCATACTCTGCAATCCCCAGCCATACTCTGCCATACCCAGCCATACTCTGCCATACCCAGCCATACTCTGCCATACTCTGCCATACCCAGCCATACTCTGCCATACCCAGCCATACTCTGCCATACCCAGCCATACTCTGCCATACCCAGCCATACTCTGCCATACCCAGCCATACTCTGCCATACCCAGCCATACTCTGCCATACCCAGCCATACTCTGCCATACTCTGCAATCCCCAGCCATACTCTGCCATACCCAGCCATACTCTGCCATACCCAGCCATACTCTGCCATACTCTGCCATACCCAGCCATACTCTGCCATACCCAGCCATACTCTGCCATACTCTGCAATCCCCAGCCATACTCTGCCATACCCAGCCATACCCAGCCATACTCTGCCATACCCAGCCATACTCTGCCATACCCAGCCATACTCTGCCATACCCAGCCATACTCTGCCATACTCTGCCATACCCAGCCATACTCTGCCATACCCAGCCATACTCTGCCATACCCAGCCATACTCTGCCATACCCAGCCATACTCTGCCATACTCTGCAATCCCCAGCCATACTCTGCCATACCCAGCCATACTCTGCCATACCCAGCCATACTCTGCCATACCCAGCCATACTCTGCCATACTCTGCCATACCCAGCCATACTCTGCCATACCCAGCCATACTCAGCCATACTCTGCCATACCCAGCCATACTCTGCCATACTCTGCCATACTCAGCCATACTCTGCAATCCCCAGCCATACTCTGCCATACCCAGCCATACTCTGCAATACTCTGCCATATCCTGGCAATACTCTGGCAACACTCTGGCAACACTCTGGCAACACTCTGGCAACACTCTGGCAACACTCTGGCAACACTCTGCTGTACCCTGCAATACCCAGCCGTACCCTGCAATACTCTGCCATACCCAGCCATACTCTGCCATACCCAGCCATACTCTGCCATACCCAGCCATACTCTGCAATACCCAGCCATACTCTGCAATACCCAGCCATACTCTGCAATACCCAGCCATACCCAGCCATACTCTGCAATAGCCTGCCATACCCAGCCATACTCTGCAATAGCCTGCCATACCCAGCCATACTCTGCAATAGCCTGCAATACCCTGCAATACCCAGCCATACCCTGCCATACCCTGCCATACTCTGCAATCCCCAGCCATACTCTGCAATACTTGGTGATACCCACCCATACTCGGCCTTACCCACCCATACTCTGCAATACTCTGCAATACCCAGCCGTACCCAGCCACGCTCAGCCATGCTCGGCTGTACTCAGCCTCTGTATGTGACCAGGCTGTGGAAGTCTCACACATGTGGTATCGCCGTACTCAGGAGGAGTAAGAGAATCTATTTTGGGAAGTCATTTTTAGTATGTACATGTTATGTGTTAGAAATATTGTATAAACGGACAACTTTGTGTTAAAAAAATGCATTTTAACCCCTTCCATATGACGTCCTTGACTTTGTGCGGGGATATCTGAATGATGCCTGCAGCTACAGGCATCATTCAGATATCAGCTTTTTCAGCCGGCAATTCCCTACACCATAATAATGATCATAGCAGCTGTTCTGCTGCTTGATCATTCTTACGGGAAGTGAGAGTGGATGACCCCCCCCTCCCTTCGCCCCTCCGGTGCTTCTACCGACTCGCCAATACGATCGAAGCCAGGATTGTTTTATTATTTTTATTTCAGGCTTCCCAGCCTAGAGGTGAGATGTGGGGTCTTATTGACCCCATATCTCACTATAAAGAGGACCTGTCATGCCATATTCCTATAGGAATAAAAGTGATCAAAAAATTATTTTTGGGGCAAAAGTGTTAAAATAAAATAAATAAAGTAAAATGAACAATAAAAAAGATTTCATTTTTTTAATTCACCCCTGTCCCCGTGTGCTCGCATGCAGAAGCAAACACATACGTAAGTCCCGCCCACATATGAAAACGGTGTTCAAACCACACATGCGAATGTTAGAGCGAGAGCAATAATAGTGGCTCTAGACCTCCTCTGTAACTCAAAACATGTAACCAGTAAAAAAATTTAAAGCATCACCTATGGGTATTTTTAAGTAGCAAAGTTTGGCGCCATTCCACGAATGTGTGCAGTTTTGAAGGGTGACAGGTTAGGTATCTATTTACTTGTCACTACTTCATCTTTCACATTATGCAAAAACATTGGGCTAACTTTACTGTTTTTCTTATAACCACTTAATAACCGGCCCATAGCTAAATGACGGCTACAGGGCGGCTTTTTAACTCTGGGAGGGCGTACTATGACGTCCTCCCGGAGAATTCTTTCCGCACGCGCCCCCCGGGGCGCGCACACAGGAGCATCAGTGCTCACTGAGTTCACGGGACCCAGCGCAACATGGATCGTGGTAAAGGGCCAATGACAGCGGCCCTTTACCACGTGACCGCTCCGTCCAATGACGGAGCGATCACAAATGTCAACAATGACAGTGAGCAGGGTCATCAGAAGTTCATCGCTCTCCTCTCCTCACACAGATGCAGCGTGAGAGGAGAGGAGAGCAATCATGTGCCACACAGTGAGTTGTATGTTATCTAGCAGTGCCTAACAGTGCCCAATAGTGCCACAACAGTTCCACAACAGTGCCATCTGTCATCTGTACCACCTGTGCCACCTCTGTGCCACCAGAGCCAACAGAGTCACACCAGAGGCACACCAATGCCACTACAGTGCACACCAGTGCCCATCAGTGCCACCCGTGCCCATCAGTGTTCATCTGCACCACTGCAGTGCCACATCAGTGCCACCTGTGCCCACCAGTGCCACCTGTGTGTGCACCAGTGCCACCTGTATGCCCACCAGTGCCGCCTGTGTGCTAATCAGTGCCACCAGAGCCACTATAGTGCACACCAGTGCCACCTGTGCCCATCAGTGCCACCTGCACCACTGCAGTGCCACATCAGTGCTGCCTGTGCCCACGAGTGCTGCCTGTGCCCAGCAGTGCCACCTGTGCCCACCAGTACCACCACAGTGCTCTGCAGTGCAGCCTCACCAGCCACCAGTATGGCAAAAAAATATTTTACTAACAAGTATGACCGATGAGAGCAGCGGGGAGCTCTCTGAGTCTCAGTCCGATTCGGCCTATGAACCCGTTACAAGCAGCGGGTCTGATACAGAATCGGAAGAGCAATGTGTGCCTGTGAAAAGAAGTCGTTCTGGCGTGGAGTAGCAGCCTACTACCACCAGCGCAGGGCCATCCACCTCGAGAGCAGTGCCGTCCACCTCGAGAGCAGTGCCGCCCACCTCCAGAGCAGAGCCCCTACAACAAAGGTCAGGCACTAGTAGGGTGTCATCTCATCCCCAAAGGGATAGGGGCCATGCCAGCCTTCCCTATGCCCTTCAAAACCCCCTGTGGCTTCCCCCTAATTCCGGAGCAGCAAATATCTCCCCTTTCACTGCCCAGCCAGGTGTCCAGGTGAACACCGATGATTTTGCCATGCTTCATTTTTTCATTTGATTTTCACCGAAGACTTACTATCGTCCATTGTGGCCCAGTGTAACGTCTACGCACAGCAGCACATAGTAAGCAACCCTGGCTCTAGTTACGCCTGTCCCTTTGAGTGGGGAGAACTAACCGTAAAGGAATTCAAAATTTTCTTATGCCTAGCTTTTACTATGGGACTCACAAAAAAAAACAATTGTACTCCTATTGGTCTACCAAACCCATCCACATACCACTCTTCTTATCCTTTAAGATCAAGATACCTAATGATTATGCGGTTCCTCCACTACAATGACAACACCCAGTGCCCTCCCCGAAATGACCCAGCTTTTGTCAAACTATTTAAAATTCAGCCACTCCTAAATTATTTCTCTGAAAATTTTCCCCAATTATATACCCCCGAACAGAATATTTCCGTTGATGAGTCCCTTGTAAAATTCTCAGGCAGGCTTGGCATCAGTTTATCCCCAGCAAAAGGGCCCGATATGGGGTTAAACTGTACAAACTTTGTGACCGAGCCATGGGGTACATCTACGCCTTCCTGGTGTATGAAGGAAAGGACTCCCAACTGCATCCCCCTGAATGCCCAGAGTACAAAGGGATACCATCTTTATGTGGATAATTTTTATACTAGCTTGCCCCTCTATCACAATCTTCACCGGAGAGACACTACAGAATGTGGTACAGTAATAGAAAGGGCTTCCCACAAAAACTCATCAATGAAAGCTTACAACGAGGGGAGACAGCATCTTTGCGGAACCAGGAGCTATTGGCTGTCAAGTGGAGGGACAGATGAAACGTTCACATGCTCACGACAATCCATAATGACACCTACTTGGAAGTCTCCAGAAGAAACGGCTCAATCCAGAAACCAGCTTGCATCTACGATTACAATTTGTTTAGGGGGGGAGTGGACTTCAACGGTCAGATGATTGAACCCTACCTTCCCACAAGAAAATCCCACCACTGGTATAAAATAGTGTCCATTTATTTTTTCAGTTTGGCCATGTATAAAACTTATGTTATTTACCAAAAATCTACAGAACCCTGTATCCTATCTACACTACCAAGAAGAAGTTATTTTGGCCCTTTTGTACCCTGAATGCCCACCAGCAACTATTCGCTCTGATTCCGTGAGCAGACTCCATGAGCGCCACTTTCCTGAAAAAATCCCCCCCCCCCCCCGTGAAACAGGCCACAGACGTCAGAAGAAATGCCGGGTGTGCTCCAGAGGAGGAATTAGAACCGACACCACGTTTTATTGTCCCGATTGTTCTTCCCAACCAGAACGTATTCCCATTTCCTGTCATTTTCCTCCACACCCCTTATGCCACTGCACTGAACTGTACATACCTCTGCCTTCTCTGAAATCGACCCTGGCCTGTTATACAACCAAGCTTCTACCTAACGCTAAACATACCTCTCCCTTCTCCGGAACCGAACCTGGCCTGTTATACGAACACGCTTCTGCCTAATGCTAAACATACATCTGCCTTCTCTGGAACTGACCCTGGCCTGTTATACGACCACGCTTCTGCCTAACGCTAAACTGTACCTACCCCTGCCTGCTCTGGAACTGACCCTGGACTGTTTAACCACGTTTTTTGCCTGCCTCTTGGACTGATCCTTTACCCTGCTATGCTAGTGGGAACACAGGGGTCTCACATATGTGATGGGCTCCAGAATTGTTTTTATGGATGAAGAAAACGAATTTCTTCGTTTTCTCATTCCCGCATTAGGGTCTGGAGACTCAGAGGCTTCAAAGAGATTTGGGTGGGAGAAGCCTCTACCCATGTCCCCATTATTTCATGGCCTGCTACTTGGACCGTGTCCCTGCTTACTACCAGGACCGAGATTTTGGCACTGCTGGCAACGTCTCTACTTGCACTGACCCTGGACTGTATATGGACAGTATCCCTGCCTGTACTGACTATGGACAATATTCCTGCCTGCTGCCTGGACAATTTCATTCACTGTCGCTGACCACGTCCCTGCCTGCTGCTTGGATCAGGGCTCGCCTCCCATGGACAATTACACTACTAAAACCACAGCTATTCTTTTGTTTACCCTTTACTCAGCAGAATGTATTTTAGGGTGTAATTCTTGGCATGTACATGCTGTGTTAGAAATATGAAGGGCCTTCAAAAATGTGATAGATTATAAGGAAATTGGATGCGTAATTTATGTCCCTAGAACATCTGATGGTGCTTATTGGATGTTGGGCCTCTATGTGGACAGGCTACGTAAAAGTCTCACACATGTGGTATCACGATACTCAGGAGGAGGAGTAGCAGAATATATTTTGGCTTGTCATTTTTGCTATGTACATGCTATGTGTTGGACATATCTTATAAATGGACAACTTTGTGTAAACAAAATGCATTTTCATTTTTTTCCCACATTTTCCAAAAACTTTGGGAAAAAAATGAACCGTTCAAAAGGCTCTTTATGCCTCATAGATTATACGTTGGGGTGTTTGCTTTCCAAAATGGGGTCACTTTGTAGGGGTTTCCATTGTCCTAGTGCTCCAGAGCCTTCAAAATTGTGACAGGTGGTTGAGAGATTAGATGTGTAATTTATGCTCCTAGAATGCCTGAAGTTGCTACTTCAGTGTTGGGCCTGTGTATGTGGCCAGGCTGTGTAAAAGTCTCACACATGTGGTATCGCCATACTCAGAAGGAGCAGCAGAATATATTTTGGGGTTTCATTTGTGGAATGTACATGCCATGTGAGAGAAATAACTTGTTATATTGACAATTTGTTGTGGAAAAAAATAAAAATAAAAATAAAATCTTAATTTAGCAGAGAATTGTGGGAAAAAAATTACAACGTTAAAAAACTAACTGTACCTCGTACTAAATACCTTGGAATGTCTACTTTCCAAAAAGGGGTCATTTGGGGGTATTTGTACATTACTGGCTTGTTAGCGTCTCAAGAAATGAGAGATCATTACATCAAGTATGATCAAATTTATAAATTTTCAGTGATGGGCACCATAGTTGTAGACCCTATAACTTTCACACAGACTAAATGATATCCACTAATTTGGGTTATTTTTACCAAAGATATTTAGTAGTATACATTTTTGGCCAAATTTATGAAGAAAAATTACTTATTTGCAAAAACTTTTATAGAAATGAAGAAATTTTTTATTTTTTTTTTACAAAATTTTCGATCTTTTTTCATTTATAGCACAAAAAATAAAAAACCCAGAGGTGATCAAATACCACCAAAAGCAAGCTCTATTTGTGTGAAAAAAAAGGATGAAAATGTAATATGGGTACACTGTTGCATGACTGAGTAATTGACATTCAAATTGTGAGAGCACTCAAAGCTGAAAATTGGTCTGGTTATTAAGGGGGTTTAAGTGCCCAGTGGTCAAGTGGTTAATAGGAGTCTTAAAAAATTTAATTTTCTTGACTCAAAGAGGGGGAGTAGCCATAGAATTACCACTGTTCTTTCAAACTGAAGTCCCTCACCCATTTCCACAGGACCACCCCCTGTGCGCTAAAGACAGCCTTGATGTAGGATACATTTCATATACCCCTTACAAAGCCAGACTAAAACAAGGAATTTTAAGACACATCATATCACCTTATAACACTCCTATAAACCCCATCAAAAAGAGTGATGGATCATACAGATTTGTGCAGGATCTCCAAGCCATAATCTTGTGATTCCAATTGCCCCTAGTGTACCTGATTTGCCATCTCTCAATACCTCCATACCTGCCTCAACAGTGTGTTTTTCAGTTAAATCAATAAGCAATGTTTTTTCTCAGTCCCTGTTGGCGAAAAGACACAACTACTACTAGCTTTCTCCTATAGAGTGCACCAAATCAATAGCTCTCCAGGCCATCTTATAGTCATGGGCACCTAGCCATGGTTCCGTCCTTCAGTATGTCAATGCACTACTGTTGTGTAGTCCCTCCCAGGAAGCCTGTCAGAAAGATTCTGTTTTACTGTTAGAACATTTAGCACTGACAGGTCAAAAAATAAATAAATAAATAAAAACTGGAATGGTGTAAGGAAACTGTTGAATATCTTGGTTTTACTCTGTCCCATGGTGAAAGGAGAATCAGTCACAAGAGAGCTGTGGCTCTTGTAGATCTGCTCCGCCCACATACCAAGAAGGAAGTGTTAACTTTCTTAGGTATGATTGGTTACTGCCGCCAATGGATACCCGATTGCTCCTACTATGATAACTTGCTGAAACAAGCTGCTCTACCTGACAGCCCTGACCTTATGAAATGGAATGATGAAATGGTTAATGTTTTTGTGTATCTTAAAACTGCTATGGTAATGGCTCCTGGTCTGGGATTACCTGAATATTGTAAAGTGTTTTATTTGTTTGCAAGGGACAACTGTGAAACCATAGCTTGGGTCCTTGCACAAGAGCATGGAGGAAAGCTGAGACCTGTAGTCTTTTTTACTAGAGTAGTCCCGGTGCCAGTACAAGGCATGCTGGCATGTCTGAGGGCTTTGGCCCCTTGTGCCATGGTTATATGAATGGCTATATCATTTACATTAGGTCACCCTATGGAACTACACACCACACACGAGATTGTGTATTTGCTAAAAAATCCTAATACCCACCACATGTCTGCACAATGACTAAGTGGGTATGAAGTCCTCTTCATGAGCAACCCCACCCTGCAGATAAGGTACAGTGCCCTCCACAGCAGGCCCTGCCACTATCTTGAATCCCCTGCTTGGGATAAAAGGTGAAACAGACAAATTAGTCCCCTTCCATGATTGTATAGACATTGTACATCAGGACACGTCACCTCAAGCTGGTCTACTTTCAAGTCACATAGAAGGAGCACACACTGTGTTTGTGGCTGGGTCTTGCTCTCACCCCACTAATTACACCTATTATTCAGGCTATGCAGGGGCAAAGCTACCTGACATAATGATAGAGGCACAACCCATCCCTTATCAATCAGCTCAAGCAGTAGAGCTCCTTGCTCTCACTAGATCGTATCAACTTTTTAAAGGATAAGAACTGAAAATTTACACAGATTCCAAATATGCTTTTGGAGTCGCACAAGACTTCTGAGTAATTTGGCAGAGGAGTGGTTACATTACTGCCGACGGAAAATCCATCTCTCATTCTTCCCTAGTCACCAACCTCCTGGATGCTATTACACTACCTAGTAAGATAGCAACCATTCACTGTAAAGCGCACACACACAGTACTGATGACATTTCAAAGGGAACTGCATTAGCAGACTCCAATGCTAAACAAGTTGCTTTGACGGTCCCAGCTTTTATCCAAATGCCCCCCTTACACCCCCAATTTTGCCCTGGGAACAGGTTTTGCATCACCTACATGATATGGCAATGATAGCAAACCTTGGCACCCCAGATGTTTTGGAACTACATTTCCCATGATGCTCAACTACACTGCTGAGTGCATGAGGTCATGGGAAATGTAGTTCTAAAACATCTGGGGTGCCAAGGTTTGCCATCACTGGGCTATGGCTTCACCAGAAGATTTGGCCTATTGACATACACAAGAGTCCTGAGACTGGACTCATTGCCAAAGAGGGGAAACCAGGCATACCAAAAGAAGATGCACCTTCATTCATCTCACAGTACTAGGGATGAGCCGAACACCCCCCGGTTCGGTTCGCACCAGAACTTTCGAACGGACCCCAAATTCGAACGAACGTTAGAACCCCATTGAAGTCTATGGGACTCGAACGTTCGAAATGAAAAGTGCTAATTTTAACGGCTAATATGCAAGATACTGTCCTAAAAAGGGTTTGGGGACCTGACTCCTGCCCCAGGGGACTTGGGTCAATGCAAAAAAAAGTTTTAAAAATGGCCGTTTTTGCGGGAGCACTGATTTTAATGACGATTAAAGTGAAAAAAAAAAGTGAAATATTTCTTTAAATATCGTGCCTGGGGGGTGTCTGTAATATGCCTGTGAAGTGCCACGTCTTCCCCGTGTTTAGAACAGTCCCTGCACAAAATGACATTAAACGGAAATAACACCATTTAAAACTGCTTGCGGTTTTAATGTTATATCTGGTTCCTGCAATATGGTTGAAAATCATTGAGAAAAATGGCATGGGTAGCCCTCCCTGCCCATTACCAACCTATTTGGGTCTTGTACGCATATTAAGGGCAACCCTGTACCCATATTAAAAAAAGGAAATGCGTGTGGCCCCCAGGCCCTATATACTCAGAACAGCAGTATACAGGGGGTGCAAACAAGACAGGGACTGTGTAGGTTTGTTGTGTTAAGTTGAATCCATTTGTAATTTTCAACAGGTACATTTTTAAAGTGTAGCTCCAGTCAAAAAAACTATTTTTAAGCTTTTTGGAAAACATAGGGAAGGGTTATCACCCCTGTATAATTTGTTTTGTCGTCCATCTTTTTTCATCTCACTTGCTGTTGTCTCCTTCCGTTTGCAAGTAGGAGATGTTTGTAAGTTGGATGTTTGAAAGTAGGGGCCTGCCCTATATGCTCTGCAGAAATGGCGGAACAAGGTGTTGGTTTTGCCACAACATTGTAAGCCCTCAAAGTGACTCTTGGTGGGCGCTGGAGCGCCCTGCTGTGAACGATTATATCAAGAATTGTAATTACATGCCATTGTTGAACAGTGGTAGAAAAATTGACCTTTGGTGGTTGTGGTCCTCACCGTTACTCTGGGTGGGCACAGGAAGGGGCCCTCCTGTGAAATATATCAAGAATTGTAATTACATGTCCCTGTTAAACAGGGGCAGAAAAATTTGGCCTTAGGCACTGCTGCTGGTGCCACCACACTGCAACCTCTTCCATATACTCTAGTTTTATTGCAGGAATTAGCCCTGCTGCAAAGCATTGCATCAAAAATTGTACTTAAACGCCCCTGTTAAACAGGGGCAGAAAAATTGGGCCTTAGGCACTGGTGCTGGTGCCACCACACTGCAACCTCTGCCATATAATTACAAATGACATTTGTTCTGCCTATGAAGCAATAAAATATTAATTTAAGTGGGAGTTTAATGTAGTGGTACTGGAGAAAAGAAAGAAGAATGCAATAGGAAAATAATTAGAATGCATAATTTGCTGGATCCATTGGGCTCCCAAAATGTTTTCTCTACCTCTTCATTATTTGACTTAAATACCTACTATCTTTTTCTATTAGGCCTTTTCCCCCTTACTGTGTGAAGCCAGATATACCCACGTAAATCCCCAAACTAGATCCCACATCCTCACTAGGAGTACCACCGACCCAGGGGACCACCAGTCTCCTCCAATCCTCTCTGCTGACGTCCACCTTTTTTTTACCATAGCCCATCCAATAGGAAGTGGCTACAACAGGCAGGGGTGTGGATTTTATCTCTGAGAGGGGCTTTAAATGAAAAGTATAACATACAGTGGCAGTGCGTCCGTAAAGGGCGCAGGAGTGCTGCCCCCTCTCTTCTGTCACCGCTCTATCACCATAGATAGATTCATGCCTTGCATGAATCTATTTATAGTCCCTGCTGACACCCCCTATTCAGGTGTCTGGCCCCTTTTCTGGTGCTGGGCACCTGAATTATAGTGATGACTCTAATAGGCACCCAAAAAGGTGAACAGCGGGTGCAATGCTGTGCGTTTGCTGCTCACTCAATTGTTTGTTAGCAAAGCGAAGGAATTCACTTTGCTAACACTGAACCACCTCTCAGCCAATCAGGTGCTCGGGTCTGTTATCTGTCACCTGATTGGCTGAAACATCAGACGCTGTGATTGGACGCCTGATAGGAGAGGACGGAAGAAGACATTAAGGAGCACGCAGGACACCGCCACTGACCCGCTGCGAGACAGGCAAGTGCCGGGGTGATACACACTGCCAGCATTTGATGGGGCACAGTTGCAGCGGCAAATGATGGGCACACTGGCAGCATTTGATGGGGCACAGGAGCGGCAATTGATGGGTACACTGGCAGAAATTGATGGGCATACTGGCAGCAATTGATAGGTATGGTAGTTGGCACAATGGCTGCTCTTGATGGGCACAGTAGCTGCCTTTGATGGGCACAGTGGCTGCGTTTCATGGGCATAATGGCAGCATTTGATGGGCACAGTGGCTTGCGTTTGATGGCACAGTGGCTGCATTTGATGGGCACAGTGGCGGCGTTTGATGGGCACAGTGGTTGCATTTGATGGGCACAGTGGCTGCGCTTGATGAGCACAGTGGCTGCGTTTGATAGACACAGTGGTTGCATTTGATGGGCACGGTGGTGGCAATTGCTGGGCACAGTGGCTGTGGTTGATGGGCACAGTGGTTGCATTTGATGGGCACAGTGGCTGAACTTGCTGGGCACAGGGGCTACGCTTGATGGGCACAGTGGCTGCGTTTGATAGACACAGTGCTTGGGCTTGATGGGCACAGTGGCTTAGTTTGATGGCACAATGGCCGCAATTGATTTTCTTTTTTCAGTTTGTTTGCGCCTCCCCAAAATTTTTGAGCACCAGCCGCTAGTGGCACCAGTAGCTGCGTTTAATGAGCACAGTACTTGCGTTTGATGGGCACAGTGGCTGCGCTTGATAGGCGCAGTGGCTGCGCAGAAAGATCAAGTAGGCTTTGTCCATTTAAGGGGTACATGAGACAGCATTTGCAGAGCGATCCAATTGATTGATATTGCAAAATCCTACTCTAACTCAGCACGCACTATCTCCTAACACTACTGACTGCAAGCTCTATTATAAAAGATAGATCACTAGCTATATGGGTGAGGTGAATATAGCGGTGTATACTGCGGTCAGGGCACACAGACAATAACCACTACACAACAGCAAGATAGAAAATCGTCCGAAAACGATCGGTGTGTACTGTGTTGAAGGTACACAGAACACCCACTGCTTCAGACGCCAACACACTACACGAGGCCGCCGTGATGGCGGCCTTATATAGTGTGGGGCGTGCACTACATAGCCTGAGCTATGATTGGCCACAGGCATCCTGCCTGTGGCCAATCATGGCTCTCCTCGCTGCTGGCGCTGCGATTGGCCAAGCATGCGGGGTCACAGTGCATGCTTGGCCAATCATGAGCCAGCAATGCACTGCGCCATCGCACACGAATTTGACGCGAACGGACCAAAATGTTCGGATTTCGCCGAACGGACGAATAGCCAATGTTCGAGTCGAACGTACGTTCGACTCGAACACGAAGCTCATTCCTACACAGTACCATGGCATAGGACATAAAGTGGCTGCGCAGAAAGATCAAGTAGGCTTTGTCCATTTAAGGGGTACATGAGACAGCATTTGCAGAGCAATCCAATTGATTGATATTGCAAAATCCTACTCTAACTCAGCACGCACTATCTCCTGACACTACTGACTGCAAGCTCTATTATAAAAGATAGATCACTAGCTATATGGGTGAGGTGAATATAGCGGTGTATACTGCGGTCAGGGCACACAGACAATGACCACTACACAACAGCAAGATAGAAAATCGTCCGAAAACGATCGGTGTGTACTGTGTTGAAGGTACACAGAACACCCACTGCTTCAGACGCCAACACACTACACGAGGCCGCCGCGATGGCGGCCTTATATAGTGTGGGGCGTGCACTACATAGCCTGAGCTACGATTGGCCACAGGCATCCTGCCTGTGGCCAATCATGGCTCTCCTCGCTGCTGGCGCTGCGATTGGCCAAGCATGCGGGGTCACAGTGCATGCTTGGCCAATCATGAGCCAGCAATGCACTGCGCCATCGCACACGAATTTGACGCGAACGGACCAAAATGTTCGGATTTCGCCAAACGGACGAATAGCCAATGTTCGAGTCGAACGTACGTTCGACTCGAACACGAAGCTCATCCCTACACAGTACCATGGCATAGGACATAAAGGATGGAAGACTACAGCTGAAATGTTAACACAAGACTTCCACATTTTACATTTATTACCTCTATGTAAATCTTTTGTGCCCAGATGCATTGAATGTATCAGAAATAACCCAAACAAGCCCAAACATGAACATCTACTGTATCCTACCTCTCCATTTACACATCTACAACTTGATTTCATTCACATATCAAAATTGGGCAAAGGACAGGAATATTTGTTAGTGATAGTGGACATTTCTCCAGGTGAGTAGAAATCTTTGTATGTACCCGGGAAGATGCAAGGACAGTTGTAAAAATCCTGACACAAGAAATAATACCCAGGTGGGGATGTCCATTGTAATATAATTGTAAGGTGCATATTTTTAGCTTGTCTCTGAAATAATGAGGCAGTTTTTTGCTAGAACATCCCAAGATTTTAATAGAAACTGATCTTATTTCACATCATTTTATAAATTTGCAGGTTTCAGTCTTTAAACACAAAAAACATTCAGTATTAAGATCATATTGTGGAAATTCTGTCTTACATTTTATGTGAATACAACCAAATGTACAATTACCGTGTCAAATATATTTCAAAACACCAACAGATAATATCTTTACATTTACAATAAAATTATTACTGGGTGAAATAGCTAGCTGGCAAGAATATATCAGTGTGTGTTTCTATATATACAGTATCTCACAAAAGTGAGTACACCCCTCACATTTTTTAAACATTTTATTACATCTTTTCATGTGACAAAACTGAAGAAATGCTACAATGTAAAGTAATGAGTGTACAGCTTGTATAACAGTGTAAATTTGCTGTCCCCTTAAAATAACTCAACACACAGCCATTGATGTCTAATCCTAAGTAAAAATGTCCCAATTGGGCCCAAAGTGTCAATATTTTGTGTGGCCACCATTATTTTCTAGCACTGCCTTAACCCTCTTGGGCATGGAGCTCACCAGAGCTTCACAGGTTGCCACTGAAGTCCAAAAAAGACACACTCTTGCGCACGAGCAAACCACCAGTCGGTTATGTAATGACTCAGGCCTTGCTGCCCTCAAGAGTGGGGAACCCTAGAAGTAAAAAAAAAAAAATAGAAGAAAAGAGGGCGCACCAGCCTTGAGCATTATCCTTAGGATGATATTTATTAAAAAGGGTAAGAAAACTACTCAAACAGAATAGCAAAATCTTGCGAAATGAATAGTCATCAGAGTAGCAGCATCTAGTCACAGATGAAGTTCTCCAGAGGTCCAGAGGAACTCACAAAGGTCACTGCCAGCTGACACATTTTGAATGGACTTCCCTTCTTCCTCAGAGCTTAACAGTGCACTGTTAAGCTCTGAAGCTCAGAAGAAGGGAAGTCCCTTCAAAACGCATCAGCTGGCAGTGACTTTGTGAGTTCCTCTGGACCTCTGGAGAACTTCACAAGAGATTTGTCCTCCGTGTTTCACACCAATAACCCAGAACCTAAAACAAATGTAAATACCATCTTGAACAGAGGAGCTGGTATTAACAACCCTTTTTAACAATCTTTTGAAAGCTGGCGCATACCCCAGGTACCCTCTTAAACACATAGAGAAAATAGAGTTGTCTGTTGATAAAGACCAAGCCTGGGAATGGTTTCCCTCATGGACCAGATGGGTAATAGAAATAATGAAAATATTATATAACTACTCCAAAATTATGGACGAAATTATGGAAAAGAATTCTGTAGACATCAAACTGTTAAGTACAGAACAAAGAACTATTCGTAAACAACTAGATATACACAAACTAGCTATTGAATTCATAAGTGCTGCTCTGATTGGACTCTGTGAACTAACGGAGAACTATGAGTGCTGCACATGGATTCATAATACCAGTATTGAAGTTCTGGATTATTATAATATAATTGATAAACACCGAAAGGAGGTGTCAAACCTCCAAGCTGAAGCCAGAGATATAACCAAAGATCGGTGGAACCCCTTTAAGGGAGTAGGAAGTTGAGGTGATTTTTTTTTGCTTCCATTTTCTCTTGGTTCTGACAGGCAGGAATGTTAATTTTAATGTGCCTGGTTGTTATCCTTGTTTTATATATATATATATATATATATATATATATATACACAGTGGGGATCGAAAGTTTGGGCACCCCAGGTAAAAATGTGTAATAATGTGCATAACGAAGCCAAGGAAAGATGGAGAAATCTCCAAATGGCATCAAATTACAGATTAGACATTCTTATAATATGTCAAAAAAAGTTAGATTTTATTTCCATCATTTACAGAAAACAAAAAATGGCATCTGCAAAAGTTTGGGTACCCTGCAGAATTTATAGCATGCACTGCCCCCCTTTGCAAAGCTGAGACCTGCCAGTGTCATGGATTGTTCTCAATCATTGTCTGGGAAGACCAGGTGATGTCAATCTCAAAGGTTTTAAATGGCCAGACTCATCTGACCTTGCCCCAACAATCAGCACCATGGGTTCTTCTAAGCAGTTGTCTAGAAAACTGAAAATAGTTGATGCTCACAAAGCTGGAGAAGGCTATAAGAAGATAGCAAAGCGTTTTCAGATGTCAATATCCTCTGTTCGGAATGTAATTAAGAAATGGCAGTTATCAGGAACAGTGGACGTTAAAGCAAGATCTGGAAGACCAAGAAAAATATCAGACAGAACAGCTCGCAGGATTGTGAGAAAATCAATTCAAAACCCACGTTCGACTGCACGATCCCTCCAGAAAGATCTGGCAGACACTGAAGTTGTGGTACACTATTCCACTATAAAGAGATACTTGTACAAATATGGTCTTCATGGAAGAGTCATCAGAAGAAAACCTCTTCTACGTCCTCACCACAAAAATCAGCGTTTGAACTTTGCAAATGAACATATAGACAAGCCTGAGGCATTTTGGAAACAAGTTCTGTGGACCGATGATGTTAAAATAGAACTTTTTGGCCGAAATGAGCAAAGGTACGTTTGGAAAAGAAAGGGTACAGAATTTAATGAAAAAAACCTCTGTCCAACTGTTAAGCATGGGGGTGGATCAATCATGCTTTGGGGTTGTATTGCAGCCAGTGGCACAGGGAACATTTCACAAGTAGAAGGAAAAATGGATTCAATAAAATTTCAGCACATTTTGGATGGTAACTTGATGCCATCTGTGAAAAAGCTGAAGTTAAAGAGAGGATGGCTTCTACAAATGGATAATGACACACCTCAAATTCCATGGGGTATTACATCAAGAGGCGTAAACTGAAGGTTTTGCCATGGCCTTCACAATCTCCTGACCTCAACATTATTGAAAATCTATGGATAGACCTTAAAAGAGCAGTGCGTGACAGACAGCCCAGTAATCTCAAAGAACTGGAACACTTTTGTAAGGAAGAATGGGTAAAGATGCCTCAAACAAGAATTGAAAGACTCTTGGCTGGCTACAAAAAGCGTTTACAAGCTGTGATACTTGCCAAAGGGGGCAGTACAAGATATTAACTCTGCAGGGTGCCCAAACTTTTGTAGACGCCATTTTTTTGTTTTCTGTAATTTTGAAAGTGTAAATGATGGAAATAAAATCTAACTTTTTTTTTTTACATATTATAAGAATGTCTAATCTGTAATTTGATGCCATTTGGAGATTTTTCCATCTTTCCTTGGCTTTGTTATGCACATTAATACACATTTTTACTTGGGGTGCCCAAAATGTCTGAGATGTTATGTCTCATGTGATGAACTTTGTCCTTCCTCCCTCCTTTCCCTGTAAGTTGAGCAACTTTTTCTTTGTCTTTATTTTATATAAAGGGACAGCCCATCCTACTATTAAAACAAAGAATTCATTGAAGCGACTCTCTTGTGTGGATTGGATGCTTCCAGAGCTCTGAAATATAATTACCATTGATTGTCGAGGAACTGAGCAGAATTAACCTTTACATAAACCAAATACGTTTATCTTCAAATCATCAGACCACAGGACATGGTTCCATTGTCCTGTGGTCTGCTTGTCTTCAGCAAACTGTTTGCTGGCTTTCTTGTGCATCATTTTTAGAAGAGGCTTCCTTCTGGGATGACTGCCATTCAGTGACCCAGAGACATATCTAGAACCTTCAGGGCCCCGTTGCAAGAAACTATGAAGGGCCCCCCTGACCCCGTCCCACAGCCCTTGCCACTCATCCAGGTCCCTTTACTCCCATTGCGAGCTGCAGGATCTCCCTCAGGCTAGCAGTTTACTTTTGGAGTCTATACAGTGAAGAGGGGAGGGGCTTCTGACCTGGGCAGGTATCGGCTTCAGTGTACAAGCAGAGTGAATCACTTGTTTACTGAAGCCGATACCTGCTTAGGTCAGGGGCCCCCATAGTTGCCAACATTTCAAAAATGTTTTTAAGGATACCTTTTTTTAAAGGAGTTGTAAAGGCAGAAGTTTTTTTTTGTTTTACTTAATGCATTCTATACATTAAGATAAAATACTTTGTGTGTAACAGCCTCCCCAGCACCCCCCAATTACCAGTACCTACCTCACCTCCTTCTCTCTTCAGCAATGTCCACAATCCCCTCAGCCATCCAGTACATTCCTCCTGTTTGGCTGAGACAGAGCAGCGGCGCTATTGGCTCCTGCGGCTGTCAATCAAAGTCACTCAGGGGAGAGGGGGCGGGGCCAGGTCAGGGCTCCATGTCAAGGAGCTCTGACTCAGCTTGATTGACAACCTGTACCAAGCTGCTGGCTGAGGGGCACTCAAAGGAAGGAGGGATTTGGAGCAGCAAAGAGGGACACGGGAAGAGGAGGATCCGGGCTGCTCTGTGAAAAACCACTACACAGAGGAGGTAAGTATAACATGTTTGTTATTTAAAAAAAAAAGGCAAGTCTTTACAATCACTTTAATGCATGTCCAGAAAGCCATTGGAAGCAGGGCATTTACTTTAATGAAGTATGGGGCTTTCTTTTAATATGGGTCTAGTTCTAGAAGAGGTGTAAAATTAACATATTTATGTGTTGGGGGAAGCTTTCCTCATCTCTAAGGCCCTTTTCACATGGGTTGTTTGATCAGGTCCACCTGTCAGTTTTTCAGGCGGACCTGATAGGATGCTCCATTCACCTCTATGGAGCAGCGGATGCCAGCGGTGACATGTCCGCTGACACCAGCTGCTATCTGATCCAATCCTGTCCATGAAATCCACACAGATGGTGACCCTATTTTCCATCTGTCTGGAGGATCAGATGGGATTGGATGAAAGGGGCGAATCTACCCTTTGTGAAAGAGCCATAAAGTTTACTGTTAAAATTTGAATACATGTGGTGAATAGTGGGTAGAGATGCTGCTGTAGGTACCCAGAACACCCCATTAGAGATTTAGAGTACATTTTCTGAGTTTCCAGTGCTAGCGGTGATACTACATGTATCTATTTTGTCAGTAGGACATTAGGATACTATAGCCTGGGCACCCTGGTTGGAAAAGGCTGAACTAGATAACTAGTCCAGCATATTGGAGGGGAAACAGCAATGTAAGCCCACTTTGCATGTAGATAGTCTTCAATGAACATGTCAACGAGACACTTCTTCTTATGTCTTATTTCGTCACTGGCAGCTGCCTCTTGAAGGGTGCTATGGTGCTCACAAATGGTATGAATAATAAGCTGCTGCAACAAACTGTGCCCTTTGTTCATAGACTGCTGACCTCAAGCCAATTCACTTGTTCCCAAAGGGATATAGGGCACACGTATCTCTTTCTATCTATTTATCACCCCTTGCCTAGGACATAGTCCAGCTAGTCCAGTACCACTTTATAATATTATAAAAAAAAAAAAAACAGGGTAAAAAGTGACATCTAGTGGTGCCTGCTAAAACTACAGAAGAACTTCCACCATGTGACTAGCACTTGGTTCCTAATACAGTATCCTGTTACATACAAGGGAACATGACCATGCAAACATTGGGGCGCACAGCGGCCGCTGTCTCTACTGATGGTTCTTGCAAGCAGCTCTAAGCTAGCCTGCATTAAATATCCAAATAATGTTGCTTTTTTTTTCATGCATGTGTTAACATTTTATCTGGAAAAGGGCAATGAAATGCATATGCACTGTGCAAAGCATCAGGACAAAAGACTATATGCTGTGCCAATTAATTTATTAAAAAGGCAGGAGACATTTTTCATTGGAATCTCCATTCCAAGCACTATTCAATGGAATCTGATGTTCAGTTTACATCTCTTACTCTGTTTGTCAGAGGAATATGTTGTTCAATTGGGACAGAGAGCCCTACCCCAGCTATAACAAGTTCCATCAGAGATAATGCTGCACAGACAATAAGAAAGCCCTTCTGTCTGTTCCACGGAAAAGTATAGGAAGAGAAATACAGCTCATCGTAAAAGAGGACTTTCTTTGATTCCATGACAGAGGAAGTCCTTGCATGTGATTACTGCAATCATTACTATACATAGAACACTAACAAACTCCCCTGCTACAGGACCGGAAGCTAATACACTTGGCTGAACTCGCTACAAATTCAGTTTGCCATGACTGTGCAAACTGGTACTCTGATGGGGACATCTGATGTAAGGGGGAATCCAATGGGACACCTGATGTAAGGGGGCAATCTGATGGGAACCTTTGATGTAAGGGGGCTCTCTGGTGGGAACACCTGATGAAAGAAGGGCATTCTGATGGGGACACCTGATGTAAGGGGGAAATCTGATGGGGACACCTGATGTAAGGGGTACTTTGATCAGGACATGTGATGTAACGGGGCTCTCTGATGGGGACACCTGATGTAAGGGGGCTCTCTGATGGGGACACCTAATGTAAGGGGGTTCCCTGATGGGGACACCTGATGTAAAGAGAGCACTCTGTTGGAAACTCCTGATGTAATGGTGCAATCTGATGGGGACACCTGATGTAAGAGGATGCTCTGAAAATTGGTAATACATATTACTGAAATACTATGGAAATTGTAGATTGCTTATTCCCGATAGACATAAAATGACTACATACACTATATTACCAAAAGTATTGGAATGCCTGCCTTTATCCGTACATGAATTTGAATGGCATCCCAGTCTTAGTATGTAGGGTTCAATATTGAATTGGCCCACACTTTGCCACTATTACAGCTTCAACTCTTCAGAGAAGGCTGCCCATAAGGTTTAGGAGTGTGTCTATGGGAATTGTTGACCATTTTTCCAGAAGCGCATTTGTGAGGTCAGGCACTGAAGAAGGGCTGGCTTGCAGTCTCCACTCTAATTCATCCCAAAGGTGTTCTCTTGGGTTGAGGTCAGAACTCTGTGCAGGCCAGTCAAGTTCTTTCACCTCAAGCTCGCTCATCTGTCTTTATGGACCTTGCTTTGTGCACTGGTGCGCAGTCATGCTGGAACAAGTAGGGGTCATCCCCAAACTGTTCCCACAAAGTTAGGAGCCTGAAATTGTTCAAAATGTGTTGGTATGCTGATGCCTTAGGAGTTCCCTTCACTAGAACAATGGGTCTCAGCGTAACCCCTGAAAAACAACCCCACACCATAATCCCCCCTCCACCAAATTATTTTGGACCAGTGCTCAAAGCAAGGGGTGAAGGAACTTGACCTGCCTGCAAGGTGTCCTGACCTCAACCAGATAGAACCCCTTTGGGATGAATTAGAGCAAAGACTTGTAGAAGAATGGTCAGACATTCACATAGACACAGTCCTAAACCTTGTGGACAGCCTTCCCAGAAGAGTTGACATTGTTATAGCTGCAAAGGCTGGGCCAACTCAATATTGAACCCTACAGACTAAGACTGGGATGGCATTAAAGTCCATGTGCGTGTAAAGGCAGGTGTTCTAATACTTTTGGTAATATAGTGTATACTAGGATCTGAGTCATGACATTCGGACCTCAGTTGGAAGAAAATATTACCGGACCTTTGAATTTTCCCTAGCCTGTTTTACAGCAATTATATAAATATATAACAATTTTAGTTTGTTGTCAATATCAGATAAGTATTTTGATTATGATTACTATATCATAGCACAGATCATTTCAAGTACGTCCATTTATGTAGCTTCATAAAGGGACTAAAGTTAATGGCTCAAAGTGCTTATTGAAGCACTACAAATTATACCAGTACTATATGAATGAATGAAATAAAGGAGTGACCACAAGGGTAACATTGGCTTACTATTCCATAATAAAATCTTGTCTTTGTCTATAAGTTATTGGAGACATTATTATCATTCCTTTTCTATCTACACAGGAGAGGGGAGCGTTTCCATAGAGAGAATATCAGAGCCCCTTCCTTAAGAGTGAGGAGGGGGGAAGAGTGAACGAGAGAGGGGGAGCAGACTTTCAAGTCAGAGGCAGCTGCCTGATGAATCTCTTTATCCTGAGAGGCAGAGAGAAGGGAGCGTCACTCATCAGCACTGCCACATTCAGGTGAGTACATAGTACTACTGACACTTCCACTACAAGTCAGGCAATGTGATATTTAGGACAGGACATGCACTGCTTCTTTCTTCAGTTTATTCCTACTTATGATTTTAGATAGTTTTTTTTCTTTAAAACCACTTGTTCCACCTAATGTAAAAGTAGCAGAATTCAGCTAATAACATTATTCTGATGTCAGGTGGTGTACTTGTGATAAGCACAGGGAGCAAAAGAAAGGAATGGAGTTGTAACTTGAATTGTCTGCTGTTAACACTGGAAACCAAAGTGATTCCAAGTTGATGAATTGCAAGATTTAAATATTTTTAAGGAACAAATGTTTTTAAAATAACTGAGAGATTATATATATATATATATATATATATATATATATATATATATATAGATATATATAGATATCTATAAATATATATATATATATATATATAGATATCTATAAATATATATATATATAGATATCTATAAATATATATATATATAGATATCTATAAATATATATATAGATATCTATAAATATATATATAGATATCTATATATATATATATATATATATATTGAAATGTATTCTGTGTTCTTGAATGGGATGCTATAAAGGTGTTACAATTTAATTTAAAGGCACAATTGTTATACTCAAACACAGTCTAACACATAGCTTTCCAACTAAATTAAACACTATAGAATTTAAATTTTAGTTACACCTTCTAAAAACCATAATGCCTAGGCTAATGAGAAGATAGGTATTAAAGACACAATCCAGTGAAGTGTTAACACTAATGTAGACCTGAAGTTGTGAGGCTGAATGGGAACGATCTTCAGTCTGCTAATATCACCACGCTTTATATGTCATTGGTCAGAATTTATCAGAGTAGAAACGCTTCTAATAGTGTGCAATTAGAAACTCCCTGTAGACACATATTTATGTATGGAAATACAGAATAGAAAGATACAGACGAATACATAAGACATAAGAAATGCATAAGACACTTCTATCTAATCTTTCAGAGACAAGCATATAATAGCTACAAACAATCAGTACTTCATAGAAAAAAACAAATAGTTTTATTTATTTTTTCACATCCTAGTAGGACATTTGTTATAGGAAAATTTAACTACTACATACAGCACCAGCAAGTGCTACAACCAAATTTCAGTTTTCTCAATGGTATTGAGATCCTAGAATGCATACTTAAATCAGGGAAATGGGTAAAGATAGCATGCAAACTGCTGTAGTTTCAGAATCAGGAATTCTGATTGGCTGCCATAAATTATTGCACTGTATACATTGTTTTATGCTTTTTTATTATGCAAACATAAAATTGGCAATTTGGTGATGTCTTGTCACCAATACCTGCAGTTAGATCATCTCAAATCTGTCATTATTTTTTGATTTATATAGTGCTAGTATATTCCTCAGTGTTGTACTGGGTATTATTGTAAAAGTAAAGCATGAAACAATGCCATAATAGACTGCTTATGAAACAGCAGGGTTAGGAGCACTGCACAGAAGAACTTACAATTGAATTACATAAATGAAACAAAAAAACACTTACATGTTGAAGGATTCCATTATTGCCTTGTTAAGCATTGATGAGATTAAAGCACAGTGCTAAATGTATCATCATTGTTATCATATTATCAGGTAATATCTCATTTTAGACTGACTGATACTTAAAGGGTACAACATTCCTATGTAGTAGGTACAATATCCAGGCATGCAACACGTATGCTAGCTGTGTTGGGTTTTAGAACCCGTTTTATAGGATTGTGCCATACATTATAGAAAATGATACATGGACACCAAAAAGCTGAAAACAAACACAAGAGCTTACAGCTGTAAAGGGAATACATTATAATGGACCGTAGCAATAAAGCCTTTGCTTCCTTGGCAAAGACGGAGGAAAATTAATTAGTGGAAGGTTTTTGAAGATTGCTGTTTATTTGCTTTCGCTGGTAAATAGTTTACACAACATGAAGGGGTGTGAAAATTATAATGATCACAATTGTATATACTTTAAATTACTTTCATTACAATTTACTATTCCACATTCATGCAATTAGCTTTTTTTTTATTTAGTACAATATCTCTTAAAGCATCAGCGTCATTGGTATATATTAAGGATTTGTAAATTTTTAGACACATTCAACATTGTACCATTTAACAAGCAAGAATAAGCATTTAAAAACTTGCTTACAGTCAGGGTTGTGAAGCAGTTCCTTTAATTACTGAGACGCAAGCTATTCAAGTTTTG
Source organism: Lithobates pipiens (assembly GCF_037356315.1). Taxonomy (NCBI): domain Eukaryota; kingdom Metazoa; phylum Chordata; class Amphibia; order Anura; family Ranidae; genus Lithobates; species Lithobates pipiens. The sequence goes on from NW_027507903.1 coordinate 147,279,942, forward strand.
AAACTAAAGTTGTTGAATGTACAGGATGGTGAAGCCCCGCAAACTTTTAATGAGTTGAAAAAAGACTGAATAGGGAATCATAAAATGGGATGTGATGTTTCAGCAAGTGCCATGGCAATGCCAGGAGTCACTATGGAGTATAGAGATCTTGGCATTAAAAGAAAACGATATTTATAATGTTTTAAGATAATGCAAAATAGTCAGTCTGCCCGAAGTGACCTCTACTAGAAGCAGAAACACAATAGGGTTGATTTTCTAAAAGCAAGTAGGTTGTATACGTTGCAAGGGAATTTTCCCCAGGGCTTAGTGAATGTTGAAGTTTCACTTTGTAAAGAATACTCAACCACATGCAAGGAAAAAACAGCATCTTGCTTGTACATGATTGGATGATGGAAGTCAGCAGAGCTTCATCCACTTTACTAAGCTCTGGGGAAAATTCCCTTGCAAAGAGCAACTTTCCTTGCAAAATGAATGGTCTATTTGTCTTTAGTAAATTAAACCCAATTAATAGGAGGCATGTTAATGGATCCCATACTGCTTATCCTTTTGCAGCTCCTAAGTTATCTGTAGAAAGTGATATGTCATATGTCTTTTTACATTCTCTCTCAGTGAATGTGTTATAGCATATCCTTGCCCATTGCAAAAAAAAAATAACAAGATGTAGGGCCAGTGATTGACAGATGTGAAGAAAATGCAGCAAAAATAAGTTTCTCTAACTGACACACATCTTTGGCAATACGGTTGACAAAGACACAATGGCTACCTGCCTCCTGGGATTTGTCTAAGCCTGTCTGTGGCAGTCCTCTTGTAATGGGTGTGTACCTCCCTCTGAAGCAGTGTAACAGGGAGTTCCCTCTCTGAGTAGTTAACCCCTTGAGGCATAGCATACCTCTTCTCTTCAGTTAAGTTCTGAGATCTTTCACCTGAACACCTAGCTCTTTTCTACACTCAGGCCATTGGAGCTCTTCCAGACCCATTTTACCAAGTATCCTATTAATTTGATGGGCACCAGTGGGTGTGAAGATCGTTACCCACAATATATTTATTTCCTCAGAAATTTTGGGTGGGATCCAGCTTGACAGAGTCAGATTAGCCAGAGCCACACTAGAGCCAAGCACTCTCTACCAATGTCTATTTGATTCCCCACACTTAACCTTCAACCAAGAGAATTTAGCAAAGCGAATTTCCAGACAAGATGCCATTCTTAAAGGAAGGCAAAATATTTACCTGAAGTAAACATTGCAAAATTCAGTAGCAGAGAAAAGCAACTACTAACAATTTTACTTCTTATGTCACCATAATTTTAACATCAAGTGAATACAGGTTCTGGCAGATATCTTTCAACATGCTTCACCCTATAAAGGGTACCAGTGCTATTTCTCTCCTAATCTCCACTAGGGAGCAGATCTAATGCTCCCCGAAGGGAAGCACACAACCCAGTACTCACTATCACTCACGTGATGGGTCTAGATCTTCATTCTTGTGAGGAGAGTTTAATCTTAGCTTGTACTGCCATCCCAACCCAACCATAACTAACCCAGAAACTCTACCCATCAGCACTTACATACACATGTGTAAAGAAGAATGAGTAGCAGGGACCCCAAAAAGAAAGACCCTATACTTCCTATTTCTCTAAGTGTGTTTTTATTTTCTGCTCACACAAGACCTTTAGTACTCTAACAGTGTCAGATGCTGCAATTTGACAATTGATAGGTGCAAAACATACAAGGAGAATCCATGTTAAGATTTAAAATGAAGAAATTTAAAACAAAAATTTTTGCAAAAACAAGCTGTATACTTGACTTAGCAAAACTACATTTTTATCATTTTTTTTCACACAAATAGTTTTCTTTTGGTGGTATTTGATTACCGTATATACTCGAGTATAGGCCGACCCGAATATAAGCCGAGGCCCCCAATTTACCCCCAAAAAAACTGGCAAACTTATTGACTCGTGTATAAGCCGAGGGTAAGACATGCCTGTCCATCCCTGTGTGTGTGTCCGTCCATCCCTGTGTGTCCGTCCATCCCTGTGTGTCCGTCCATCCCTGTGTGTCCGTCCATCCATCCCTGTGTGTGTGTGTCTCCATCCATCCATCCATCCCTGTGTGTGTGTGTGTGTGTGTGTGTGTGTGTGTGTGTGTGTGTGTGTGTGTGTGTGTGTGTGTGTGTGTGTGTGTGTCCAGCCTACCTGTGTCCTGAGCCTTTGTCCCGAGCCTCCGTCCCGTGCCGAGCCTCCTTGCCTCCGTGCCTCGCCGCCGTGCCTCGCCGCCATGCCTTGCCTCCGGTCCCGTCCCGTCCCGTCCCGTGCCGTGCCGTCCTGTGCCTTGCCTCCGTCCCGTGCCCTCTTCGTTCGTCGGCGGCCATTGTAAAATTCAAAAGCTGCGCCGCCGCCTTCGCCTGTGATAGGCGGAACACTGAATTTCCCAGCAGCCTGTGTTCCGCCTATCACAGACGTCGTATCATCCTCGTCCGTAGTACGAGGATGATACGAAGTCCGTGATAGGCGGAACACAGGCTGCTGGGAAATTCAGTGTTCCGCCTATCACAGGCGAAGGGGGAGCCGGAGGCGCGGCTTTTGAATCAGAATGGCCGCTGTCTGTCTGCTCGACACGCTGATCGAGCGGGCAGACAGCGATGACTCGAGTATAAGCCGAGGGGGGCACTTTCAGCCTCAAAAAAGAGGCTGAAAATCTCGGCTTATACTCGAGTATATACGGTACCTTTTTTGCAAAACAAATTAAAAAAGGCAGAATTTTTTGATGTGCACTGATGAGTCTGCACTAATGGGCACTGATAGGCAGCACTGATGGGCACTAATAGGCAGCACTGATGGGCACTAATAGGCAGCACTGATAGGCTGCACTGGCAGGCACTGATAAGGAGACACTGATGGGCACGATTGGCGGCATTGATGGGCACTAATAGGCAGCACTATAGGTGGCACTGATGGGCACTTATAAGTGGCACTGCTAGGTGGCACTGATTGGCAACACTGATTGCCACTGATTTGCAGCACTGATTGGCATTACTGATGGGCACTGATTGGCAGAAGTGATTGGCAGCACTGATGGGCACTGTTTGGCACTGATAGGCAGCACTGATGGACACTGTTGGGGCTGCACTGATAATCAGGACATTGGTGATCAGTGCCCTGATTATCAGTGCAGATGTCCCCTTTCGTTCTAGCTGGTTACCGGCTCTTTCCTCTCCTCACGATGTCGCAGCGTGAGGAAAGTAATTCCGATAACTGACAAGTGTGTTTACATCATGGTCAGCTGTGATTGGACACAGCTGATTATGTGGAAAAGAGCTGCCGATTGACTCTTTACCCTGATCTGTGATCAGCTGTGTCTGGAGAACACAGCAATTACAAAGCACGCCACCCACGCTGCAGCGGGCGCAATCACTGGATGACGTTTTATGATGCCCTCTCAGGACTGGGCGACCGTGCTGTAGCTGTCATTTTGCTATAGAGCAGTCAGTAAGTGGTTAAAAAAATTCTTAGGAATACCGCTGTCAATTATGCATACAAGCTTTGACATAATGACACTAAATTACATCCATATTCTTCAAAAATCTCCATATACACATCTACAACTTAATGGTCCCGTGATCTATTTTTCATGAAATCACTCTCACCATGCTATTCTGCCTCCTTGTAACATCATCTAAAATCTACTGAACCTCTTCTTCCTCACCCCCCCCCCCCACCCCCACTACGAAATGGACAGTGAACACTTGTTGCGGTAATGTGCACTCCTCTAAGCACACTACAAATCTCATAGTCCATAGTCCCTAGTCCATCTTGGGAGCAAGCAAGAGAGGATAGCTAAGTCCCTATTCACAATGGGACCATGGAAAATTAACGTAGCCACTCTTTAACAGGAAGTTTGATCAAAAAAAATATGGAGATCCGGGGGAGGCTAAGAGCAATAGAAGGTATTTGGGCAGCACAGGGGTATAGTGGGTAGCACTCTTGCCTAGCAGTAAAAAAGGTCGCTGGTTTCAATCCCAACCATGAACTACCTGCCTGGAGTTTACATGTTCTCCCTGTGCCTGTGTGGGTTTACTCTGGGTACTCTGGTTTCCTCCCACACTCCAAATACATGCAGGTAGGTTAATTGGCTTCTGTCCAAAATTAGCCCTGGTATATGAATGGGAACCTTGGATTGTGCGCTCCTTGAGGGTAGGGACTGATGTGAGTTTGCAAAGTACAGGGATAGGGACAATTGTAGACACTCACTCAGGTTGAACTGGATGGACTGGTGTCTTTATTCAACCTTACTAACTATGTAACTATGTATTTTTTGGATACACACGCACACACACACACACATGCACACTCAGGGAAAATGAAAGACAACAACTTGAATTTTTCCCTCTCCCTAATTTTTTTTAAACAACTGACAAACACTTTTGTTTTTTTTCAATTAATCCATATCTGTCTACGGGATTTTTTGTTAATTCCAACTGACACCATTGTTTGTGGCAGGAAGAGACAGCATTATAATATTCAGTAAGGTTGGAGACGTTTGATTTCCACTGTGGTGCACCTAATAAGGTAATTTAGAGCCCAGGGTGAACATGCCCCCCCCCCCCCATGATGTATGAACATTATGTGTCAGAAAAAATCCCCCTCCCAAAAAAAGTTGAGCACTAAATAGCATGCTTACCCCATAGCTCCCAACTGTCCCTGATTTGTGAAAAGTCCCTCTGTCCCTCTTTCCATCTTATTTGTCCCTCATTTTGGTCTGATCTGTATAGTTATATATAAATGATACTTTTTCTCTTTCAAAAAGTGTTTCCCAGTATTCCATACAATTTTTAAATTGCTGCATTTGTAAACTTAGAAAGCCAGTATAAAGAAACAGTAGTGCAAAAAAGCACTTGTAGGTGCCACGTACCTTACAGTGGAGCCCAAAATGCTGAGAGTGGCCTCTTGCATGGTTCCTGTCCAAACACCCCTGGTAGTGGAGACAGGAAGTTCTAGGGCAACATAAGGGTGCAAGAGCCTGCAGGCAGAAGGCTGAAGCTTGGAGATGCAGGAACCTCTCTGGAGAAGGCATGGAAACTGATCATCAGGTTTGTTCAGTGGGAGCCAGGCAGGTAAGTACAGACTCAGGATCAACTGCAACGTCAGGAACAGGCAAAGGTTGGCAACTGGCTGGCAGCGAGGTACACAATCAGGAGGCAGGATTGTAGTCAGGGACAGGCAGAGGTTGGCAATGGGCTGGCAGTGAGGTACACAATCAAGAAGCGGAGCCGTAGTTGTAAATCCAAGCAAAGGTTTGTATTTAAGAGCAGAGGCAGATGAACAGGCAGGGGTGATCCAGGAGAGAAGTCAAGGAAGTCAGGTTTTCAGGAGCAAGGTCAGCAGGTAAGAACAGCAATCAGGAACACACGGACAAGCTGAAGATGATCCAGCACTGGCACCAGGCAGAGTCTCCGTTTATATAGGGCGCCGTGCACTGGAATTGGTGTGCGCATGCTCGTATGGATGCGCCAGTGCGCATGCTCACTCTGGATCTCGCTCGTCTCTGTCTGGGACACCGCGCATGCGCATCGGCATTAGCAGAACAGGAATTAGCCACTGCTGCATAGAGACAGGCGTTAGTTATGTGAGTTCTCTGACAGTAAGTTTAACAATTTTTTTTTGCATAATTCTCCCTTAAGGGGGCGTGGCAGGGGGTGTGTTCTACTACATACTTTTGCTAATAGGTGTCCCTCGTTCCCATCTCAAAAAGTTGGGAGGTATGTTACCCCCAAGCATAAATTCCCCCTCATCCCAGTACAAATCTGCTCTCCTGCTGAAATCCCCCCTCCCAGCAGAAATCTTTGCCCCCCCATTCCGCCTAACAGGTCAAATCCTCTTCCCAAAAAAAACTCCCCCTCCTAGCACAAATCCTCTACCCCTCAAATTTCCCCTCAGAGCACAAATCCTCTCCCCCCACTAAAAAGCCCCCCTTCCAGAACAAATCCCCCCTCCTAGCACAAATCCCCCCCCCCTCACACACACACACACATTTTCCCATCCTAGCATCAATTCTCCACAATCATCCCTACTAACACAAATCCCTCCCCAACTGCCAAATGATCTCTTCTAGCACAAGCCCTCCAAATCCCTCGTCCTAGCACAAATTCTCCTCCCCATCCCCCCTTCCCAACACAAATCACCATTTTCCCTCCTAAAACATTTCTTACCCCTGCTGTCCCCCAAATTTCCCCTCCCAACACAAATCCCCACCCCCTAACCTCCTTGCAGGATCCCCACACCTCACATGATACCACAATGCATAGGGCAGCAGTCATCCCTCCTGCCCACCCCTTGTCCCAGCCCTGTGCATATACAAATATGTAAACATCCTAATTGTAACTGCTTCATATACAAGTACAAAGAATGACAATAACAGTGCTGTTATGTTCTGGCATTACCTTCCCGATTGTAAGTGTATGATTAGCATACACAGGATTTCAATTGTACGGGAGAGCTATAAACCCATACAATATAAACTGTGCAAGGAAAACGCTAAAAACAAAGATTGCTCTAGAGACCAGACAGGGAGTGAATGGTCTGTGAAAGGATGGTATGTGAAAGGATGAAAAAAAAAAAAAAAAATTAGATGTAAGGAGATAGGTGGAAGAGAACTCCAGGCAAACAGTTCAATGAAATACATATAACAGAGTGGTTTTACCTAACAAATGGTTTGTATTTCTGTCCATCCAGTTCTGAAATGTACACAGCTCTATTACACAGTACATCCCTGTCTGGCAGGGCAGGACACCTAATACTTCCCTGCAGTAATTAACCACTTTCAGACCGGACCATTTTGCTGGTCAATGACCAGAGGTCTTTTTACAATTTGGCACTGCGCTGCTTTAACTGGTAATTGCGCGGTCATGCAATGTTGTACCCAAACAAAATTTGCGTCCTTTTCTTCCCACAAATAGAGCTTTCTTTTGATGGTATTTGATTGCCTCTGCGATTTTTATTTTTTGCGATATAAACGTAAAAAGACCGCAAATTTTGAAAAAAAATGATATTTTCTACTTTTTGTTATTAGAAAAATCCAATAAACTCAACTTTAGTCATACATTTAGGCCAAAATGTATTCAGCCACATGTCTTTGGTAACATCTACAAACTAAGGTACCTTTTCTGGAATTTACGCAGCTTTTAGTTTACGACTGCCTATCTCATTTCTTGAGGTGCTAAAATGGCAGGGCAGTACAAACCCCCCCCCCCCCCCCAAATGACCCAATTTTGGAAAGTAGACCCCCTAAGGAAATTGATAAGTGGCATGTTGAGCCCATTGAATATTTTATTTTTTTGCCTCAAGCGATTGAATAATGACACAAAGTTGTCACTAAATGATATATTGCTCACACATGCTATGGGCATATGTGAAATGACACCCCAAAATAAATTCTGCTGCTTCTCCTGAGTACGGGGATACCACATATGTGGGACTTTTTGGGAGCCTAGCCGCGTACGGGGCCCCGAAAACCAAGCACCGCCTTCAGGCTTTCTAAGGGCGTAAATTTTTGATTTCACTTCTCACTACCTATTACAGTTTTGAAAGCCATAAAATGCCAAGATGGCACAAAACCCCCACAAATGACCCCATTTTAGAAAGTAGACACCCCAAGCTATTTGCTGAGAGGCATGTTGAGTCCATGGAATATTTTATATTTTGCCACAAAATGCGGGAAAATTACAAACTTTAATTTTTTTTATTTTTTTTTCACAAAGTTGTCACTAAATGATATATTGCTCACATATGCCATGGACATATGTGAAATGACACCCCAAAATTAATTCTGCTGCTTCTCCTGAGTACGGGGATACCACATGTGTGGGATTTTTTGGGAGCCTAGCCGCGAACGGGGCCCCGAAAGCCAAGAACCGCCTTCAGGTTTTCTAAGGGCGTAAATATTTGACTTCACTCCTCACTACCTATTACAGTTTTGAAAGCCATAAAATGCCAAGATGGCACAAAACCCCCACAAATGACCCCATTTTAGAAAGTAGACACCCCAAGCTATTTGCTGAGAGGCATGTTGAGTCCATGGAATATTTTATATTTTGCCACAAGTTGCGGGAAAATTACAAACTTTTTTTTTTTTTTCACAAAGTTGTCACTAAATGATATATTGCTCACGCATGCCATGGGCATATGTGAAATGACACCCCAAAATAAATTCTGCTGCTTCTCCTGAGTACGGGGATACCACATATGTGGGACTTTTTGGGAGCCTAGCCGCGTACGGGGCCCCGAAAACCAAGCACCGCCTTCAGGCTTTCTAAGGGCGTTACAGTTTTGAAGGCCATAAAATGCCAAGATGGCACAAACCCCCCCCCCAAATGACCCCATTTTGGAAAGTAGACACCCCTAAATTTAGGGGTACACTAGTGAGACTAGATAATAAATGGCGGGTGCCCTGAAACTATAAAAAAATAACTAACCAACCAGCGTCACCTGTAACAGTTATATGGTGATCACTGGTGAAAGGGTTAACTAGGGGGCAATCAGGGGGCTTTATGCGGTAGTATATGGGGGTCCCTGGCGCTATAAAAAGCTGCGGCGAACCTAAATACCTACCTGCCTAACTAGCGTCACCTGTGACACTAATACAGCGATCATAAAAACGATCGCTTATTAGGCTGGGTTCACACTGGAGCGATGCGGGAACGCCACGAATCCGCGGCGGGTTCCCGCATCGCATGCCTCCCGGCGGCAGTTCACACTGCCCTATGCGAACTGCTGGGAGTGTCAGTGAAATGTTAATGACACCCCCAGATCAGTTCGCATATCGCAGTGCGATCTGCAAACTCGGATCGCATGGTGTGAACACCCATGCGATCCGATTCTGCTGCGGACCAAATAAAGGGTCCCGTGCAAATTTGCGGCAGGTGCGGCGGGTGCGGCGCGAATTCAGCCATACTATCTGTATGGCTGAACTCGAATCGCACAGAGATCGGATGTGATTTGCACTGCAGTGCGGTGCGAATCACATCCGTTCTCATAAACCGCTGCAATGTGAACCCAGCCTTAGTGACACTGGCGACGGGGGGTGATCACGGGGTTAAACCTTTATTGGGGGGGTTAGGGGGGTACCTTAGAACTAAAGGGGGCTAACCCTAACTGCCCTAACAGTTATTACAGTCACAAATGACACCCGCCGGGTGATCAGGGGGTTAAACCTTTATTAGGTAATAAATGGCGGGTGCCCTGAAACTATAAAAAAATAACTAACCAACCAGCGTCACCTGTAACAGTTATATGGTGATCACTGGTGAAAGGGTTAACTAGGGGGCAATCAGGGGGCTTTATGCGGTAGTATATGGGGGTCCCTGGCGCTATAAAAAGCTGCGGCGAACCTAAATACCTACCTGCCTAACTAGCGTCACCTGTGACACTAATACAGCGATCATAAAAACGATCGCTTATTAGGCTGGGTTCACACTGGAGCGATGCGGGAACGCCACGAATCCGCGGCGGGTTCCCACATCGCATGCCTCCCGGCGGCAGTTCACACTGCCCTATGCGAACTGCTGGGAGTGTCAGTGAAATGTTAATGACACCCCCAGATCAGTTCGCATATCGCAGTGCGATCTGCAAACTCGGATCGCATGGTGTGAACACCCATGCGATACGATTCTGCTGCGGACCAAAAAAAGGGTCCCGTGCGAATTTGCGGCGGGTGCGGCGGGTGCGACGCAAATTCAGCCATACTATCTGTATGGCTGAACTCGAATCGCACAGAGATCGGATGTGATTTGCACTGCAGTGCGGTGCGAATCACATTCGTTCTCATAAACCGCTGCAATGTGAACCCAGCCTTAGTGACACTGGCGACGGGGGGTGATCACGGGGTTAAACCTTTATTGGGGGGTTAGGGGGGTACATTAGAACTAAAGGGGGCTAACCCTAACTGCCCTAACAGTTATTACAGTCACAAATGACACCAATGCAAAAAAAAAAAATGACATTGGTGTCACTGTGACTGGGGGGCAGGGGTAATTGGGGGGGGGGGGTGATCGGGGGGGGGGTGTGAGTGTGCCTGGCATGTTCTACTGTGTAGTGTCGTGTTGGTGCAACTCACCGATCCTCTCTCCTCGGTGTCGGAACGAAAAATACCGACACGGAGGAGAGATTACATCACTTCCTCTCCTGTGTTTACATTACAGGAGAGGAAGTGATGTCACGGAGCATTTCTATTCGTCGGGAGCGATTGCGAGGGGGTGGCCATGAATGAATGGCCGCCCCCTCATCCCGGATCGCTCCCGAACGAATACCGACCGCCGCGGGAAGGCAGGGACATATATATACGCCCATATGCCTGCCCGTGCCATTCTGTCGACGTATATCGTCGTGCGGCGGTCGGCAAGTGGTTAAAGAGGAAGTAAAGCCTCCTAAAAAAAAAAAAAACTACATACTAGCTCATTATGAATTACTTACCCGAGACTGAAGCCCCGGCATCAGTCCTCGTTCGCCCCCTCCGACGCCGCCATCTATTCCAGAGTGACTTCTGGGTATCCTGGCTCCGACCCTGACTGGCCGAAGCCACAATGACATCACTAACTCGCATTTGCGATGGTGCCGCCACTAGCGGCATGATCGCCATTAGAAACGGCGGGCTCAGTGCACCACAATAGGGATAAAACTTTTCCATGAAAGGGAGCTTAACAAGACATGTGGCCACTCATTCAAATTAGAAGAAAAGAGGTTTATCCTTAAACTACGTAGAGGGTTCTTTACTGTAAGAGCAGCAAGGATGTGGAATTCCCTTCCACAGGCGGTGGTATCAGCGTGGAGCATCGATAGTTAGATAAGCACCTGAACGACCACAACATACAAGTATATACAATGTAATACTGACATATCATCACATACATAGGTTGAACTTGATGGATTTATGTCTTTTTTCAACCTCACCTACTATGTAACTATGTAGCAACCCATTGCAACAAAATAGTCACTTTCCTCAAATTATTGAAGCTTTTTTAATTATGTGATTCTGTCCACAAGGTTGTTACCTGTCATTAGTGTGAACCACCCAAAAACAACACAGATTCTATAAATCTATATGTATATACCCCTAAGGATAAAAAAATAAAAAAAATTTAAAAACATGCCCCAAAACTGAAAAAGTGCATGAAATAAATTCCCCAAAAAATTGTCAACTCTATATACTGTCCATATGATTATATGACAAATTATTGCTGTAAAGTGTCCATATGGTAAACAAACACCAGTGAAAAGATCTTCATATGAATAGCTGAATTGGAAGTGCACAAATTAGAAATCTTCTCCAGGAGTATAATGTGCTTTTCCCATCACCAAATAAATGAATTGGCTCCTTACCAGATCCAAGCGACCCCCCCCCCGTTACAGAGGGTCACCACAGGCAAATACAATCAGTTCCCCCTCAGGCGATCCCAGATCTTTCACACAATGGGGCTATGGCTGTTACTCCACATGTCACTCCCAACTCAACGTGGTATCACATAGGGAAAAACATAGGCTCCAGTGTAAAACCAATGATTTTAATTTGCAAATAACTAGCGTATACACTTACATAAGAGAACTTTAAAAGCAGGCTCAAAACAGAAGCGTGCGCCGGCCGGACACACGTCAACGAAGAGACCAACCCGTCCTTCCTGGTCTGTAATGAACGAACACGACTGGGGTGACGTCGACACGTTCGCACCTCCCTACGCGTTTCGTAATAATTTACGTCGTCCAGTTAGGCCCAGATGGGCACTGAGCATGCTGCATTATTGGGCAATGGTAAGGCTGCAGATGGGCACTGAGCAGACTGCAATGATAGGCAATGGTGAGGCAGCAGATGGGCACTGATCAGGTTGCAATGATGGGCAATGCTGTGGCTGCAGATGGGCACTGACCCTTATTTTACTTCAAAGATCTTTATTTAAAATTAAAAAATTTTCCTGAAACTTTCCTCCTAAAATTAAGGTGCATGTTATACGCCTGTGCCAATAAATATGGTATGTCTTCCCTGTTTTCCAGCCTCAGTAACTCAGAGGATATACTTGATAAAACAGAGATGACTGGGCATGTGATCTGTAGCTCGATGTATGGTTCTCCGCTGTTAGTCCTGGCACGTGGGAAGCCATGCAGGAGCCCAAAGGCTTGCAATTTACACAGAAGACCCAGCCTGCGAGTTGCTACCAAAGTACTGCCTTCAAACACGGTGTCCCTGTCTCTCCAGACACTCCCCTGTGTTACCCACCCATAAATGCTGACATCCACTGCACCATAAAGAACAATGGCTGGTCCGATCTGGCAGGCCGATGTGATCGGAACGTGTGAAACCAGCCTTAATCAGCAAAGAACAAAATAAATGCCCTAACAACCAACTTTCCCAGCTGGTGTCTCCTGTGGTCATCACTCATCTTTTACAAATGTCTTTTATCCATACATTTTTGGTTGCAAGATAGTGTAGATATTGGATTGTACACAGATTCATGTCCATTTATTAAATTTGTTATTTATTAATTTCTGTAACTGGTTATATTTAAAAAGCAATGAATGTGACATTCAAGTAACATTCACAGAAGGTAGATCAATCAGTGTCATTCACAACAAATGCACAAGGAAGAGTTACCTGTAATGAATGAGTGGTAATTATCATATTCAGTAATTTAAAAATAAGCTCTTTATGCCCCGTACACACGGTCGGACTTTCCGACAAAAAATGTATGATCGGATCGTGTTGCCGGAAAATCCAATCATGAGTGGGCTCCATCGGGCTTTTGCCATCGTAATTTCCGACACACAAAGTTTGAGAGCTGGATCTAAAATTTTCCGACAACAAAATCTGATCCTAAATTCTGATCGTGTGTAGACAATTCCGACGGACAAAGTGCCACGCATGCTCAGAATAAATTACAAGACGAAAGCTATTGGCTACTGGCCCATTTATATTCCCCTCATACGTGTTGTACGTCACTGCATTGGGAACGATTGGATTTTCCCACAACTTTGTGCCACGGTGTGTATGCAAGAGAAGTTTGAGCCAAAATCCGTCTGAAAAAATCCGACGGATTTTGTCGTCGGAAAGTCCGACCGTGTGTACGGGGCATTAGGTTAGTCTTTTATTTTTTGGGTACTAAATTTGCTGTAATCAGTATTCTCTTAAAGTGGTATTAAGCCTAAAACCAAAAATGTAATATATTGCAGCTTACCAATCATTAGATATAGTGGCTGCTTCTGTTTTCTTTTCGATTACTTTAACCCTCTGTTTGCACCAGGTGATGAACCTCATCTGGAATATGCAGTTCAGTTTTGGACATTAGTTCACAAAAAGGATATGGGGGAGCTGGAAAAAGTGCAGTGAACTGCAACAAAACTGATAAAAGGCATGGAGGAGCTCAGCTGTGAGGAAAGATTAGAGGAACAGAATTCATTCTCTCTCTTGAGAAGAGGAAATTAAGGGGGATATGATCAACATGTATAGATACATAAGGGTCCATATAGTGAACTTGGTGTTGAGATATCCACTTTAAAGTCATCACAGAGGACAAAGGGGCACTCTTTATGTCTGAAAGGAAAAATAGATTTAATCTCCAAATACAAAAAGTCTTCTTCACAGTACGAGCTGTGAAAATGTGAAATAGACTCACTCAAGAGCTGGTTCTGTCCAGCTCAGTAAATTGCTTTAAAAAAAGGCCTGGATTCTTTCATAGATACACACAATATAACTGAAAATAAAAGCTTCACCACGGCAGGGGGCGGCGGTGATGCAAAAAGAAGTGGGACTTTAAATGAAGCTCAGGATGACAAAAATGAGTAAAATGGTGGCAAATAAAAATTTAATAATGCGTGAAAAACAAGTTTACATACAATTCATTCCATGTATACAAAAATGCACCCATAACATGGTGTCACTCTGCAACCTGGTAATAATTGATAATAACATATTTACAACCATTAATATTCAGAGTAAAATAAAGGGGACCACCATACTCATAGTTGGATACAAATGTTAAGATAATAGTATCTGCACTGTCAATAGGCTCAAAAACCCAAATATGTTGGAAGAAGTGTAGCACATATCATGATGGTTATGTAGTTCATACATCAGTAGCTCGACGCGTTTCGCGGCTTTAAACCGCTCTTCAGGAGCAGACATGTAAGATATCTGCAATAGGAAGATATTTGTGGGTAAGTATATTAAATCAGGGTAGGGGGGATGGATAAAACCCCCCAAAATTCTGTATAAGACAAAAAATGGCTTACAAATATGTGTGCACTGGAAGGCAGGGCGCCAAAGACCCCAGGCCACCCCAAAGCATCGGTGTCGGGAGCCGAGAGGGCATGTATAGGGCGGCGATCATCACAGGCAGGCGTCCGGGTGAGCTCCAAGCATCCCTAGTGTGAATGTGAGAACTGGTGAGGTGTGGTGAAAATAATAATTGAAAATCAAAACCAAAAACAAAAAACAAACAACAAACAACAAACAAAAAAAACAAAAACAAAAAACAAACCATGAAAAGGGACTGAAAACATTATTGAAGGGTGAATGTGTGGGGTGTGAGACCAGTGGATAAGGGTTAGTAAGAAAAGTGATAAATGTGAAAGTGAGGAAATGGAATCCAAACAGAAGTGATGGTGGAAGACCATGGTAAGGGGTCATCACCAAAACATTCAATGGATAAAGAGTTAAATGAAGATGGAGTGTAAGATATACCTGTATTAGAGAGGAAGGGAAACAGAGCATAATTAATGTGATGCCAATTGTGGTGTAGGGCTCAGAGGAACTCAGAGCACACCCGGACTGACGCCCATAAATACACGCCGCCACAGCCACGCCCCCTACGCCACAACCACAGACATGGAGGGGGCCGCGGGGACGCTGACGCCCGGACGTACATGCGCCAGGCGGTCGGCACCACCCCAGCCCCACCTACCGTCGGGAGAATGGACAGCGCTGAGCTGGAAGGACCGCGCAACAAAGGCGCCGTACAGCCGGCGCGCACATGTGACGTCGACACACAGTGGCGGCAGACCCGCCCCCCGAGCGTCAATTGCGGGCGGGGGGAAAAACCCCAGTGTGCGTCACGGCTCCCGCACCAATTGAATACGGGCAGTGAAAGAGCTGAGACTACCCAGACAACCAGTGCACACAGTATTGGAAGTAACAGTATATAGTGTTATACCATAAGGTAATCACAGTAATAATCAGTAAAGAAATTATACACTTAGAACAATTATGCAGATAGTCAGGGGAGAGCCAATATTGAGCCAGTAAGACTAGGTGCAGGAATGACAATTACAATTATAAAACCATAGATGTCATCGAGAGCTTCCATCCCTAAATGAATACTAAAAAAGGGGGGAATTGGGGAGCTTGGGACTTTGAGTGAAGCCATGGCTGGGTAAAGTCATGTGCCTCCATCCCTATCATCTGAAAATAAAAGCTTCACCACGGCAGGGGGCGGCGGTGATGCAAAAAGAAGTGGGACTTTAAATGAAGCTCAGGATGACAAAAATGAGTAAAATGGTGGCAAATAAAAATTTAATAATGCGTGAAAAACAAGTTTACATACAATTCATTCCATGTATACAAAAATGCACCCATAACATGGTGTCACTCTGCAACCTGGTAATAATTGATAATAACATATTTACAACCATTAATATTCAGAGTAAAATAAAGGGGACCACCATACTCATAGTTGGATACAAATGTTAAGATAATAGTATCTGCACTGTCAATAGGCTCAAAAACCCAAATATGTTGGAAGAAGTGTAGCACATATCATGATGGTTATGTAGTTCATACATCAGTAGCTCGACGCGTTTCGCGGCTTTAAACCGCTCTTCAGGAGCAGACATGTAAGATATCTGCAATAGGAAGATATTTGTGGGTAAGTATATTAAATCAGGGTAGGGGGGATGGATAAAACCCCCCAAAATTCTGTATAAGACAAAAAATGGCTTACAAATATGTGTGCACTGGAAGGCAGGGCGCCAAAGACCCCAGGCCACCCCAAAGCATCGGTGTCGGGAGCCGAGAGGGCATGTATAGGGCGGCGATCATCACAGGCAGGCGTCCGGGTGAGCTCCAAGCATCCCTAGTGTGAATGTGAGAACTGGTGAGGTGTGGTGAAAATAATAATTGAAAATCAAAACCAAAAACAAAAAACAAACAACAAACAACAAACAAAAAAAACAAAAAACAAACCATGAAAAGGGACTGAAAACATTATTGAAGGGTGAATGTGTGGGGTGTGAGACCAGTGGATAAGGGTTAGTAAGAAAAGTGATAAATGTGAAAGTGAGGAAATGGAATCCAAACAGAAGTGATGGTGGAAGACCATGGTAAGGGGTCATCACCAAAACATTCAATGGATAAAGAGTTAAATGAAGATGGAGTGTAAGATATACCTGTATTAGAGAGGAAGGGAAACAGAGCATAATTAATGTGATGCCAATTGTGGTGTAGGGCTCAGAGGAACTCAGAGCACACCCGGACTGACGCCCATAAATACACGCCGCCACAGCCACGCCCCCTACGCCACAACCACAGACATGGAGGGGGCCGCGGGGACGCCGACGCCCGGACGTACATGCGCCAGGCGGTCGGCACCACCCCAGCCCCACCTACCGTCGGGAGAATGGACAGCGCTGAGCTGGAAGGGGCTGGGGTGGTGCCGACCGCCTGGCGCATGTACGTCCGGGCGTCGGCGTCCCCGCGGCCCCCTCCATGTCTGTGGTTGTGGCGTAGGGGGCGTGGCTGTGGCGGCGTGTATTTATGGGCGTCAGTCCGGGTGTGCTCTGAGTTCCTCTGAGCCCTACACCACAATTGGCATCACATTAATTATGCTCTGTTTCCCTTCCTCTCTAATACAGGTATATCTTACACTCCATCTTCATTTAACTCTTTATCCATTGAATGTTTTGGTGATGACCCCTTACCATGGTCTTCCACCATCACTTCTGTTTGGATTCCATTTCCTCACTTTCACATTTATCACTTTTCTTACTAACCCTTATCCACTGGTCTCACACCCCACACATTCACCCTTCAATAATGTTTTCAGTCCCTTTTCATGGTTTGTTTTTTGTTTTTTTTGTTTGTTGTTTGTTGTTTGTTTTTTGTTTTTGGTTTTGATTTTCAATTATTATTTTCACCACACCTCACCAGTTCTCACATTCACACTAGGGATGCTTGGAGCTCACCCGGACGCCTGCCTGTGATGATCGCCGCCCTATACATGCCCTCTCGGCTCCCGACACCGATGCTTTGGGGTGGCCTGGGGTCTTTGGCGCCCTGCCTTCCAGTGCACACATATTTGTAAGCCATTTTTTGTCTTATACAGAATTTTGGGGGGTTTTATCCATCCCCCCTACCCTGATTTAATATACTTACCCACAAATATCTTCCTATTGCAGATATCTTACATGTCTGCTCCTGAAGAGCGGTTTAAAGCCGCGAAACGCGTCGAGCTACTGATGTATGAACTACATAACCATCATGATATGTGCTACACTTCTTCCAACATATTTGGGTTTTTGAGCCTATTGACAGTGCAGATACTATTATCTTAACATTTGTATCCAACTATGAGTATGGTGGTCCCCTTTATTTTACTCTGAATATTAATGGTTGTAAATATGTTATTATCAATTATTACCAGGTTGCAGAGTGACACCATGTTATGGGTGCATTTTTGTATACATGGAATGAATTGTATGTAAACTTGTTTTTCACGCATTATTACATTTTTATTTGCCACCATTTTACTCATTTTTGTCATCCTGAGCTTCATTTAAAGTCCCACTTCTTTTTGCATCACCGCCGCCCCCTGCCGTGGTGAAGCTTTTATTTTCAGATGATAGGGATGGAGGCACATGACTTTACCCAGCCATGGCTTCACTCAAAGTCCCAAGCTCCCCAATTCCCCCCTTTTTTAGTACACAATATAACTGGATACTAATATTTATAGGTAAAGTTGATCCAGGGAATATTGGAATGCTTCTTTTGGGGATCAGGAAGGAATTATTTCCCCTGCTGGAGCAAACTGGATCATGATTAAGGCCCCTTTCACACGGGGCGGATCAGTAATGATCCGCCCCGTGATGATCCACTCGCTCAGCGGCGATTGCTCCGTTGTCCCCGGTGAGCCGGCGGCGGACAGGGCGGTCTCCGCACACTGTGCAGGGACCGCCCTGTCAGCTCTCCGCTCTCCTCTATGGGGATCGGACGAGCACGGACCGTCTGTCCGTGTTCATCCGATCCGCTCTGCAGACGTATAGAAAAATAGAATTTTCCTCCGTCTGCAGAATCGGACAGTAGCGGAGGCGGACGATATCGGGTGTCTGCGGATGTTAATCGGCAGACACCCGCTATCCCATAGGGATGAATGTATGCCCGTATTTCATCCACAAACGGATGAATGAAATATGGACATATCGTCCACATGTGTGAAAGGGGCCTTACTGGGTTTTTGTCTTCCTCTGGATCAACTGTGGGTATAGGCTTGTGTATATAGCATTGTACATTTTTTCTTTTTCCATCTTTTATAGGTTGAAATAGCTGGACTTGTGTCTTGTTTCAACCAGTCTATGTAACTATGCACTGTATCTATGTGATCTGGCCAGTAACACCCCCTGTAGGAGTGAGACACCATTCTGGATTAATGAACACAAGAGGCTCAGCAGACAGCAGCATTGTGATCTGGGGGATGGGAGTGTTAAATGTACTAGCAGATTTAAATAAATAAACGAATTGAAGCCATTATAAAGCTCACACTTTAGAATCAGTTACAGAAAACAGTTAAAAAAATGGGATAAAGGTTTTAAATAAATAAATAAAAGCTGATCATTTTAACCACCCCTGCCAGTGTTTGTCTCATGCATGTAAACTGATACATTCTTCTGGAGCTTTTGAAAAACAAAACACTTGCTGGTTGGATCACCAGATGAAAATAGAAGAAAGAAAGCAAAAAGAAAAACAAATGCAGCCCTCACATCTAAAAATTGGTAAGCTGCAATATAATAAATGTTTGCTTTTGGGTTTAATACTTTATGTAGAAAGATAAACCTTTAAATAATTAGACTGTAGTCTAATTCGAGTCAAAAGTTGATATGTAGCTTCTTCTGGAGTTTTAAACTTTCAAAAGATGTATAATACTTAAAAATAGACAACATGTAATTTAAAAAAAAAAGTGTTATTTATCATTTCAAAACCGTGAAATCACCTACTGTTAATAAGGATGTCATGCAGTTTTGCTGATTTATATCTGTTTAGAAAGTGAAATATGTTAAGTATACAGCAGTTATTTGAATTACTTAATTGTATAGATATCAAAGTGTGAAAGTATTTCAGCGAAATACCTAAACACACACAGATAGGCACATCTACAGGAAAATAATATAGTTTACTTATTGTACATATCAGTTATCCACAGATAGTGTATTATTTTTATAAGCTAAGCAAAAAATCCAGCAGTTTACCAGTACGTAAAATGTTTGAAATAAAGGCAATACACTGAATTATATGTTAATTACATTTCAAATTTTAGTGAACCTATAGCCAAGTACATACTATTGCCCCATACACATGGTCGGACATTCCGACCACAAAATCCGTCAGATTTTTCTGATGGATTTTGGCCTAAACTTGTCTTGCATACACACGGTTGCACAAAGTTGTCGGAAAATCCGATCGTCTGGAACGAGGTGACATAAACCAAGTAAGACAAGAGGCCAGTAGCCAATAGCTTTCGTCTCCAAATTTTTTCTGAGCATGCGTGGCACTTTTGTGCGTCGGGATTCTTAAAAACACAATCAGAAAAACTCTGATCGGATTTTGTTGTGGGAAAATTTTAGATCCAGCTCTCAAATTGTTCTGACGGAAAAAGTTGCCCACACACGATCGGATTTTCCGACAACATAATCCGATCTGACTTTTTCCATCGGAATTTCCGACCGTGTGTATGGAGCATAACAGTTTTTTTCCGTGCAACCCAGTGGGTTGCAAGAAAACAAACTGACAGCTCTGGTCTTAACAGCTGTTCTAACCATGCAAGGTTATTACAGCGATCTCCCCCACTGAGCTGTTGTGTTCTGACAAGGTTACGGCCCCCTGCCAGAACACTCTGATCAGCTCTCTCTGCCATTGGCCAAGAACACTGATTGGGAGTTGGTCGGCAGCTGGTTTTCCAGTGACATTCGGCCCATGAATACAGGACTTTAAGTCAAGGAGAAAAACACTTAATTATGTTAATTATAGTTCAAATTT
This sequence comes from Lithobates pipiens, assembly GCF_037356315.1. Classification (NCBI taxonomy): domain Eukaryota; kingdom Metazoa; phylum Chordata; class Amphibia; order Anura; family Ranidae; genus Lithobates; species Lithobates pipiens. The sequence goes on from NW_027507903.1 coordinate 147,300,218, forward strand.
TAGAGAACATAAAGGTAATAGAGAAACTGGTAAGATAAGAATAGAGGTTGTGTTTATGTGAACACCTATGAATCAAAAAGTCTTACAAGATTTTGCCACTTAATTAAAATTGACCTTGCCTCCTTACCCCAAACTTCACCTCAGAATGCATCTGTGCATGTTGATGTGAAATTATCTAACCCTGGTGCTCAGCAGAAAGCCCAGATCAAATCAAATGTTGGATGTGAGCTTGTTGGCTGCGAACATTTGTTGTCTGACTTTTCACCAACAAATGTTGGCTAGCAGGTTCTCAAAATTTCCACCAACAAAACTTTGTTGTCAGAATTTCCGATCGGGTGTACACATGCCCAACGCACAAAAGTTCACGCATGCTTGGAATCAAGCAGTGGGAGCCGCACTGGCTATTGAACTTCCTTTTTCTCGGCTCGTCGTATGTCTTGTACGTCACCACGTTCCCATGTTTGTAATTGTTGGCCAACTTTTGTGTGACCATGTGTATGCAAGACAAGTTTGAGCCAACATTCTTCGAACAAAAATCCAGAGTTCTGTTTGTGGAAAGTCCGACCGTGTGTACGGGGCATAAGGGCTTGATTTACTAAAGGCAAATAGACTGTGCACTTCACAAGGTGCAGTTGTACTCTGCAAGAGCAGTTGCTCCAGAGCATAGTAACGGCTAATATGTGCTAGCAAAAATGTCATTTTTTAACATTTCTTTGCATGGTATTGGGTATTCTTTGCAAAGTGAAGTCTGTTTGCTTTCAGTAAATCAACCCCACAATTCCCCACTTCCACTTTGTCCATACTTCAGCTCTGTGTTTAGTGCAGAAAGGGGAAACAAGTTATTAGAACATACCGTATATACTCGAGTATAAGCCGAGATTTTCAGCCTCTTTTTTGAGGCTGAAAGTGCCCCCCTCGGCTTATACTCGAGTCATCGCCGTCTGTCTGCCCGAACAGCGTGTCGAGCAGACAGACAGCGGCCATTCTAACTTTCAAAAGCCGCGCCTCCCTGTCTGTGATAGGCGGAACACAATTTCCCAGCAGTCTGTGTTCCGCCTATCACGGACATCCGCTCATCCTCATACTACGGACGAGGATAAGAGGATGTCCGTGATAGGCGGAACACAGACTGCTGGGAAATTGTGTTCCGCCTATCACAGACAGGGAGGCGCGGCATTTGAACAGGGGAATGGGCGCCGACGAAGAGCGGTGATCCTGGGACGGGACCGGACGGAGGCTCGGCTCGGGACGGGACCGGACCGGACGGAGTCTCGGGACGGGACGGGACCGGACGGAGGCTCGGGACGGGACGGGACCGGACGGAGGCTCGGGACGGGACGGGACCGGACGGAGGCTCGGGACCGGACGGAGGCTCGGGACACAGGTAGGCTGGACACACAAGGCCACACACACACACACACACACACACACACACACACACACACACACACACACACACACACACACGGGCCACAGCCAGCTGATCTAAGGCATTGTGCCCACACACACATACATATATATATATATATATATATATACACACATACATATACACACATACATATACACACACACACACTCTGAAGCCCGACGTGCAAAAAAGTTAAAACATTTTTTTTATATATTATAGATTTTTTCCAATATTAGGCAGCAGTTGTAACTTTTTTGCACATGTGAGGCTGCAGAATTTTTTCCCAGTCCTGACCATATTCAACATAATATTGCAAAACAAAAAACATATAAAAATCACCTATAAACCCAAAACCCTCATTTTCAGGCAATTTACTTTCACCACAATAGCAAATTGCTGTCTTAGCTGACAGGGCACCTTAATTAAATGAAAAAAACTAATTGCAATGAAATGTAATGAGCATGCGGTGTTCAAGGTTGCTAAAGTAAAGTCAGATTAGAATGAGGACATCTACAAAATCAGAAACCTAAAACCACAGAACGCTAGTTAAACTGACACTTCTCAGGAAAGAGTGACACACACACACACACACACACACACACACACACACACACACGGATGGATGGATGGATGGACACACACACACACACAGGGATGGATGGATGGATGGACACACACACACAGGGATGGATGGACACACACACACACAGGGATGGATGGATGGATGGACACACACACACAGGGATGGACAGGCATATCTCACCCTCGGCTTATACACGAGTGTTAGGTGTGACCTCAACAAGTCACCTATTTGTCAGGTTATGTTACCGTTTCCCAATTGTTAGTTAGAGTTCTTATCCAAGCAAAGAGACACGGAGATATTATTCAGTATTTCTGCTCAGAAGTCCGTCGTTAACTCTGACTGTCTCTGACTGACTGTGGCTCTGAGGCTTCTTTATTACATCTTTTATAGACAGAAAAGGGCAAACATCAGCAAATGTAAAAAAACAACATTTTCAAAGTAAAGACAATTCTCCGGGTGTTATCAGCTGATAAGACAATCTTCTGGGCGTAGACTGCTTTTTAGGGCTGATGCGGCCTCTTCTTGATGAGTACGTGACAATAGATGACGAATCCTTATTTTACAGAGAAGGACAGAAAAATATATGTATTTAGTAAGACATAAGGTCAACCATTTTGTTTCAACATATACCTTAATCCTTACATTTCCCCCTTTGACATCACCCCTCCCTCTTGCCCTGGGTCCACCTGAACAAGTTCTAGTCGGCCTATATCCAGAGTACTCTCCCTGACCGCGAGTTGTCAGAGGGGTATACACCCATCCCCCTGGACAGTACAAACATCTAAAATTCAGGAAGAGTGGCTTTTCTGACAGATGGGTGATGTCAAGGATCTAAATCTACCTATCTTCACAAAAGTTCCATCTTTTCCGCATCATTTACCTTGGCTTTCTTGCAAAAGCACATAAACAACTTAAAGCATGCATAAAAGAAAAATACGAATAAGAGCACCACTATAATCGTCATTGCTGCCTTCTTAACCCAAGAGAATAACCCTGAGAAACTAAAAGTTCCACCAAACGGATCCCAGTCGCGACCAATATTTCGGGCCTTCTCTTGTAAATTCTTTACTTCCGTACGGTGTTGTGCAATGATGTCATAATAATCAGGTACCTCAATGCTGGTGTTATGTATCCAAGTACAGCACTCATAGTCCTCAGTAGTTTCACAGAGTCCTGTCAGTGCTGCACTCATACTTTCAATTGCTAATTCATGTAATTCTAATTGTTGTCTGATGGCTCTGGTCTCCAGATTTAACTTAGTAATGTCATCAGAGTTTTTCTCCAAAACATCATTAATAATTCCTGTATAGTTATTTAGTCTTTTCATTAAGTCTATACCCCATCCTGTCCAGGACGGGAACCAAGCCCATGCCATGTCCTTCTTCAGGAATATTTCTCTTTTACTACGATACCTGAGGGGATATCTAGGATGCATGCTAGCTTCTAATAGGTGATCACCTCGTTCATCACCTACTACTCCCATTACTGGTACTAAACTTGCGAGGTAGCACCATCCCTGAGCTCTTCTAGGTATCCAAGTATAACATTTATCCTCACAACAGATATATATATTATTTCCCAGTGCTACTGATCTTGAACTGATATCATTTCTATAACGAGAGGTGTATCCATAGAGGGATAAGTTGGATACTAACCACCTAACATTATTATCCACAATGTTAGTGAGGAAGTCAGATAATGTCTGGTGTGTGCTGGAATTACTGGGATAGAAGCTTCCATTTAATACGACAATGGACAAATTAAACTTGCTGTCTTGGCATTCTCCATTTCCTCCCGTTGTGTTCCCTAAGTTGAAACACCAATCAGGGGAAAAGGCGAGACCATTTGACTTAAACATTACTGTCTCGCTGGTATTTGTTCTAATTATGTTAATGCTACTGTTAGCAAGATCAGTATAGTTTATAGGAACTGCCATCAGTGGTATACTTGCTGTGCTGGGGTGTAATTTGCTACAAATCCAACATTTCTCATATCCTGACTTCTGGGATTTAAACTTCAGTAATAACATTTTTTTTGAAAATCCTTCATCCTTGTGTATTTTATTCTGTGAGGTAACCAAACTATTAGCCAGAATTACTGAAACAATAAAAAGATACATGTTGTCATTTGCCAACTGGCTTCTTTTTACAATGAGAAGCGTGGATCCAGGTAGGTTTCCCTTCCAATTTCACTGAGGTTGCTGTAATCAATAGCACCTGGAAAGGACCTTCAAACCTTGGTTCCAGTGTCTTTCTGGTATGTTTCTTTACATACACATAGTCTCCTGGTTGTAGATCGTGAGTACCTGTGACAGAATTAGGGTCTGGAAGAGAAGAATACACACTCTTGTGGATTTTAGTCAGACGCTGTTGCAACTGTATTACATACGTAGTTAAACTATCACATTGTAATTGCATACTTTGAGGAAAATATAAACCTAATCTAGGTGCACTTCCAAACAGTATTTCATATGGGGATAACCCTGTTTTTCCTGTTGGGGTGTACCTAATAGAGAACAAAGCTAAAGCTAGGCACTCAGGCCATGGTTTATTTAACTCTTGCATAGCTTTTTGTATTTTCAGCTTTATTGTACCATTTACTCTTTCTACCGATCCTGAACTCTGTGGGTGGTAAGGAGTATGAAAACTTTGTTGAACCCCTAACATTGCCATCACATTTTGCATTATTTCTCCCGTGAAATGTGTCCCCCTATCTGATTCTATTGTTTCTGGGAGACCAAACCTAGGTATCAGCTCAGTAATCAGTTTCTTGGCGGTGGCTTTTGCCGTAGCTGATTTCACAGGATAACTTTCGGGCCAGCCTGAAAATAGGCAGATGCACACGAGAACAAATTCAAAGGGGCCGCTCTTAGGCATTTGTATGTAGTCAATCTGCAGTCTCTGAAAGGGATATTGGGCCCGGACCTGATGTTTACGTGGGGTTTTCACTCTCTGTCCTGGGTTATTAATCAGACAGATTTGGCATGCAGCACAGTAGTTCCTTGCAGTACTACTGAATCCAGGGGCTAGCCATCCTTGGCTTACAATCCTATACATAGAATTGGAGCTGACATGAGTGGGTAAGTGAACAGCCGCTGCCATTGCGGGGTATAGAGAAGCGGGTAGACATATTTTGTCTCCTTCTCTCCATACATTGTCAAGGCCTGGTGCAGCTCCCTCCTTAACCCAACGGTCCTTCTCAATAGCCCCTGCTTGTTCCTGTAGTTCCATTAGCTGCTGCCATGTGGTTTCGGGCATACTCACCTGTACCGTGGCTAAGGTCTCAGGGCTTACTTCCCCTAGAGCTGCCTTCTTTGCAGTTAAATCTGCAAATGCGTTTCCTTTTGCCTCAGTTGTTTTTGCGCTCGTGTGTGCCGCTATCTTCATGATGGCTACTCTTATAACCTTTTGAAGATTGTTCAGGACTCTTTTGATTCCTTCACCATGTTTAACAGGTGTGCCTGCTGCTGTAAGGTAACCTCTAGCTTTCCATATGTGGCCATAATCATGTGCAACACCGTAGGCGTATGCGGAATCAGTGTAAATGTTCCCTTCTTGTCCCTCCAAGTGTTCTAGGGCTTTCTCTAGAGCGGTTAGTTCCGCTTCTTGTGCCGACATGTGTGCTGGTAGTGACTTTGCCTCAATTACCTGTGTGTCCGTTACCACAGCATAACCTGTGTGATATTTACCTTTGTCATCGGCAAATCTACTACCATCTATGTACAGTGTGTGTTCTGCATTTGCAATGGGTATGTCTGTGACATGTGGGAACCCCGTGGTTTCTTGTTCCATAAGTTGGAAACAATCGTGTTCATCAGATGTTATGTCCTGAAACGAAAGTGTGTCAGAATCCTGAGTATCTTGTGCTGTATCTACACCATTATCATCATTACTCCCCCCTGTCAAATCTGTCTGTAATGGTAAAAGCTGTGCTAAGTTAAAAGAAGTGCATCGCTGAAAGGTAACATTGGGGGGTAGGAGCAAAGTGCATTGTAGACGCAGCTGCCTTGCCATTGATATGTGTTTTGGTTGGACCTGTGACAAGATGGCGTGTATGTCATGTGTGGTATGTACCACTACAGGATTGTCTAAGACAATTTCTGAGGATTTGTCAATGATAATTGACACTGCTGCAACTGCTCGTACACAGGACGGTGATCCTCTAGAGACAGGATCGAGAGCCGCCGAGAAGTATGCTACCGGCCTTTGTTTGATGTGTTGTTGTGTCAACACCCCTGTTGCGTGTCCCGTGATTTCAGCAATGTACAAATGAAATGTTTTGGTATAATCAGGGATCCCGATCGCAGGTGCCGAAATTAGTAACCTTTTTAAGGTGCTAAAAGATTCATGACCTGCTTCTGTGAGTACATAGGGTACTATTTTCAAGCAATCATATAATGGCTGCATCAGAGAACTGGCATGTGGTATCCATTGTCTACAATATGATACCATTCCCAGAAACATACGAAGTTGCTTAAAGTTGCGTGGGATATTCATTTGTCTTATGGCCTGGACTCGGTCTTCAGTGAGATGTCGAGTACCCTGGGATATACAGTGGCCCAAAAAGACAACCTTTTTCTGACATACCTGTAACTTAGTTCTATTCACCTTGCACCCTTTTTCAGCCAGGAATTGTAACAATGATAGAGTGGCTTTTAAACAAGTATCGTTATCCGGACAACATAACAATAGGTCATCTACATATTGCAACAATACACAAGTGTCAGGCGGTTGCCATTCCCTATTTTTACTTTTTAAGGTTTAGTCAGTGGGGCATCAGTCAGGAGTCCGTCATAACCACTTATGGGTATGGTGTCACGGGACGTCATGTGTGGAGGGACTACCGAATCAGACAACAGACTGCGTGACGCTCCTGTGTCAACCAAACAAGGAATATGTTTACCTTCCACCTTCATCAACATGTGGAGCATTTTGTTCTCTGATTCAGCTAGGACTGGGGCAAGTCATGCGGTCGGATCGTCCCTATCATTGGTACGCCTCTGTCTGTAGTCCCTCGTGTCTCTGTCCGTGTTTCCTTCCTGTTCGTCTTTTATCCTTTTCCTACAGTCTCTTTTTATATGTCCCACCTTGTTGCAGTAATAACAGGTAAGAGGTTTACGGGAGGAATTCCCTCCTTCATTGACCCGGGCAACAGTGTTAACTCCCGGTGTCCTTCTGGGTTTAGTTTCTGCTAAATCAGCCTCTATGCCTTGTGCTTTCTGCAACAATGTTCCTCTGTCCCGTATGGCTCTCCATTCGGGAGTACATGCCTTCAGTTTGTCACCTATTTGGGGTACTAGTCCTTCCATAAACTGTCGATTGAAAGCCCTAAAGGTGACGGGTAAGGGTAAATCTAGACCTTCGTCAGCCATCATGCTTTCCATGTTGAGGTAAAATTCTGTAACAGTCTGACCTGGGGCCTGTTTTATGGGCGCTGTCGAACCCCTTTCCTGCTGTTTCCCTTGGCAAAATTCTCGTAACTGAGCAATAAACAGGGGTCTAGAGTCTATATGACGAGGGTGTACTCCTGGCGGGTCCGTGGTAGGATCCCCTTGTGGTCTATGTGGAGCAATTTCATTCATAAATTGATTAAACATCGTTAGTGTCATTTTATGTCTACACAAATCTTCCCCATCTTGCCAAGTTGCTTTATGTGTGTCTAGTAATTGTGTCACGAATCTACAGAATGCGGCAGGTTTTGCTACGGGATCAGGAGCATTCTGTATTAATGCCATAAGAGTGTCAGCCGACCAAGGTGTCCATGTCCTCAGAACGACTTGTCGGGTCACTGTAGGTGGCTGTCCTGCTTGACCCGCATTTGGATTATTTACTTGTATTACCCTAGTCTGACTATGGACTGGAGCTACGGGCTCTGGTCTTTGAGCGCCGCAATGCACACATTCCTGTGCCCAGTCTGGGTTCTGGATACCGCATACTCGGCATACCCATCCTCTTCCTCTTAAGGAAGGATAAAGTTTTGGTCTTTCATTACCTGGTGTGGTAGTGTTATAAGGAGGTGGAGTATCTCCCGTATTTACCCTATCGCCGGGAGCAGAAGGAAGACTTTTGTGTCGGACCTTCATATCCCATCCACCCTTTTCCTGACAATACTCCCATCCCTCCTCTTCAGCCCTGTTGGAAACCTTAATTAAACATTGTATTTGTGATACCCATCTGTTCTGCAATATCTCTCCCTGTCTGTCTTTCTTTATTTCTTCCCAACCTTCTACACTTAGCCCATTTTCTCCATCCATCCCCAATTTCTTGAGAATCCTATTTGTGCCCTGTGCCTTATCCTTCCCATACAACATTGTAATTATGTCTTTAACAGCATAACATTTCTGAGATTCCTCCTGGGGTTTACCATGTGTCTGGCCCATTTTGACAGTCCTGCCTAGGTGGCGTTTGGATCACTTACTAAGTGTCTCGTTGCCTTCTCCTCCTAGGGTGCCAAAATACTAAAAACCTCTCCTGGATGAGATTTCTGAAATCGAATTACTTTATATGCTAGCCAACTGACAAATATTATGACCAGACTGACGGCTACAACATATACAAGCATTCCCTTTTGGTGGCCAAACACATATGACTAGGTCTCTTACACGAGTCAATAGGTTTCCCAGTTTTTTGGGGGTAAATTGGGGGCCTCGGCTTATACTCGGGTCGGCCTATACTCCAGTATATACGGTAGATACGAACTGGGCCATTTTGCAGAATTATTTACAGGAAAAGAGGAAATGCATTACAGTACAATCATCAGGGCAAGATATAAGATCTAGCGTGCTATCTGTACCATGTATGATGATGAACATAGGGTCACATATCAGTCCAAACATTAGATACCTGTAGAGGTACATAATAGTATAAAAATATGATTACTGTGGCAGTTCATAAGATCCAACTTTCTGTATCCTACTTTTCTATTTTTATAAATCGTACTGTACAACCAAAAAAGAATTGCTAAAAATGTCACATTATATAACTTTAATGTCTTACCCAACTTTTGGAAATTGACTTTTAAAATGTAATTAATTTTTTATTTTAGTATAAAGGTTTGAGCAATATAACTATTACAAAAATAAATTAAATGGAAAGCAAAGATAATTAGCATGAATATACTTTGTTCAGCTGAGGTTACCTTACCTATTTTTTTTAACTAAAAGCAGAAAATTTAAGTTATTTGCAGATATATGCATGTTGTCATTATGGGGCTTATTTACGAAAGGCAAATCCACTTTGCACTGCAAGTGCACTTGGAAGTGCAATCGCTCTAAATGTAAGGGGTAGATCTGGAATGAGGGGAAGCTCTGCTGATTTTATCATCCAATCATGTGCAAGCTAAAATGATTTTTTTATTTTCCTTGCATGCCCCCCTCGGATCTACAGCAACCGCACTTTCAAGTGCACTTGCAGTGCAAAGTGTATTTTCCTTTAGTATATAACCCCCTATATGTGCAGCAGACCATGAGGCTTGATGACCCTCTGCACATAAAGGTTGCTTGGGAATTTCTACATGTTGGTTTTTATATTTGATAATTTTCCAACAACTTCTGCTCACAAGTCACATGGTTTATTTGTCTTTAAAAGAACAGGTTCAAACTGAGATGCCCTGTGCTCCCTAAATGTAGAATGCATGCTCCTATACTGGTAACAAGGAGAACGTATAGATGTCTTAACACATTTGTGTTCATTCAACACCTTGGTAATAAATGGCAGCATTACAAGGGCTGTTTTCACACCAATAGAAAAAAAAACTTCCTTGATTATGAAGTGTGAGGATTTATGGTAGATAAACCAAAAAACAAACAAAAATAAACCCCAAAAATACAACACAAAAGGAATTAGTGCCCTATGGATTTTTACTTGTGTAAGAAAAATCAAGTAAAATGAATCTTTAAATTCTTGCCATACCAACCTGGGTTCCTCAATCAGGGTCCTCAACCAAAGTTTCCACAAATGTTGCTAGGATTTCCATGAGAAGTGGTGGAATGACTCCCTGCCTGTTGGTGGCTGCACAATTCCAGGGGGGCAAAGTCACTGGGCAGAGCTAGTGGCCAGAGACTAGTAGATCCTCACTTCTTTTCTCCCAGATGAGTAAAAACACAAATTACATGTGTTGTTTCTAACATTTTCATTCTTCCCAGTGACCACCAAGGTAAAGAAACATTCTTCCCTCCACCAACCACCAATGTAAGGTGATTTACCACTGACCATACATATAAAGCTGGTCAAAAACAGATTGAATTTCGGCCAATTCTTGCTGGATCAGCAAGACGTTCACTAAAGGACTCTGCCAGGAAATTCTCAGCTGAACAACACCTGCACCCATTCAGGTGAAAACACTGTTTGGGTATCCTTACAGCCACAGGCATTGGCTGTCGGAATACAACATACAATAGCTAGTCGTACAGATTGGTCATACCACACTGTTTAGTATGGAGGGATAAATTGAGTAATTTGTTTAATTCAGGCAGTAGAGCTGAATGATAGAAAATGTAACTTTTATGGCCAGCTTAGGAGTGCCATTCTCCACTGACCACCAATGTCTGGAGACAGTTCTTTCACTAACCATCAATATAAAGGGGTCCTTCTCCACTGACCATCAGTGTAATTACCACTTCTTTGTTTCATTTGTTACTTTACTGAATTAAGGAGATGAATGTTAAAAGATTGTCTACCTAGACTGTAAGTACTCTAAGTATGTCACATTCTTTATTCTCTTATTTATTATATCTACCAATTATTGATCATAATATTTCATGTACTATGAGCAGTAGATCCATTCATTTTTTGCAGAGGTTTCCTGAGACCTCAAATTAATTCCACAGCTTCCTCTGGGGGAAAGGCAGATATAATGTATGCCAATGTAGTCCCTTTCCCCCTGGAAGCAAATGTTACTATGCAGGGGTATGTAGAGAGCTGACATTCAGTTCTCTGGTGGGATCCTGGCCTGGACTTGTGGGTTAGTGAATAATTGGGTGCCAGTCCTTTTAGATAAAAACAGAGAACAGCTTTACTACTTACAGTCCAGAGAGGAAAGGGTATAACTCGCAGGTGTCCTAGGTTACAGTGGAACTCCAGTACTGCGTAGACTATGATGTAGGAGGAGTATCCTTTTAATAATCATCACCAGTATCTTCAGGAGAATCCACCAGCTTTATCTGGGACTTCCATCCTGTAGCAGTGGTTTCTAGGAGAATTGATCAGCATTACCTGGGACTCACATCCTAGCCTACACACTCTTCCAGAAGCAGTTTTAAGATCCTGTCCTATACAGGCTTCCCAGGAAGGCAAACCCAGGATCTAATCCATGTAGGCCTCTAAGGCAGACAGGGCTTAAAGAGAAATTGTTTAGCACCCACCTTCCCCAGGCCAGAGCTTGGGGGAAAGAGAACTTGCATCAGCTCAATCCAAATATTTATACCCTCATCCAGCACGCCCCATTGGCACAGGAACCCCATAATGGTTGTCCAGAAAGATTTAAATATTCATAATGCAAACATACTGTGAATTATCCTTCTAGTGCCAGAGGTTCCAGTGACACCTAATGGCAGAATGGAGAACTAACAATAAGATTGCATTTAGGGCAGTGGTTCTCAACTACTGTCCTCGGGACCCACTAACAGGCCAGATTTTACTTATTTATTTGGGAGATGCAGACTAGAATGCTGCAATCACTGAGCAGCAAATTATATCACCTGTGATATATTTCAGTTTTCTTGCAAACTTGGCCTGTTAGTGGGTCCTGAGGACATCAGTTGAGCACCACTGATTTAGGGGCAACTGAGCAAGACAAAATTACAAATTAGCACTGGCTGGTTAACACCATGTTGACTACATCTAAGAGGCACTTCTACATATGGCTGGACGGGTACACATACCTTTAACAACAAATTGTAAAAGTTCATCATTTTTGCCAGTTCATGATAATAAAAATTACTATCTTTAATAGCATAGTCCTTATTTAGTAAAGCAAATGGCAAAAAAGCTAAGCACAGCAATGTACAACAATCACCTTTCATTGTTCTGTTTCTTGTAAGTTGATCACAATTAATTTTTTCTGATGAAAATTATGAAAATGTTGGGTATGTATGAAGCACCTGTCTTTTAAAATTTACTGTAGGTTACTACTATTACTACTATTGCTGCTATTGGTCTTTCAAAGAAATCAACCATAGATTTTTGATTTTGTAGTACTAAACTAAGGCATCCCTATATTTTGCACAACTGCTAAACATATTTTTGGAAGACCTTCAAAATAGTTTAGTTCAATTAATATTCTGTGGACATGCTTGTCACTGGATATGCTGTCACTCTTGTACTTCTATAACTTCTCTGTTAATTAAATATTTCAGAATTTCAGAGAGTTCAAAGTAATTCAGCCAACTAGCTTTTATTAGTACTTGCTATAATTGGCTTCCTGAATAAGGTAAAATGTACCTGTAACTTAATTATAACTCACGCTGTCCGTGGTGTATGCCGCGCTGACCGTATCGGAGGAGACTAGGATCTCCCATTTGTTTGAGCTCTGGCAAGGCGACATTCCGGAGCTTACTGAGGAGGACTGGGAGGAGGGTTTACAGCAATACCTGACCCTTGCGATTTCTGCAAGGGACAGGTTTATACAATTGAAGTTCCTCCACCGGGTATATTTTTCACCGGCACGCCTGGCAAGGATTTACCCTGACCGATTGACTACCTGCCCCAGATGCAAAGAAGATGATGCTGACTTTTTTCACATGGTCTGGTCCTGCCCTGGGGTAGTGGGATTTTGGAGAGGGGTCCTGGCTGATATTAATGCAGTGGGGGAGCTTACGATTCCACTTAGCCCGATACCTCTCCTGCTGGGTATCTGTGATTTTCTGGATATCTCCTGGGGGAAGAAACTGTTTATTTTTTACACTACACTCTATGCGAGGAAAGCCATACTACTGCAATGGAATCAACCTCTCCCTCCTACTAAACAACTGTGGCAGTCCCTGGTGAACGCGGCTTTGCCGCTCTACAAACTTACATATCTGGGCAGGAACTGCCCTGGGAAATTTGGGAAGATTTGGGCGGCATGGGTTGAGGCGAAGCATTTGACCATTACTTAGGCTAAGGGGAGAGGAGGGTGGGGGGAGGGGGGGGGTTTTCCCTTTTTTTTTTTGTAATCTCTGTGGTTTTCTTTTTTTGTGTGGTGGGGGGAGGTCTCGGGGGGGCTTTATATTTTATGCTGCAATGATTAGTGACTCTACACATTGCTAAGAAATATCTGTGTTTATATGTGATACACTTGATTATCTGTCTACTCATAATATGTATGTACTTGGCTGACGCATGTCTGTTTTCTGTTTTTTTATTTCTTTATTTTTTTGTGTTTGAAACATAAATAAAAATTCTTTGTTTAACTTAATTATAACTATCACCATCTAGAGTGCCCTGATCTCTTGTGTATATGCTGAATTCATCTTGAAAAGCAGAGCTTTGACCTGCCCTCTTCTGTACCTCACTGGTCAGGGAGGACACTCACCAAACTTTATGACCAACAGAAAGGAAGGGCAGGGAAGGCCAGTGTAACATCTGCCAAGATGAAGTTAAAGCATATTTAGGTTTTGAGATTTGTTCATTTTTAATTTACTACAGCTTTGACTTTATTAATATGTTTTTATATGTATGTCTAGTCGCAGGGTGGAAGTATGCCTCACACTAGGCTTCTCCTGCTACTGCTCATAGTGTGCATGGCCCGATCCAGTCTTCACTACAACTTTTACAAAGCAGAATCAATTTTTAGCTGCCTGAAGGAAGCACTTGAGGAGGCCAAGAGACGGAGCTTAGAAGAAAACTCTGTTCTAAGTAAGAGGGGTTATGAGTTTGAACCAAGTGATAATCTTCTGTCCCAAGAAGAAGAGGAGGAAGAAGATGAGAAAGAGAAAAGAACATTTCCAGCTGCACGATACAGGTATCTGTCACAAGCACAGGTGAAGGGCAAGGTTTACCAAAACAAGGCAAAAAGTGACCGGCGGACCAAATTCACCCTCTCGTTGGATGTACCAACCAACCTTATGAACATTCTCTTCGACATTGCAAAGGCTAGAAACATGAGGGCAAAGGCTGCAGCAAATGCCCAACTCATGGCCCAAATAGGTAGGCGAAAGTAAGGCTGGCTAGGCCTTGCGTGGGACACATAGGAGGGTACATACATTAGCACAAGACTTGTGTCATGAGAAGCCCTCCCATCTCACTCATGGCCGCATCTTGGAACTTATCTTTGTACAGTACACTGCTATATTTTGAGTCCTTCAAAGCTGCATTTACTTCCTACATGTTATTTCCCATGGGGTGAAGTTTCACCCTCCTCTCCCCCTTTCAATTTGAATTTTTTATTTTATTTTTTTGCTCTCACTTTTTCTCTCTCTGTCTCTTTCTGAAATCTCTGTGTTTTGGCTTTATCTCAATAACATGGGTTTATTATATCATATTTCATTTTTTTGTTACATTTTCCTTTGTAATCTCCTTTGCCTTTACATGGAGATTTTAATGCAGAAGTCGAAAATTATTAAAAAAATATGTTTGCATCTCCCACTGTGATGTTTTTTTATTAAAAGAAATCATTTCCAAAACCCCAGAGCTTTTTGTTTATATGTGAGCTCTTTGCACACCATGTGATAGAAAAATGAAAAACTATGCAGCTATGCCATTGCCCGTTTATTAGCTGAACAATTAAATGAGCTGTGTTTTTAACATTTTATCACTGAAACTTTTCAACCTTCTAACAAGCAGAACCCCTCTGTTCCTTAATAAAAAAAAAAACACCCTGGTCGGATCCTATGCTGGTAATGAAAAACTCCCTTTCCTTGACATGACTGCTGAGCAGTTTCAACAATTGCAGTTTATCTCTTTTGATTCAAACAATGTTTGTTTGTTTTTCTTCAGAAAAGAATGCCCATGTAATGAGTGGATTGCTATTTTATTGAACAAGTGCACCCTTAACAAACAGAAACTTTCCAGCCTGCTTAACATTTCTGTGACTTAAGCCTGGTATACACTACAGTTTTTTTTTCATGCAACCCAGCGGGTCGCACGGAAAAAAACTGACAGTTCCGGACGGGAGCTGTTGTATTAACCATGCGAGGATAGGCCAGCGATCTCGCCCACTGAGCTGTTGTGTTGTGACATGGGGACAGCCCTCCTGCCAGAATACTCCGATCAACGCTCTCTGCCATTGGCTGAGAGCTCATCTGGAGTCGGTCAGCTCCTGGTTTTACAGCATGCACAATACGAGAGACCGACATACACATGGGCAGAATTTCAGCCGGTATTTCCCAACATTCTAGACTCTATAATATCATAGCGTTTGGATGCTAATTATTACTAGTTATATTTATTGCACACTACTTATGTTAGTTTCAGCCTTGTTCCTGAGTACTGTGGGAGAATTATAATCAATAACCACCTATTTTGTAAATATTAATATTATCTAGGAACTTGGTGCTTTGCCCTTCCCCTTTCTGCCTCCTTCACCTTGCCAATGGCCACTCAATATGAGATGTGGCTAGTGTTGTCACCTGTCCAGTATTTTACCTGCCTTCCCAGGAAAAAAATGGCAATTGTTGCCAATGTTAATAAAAGGAATGGAATTTCAGGGCTGGCATTTTATTCTAATAAGAGATGACAATCTTAGGTGCATCCTTGGACACCAATACTAATTTGTGGGAAGAAGGAGGAGTGAGCCAAAGTGTCAACTTTTAGATTAAGTCAGCCATAGAGTGCCACAGATGTAAAGCTCACAAAGTGCTCTTGAGGACTGCTAACTCTATTTGCAGGAGACTACAGGTGCCTACTAGACATGCCAGATGTTGTTTACGAGCATTAGTCACTTACTAAAATGGACTACAAGCAGCATTCAAATGCATATATTCATACATGGTTTCACATTTTTCTAATCCAAAAAGTAGAGAGACTAAAGCACAAATCGATTATCTGTGGCATAATAATTGTTAAAATAGAAGTTTGCATTGTAAGAAAATAAAGCACACTGTGTCATATCAGCTCCATACACTGTAGTGCAAGAGAATAATACATTCCTTTTTTTTTAAGGCGTTTAATTAGAGAAGCATTGACAATCCAAGTATATGTGTGGTATATGGAAGATGCCACCTGAAACTTCCAATATGTACTGTGCTTCCAAGGAGCAAAATATAGCTAACTAGTGAAAAATATATCTAGTCAACTGTTTTTTCTAATCCCTTTGTTTTTTTTATTTTATTTTTTTGCTGTCTGCGCCCAACTTGGGAGATAACTCTTAATTTTCTACCTCAAAGACACAACCAGAAGGTAAAGAAAAATCTATCCTGAGTGAGAAAAAATACTTTCTTTGACAGCTGTCATCATAGCAAGTGTCCTCATTTGAAGATTTTCCCTCTATTCCTCTTTCGGTAAAACATGTGAAATTTTGGATTTTCTATTGCTTTCCAATCCAGATCACAGTAGACAAGTAGAGGCAGTGAATCTCCTCAGTTGGGTCACAGACAGCAGTAAGTACCTCCTAGTATTTCCCACTGTATCCAAAAAGTTTTGGCTTTAGATAAACTTTAAGGAAGAACTACAGCCAAAGCTTGTTTCCCAGTACTTCTCCTATGGATCACAGGAGTGCAGTCCGTTTTGCACTCCTGTGACCCATTTTCAGCAGACAGTGGGTTTAAACCTGCCTTTGGCTGATGTCACAGAGCTGGTCCAGGCTCGGGAAAGATTGCAACCATATGGTCGGGATCCGCCAGCATGCTTGGACAGTCACCCAGCTCAGCCTCTAAGCGACCTGCTGAGAGCCTGAGCTGCCCACTCCCATCCCCTCCACTGTCCAGTGCTCCAGTGATCATGGGGGGAAAGAGCACGGAGCCAGTGACTGACAGTCACTAGCTCTTTGCTCAGGGAGCTCTGAGAACTGAGCGATAGGCAGTGTTTAATCGCTTGGTTGTTACTGTTAGAGCCAGTGGGGGACAGATGCAGCATCTGACCGATGCTGCATCCAACTAGGTAAGTATAATTCTAGAGAAAAAAAAATATTCCCATACAGTACTTCCCTTTTAAGGAATTAATAAAACTAGTAAATAAGCTAAGTAAGCTAAGTATTCCACCTGCATCAGTTTGAAGCACTTCTGAGTTTGTTCACAATGCAGGTGCATTTGAGCTGCATTTCCCCTCCTTCATCCACCTGCTTCATCCATCTGCTTAGTGCTTTTTTTTATGTTTCAATTGACTTGTATGGGGACAGCAAAAGTTCTGACGCAAACAAAAGTCTGTCAACACAGCCCACAAGAGGCGAATGGAGTGGGAACTTAGAAGCATAATCACTATCTGGGAGTTGCAAGAGTTTGTAAGTGATTAAACCTTCTAGTATCCATTGAGATGTTTGTTTAGGGTGTATTGGGTCTTTGTGTTTTCATAAATGTCTTGACTGCAACACAATTTTTTCTTTTGCATGTTGGTACAATATGGCAAACATGATGGTAGACACAATCCCAGTAGCCAGAAAAAGATTACCTAATGCAATTATCATCTTGTCTGACTCTCCATGTAGGGTTAGACCATTTGGAGAAGTTCCCACTTACAACTCTGAGGCAACAAAACACAGAATTTAGTCTGCTAGATCTCTTTGCAAAACTGTGGACCAGCATCATGGAATATCAATTGATTGAATGTAATGCTTATTATTTGTACATTTGTAATTTTAAATGTATTGACCTTCAACCTGCAAAGTATAATAGAACTGCACTAGGATTGTTACTATATTGTTACAAAATAAATCTGTATTTTGATCATGTCTATTGTCATTTCATGCTGAGAGTTAAATTCTGATTAAGAACCAGGACTAATGTGTTTGTGAATGTTGAACTCCTTCCACAGGTGCTCTGGAAACAGATGTGGAGATGAAACAAATGTATGCACAGAACAGAACTCCAGGCAGATAGCTAAATGTATACATTAAAATACATACAGTATATGTTTGCTTTTTTTCCTACCAAAGTATTTGTAGTTTTGGGCAGTCAACATTACAAGTTATGCCTCATGCAAACTGGTGTATGAAACTGTCATTTAGGTGCAGGTGGGTGGCACAGGCTTGCTGCCCAGCATTCTGGACATTCATACTTGGACACATACTGCCCTAAATGGGTGCTGGCAGCAAGGGGGTGGACTGTGTCTTTCCCTGCACCTAAACTCTATAGTCTTATGCACCAGACTTAATCTTCCAATGTGCATGAGGCCTTCCATACATTTTCTAGACAGCAAACCCAGATATGGCTTTGTCGCCTCTCTGCCTCCCTATTGGTCAGTAGACCCACTTCATAACCTCTGACCAAGAAACAGGGAGCTAACCCAATAATAGGTAAAACTAAGGAGGAAGTAATACTAAATCAGGGAGCCATAGTGATCTAACTAGCAGAGTTGTGAAGAGCATAGAATGGCTGGCCAAAATTAGCATTTATTTGCCAGTTAAAGCATTAAAGTGGTTGTAAACCCTCACATATACCCAGTGAAGTGAACAGCCTCAGATGATACAAAGGGGGGAAACAAATCTCCCTACATAAGTCTTACATGTATATCTGCTATCTTCAGTTGTATATATTCTTTATAAAGTTCAGCTGGTGTTAGGAGATTTTCTCTTCCTGTTCAGCACTGCAGTGAAGCCTGGGCATACAGCCAATACAGCTGATTGGAGGAAAGACACACACCCCCTCTCCTCATAGGTAGAGACTTTCAGAACTGTTCATTGAATAGTTCAGCATGCTGCCTATCTATTTATAGCACCCTCCCCAACACAAAACTCAAGCTACTTTTTCTCAGTTGATGAAGAACTTGTCAGAAGTCATCAGGCTGATAACAGAAGAATAGAGCAGGAGAAGGCCACAGGACATAGGGTTTTTAAAGGAGATAAGAAAACACTGCAGGTATATCAGCTCAAATTTCATGAATCTGGTTTACATCCACTTTAAACATATATGCATTTCGTTTCAGTTATGTTTAATACTATATGAGGCAGAGAAAAATAACCAGACTAGAAGACTCTAGGTAAAGAACAAAGTATCGTTCCATCTTGATCCAGTACCAAGACGATTATTGCAGCCGTTCACAAGAATAGTTAGATGTTTTCCTGCCAACTGTCTCATTAAGTTATTAATAGTTATTGATTTAACCTCTTGCTTACTGGGCACTTAAACCCCCTCCTGCCCAGACCAATTTTCAGCTTTCAGACCTGACGCATTTTGAATGACAATTGCGTGGTCATACAACACTGAACCCAAATTAAATTTTATACTTTTTTTCAGACAAATAGAGCTGATAGTATTTAATCACAGCTGGGGTTATTATTTTTTGCTAAACAAAAAAAGGTGGAAAATGTAAAAAAAATCATGTTTCATAGTTTGTTATCAAATTTTGAAAACAGGTAATTTTTCTCCTTCATTGATATGCACTGGTGGGCACTGATAGGCTGCACTGATAGGCACAGATAAGGTGGCACTGATAGGCACATATCAGGATGTACTGATGGGGACAGATAAAGCGGTACTGATGGGCACAGATAAGGCGGCACTGATGGTCATTGGTAAGATGGCACTGATGGGCACTGAAGGGCACTGATAGGTGTTACTGATAGGTACCACTGATAGATGCCGCTGATGGGCACTGATAGGTGGCACTGATAGGTGGCACTGATGGGCACTGGTAGGTGACACTAATGGGTAGCACCGTTTATGAGGCACTGATTGGTGACGCTGATGGGTGGCACTGTGGGCACTGATGGGTGGCACTGTGCGCACTGGTAGGTGGCACTGGTGGGCACTAGAAAGTGGCACTGTTGTGCACAGGGGGAGCAGATGAGAGGGCGGGAGCTCTCCTTGATCAAGACTGATGTCCCTCTGAGAGACGCTGGTAATCTGCTTTTTTTTCCCCTCCACGTGCTATCAGCACAAGGAGAAAAAATACCCAATTACCATCTCTGTTTACATCACATGATCAGCTGTCATTGGCTGACATTTGATTATGTGGTAAGGGGTCAGGATTGACCCCTTACTCCAATCTGTGATCAGCCAAGTCTCATAGACTCGCTGATCACAGAGTGCGCTGCGTGTGGGCGGGCAGGCCAGGCGGGCACGGGAGGACATCAATAGATGCACTCCCGGAAACGTCGGTCCCTGCTGTAGCCGTCATTCGTCTATAGCACGGAACTGAAGCAGTTAAACAATGCATAATCTTCAACTGTGCATAAAGCTGTTTGCCTTGATTTACTCTTTGAAGTGGACCTATACTATAAACATGAAATTGCTACTAATGACTAAAGAAGTTCGAGACTATTTAGGAATCCTGTGAACTTATCAACTCTCCAGGCATTTAGTCTTGTTACTTGCCCTAGAGAAGCCTTTCTCAACCATTTTATCCCAGAAGCCAGCTATACCCTTGAAATAATTACAATGGTGGACAGAATACCACCTCTACACACAACTACAAAAGATCACTGGTATCATGCAGCTGGCTTTGCCAAGTGGTGTAGGTTCCAGAAGTATCATCAAATTGGAGGTCACTCACAGCTCAAGGAATCCCTAGCAACCTTTGGAGGAACCGTAGTTCAGAGTAGCTTTCCTGTGAGGGAAATCCCAGACAAGACCAGGTGTATCTGACCCATCACAATCCCGTCACTTATGCCCATCAAATGGCACTACTTGCGCCCATCAAGTGGCAATACTTGTGCCCATCATATGACACCACTGTGACCCCCACCACTCGCTGTCTGCCTGGCACTTACCCCATCTTAGTGGCGGATCAGGCAAGTGGGTGACGACGGCGAGCTGTGGGACGGCTCCTGTGTCCTCCATGCTTCCCCCTCCTATGTTCTTCTGTTCTGCTAGGCGTCCAATAGGGGCGCCTTTGCTTTCATCAAATCAGGTGACGGGTATTAGAATCACACTTCCTGATTGGCGGAGGGGCGGTTCAGTGTTAGAAAACCAAATATTAATTTGCTTTTCTAACACATCTGGGTGGATTGTGAGCTCAATGCTCTGTGCCCCGAGTCCACCTTTTTTGAAGCCTATGGCTCTAATCATGTGCTTCAAAAAACACCCCCGTCACTGGAATTCCAAAAAGGGGCCAGACGTCTGACTAGGGGGGTGGCAGCGGCGGCCATGGATAGATTAATGCATTGCATGAATCTATCTATTAGTCATGTAGGGGGGTGGCGTGACAGAGGGGGCAATGCCTGTGCGCCCTTAATGGACGGGCAGCCCCTGGAAGGAATACAATTAACGGGTTAGGTACACTTCAAAGTGGATTTTCAGTGCACATAAAAACAGGATCATGTTTTAAAAGAGGAGGAGTTGAAATGACTAAATTACTAAATGTAATCAATCAACACTTTTATGTACTTTGTTTGCAATCAGAAAACAACCATTTACAGTCCAGTACTAGAACTTGCAAAAATCCAGTATGTGTGCCTACCCTCACTATATCATCATGGCTGACAGCACAGAGGATAATCATTTTACAACTGCTATGCCCCACATATAAATGTTCTGCCAGCACTAAAACATTTTACATGGCTTATTTTCTCTGAGTTTTTCTGTTGTCCACAGCAACCAGTTGGATATATATTTTAGGTTTGTATTGCATTTTTATTGATGCATGTGTGCCTCTTGGGTGGATTTTCCCTCAGCCCCTATTTAAATATGCAAGAGCTAAGAGAAAATTTCCCACATGGGGACAAAGACAACAATAAAAAGTTGACAGAAGTTCTAAGCCTTAAACAGTCCAAAGTAGACCTACGCTTAGATGTTATTGTATAACAGGGCTACACTAGTAACTCTAGTTTGGAATAAAGTATGAAAGTACTAGAACCTCTGTCAAGTTGGTATTGCTTTCTGAGTTCCTGCTTGTGTCACTGTTACAGGATGTAGGGGAGTACCTGATTGATCCTGCCTGACAGCTTTTTCCTTTTTCTAAACTAAGCACACAAAGCACAAAAGCTTATCTATGCTGGCATGGTCAGTTTTTATCCTTTGGCTGGCTATTCAGAGGTACAGGAGACTATGCAGACACATAGCATGCCTGTATTGTTCAGTCGCCCCCCCCCCCTCCCACCCCCCCAACCAATTACAGCCTCCTCTGGCACACATCCCCTTCGAATCACAGTCAGCCTTTAGAAAATGTCTCTTGTTCAAGCATAGCCTGCATATTGCATCAGGCTGAACAGACTATGTGACACAGGCACACTATACGTCTGCATGGTGTCCTGTATTTTATACTGCTCTCTATACTCAAGCAGGTGGCTAATCGGCCAAATTACTGAAGTTTGAAGTTATAACTTCAAACCAGTAATTTCACAGAAAATAGAAAAATAATAAATTATTATATTATAACATATAGCATAATAATATATAATTTAGCTTGATTAAAACAATACCTTTTCAGCAGGCAGCAGATTCTCATTCTCCCTCTTAACTGTGTGAGAAAAACATGGGATTATGGTTAAATCTTATACCCATAAAACCATGCTTTTTCCTTCTAGTTAAGAGGGCTGGGCTGGAAGGTAGTAGTTGTCTTTTAGACACATGCCCCTTCTACGACACTGCAGCGAGAGGACAGCCTGCACTGCAGCATTTTTATTGGACAGCTTTTTCCAATTGTGCTTTACCATTGGTCCAAGGCTCCAAGCTATTCATTAAGCTCAGTGCTTCTGAGAAGCAGTGAGAGGCACTGTGAGGTCATCCTCTCTGTCTGCTGAAAACAGAGTGTGCCAGCTTGTATTTAAACTGTCCAACCTGTTGCTGCACAAGAATCCTGTATCTCTGGAACGATAGGTGACAGGAGCCCCCAAAAAAATGTTGTGAGGCCCTCCCCAAAAAATTATGGCAGACCCTTATCAGAGCATGCAGCTACTGTACTTTGCCAGGGGGGACTCCCCTAGAAAAGCACCTAGTCCTGATGTTGATGAGGACAAGGGCCTCTCCCCCTAAACCCTGGCCCAGTGGTTGTGGGAGTCTGTGGGTGGAGAGGCATATCAGATTTTGGAAGCCCAGTTTAAGAATATGGGGGCCCCCAGGTACCACTTCCATGTGAATGAGTAAGGTGTACACTACTCATTCACAAAAAAAATTCTGTAGTAAATAAAAACGCAAACACAATTTTTGACCTTTATCGTTATTTTTTTCCTCTTACGTTGTACATCATGTTAATCATGTCATGCAGCAATGTATATGTCAAGCACAACAGAACAACGGCTGCAGACTCACATGAAAAAAAAAAAAACTGCTGCCTGCCGAAACACAACCAATGTCATAACTTGCCTTGCGCCAAATTACATCTCTAGTTCTCCCTGCCACTTAAGTAAAGAGGTAGACGTGTCCATATAGGGTCAATGAGGTCATCGGTAACCTTGCCCCATTATAATGTACTATGTAGTCAATACTCATTCACATGGGGGTATCTGGGGGGCCTCATATTGTTAAAGGAGGCTCCCAGATTCCAACAGCCCCCTGCACGCAGACCCCCACAAACACCGAGCCAGGGTTATGGGGAAGGTGCCCTTGTCCTCATCAACATGAGGACAAGGTGCTTTACCGGGAAGGTCCCCCTGTGGACATAAAACCTGGTATAGTTCAGGAAGGGAGAGGCTGCATGTTAGAATAAGGACCTGGAGAGGATTGTGGTGGAACCCCCACGCTGTTTTTTTTGTTTTTAATGACAGGCTCTTTTGTTTAAATTCTGCTGCCAGCCAGGAATACCCAGGTGACAACAGAGAACAGTCACTGATTGCTAGGATGTCTGCGGGTGCTGGCTCCTTGACAACATACACAAACCCTGCATAAATACAGAAAAAAATACACCAAAAACGTATGTATATGCATTTTACATGCATTTTTGGTTAAAGTCTATGGGGCTGAAATCACACGGCAACCGCACCAAAGTAGCACTAGACCCTATTCAAAAACTGTGTTGTGCTGTACTGCATTCATGTATATCAACAACAAAGAGAATAATGTGGTTTCCATCGTCATGCAATTCTGTGTGACATAAGTCGCTTCTGAAATCGCATTAGTGTGAACAGGCCTTGCATTGCTTTTTTTTAAAACACTTTTAATTATGTATTAAGAAATACAAATTTGCATTATTTTACATCTTTATCTCTTTATATCTGTCTGGAGTTCAGCTTTAAAGGATAAGTTCACCTTTTTAATAAGGTTTAATAATAAGTACACTTTTTTTTTTGCAGGTAAAAAAAAATGTGCATTTATTAGTTTTTGTTTTAGGAGCCTGTAAATCATTGAACCGTTGATCAGCAGACCATGCAGACTGTCAGTGAAGCAGCACACTGATCAGCTTTTTTCTCTCTCTCACTCTTCTCTCTCTCATCCTATCTGTAAGTTTCTTGCACTGTAGCACTCATTAGCTCCAACCTCCCCCAGCCTGTGCTGTGCAGGGATTTCAAAAGGGTGATACCGAGCAGTGCTGCGACAAGCCCATTTGGTGCCCAGGGTGAATATGGCAAACTGCCCCCCCCCCCCCCATTTTTATAAAAGAATCAATGTAGTTTCAAAACAAGAATATATTTAAAACAATGCAAATTCAATTACGTTTAATGCGATAGAAGATACAAGAGTTTACTCACACATATCACCCCACACAGTATTGCCCCTTCACATATCACCCCACACAGTATTGCCCCCTTCACATATCACCCCACACACAGTATTGCCCCATTTTAAATACCCTCCACACAGTATTGACCCCTTTACACGACCCCTCCACACAGCACTGCCCCCTTTTCCCCACTCATCCTTCACAGTTTCATATATTTTCCTCCCTTCACTCTCCTACATTTCACAGAGCGGAGAGCAGGAGGTGGGACAGTCCTAAACTGAAGGCACAGCAGCACTGGGCGGGACACAGGAACTGCCGGGTTGACTTCATATTAGCGAACTGGTGATTAGCTGCTAGGACCACCTCTTAGCAGCCAATCACCTCCTGATTAACGTGACAGGCAGCTACCGCTCTCCATGCAGTGCTGGTCCCGCCCCCAGTGCAGAATT
Source organism: Lithobates pipiens (assembly GCF_037356315.1). NCBI lineage: Eukaryota > Metazoa > Chordata > Amphibia > Anura > Ranidae > Lithobates > Lithobates pipiens. The sequence continues at coordinate 147,325,268 of NW_027507903.1, forward strand.
GTCCCGCCGTCCACTCCTCTCTACTCTGCTAATGATAACGGAGGAGGCTGGGGACAAAAGCGGTGATTAAATGGCACGATTGTGGCAGTCCAGAAAAAGAAGCAGCTCGGGCCGGACATGGACCGCAGGCCGACATTTAGTGATGGTTGCCATAGGATAATGATACTCTTATGCCTGATAACAACCCATCCCCTCTCTCACTCGGCCCAGGGCACCCGTCCCTCTCGCCCACCCCTTGTACCGGCTCTGATACCAAGTCATATTCAAGTACTTAGTCTCCTTGCATGTAATATATATGCAAACTCTAACAATAAATTTCTCTTATTTGCTCCCTTATGGTCTTTTAAAACTACAGGTAAAAGCATTTTGTTATATCCGTTCAACAAGTGCAAAAAATTGCTATTCATTCAGAAATGTTAGGAGTTGATATTTTCCTGTGCTCTCTTCCTCTGCAGTTATTAGTTGGCATTGTTCCCAGCTATCTCTAATTACCACAAAACACCTTTCCCTATGTTATGAAGAGAGGTAGGTGTTCTATTGATCCCTTCCTATGTTGACAATGCTGCTCATCCTATTTACAGGGGGATTGTCACCCTAGGACAGGAAGTATGTTCCTGGCACGATCACCAGGTGAAAATAAAAAAGTGTGAAAAAATAAAACAAATTCAGCCACCTTTTCTGGTGAGCTGCAAAACATAAATTGTTTGTTCAAATTGTTTTGAAGCTGCTGAAAGGAACCAAGGTTTTAGGAAGATAACCATGGAGGTATGCCTGGGCCACTACACTGTTCTAGCTAGGATTAGGGAAAGGATGTTTTTCATATTGGACTGTTATGCTGCATTTCTTCAGTAAAGTTACGTTAATCATTCTGAGCCTGGTCTGAAGTTATTCCAAAGGGTACACGTTGGTTTTGGGCGTAGCAAAATAACTTGGGTCTGTAAATCACTACAAGGTATGCTACAAAGGGCTAACTTGGCAAGACAAGAAGAGGAATGTAGCTGCTATGGGTAACCAAGTGAAGGAACAAGCTACAAGAAATCAGTCGCTAAGCATGGGTGGTACTTGGTAAGGTGGCAGGTCCACTAGCAGTGAGGGGGTTGTTATAAGACTCTCTCCTTAGCGGTTGGTTTCCAGTAGAAACCAGAACTGAACTCACGTTATGGAGATCTATGGCCTGGTCACGAAGTACAGGAAGGAAGGAGTTAAGTGAAAGCATGCATGGGATCTGAGCTAGGTGTTCGGCGAGACCTCATACCTCAGGAGTGAGGTAAATGGTGTATGCTGGACTGGTGGAGTGGGCACAGGCTCAGCATATCCCTCCTAATGCACACATATAAATTACAGTGTGTAGTGGCATGGTACAAGTCACTTCTCAGAGGAACTCTGTACTTTAGATACTGCACACAGTGAAAGCTAATCTCTTAGTCACTGAACTGCCTTAATGTTAGACATGACTGCAGTCCCTGCCTGGTCCTGGGCATTGATAAGCGTGCTCCATGCCAAAGGTACTCCCCATGCATAGGTGCAGAGGACCCTGCCCACAAGCACTTTGCATAGAAGTCATGGGCTTGCTTGACTATAGCTCCCCTGCTGAGAATGGTACAACCTGCCTACATAGGGCTATGCTCTATTCATTTTTTTATTTCAGAGGTTTACAACCACTTTAATGACTAATGAGCTGCAATAATTTGTGTCTTTCACATCTGCCTGAGCTTGGCTTTACATGGAAAATAAGCACCACATGATTATGCCTAAACAATCTTTAGGGAGAAACTGTCTCATAGGTAATTGCTACCATTTTCCATGTATGGAGAATACTATGGGGCCATACATACAATTATCACTGTGTATATCATCAATGTATCAGAAAGTCTACCCAGCAACATGATGTAACAAATCCAGGAGAACTCCAAGGTTTTGTGCAAACACATTTATTACCCAATACATTTTATGGGATTGATCTGTACATTTTATGGAATTGATCTGCAGGCAATTACTGCAGATGATATGATTGTTGATTGAAACAGAAGAGGCGTCAATTTGAAAATTGACTAAACAAGGTTCAATCAATTTTTCTGTGCTCACTAGAGATACATTACTAAAACCAAATGTATCGTTTTCATACTATAGGCAGTATATCTTTATCCTCTTCTCAATGTACAGTATACCTGCAGCCTAGTTGCATTACATAGACGATTCTCTACAAAGTGGTATACAAGACATTTGACACTGAAATAAAATCATAGCTCCCAACTGTCCCAGAATTCGAGGGACTGTCCCTTATTTTGAACAATGCCCCTCTAACCCTCTTTCCTCCTCATTTGTCCCTCATGTTGGTCTGATCTACATATATGTATATAAAATTGACTTTTTAGCTTTAAAAAAGTGTTTCCTGATGCTAAACCTTTCATGCAAATTCTAAATTGCTAAATTTGTAAATTTCAAAAGCCAATATAAGAAACAGTAGTGGTTAAAAAGCATTTGGGGTTTATGTGATCATTTTTTTGTATAATCCTACTTTTAAGGGGGCATGGCAGGGTGTACCTACAAACATTTGCTAGTAGGTGTACCTCGTTCCCATTTTAAAACGTTGGGAGGTATGTAAAAGGTAAATGCATTTTGTAGAGCAATACCTCTAAAATCAATCCTTACAGTGGAACTTTGGGTAAATTCAAATATTATATATGATGTGTTCTGTCAATAGCTTTAACACAAAAGTCCACCCTTTAACATTTGTTACCTGTTGATCCTTCTAGAAACGTTGTTATTTTACAACTTTCTTCAACCACTGGAGTAACACATATATGCGGCAGCAGGGCAGGTATGCCTAATTCCTATATGTCGCACATAAGCACTGTGCAAAATGTCGCTCTAAAAATCCTGTAAAATAGCAATCATGTGTCTATGCTGCTCTGAGCTTCTATGATGAGAACTTGCTCACTGTGCACTCCCAGCACACCAACTGAGCTTTCACTGGTCGCTGTTTCCAATTGGAGGCTAGAGGGATGGGCTCCTGATCATGTGATCACCATGATAGCCAATCACAATGATGGCATGATTGGGAAGTCGCCTTCAGGAGCCTGTGGCAAGCGGTTAACAGACCAAGCTGTCTAGCAAAAGTAGCAGTTAGAGGGTCAAAACAAATCATTTAACATTGACAAGGGTGCTTACAATGATCAGTGTTCATTTATGTAAAAACATTTATCTCAAAAGCGAAAAAAAAACTGTTTCTGTAACTGCCTATAAGACCCCTTTCACACTGCCAGCATTTTTCAGGACCTACATTGCTAAAAATAGCGTCTGTATAGCACCTGAAAAAAGCGGCTCAGTCCAGCCAGCAGCTTCTTTGGAGCGATGAAGGAGCAGTGAACTCACCGCTCCTTCACCGCTACTCCCCATTGAAATCAATAGGGCAGTGCAGCGATATTGCCGGCAAAACACCACTCCGGCAGCGTTTTGCAGGCGGATTTAACCCCTTTTCTGCATCACTCACCTTGATTTTGGCACTGTCTTACAGAGAAAATTACTTGATCTCTTCCTCTGAGCCCAAGCAGCAATAGACGCATTCCCTCTACAGGTGTCCCCCGGGTTACAAACAAGATTGGGTCTGTAGGTTTGTTGTTAAGTTGAATCTGTTTGTAAGTCAGAACAGGCATATTTTTTAAATGTGACTTCAGCCAAAAAAAAATGTTTTAAGCTTTTTGGATAGCATAGGGAAGGGTTAACACCCCTGTGACATTTGTTTTGCTGTCTGTGTCCCTGTTCAGAAGATTTCACCTTATTTTCTGTCCCAATGACAACTGGATTTTGAAAAATGTGGGTTGTTGTGGAAACAAGCCTTGGTGATAAAACTTCAGTGTAGACACGTTTTTCCCATAATAACTCTTAGCCCTTGTACACACGGTCGGACATTCCGACAACAAAATCTGTCAGATTTTTTTCTGACGGATTTTGTCCGAAAGTGGTGTTGCATACACACTGTCGGACAAAGTTGTCGGAAAATCCCATCGTTCGGAACGTGATGACGTTCGTGCCTTGTGATGGGACTACGTTGCCGCTAGTAGCCAATAGCTTTGGTGTTGTAATTTGATCTGAGCATGCGTGGCACTTTGTCCAATCAGAATTCTTTACAAACGATCGGACAAAGTCCGATCGGATCATGTTGTCGGAAAATTTTATAGCCCAGCTCTCAAACTTTGTTGGTCGGATATTCCGACAGAAACAGTCCGATGGAGTCCACACACGGTCAGATTATCCAACATCACGGTCCGATGGGACATTTTCCGTCTAAATATCCGACCGTGTGTACAAGGGCTAACAAGAATGAATTTCCCTTCCTAGGGGTAGGTTTCCTCTCATTTCCTGTTGTCTCCCTCCGTTTGCAAGTAGGAGTCGTTTGTAAGTCGGATGTTTGTAACTAGGGGACTTCCTGTAGTTAAATCTCTATGTCAGCCTGGGCTCATGGCACAATATACCACAGGGCAACACAGAAAAGGAAGGACTCTGGAGGGTCAAGTGAAAAGCCAGAAGACTATTAAATGTAAGTTTTTTTTGACTGGAACGGTGAGGAGAGAAGTGCACCAACAGTACACTGACACATAGGCACACAAATCACCCCAAGTCACCCCCCAAATCACCCCCTGCCCTCCCCCCCCCCCCCCCCCCCCAGTCACAGTGTCACTGATTACAGTGGTCATTTATTTACTGATCACTGCATTTAGTGTCATTTGTGACTGTAAAAAGTGTCAGGGCAGTTAGCTTCAGACCTCTTTATGTCCAGGGTACCACCCTACCCCCCTAATAAATGTTTAACCCCTTGATTTCTCCCCAGGTAACCCTTTCACCCCCCTTTTGCCAGTGTCACTAAGCAATTGTTTTTCTGATCGCTGAATTTGTGTCACTGGTGCCGCTAGGTAGCCAGTTATTTTTTTAGGTTCACCGCCAGGTTTTTATAGCATTAGGTACCCCCATATACTACCTAATAAAGGTTTTAACCCCCTGATTGCCCCTAGAGTTAACCCTTTCAACAGTGATCACCATATAAGTGTCACTGATGACGCTGGTTAGCCAGTTAGTTATTTAGTTTTTAGGTTCCCCGTCAGGTTTTTATATAGCACCAGGTACTCCCATATATTACCTAATAAAGGTTTTAACCCCCTGATTGCCCCTAGTTAACCCTTTCACCAGTGATCACCGTATAAGTCTTATGGGTGAGGCTGGTTAGTTAGTTTGCTTTTTATAGCATCAGGGCACCCGCCATTTATTACCCAATAAAGGTTTAACCCTCTGATCGCCCAGAGGGTGATATCAATTAAGTTTTGGGGTCTGCGTCACCCCAGGCAGCATCAGGTTAGTGCCAGTACCGCTAACACCCACGCACAAAGCATACACCTCCCTTAGTGGTATAGTATCTGAACAGATCAGTATCTGATCTGATCTGATCAGATCTATACTAGCGTCCCCAGAAGTTTAGGGTTCCACAAAATGCATTGTTAGTGGGATCAGCCCAGACACCTGCTAGCACCTGTGTTTTGCCCCTCCGCCTAGCCCACCAAAGTGCAGTATCGATCGATCACTGTCACTTACAAAACACAACACACATAACTGCAGTGTTCACAGAGTCAGGCCTGATCCCTGTGATCGCTAACAGTTTTTTTTGGTAGCGTTTTATACAGTTGCTGACAGCCTAGGTGCTTTTTTACCTGTGAATCTCACTAGTTGTACCAGTAGAGCCCAAAATGGCAAATCAAAGGTACACTAGTGAAGAGGCCTACATGTTTCTGAGCATGACAGATAGTGAAGAGGAGGTCACTCATCTGTCAGATTCAGGCTCAGAATACAATAAAGTAGAGGACAGCGGCTCCGTGACAGATAGCTCTGATGACTAAGGTGAGGTCCCTGCTAAGGTCAGGCGTACCCGATCCCGATCTTCTGATGTTGTTGAGGTGCAAGAACCGCAGGTCCCTTGTATTGAGCAGAGAGCCAGTACTAGTGCCGCTATTGCTTCTGGTGAACTGGCAAGCATCAACAGCCTAGTACACCCTGGACGTACATCCAGCACTGCAGTAACACGTGGTGACCTGGCGAGTCCCATAAGTGCAGTTCAAGCTGGCGAGGTGGCAAGCACAAGTAGTGTCCCGCTGCCACCAAGAAGTCAAAGGCAGGCCCGTCGTTCCCATAGTGTCCTTCTTGCAGAATTTGCCAATCCTGATTGGGTGCCCACCACTTCTGCAGAACCCGTATTTCCCCCATTCACTGGCCAACCCAGTATTCGGGTGGAAACAGCTGATTTTACGTCACTTGATTTTTATTCGCTGTTTTTCATGGAAGATCTCTATAGATCTATTGTGGACCAAACTAATTTATATGCTGGTCAACACATCGCCGCTAATCCCCAGTTGCCTTCCCTTGCCAGAGATTGGAAACCAATTACGGTTTCCGAATTTAAGACCTTTCTGGGCTTTTCTCTCAACATGTGCATACATAAATTTATGATGTTACGGACATATTGGTCCACGCACCCAATTGACCATATGCCCGTGTTCTCTGCCTCCATGTCCAAGAAATTATACGAGCAGATCTTGCGGTTCATGCACTTCAACGACAATGAACTTTGTCGTCCTCATGGAGACCCTGAATACGATCGGCTCTACAAACTCATAAACCACTTCAACCAACATTTTGCAGCCTTGTTCATTACCAATCAAGTTGTCTGCGTTGATGAGTCCCTGATTAAATTTTCTGGCCCCTTGTCTTTCAAACAGTACCTTCCCAGCAAGCGTGCCAGATACGGGGTCAAGCTCTATAAATTCTGTCACAGGGCAACAGGCTATGGATGGAGCTTTACGGTTTATGAGGGAAAAGATAGTTACATAGAGCCGGAGAACTGCCCAGATTACATAGGGAGCGCTGGCAAAATAGTGTGGAACTTGGTGTCACCCTTATTCGGAAAGGGGTACTACTTGTACATGGACAATTATTAAACGAGCATGCCACTGTTTAGTAATTTGTTTGATCAGCAGATTGGAGCATGTGGCACCGTGCGACCTAATCGCTGGGGCTTTCCCCAGTGGCTTGTAGATTCTCGACTCAGGCTGAGGGAGAGAACCTGCTTGCAGTGTAATAACTTGCTCGCTATGACGTGGAGGGATAAGAATGTTTTCATTCTTACCTCCCTTCATGCAGACACGACAGTCCAAATTACTACAGTGACTGGTGTTGTGGAGAAACCCCTCTGTGTCCACGAATATAACCAAAATATGGTCAACGACCAGACACTGGTACAAAAAAGTGTCTGTTTACTTATTTAAATTGGCTTTACTGAACGCTCATGTGCTATACAGAGCTTCAGGCTTGACTTTATCCTTCCTTACATTCCAGAAAGAGATTGTCCCAGACCTTCTGTATCCAGACGGTTCTGCACCTCACCATTCCCAACCAAATTCAGTAAGCTGGCTGCATGAGAGGCATTTTCCCTAAAAATATAAAATAAAAAAACAAACATAGTTGTCGTTTTATTGTTCTCTCTCTCTCTATTCTCTCTCTATTGTTGCTCTTTTTTACTGTATTCTATTCTGCAATGTTTTATTATGTTTTATCATGCTTGCTTTTCAGGTCATTTTTTTATACTTTACTGTTTACTGTGTTTTATTGTTAACCATTTTTTTGTTTTCACATGTGCCATTCAGCTGCAGCGCAGATTTATTTATCTTGACAGCAACAGTGTTTGTTCCCACGATACATAAAGCCATGACCCCAGTGCTGTAGGAGGTGATTTCACCACCATTTAAAAAAAAAAAGAGCATACATACCAAAGCATGGGGGCAGCAGGGGCGGAGGAGTGATTTTGCTCCTAATGCTGCATACATACGGTTGAAATTCTGGCGGAGGCTAGCCCGTAGAAAAATCCGATCGTGTGTACGCGGCATAACTTTTGCGGGAGGATGCTCCCATGCTTTGGCATATATAAATGGTGCATGTATGCCCATCATTAGAAGTGGGTGGATGAAAGGAGGTATTCTAATGGTGGGCATACCCATGGATCAATCTCTTTTTTTTCGTTCAGCCAACATTACAATATATGTCCAACAAGGACCAGCAAAGTACTGGTATGTTGCTGGACTTTGAATGGTTATACCAGAATGATGCCGCGGGTTTAGGTATAATCTTGGCATCATTCTTTTCAGCCAGTGATCGGCTTTCATGTGCAATCCTAGCGGCTAATTAGCCTCTAGACTGCTTTTACAAGTAGTGGGAGGGAATGACCCCCCCTCCTGGATATAAACAGCGCCATTGGGAAATTGGGAAAGCATTTTATCACACCGAATGGTGTGGTCAGATGCTTTGAGGGCAGAGGAAAGATCTAGGGTCTAATAGACCGCAAATTTTTCAAAAAAAAGAGTACCTGTCACTACCTATTGCTATCATAGGGGATATTTACATTCCCTAAGATAGCAATAAAAATGATTAAAAAAAATGTAAGGAACAGAACAGTTTAACAAATAAATAAAAAAGCAAAATAAATAATAATAAAAATATCACCCCTGTCCCCCCTGGTCTTGCACAAAGGCGAACGCAAGCATCGGTCTGACGTCATATGTAAACAGTGAGGTATCACCGCGAAGGTCAGATCGAGGCCAGTAACTTTAGCAGTAGACCTCCTCTGTAAATCTAATGTGGTAACCTGTAAAGGTTTTTAAAGGCTTTTAAAAATGTACGTAGTTTGTCGCCACTGCGTGTTTTATATACAATTTTAAAGCATGTCGTGTTTGGTATCCATGTACTCGGCCTAAGATCATCTTTTTTATTTAATCAAAAATTTGGGCAATATAGTGTGTTTTAGTGTATTAAAATTTAAAAAAAGTGTATTTTTTCCCCAAAAAATGCGTTTGAAAAATCGATGCGCAAATACTGTGTGAAAAAAAAAAAATGTAACACCCACCATTTTAATCTGTAGGGCCTTTGCTTTAAAAAAATATATATAAGGTTTGGGGGCTCAACGTAATTTTCTTGCAAAAAAAATATATGTTTTCATGTAAACAAAAAGTGTCAGAAAGGGCTTTGTCTTCAAGTGGTTAGAAGAGTGGGTGATGTGTGACATAAGCTTCTAAATGTTGTGCATAAAATGCCAAAACAGTTCAAACCCCCCCCTCAAATGACCCCATTTTGGAAAGTACACACCCCAAGCTATACATACTCCTGAGTATGGGGATACCACATGTGTGAGACTTTTTGGGAGCCTAGCCGCGTACGGGACCCCAAAAACCAAGCACCGCCTTCAGGCTTTCTAAGTCCTTGTACACAATGTCGGACATTCCGACGGAAAATGTCCAATCGGACCGCGCTGACAGATAATCTGCCTGTGTGTGGGCTCCATCGGGCTGTTTCCGTCGGAATATCCAACGGACAAAGTTTTAGAGCTGGGCTATAAAACTTTCCGAAAACATGATCCGATCGGACTTTGTCCGATTGTGTGTAGAGAATTCCGATCGGACAAAGTGCCACGCAAGCTCAGATCAAATTCCTAGACCTAGCTATTGGCTACTAGCCTGAACGTAGTCCTGTCGTAACGAAATAACGTCATCACGTTACGTACGTTCGGATTTTCGGACAACTTTGATTGACCGTGTGTATGCAACACAAGTTTCGGACAAAATCCGACGGATTTTGTTGTCGGAATGTCCGACCGTGTGTACAAGGGCTAAGGGTGTAATTTTTTTAATACACTCCTCACTGCCAATCACAGTTTCCGAGGCCTTGGAATGCCCAGATGGCACCCCCCCCCCCCTAAATAACCCCATTTTGGAGAGAAGCAGCAGAATGTATTTTGGTGTGTAATTTCACATATGCCCATGGCATGTGTGAGCAATATATCATTTAGTGACAACTTTGTGCAAAAAAAAAAAAAAAGTTTGTAATAATCCCGCAACTTGTGGCAAAATATAAAAAAAATGTTGTCATTATTCAATCACTTGGGACAAAAAAAAATATTCAATGGGCTCAACATGCCTCTCAGCAATTTCCTTGGGTGTCTACTTTCCAAAATGGGGTCATTTGGGGGTTTTGTACTGCCCTGCCATTTTAGCACATCAAGAAATTAGATAGGCAGTCATAAATTAAAAGCTGTGTAAATACCAGAAAATGTACTCGTTTGTAGACGCTATAACTTTTGCGCAAACCAATAAATATACGCTTATTGACATTTTTTGCTGAATACATTTTGGCCTAAATGTATGACTAAAATTGAGTTTATATATTTTTTTTTTCAAAATTTTCGGTCTTTTTCCGTTTATATTGCAAAAAATAAAAATCGCAGAGGCAATAAAATACCATCAAAAGAAAGCTCTATTTGTGGGAAGAAAAGGACGCAAATTTTGTTTGGGTATCACATTGCACCATGCAATTACTAGTTAAAGCAGTGCAGTGCGAAATTGTAAAAAGACCTCTGGTCCTTAGGCTGACAATTGGTCCGGGCTTAAGTGGTTAAAGGATGATATAATGTGAAGTATTTTTATTTTTTTTAATTATTGCACAAAATGCCTTATTTTGCATGTGTCCTCCCACCGCTCTCCTTCACCACTCTGAGCACTACAGCGGGAGGGGCCGAGATTCCCCACTGACATCAGCCGGGAGGAGAGCTGCGACCCCCCAGCGGCACTGTAAATAAGGTATTTTGTGGAATAACAAAAAAACACGGATACTGCACATCTTCTTGTAAGATAGGGGATTACAGGATTTGTCAGTAGTAATGTTACAGCTATAGCGGCGGGAGGGGCAGAGAGTAGCTGGATCATACACAGACTCCCGAGCTGACAGGCAGGTAGGGAGGGGGAGAGGTGGGAGAGAGGAGAGCAGCGGGATGACAGAGGCACATAAACCTGACCACGGTTATCATGGATCAGCACACTAAGGTGGACACAGGAACAGGCATGGTCAACCGGGTTTTTTAGAACCTAGAGAGGTTGAAATGACACAGCACAAACACTATGCTGTGTATCCTGCTTTAAAGGATCAGGCTTGCTTTTTCCTTTTTCACGGTTAAAAACACTTTAAATACACTGTCTGGTACCAATACCAGTGCAGAGCGTGCACATCCGTCTACATGCACACTGCTCAGCATGCACAGTAATATGTCCATAAACTAAAGCTAACACAAGCCTGACAGTAACTTTATACTAATCTTCTCAAATTAGAACACATTGAACCTTAGCAGTGGTATTACTAATAAGACCTTACTTATGATAAAGTTTGTACTGGAGTTCTCTGGCAGATGGGTCTAAGGCAGTGGTCTCCAAACTATGGCCCTCCAGCTGTTGCGGAACTACACATCCCATGAGGCATTGTAAAACTCTGACATTCACAGACATGACTAAGCATGATGGGAATTGTAGTTCCTGAACAACTGCAGGGCCATAGTTTGGAGACTCCTGGCCTAAGGTCTAGAAAGCTTGGAGGTGAGGATGAGTGAAGGATGCTGCCATTGCAGACATATCACTATTTTAGGTTTAGCTGTGGTGCTTCATTGCCAGAAGTATTCCATTTGAAGGTGAGGAACCTCAGCCCAATGTGTTCCTGACTTTTGAAAGCTTCTGGTATTCAGTAACAAGGAGTCTGCTATCACCTGGGAGTGGACTAGTCATCTCTACTGACAACATCAATAAAATAAAAGGGTTGGGACTTTGAATGAAGCACAGCTAAAAAACAATAACATTCCAAAGAAATATACATAGATAAAAAGAATAACATGATGAGATAAAGAACACCTTGACAATTTATTGTACATAATAATATCATCATTTACAACCATTCTAAGGATAATAGATACATAAATATATATTAGTATAATTGTAGGGCTTCACAATCACCAGGACTAATTAATAAACTAAAAAAAAAAAAAAAAAAAAAAAGTTAATATTTCATAGCATTAATAATGTGAAATCTCAGAATCGCGTGATTATATGGAGTAGCATGAGGCAAAGATCTACGCGTTTCGTGGAGTCTATCCACTCATCATGAACAGTTATAAATACAGAGATCTATAATAGAAAAGGGAAATTGCAAAATGAATGAATACTGGACATGAGTAAAAAAAGAATGAAGGTAAGATAAACAAACATTTACCAAATGCTTATACCTACACATACAATGGATATAAGATAATGTGATGTAGTAACCAGCTGGGGGCGCCATAAAGGAACAAACATCCCATGGGAGCCGAGGCCCCAAGACCGTGGCCAGGAAGGTGACCAGGGAGACAGTATGGAGAGCATGGGTGATGTAAGGAACTCCTGTTGATAATAGAGGGTATATGGCAATTCCAGTAGGTGTGCTGCAAAAAAAGTATATAACTTTATTAGTATATGAAGCTGGCCTTGGGCAAATACTATCCAAAACAGGGTAGGTTGATATACTAGTTAATATAACTCACATATCCAGCCAAGGTAGAGGTCAAAGTAGGGGGAATAAGAAACTCAGTGAGTGAAACCATAAACAAAGAATGATTACCTTAGATCTCCAACGCATACTGTATACTGAGGGCTAGTATGTGAGAATTTAGGGAGTGAGGAGGGATGTGTACTCCACGCATGTATGGTCTCGATGGACACAGCTAGCCACGTAGTGCCGTCAATGCCCCACTGCGTTAGAAATACCCCTCCCTCTTTATAATGCAGAGTGGCGTTGGTGGCACTACGTGGCCAGCTGTGTCCATCGAGAGAATTACTTATTTCCCCTACTTTGACCTCTACCTTGGCTGGATATGTGATATTTATGTATCTATTATCCTTCCAATGGTTGTAAATGAGGATATTATGTACAATGAATTGTCAAGGTGTTCTTTATCTCATCATGTTATTCTTTTTATCTATGTATATTTCTTTGGAATCCACTATCATGTTATTATTTTTTAGCTGTGCTTCATTCAAAGCCTCAACCTCTTTTATTGATCTTCTCAAACAATAGGGATGGAGGCAGATGAATCTACCCATTCATTGCCTCATGTAAAGTCCTAACAACCCCCTTCCTTTTTCTTCATCTGTACTGTCATACTCTTCATTGCTGTGTGCATCCCCTCAATCAAATTTTTCAAATAAAATCAAACAGAATATACTTAAAATGCAGATAAAAGAGAAAGAGAGAAACAATCTGAAAAATATATTTTTGGGGCAGAGCTGTTTTTAGTAAACTGGCACTAAACCAAATGTTTATATACAGTGCACTGATTTCTTATGGTAGAAGTATTCTTGACATCTTTCTCATGTTTGAAACCTTGCAAATGAGATTTCTAGTACACCAGCAGAGATGTGGTTTTCTGTAGTTGACAAGCATTTATTCTAATATCTTGCAAACAACAATATTCCAAAAAACAAAAAGAAACACTAATTCATTTTTTACTATAAAATAAAATGTGAAATATAAAACGTTAAATGTAGACAGTTAATTGTTGGAAATAGAGAGTGGTGTAAATGGTGACCCTTACAAAATACATACATATATCCTTGAAGAGTGGTGTGTTAGATTTTAGAGAGTATGTATATATTTTTCTAAATACATTACTTTAATAGGCAAGAACTAATACGCAAGTTTCCAGTTCATACTAATCTACTAAGCACAGTACACTCTTGTGATGGTAATAAGCATTCTTGCAATGAGGAAAAGGTCAGTCACAAAACAGTAATGTAGCAAACACTATTATAAATCAAACCATGGAGATTGTTGCTAAGAAATAAGTGACCCCTGTTTCAAAAGACAACTTTAAATCTGAAGCTGGAAGGACTTCTGGAAGCACTAGTACATGTAATTTTGCTGATACATACAGTGTCTCACAAAAGTGAGTACACCCCTCACATTTTTGTAAATATTTTATTATATCTTTCATGTGACAACACTGAAGAAATTACACTTTGCTACAATGTAAAGTAGTGAGTGTACAGCTCGTATAACAGTGTAAATTTGCTGTCCCCTCAAAATAACGCAACACACAGCCATTAATGTCTAAACTGCTGGCAACAAAAGTGAGTACACCCCTAAGTGAAAATGTTCAAATTGGGCCGATTAGCCATTTTCCCTCCCCAGTGTAATATGACTCATTAGCACTACATGGTCTCAGGTGTGAATGGGGAGCAGGTGTGTTAAAACTGGAGTTAGTACTTACCGGTAACTCCTTTTCCGGTGGTCTTCCAGGACAGCCCTTGAGAGATGGAGCTCCTCCCATCGACACAGGAAACACATTGCCACAGTTCAAAAGGCGGTCCCTCAGGTCCCTGGTCAGTCATTCACCAAGAACCGAAGGATGGAACTGAAAAACATATAAACCATAACAGGTAATAACATTAGTACATCACTACAATCAAATAAAGGGTGGGATCGTGCTGTCCTGGAAGACCACCGGAAAAGGAGTTACCGGTAAGTACTAACTCCAGTTTTCCCAAGTGTTCTTCCAGGACAGCCCTTGAGAGGATCCCCAAGTACTTACCAGATTAGGGGGGGACCACGGCCTGGAGGACTTTCCTCCCAAAGGCCTGATCCTGACTAGACATTAAGTCCAGTCGGTAATGCCTTGTAAAGGTGGAAAAGCTTGACCATGTGGCTGCTTTACATACCTGCTCCGGGGTGGCACCAGCTCTTTCTGCCCAGGATGCAGACAACGCTCTTGTGGAGTGAGCTTTAACACCCTCAGGAGGATCTCTATTCAAGGCCTTATACCCCTCTGCTATAGCTAGCCTAATCCATCTAGCTATGGTTACTTTTGAAGCTTTCTGTCCCCTACGCTGTCCGGAAAAAAGGGCAAAAAGGGAGTCTGAGATTCTGAATGGATTTGTTATTTTAAGATATTCTAGAATACACCTCCTCACATCCAATAAATGAAAACGTTCCTCTTTCTCATTTGCTGCATTTTGACAAAATGAAGGGAGGACAATATCTTGGGACCTATGGAAGCTAGATGCTACCTTTGGTAAGAACCCAGGGTCTGTCTTTAGAATGACTCTGTCTTCTAGGATCTGTAGGAATGGTTCCCTGATGGAAAGTGCTTGGATTTCACTGACCCTACGGGCTGAAGTGATTGCCACCAGGAGAACTGTCTTAAAGGTAATAAGCCTTAGGGAGGCCTCTGAGATAGGCTCAAAGGGTGACCCCAAGAAAGCTTTTAGCACAACTGCTAAATCCCAGGATGGGACTTTTGTGATTCTGACTGGCTTGCGTCTAGCGACTGCCTTACAGAATCTAGCGACAAAAGGATTTTCCTGTAAGCGTTCATCTAGGTATACACTTAAGGCAGCTATCTGTACTTTAATAGTACTTAGGGTTAAACCCTTGTTTACACCTTCCTGTAAAAACTGTAGAATATTAGCCGTATTTATGTCCCGGCCATTCAGCCAGCTATTGAATTTTTTCCAGACTTTTTTGTAAATAGCTCTCGTGACTGGTTTGCGACTCTGTAGTAAGGTCGCAATTACCTCGTCTGACAGGCCCTTACTCCTTAAGATTTCCTCCTCAGTAACCACGCTGACAGCTTCAGTGTGGCGACCTGCGGATGGTAAAGAGGTCCCTGCGACAGGAGGTCCTGTCTGTAGGGAAGTCTTAGAGGCGGACAGTCTGTCAATTGTAGCAACGTTGTGAACCACGGTCTCCTGGGCCAAAAAGGTGCTACTAGAATCAAACGGGTTTTCTCCTTGAGGAATCTTGCTAGGACCCTCGGAATGAGATGAAGAGGGGGAAATGCATACGCCAGACTGAAAGTCCATGGAGTTTGCAAGGCATCTACCGCCAGGGGTTGATCTCCTGGGTTTAGCGAGAAAAAATTGGGAACCTTTGCATTTTTCTTGCTCGCAAAAAGGTCTACCTCTGGTTCTCCCCAGTGAGCTGTTATGAGATTGAATGCCTCTGGGTGTAAGGACCATTCTTGGTTCGAAATCCTCTGTCGACTCAAGAAGTCCGCCTTGTTGTTCAGCTCCCCTTTCAGGTGAACTGCAGAAATGGATTCCAGATTGGCTTCTGCCCACTGGAGAATGCGTCTGGCTACCAACATCAAACGAGGACTTCTGGTTCCTCCTTGTTTGTTTATGTATGCTACAGCCGTCGTATTGTCTGAACGGACTTGTAGATGGTGACCCTGTATTGTGGGGTGGAAAGCTAGAACAGCTCTCAGGATTGCTGTTAGTTCTTTCCAATTGGAAGAGAAACATTTCTCCTCCGGGGTCCACTTGTCCTGGACCCAGCTTGAGCCTAGGTGGGCTCCCCAGCCCCAACTGCTCGCATCCGTTGTTAGTGTTGAAGTGATAGGAAGGACCCAATGAACCCCTTTGTTTAGGTTCTCCCTGTCCTTCCACCACCAGAGGAAGCGTTTTACCCTTGAGGGGATCGATACCTCCTCCTCCAGATCTCTGCCTTTTAATTGTTCTAACAGAAAACCCTGAAGTTCTCTTTGATGGAACCTGGCCCATTGTACGGCTGGAATGGCTGCCGTCATAAGACCTAAGACCGACATTACTTCCCTCACCGTACACTTGGGGCTGCATTGAAGAAAAGATATTCTCTGCCACAGATTCAAAATCTTTTCTTCCGGCAGTATAATTTTCTGATCTACAGACTTGATCCAGTACCCCAGATACAGGATCTCCTGTGTTGGGGTTGTCTTGGATTTCTCCTGACTGACAATCCACCCTAATCGACTCAGACTGAGTTGAGTCAATTCTAGGTCCTGAGAAAGACGGCTCTCTGAGTGGGCTGTTAGGAGCAGATCGTCTAGGTAGGGGATAATTGAGACGGATTGAAGCCTCAGAGGAACTAAAGCCTCTCCGAGAACCTTGGTAAAGATTCTCGGAGAGGATGATAGACCGAAGGGAAGTGCTCTGCACTGAAAGTGGTAAACCTTTGTGTCTATCTGCACTGCCATCCGAAGGAATTTCTGGCATTCCTCCCTTATTGGAATGTGCAGATAAGCATCCCTTAGGTCCAGGGTTGCCATAAATGTCTCTTTCTGCAGGAGATTCTTTATGGAATAAATGGACTCCATCCGAAATCTCTTGTAACGGATGGAGCGATTCAGTGGACGGAGGTTCATAATTAGTCTGAATCTCCCTGACGGTTTTCTTACCACAAAGATGTGCGAGTAAAAACCGTCCCCTTGTTCCTGAATAGGGACTGGTGTCAATACTTCTTGATCTACCATTTCCCCTATTAGTAAAGGTAAGGCCCTGGCCTTTTCTGAGTGACTTGGAAGCTTTGTCACCAGAAACTTGGAAGGAGGGTTGCTGTGAAATTCCAGCGCATGACCCCTTTTTATTATATTTAAGACAAACTCGTTCGAGGTTGTCTCTTCCCATTGAGGAAGAAATTTGCTTAATCTTCCTCCCACAGGAACCCTGACGTCACTGGGGTTTGGGATCCTGATTGGGGCGGCTAAACAGTATGCCCCCTTTTCCTTTCCCTTTATGTCCCGACCAATGTTTTTTGGGGGTTGAACTCTTCTCTGATTTAGAGGGTTCCTTAAAGGGACGAAAAATTTTTCTTTGAAAATTTTTCTTTTTTGCGGGAAAGGTTTTCTTTTTGTCCGCCGTCCTTTCTAAGGCGGAGTCTAATTCAGGCCCGAAGACTAAGTCTCCTGTAAAAGGGACGCTGCACAGGCGGGTTTTAGACGCCGTGTCTCCCCCCCAGGTTTTCATCCATACTGACCTCCTTGCTGCCACTGAAAGTGCTGCAGATTTAGCCGTAAATTTAACGGAGTCCGTGGAGGCGTCAGAGATGAAACTGGTGGCCTTAAAAAGCATAGGGAAGGATTTCAAAAGCTCCCCCCTAGGAGTGCCTGCCTTTAAGTGTTCTTGTAGTTGTGATAACCAGAACTCCAGGTTTCTAGCTACACAGGAAGTGGCTAGAGCTGGTTTTAAGCCTGCCATAGAGGCATCCCAGGCCCTCTTTAAGACAATGTCTGTTCTCCTGTCCATGGGATCTTTCAGGTGGCCCATATCCTCAAAGGCCAGATCAGCCTGCTTTGAGATTTTGGACAGAGGGGCGTCTAGTTTTGGATTTTTATTCCAGACCGCCTCTGGGCTCTCATCAAAAGGGAACCTTCTCTTAAGGGATTTAGGAAAGAAAACCTTCTTGTCTGGTTCAGACCACTCCTTAAGGACAAGGTCAGAAAGCACCTTATGTATAGGAAAAACCCTTGCTTTCCTTTTCCCCAGAGCCTCATACATTTGATCATGTCTGGATAACTGAGTTTCTTCCTCCTCAATTTCCAGCGTATCATAGATAGCCCCCATTAGCTCATCTACTTCCTCGAGAGATAATCTATATTTTGAGGCTTTAGATGCTGCTTGATCCTCTTCCTGACCCGAGTCAGTGTCAGAGGATTCGGGGCTAATCAACGTGGGGCTAGGCTCCCTGACCATACGGGGCTCCCCTGAGCTGGGTGTTGTAAGGCATGGTGAGGATGAGATTATAGTTGTTTTACTCGTGGAGGCAGCTGCAGCTGATCCCACGCCAGTGATTAACTCCCGGAGGGACTTAAAGGTCGACGCCATTTCCTCTTTAAAGGAGCCCAAAAACTTTGCTAAAGGGGAATCTGCCTCAGATTTAAGCAAGCTTGCAATGCATTGCTTGCATAGGGCTTTGTTAGAGCCAGAGGACAACCTATTCCCACAATTAGGGCACTTTTTGCGGCCTGTCTTGTCTTCCCTTGGCATCTCTTTAGCCTGAAAATAAGAAGACAAAGGATTTCTTAGCGTCAGCACCATGTCCCTCTTAGAATCACCACTAACAAACAACCTCACTGTGAGTAAACCGCCACCGTGGGGTACTACAGGGCCCAGCCTACCAACACCACCACTCCACCAGAGTAATAGCATGCCCAGCAGCCTACCTGGGTTTGGCTGGTGCCTGTCTCCGCCGGAGTATCCTGGGGAATAGCCTCCATGGTCCCCCTCTGACGCTCCGAATCCCGCCGCTAATCCGGTATAGCTGGACGCTGGTCGGGCTTCACAGGCACAGCGCTGGCTCTCCCTCTCCTCCTTGTACCCTTAGAGACCCGGAACCGGAAGTCTCGGCACGCAGTGATGACGCGGTTCCGCTGGAAGTGAACGCTCGGCGTCTCCGACCCCCTGCAACGAGGAGGGAAGATGGAAGGTTCCACTCACCACTCCTGGGGGAAACCGGCGTCATTCTGCCCCTGGCCACCTCGGCACTGGAAGGAGGAGGGTAACGGGTCTGCTCCGGTTCAGCTGGACGGTACCCGAGCCAAAGAAAAAAGGTATGGACCCAAACTGCAGCCATAAACCAGGACCCGGTCCCTTAGGCTTGCAGGTTCTCAGGCAGCCCCTGAGAGGGGCCTCCAGGTTCCTGGCAACATGTTCCTCCGACGGAGGAAACACAAATGACTGACCAGGGACCTGAGGGACCGCCTTTTGAACTGTGGCAATGTGTTTCCTGTGTCGATGGGAGGAGCTCCATCTCTCAAGGGCTGTCCTGGAAGAACACTTGGGAAATTTAGTGTTATCGCTCTCACTTTCTCATACTGGTCACTGGAAGTTCAACATGGCAAAGAACTCTTTGAGGTAAAAGAAAAAAAAAGACTTGCTGCTCTACATAAAGATGGCCTAGGCTACAAGATTGCCAAGACACTGAAACTGAGCTGCAGCACGGTGGCCAAGACCATGCAGCGGTTTAACAGGACAAGTTCCACTCAAAACAGTATTCTACGTAACCAGGTGGCCGCTCCCCTCTGACTCTATGGGGAAGCCATAGGGATGTCCCCGTGCATCAGAGGGGATGGTCACCTGCGAGGAAGGTCATTACTGCGGGTGCCTCCCATGGTGGCGGCGTGCGCGTTTTTTTTCTTCTTTTTCGGTCCGTTGGCGGAGCAAGAAAAGAAGACTACGTGGGACAGTTTTATTTTTTTATTTTTTAATAAAGGACTTGTCCCTAAGCCGTGTCATGTAATTTTTACAATTTTTACACTTTTTTTGTGAAATGGTTGGGGTACATTTGCACCCTGTTACCATTTCACACAGGAGGGGAGGCCGGGATCTGGGGGTCCCCTTGTTAAAAGGGCCTTCCAGATTCCGATAAGTCCCCCGCCAACAGATCCCCACAACCACCGGGCAAGGGTTGTGGGGATGAGGCCCTTGTCACCATCAACACGGGGACACAGTGCTTTGGCTACCCCAAAGCACCTTCACCGTGTTGAGGGCATGTGGCCTGGTACAGTTCAGGAGAGGGGGCACTCTCTCGTACCCCCTCTTTTCCTGCGGCCTGCCAGGTTGCATGGTCGGATAAGGGTCTGGTATGGATTTTTGGGGGGGCCCCCACGCCATTTTTTTTTTTACATCTTGGCACGGGGTTCCCCTTAATATTCATACCAGACCTGAAGGGCCTGGTAATGGACTTTGGGGGAATCCTATGACGTTTTTTTCAATGACTCATGTGTATTGCCGGGACCAACCATTCATTATAGCCGCAAGTAGTTTTAAATTACTTTTTTCCCTTTGGAAATATCATTTTGTGCAGGGACAGTTGTAAACACTGGAAACATACGCCACTTTACAGGCATACTATAGACACCCCCCAGGTACGAAATTTAAAGCAATATTTCACTTTTATTGTTTCACTTTAAGCACTATTAAAATCACTGCTCCCGAAAAAAGGGCAGTTTTTAAAACATTTTTTGCATTGATACATATCCCCTGGGGCAGGACCCAGGTCCCCAAACACTTTTTATGGCAAAATAACTTGCATATAAGCCTTTAAAATTAGCACTTTTGATTTTTCATGTTCTTGTCCCACAGACTTTATTGGCGTTCGCGTGTTCAAACACATTTTTTGCCTGTTCGCTTATTCTGCTGCAAACCGAACCAGGGGGTGTTCGGCTCATCCCTAGTGAGGAGTACAGTCAAGTATGGTGGTGGGAGAATCATGGTCTAGGGCTGCATGATTGCTGCTGGCACTGGGGAGCTACAGTTCATTGCGGGAACCATGAATGCCAACATGTACTGTGACATACTGAAAGAGCATGATCCCCTCCCTTTGGAGACTGTACCACAGGGCAGTATTCTAACATAACGACCCCAAACACACCTCCAAGACAACCACTGCCTTGTTAAAGAAGCTGAGGGTAAAGGCGATGGACTGGCCAAGCATGTTTTCAGACCTAAACCCTATTGCGCATATGTGGGGCATCCTCAAACAGAAGGTGTAGGAGCGCAAGGTCCCCAACTTCCACCAGCTCTATAATGTTGTCATGGAGGAGTGCAACCTTTTTTTTTCTTTTATAAGCACATTAGACCCTCTGGTTCTAATTGGCTTAAAAAAAAGGGGGGCGGGTTTGGGGCACAAAGCATGTCCCGATTATCTTCCCAGGCCAATCGGGAAGCCGGTCCTGAGACCAAACTGGCCAGAAGGAGGAGATCTCGTTTTGGAGGTGAAGATGTAGAGGAGATGCATGGGAAGCAAGCCTCCATGAAGCCGAGGAGGAAGAGACGCCGGGTGAAGCCGCTGTCTGGAGGAAGTGCTGCCTGCGACCTAGATGGGGTAAGTGCGGTGCTGGTGACCAACTGACCGACAGAGGGGGGTGTGGGTAATCTCTCTGACTGACCGACCGGGGGTGGGGGAAGTTGTTGGTGCAGCTGTCCTGACCGACCATTGGAAAGGGTGCCGGGTGGATTGTTTGCCGCCCCCAAAAAATATAGCACCAGCTGCCACTGTTCTAGAATATAATGAGTGTATAAATAGTCTGGGGTCTGAGGCAGGCTTGTTCTTGTCCAGGAGGAAATGTTTCCAGCCTGATGGGCTGTTGCCCTTCTGGGAAGACCAGCTGAAAATTCTACTTGTGTTCATCAAGGACCCACCTGTGGCAGAGCTGGGGGGCCTGTTCTGCTAGAATCTCTGAAGCTAAGTGAGGGATTTCACTGGAGATTCAGTTTAGAAGACTCATAGAGGAATCATCTGTCTGATACTGGAGGTAGGCATCCGAGTATCCAGAGACATTGTGAGTAAAGACCTAAAAGGAAGATACTAGTGACTGTTGCTAATGTCCCTAGCATATCCTTACTAGTGCTTGTCTGGCCTGGGACATTGCTGAAGGTGTCCTGGCTCTGTTCTTTTTCTGGGCTTTTGTTGGAGAGACTGTTCTGTTAAGTAGTATTACAGCAGAGACTGTCTTCCATTCATTGCTCAGTGTTCATGGAGTATCACACAGCTCCCTAAGCCCTATCCAAGTTAATTAGCAAAAAAAAATGTAAAAAAGGCAACCCCCTAGAATGTTTATTGAGCCAGGAGAGTGACCGTTGCTGTGCGACTGGCTGCTATTGCACTAATCTGGGAATGGAACCTAGGACAAATCAGTGGCCCTTTCAGGGGTGAGCACTACACAAACATGGATCACCTCTAGATACATTCACTGTGCAGTATTCAGTTGAGGACTAATGTTTTCTTGGTGTATAAGAAAAGTAGTTAAATGTATATATTTTTTTATGTTCCAAGTTCAATTTCACCAAAATACCCTAAAAGGCACCGTTCTAGGATACAAACATTAGGAATACCAAAATTCTGCAAAACAAGGGCCATGATTTGTGCCTAGAAGAACCCGACCTTCTCACATTCCCATATCGTATTCAACAGATCCCCTTCTACTTTTTATTTTTAAAATATCTTATAAAGTGATGAAATAGAGTGATCAAGACACAGATTTGTTAATTTGGCAGTGTTGTCCCTTTAAGAAAGAACAAAGAAAAAACCATATTGGGAATATGGGACTTTGTAGGTGCTTATTACGATGAAATTAATGTATCACAACAAAATATGATAAAATAGAATGTAATTTTATTACAAAACAAGGGAAAAGACAGAAAAATACAATCATATAGAAATAAACAGGGGTCGTTTTCTCTATACATCTTCTCCACATATATATTCAATTTTTCCACACATAAATTCTAAATGTTTCACCTTGTGGCTTCCTCAGGAACCCGCGTTGACATTTTTCTATGGGTGCATCCAAATGGGTGGCAGAAAATTCTCAACCAGCAGGTTCTGTTCCAATGCTTAGGAGATTCAGAAACCAATCTATAGTAGATGATATCAGAGTGTGTTATTGGGCACCAAGACCCAAGGGAGAGACACTGACCAAACCAAATCGCCTATAGAGAGGAGTATCATTAAATGGCTTATGTACTGTTGAAAAAGAAATCTATATTACATAGAGAGTTTCTGTTAAATGGATGACTGGGAGCCTATAGTGTCCAACAAAGTGTAGCTGTGAATATATGGCTGTATCCAAAGTAAAATGTATCTATGTACAGCCCTGTATATGATGTTGGGTCCGTATATGTGAAGACTCCTGAGCAAGGCGAAGTATTAACATAACCATGGATCCAATCTGTTTGCAGCTGTGTGGACAGTGTGGCTCCCAGGGACTCCAGCCAAAGTCCCTGTGAGCCACCAGATGCCTGACTAGGGGGTGGGACGGCGGCCATGAATAGATTAATGCAATGCATGAATCTATCCATTATGCACAGAGCGGGGTGGCTGGAGAGAGGGGGGCAGCGCCCGTGCACCCTTAATGGATGCATCACCGCTGTTCAGACTGGAAGGAGAGGTAGCAATAGGGGGCAATCAAGTTTTACAACAGGTACATGTACAGACAAGGAGCATTGCAGAAGGAGTGAAAAGTGAGACGATTCATCAATATGCTGATGCATCTTTACTGGCTGTCAAAAAAAATTGCAATAAACCTATGATTACAAAAATAATAAAAATGCAAAAGCGGCTGACAATTCACTGGTGGAGAATATCAACATATAACATATAAAAGGTGCAGGGATAAAGGATTTTCGAATAGTCTTTATCAGAAAAGTTCAACCAAAAGAGTCTAATTAGTGTAGAATCCAAATGGGAAATAGAAAATCTTGTGAGAGTGTCAGGGCTGGCTTAGCCTTTCCTTCTCTGGGCTGGCTGCTCAACTGTTGGCTAATTGCCAGCTCTCATCTCTCTCCACAGTTACCAGCTGTTCCTGATCATGCTCGTCAGACCTGCCTACTTAAAACTGTCCAGCTCATTTCTCCTCTGCCTTTGCCTTGGTCACATCACAAGAAACCATCTCCTGCGGTTCTGTTTTAAAGACTGGCTTGCTGAAATTATGTTTTTATTATTATACAGGCTTTATATAGCACCAACAGTTTGCTCAGCGCTTTACAACATGAGGGCAGACATCCCTTCTGGCTCCTTATCCTGCTCGCTGCTCTACTTGGATCCCTGACTTCTGGCCTGGCTGATTACCCCATCTGGTTATTGAACTCTGGCCTGGCTGACTACTCGATCTGGTTACTGGACTCTGGCTAGGCTATTAACTTTTTATTTTTATTTAATAAACAAGTGTGATTTAATTGTAATTCTTTCTCGGTCTGATTCATGGTTTCTGACAGTAGGCAAAGGCCATGAATTCAGAAGATACAGTCAATCCACTTGTTGGTAATATTTTTTCCAGATTTGATGAGCAAGATCACCGCATGGATCAGTTTGCCTTGGCATTACAAACGCTCCTGAATCGCACGGCTCACCTGGAATCCCTCACGGTGGCTGCTCCGGTACAACCTG
Source organism: Lithobates pipiens (assembly GCF_037356315.1). NCBI lineage: Eukaryota > Metazoa > Chordata > Amphibia > Anura > Ranidae > Lithobates > Lithobates pipiens. The sequence goes on from NW_027507903.1 coordinate 147,349,853, forward strand.
AGTTGCAGGCCGACCCTGCTGCTACGCCAGTCTCTGTGCAGGCACCCGCTCTATAAGAGGTATGTCTGGTTCTGCTCCGCTTCCCCAGCGATTTGGGGGTGATCCAGTTCAATGCAGAGGGTTTCTCGATTAGGTTGAGATATACTTCGAAATGCTGCCCCAGGCGTTTCCCACAGACAGAAGCAAAGTAGGTTTCATGATATCTTTGCTTTTTGAGAGAGCCTTGGCCTGGGCTAACCCTCCATGGGAGACGCAAAAACCTGTTGTCTTGAGTTACCCTCAGTTTGTGGCCTCCTTTAAAAGGGTTTTTGACGTTCCCGCACGCTCCGCTTCTGCTGCCAAGTGCCTCATGTCCATCAAACAGTACGAGAACTGTTGCCGACTACGCCATTGAGTTCTGTACTCTGGCATCAGAGGTTGCTTGGAACAATGAGGCCCTTGTGGCTGCTTTTTCTCATGGTCTCTCGGATTCCATCAAGGATGAGATAGCAGCCCAAGATATACCCACTGAGCTGGAGAGCTTGATCTCATTTGCCATCCTTATTGACTCCAGACTCAGAGAAAGACTTTCTCCTAAGGAGCGCTTGCGGAAGCCTCCTGTAAGTTTGCCTCCGAGCTTTGTAGTCCCACCCATGCCTCCCTCACCTCCCATGCCTCCTGGTACCGAGTTGGTCAGTGAAGATGAACCCATGCACCTGGGCTTCATGCGTCTCTCTGCAGATGAGAGAGCTTTTGGGAGGAGGGAGAGATTGTGCCTTTATTGTGGCCAGGCAGGTCACTTTTTGAAGTCTTGTCCTACCCGTCCAGGGAACGCCCGAACCTTGAGGTCCTGTCATGGACAGAACTTAGGTGGCGTTGTTTCATCCCCAGTTATCCAGAAGGATAAGCCCCTGGTTTTGGTCACCCTTTCTTGGGCTGAGTCATCCATTGAGATAAAGGCTCTAATCGACTCTGGGGCTGCAGGCCTGTTCATTGATGCTGCATTTGTTTCGCAGCACTCGATTCCGCTTCAGCTGCGTGACACTCCACTTCCATTGAGGCTCTTGACGGGAGACCTTTAATGCCTGCCCATGTGACTCATGCGACTGTTCTGTTGTCCATGGCTGTAGGGGCTCTTCACAATGAGATATTCCAATTCCAAGTTATTTCCTCACTCAGATTTCCACTGGTTATTGGTTATCCTTTGTTACAGAGGCACAACCCCTCTTTTGATTGGCTCCATGCTGAGGTTCTCTCCTGGTCACCACAATGCAGTGAGACATGCTTCCTGAAGGTATCCAAGGATCTGTGCACCTCTTCACTCCCCTCCCTGCCGGAGGAGTACTGCGATTTTAGCAATGTCTTTGATAAAGGCCAAGCTGGTAGTTTGCCTCCACACCGGTCTTATGATTGTGCAATTGACCTTCAACCTGGTGCCATACCTCCTCGTGGCCGGGTTTACCATTTGTCGGTCTTGGAGGATAAGGCCATGGAGGAGTATGTTGCTGACGCACTTGAGGTTTAATCTTGAGGTTTCATCCGCAAATCCTTGTCTCCTGCTGGTCATGGTTTCTTCTTTGTGAAGAAGAAGAGCAATGAACTGAGACCTTGTATAGATTATAAGGGTTTCAATCGTGTCACGATTAAGAATGCCTACCCGATTCCATTGATTACCGAGTTATTTGACCGCCTCAAGGGAGCAACGGTTTTCATGAAGCTTGACTTGAAAGGGGCATACAATCTTGTGCGCATTAAGGAGGATGACGAGTGGAAAACTGCGTTTAATACCAAAACAGGCCATTATGAATACCTGGTAATGCCTTTTGGCCTTTGTAACGCCCTGGCAGTTTTCCAGAAATTTATTAACGATGTCCTCCGAGATTTGTTGCAATTGTGTGTGGTGGTTTATCTCTATGATATCCTCATATTTTCCAAGTCCCTGGAGAGCCACCACACAGATGTCTGTCATGTACTTCAGAAACTAAGAGAGAACAATCTCTATTGTAAACTGGAGAAGTGCGAGTTCCATCGTGAACAGGTTACATTCCTGGACTATGTCATTTCCACTGCTGGTTTTTCGAAGGACCCAGAGAAACTATCGACAGTCCTACAGTGGCCTTGACCCATGGGTTTACGTCCTCTGCAGCGTTTCCTGGGCTTTGCCAACTACTATCAGAAGTTTATTCGTAACTTCTCGTCTCTGGTCAAGCCTCTGACTGATATGACCAGAAAGGACGGTAACCCACAGAGTTGGTCTCTGGAGTCCATTAAGGCCTTTGAGACTCTCAAGGCTGCCTTTGTTTCTGCTCCTGTGTTGGCACATCCTGATCCTACGTTGCCTTTTATCCTAGAAGTTGATGCTTCTGAGACTGGAGTTGGCGCCCTTCTGCCTCAACGTCCTAACTCTGAGAGCGCTATGCATCCGTGTGGCTACTTTTCCAAGAAATTGTCACCTGCTGAGTGCAATTATGAGATTGGTGACAGAGAGCTGTTGGCGATCATTTTAGCCCTGAAAGAATGGAGACATCTGCCCGTTCTTATTCTTACTGACCATAAGAATATTACATTCTTGTCTGAGGCTAAGTGACTCTCTCCCAGAAGGGCGCGATGGGCTCTTTTCTTGTCAAGCTTTAATTACATTGTCTCATTCTTATCCGGTACTAAGAATGTAAGGGCTGATGCCTTGTCACGACAATTTTCCTCTACTTCTAAGTCGGAGTCGGTTCCGGTTCCTATGATTCTTCCTGATCGTATCTTGGCTACGGTTCGCACCAGTCTTACTTCTTCTTTGGGTGACAAAATTCTTGCCGCTCAGGTCCATGCTCCTCCTGATAAACCTTGTGACCGTTGCTTTGTCCCAGAGAGTCTCCGTACTGCAGTGCTCCAGACTTACCATTCTCCCAAGGCAGCTGGCCATCCTGGGAAGAATCAACTCATTTGGGTCATCTCCCAACAATTCTGGTGGCCTAGTCTACGGGCTGATGTTACTGCCTTCGTAGCTGCCTGTCCCGTGTGTGCTCAGAGTAAGACTCCACGACACCTTCCAGTGGGCCTCCTACAACCCATACCCAATGGAGAGAGGCCCTGGACTCACCTGTCTATGGATTTCATTGTGGAATTGCCCAACTCCCAAGGCAACACTGTTATCCTTATGGTGGTTGACCGGTTCTCAAAGATGTGTCATTGCATTCCACTTAAGAAGTTTCCCACCTCTAAGGAACTGGCTTCCATTTTTGCTCGGGAGATCTTTTGCTTACATGGGCTACCCAAGGTGATTGTCTCGGATAGGGGCAGTCAGTTTGTCTCCCGGTTCAGGCAAGCCTTTTGTGCACAGTTGGGAATCCAGCTTGCGTTCTCTTCTGCGTATCACCCGCAGTCTAATGGGGCCGCAGAACGAGCCAATCAGTCCTTGGAGCAATTCCTATGTTGCTATATTTTTGATCATCATAACAACTGGTCTGACCTATTACCTTGGGCAGAGTTTGATCACAACAGTGCCTTGAATTCTGCCTCCCGATTGTCTCCATTTATGGCGAAATTATGGTTTCCAACCTTCCATGTTGCCTGACTCGTTTGTTCCGCAGAGTATTCCTGCATCTCCATGGTCTTCGTTCCACTTGGGTACAAGTCCAGGAGGCTTTACGTCATGCTAATGCTAGGTACAGACTCCATGCTGACCGAAGACGCCTGCCTGCGCCTTCCTACCAGGTTGGGGACAGGGTCTGGCTGTCATCTCGCAACCTCCAGCTTCGTGTTCCCTCACTGAAGTTTGCACCTCAGTTTATTGGGCCTTTCCGTATTCTTCGCAGGATTAACCTAGTAGCTTACGCATTGGACCTTCCTCCTAATATGCGCATCTCAAATGTGTTTCATGTCTCCTTGTTGAAACCGTTGGTCTGTAACTGATTTACCACCTCGGTGCCACGTCCTCACCCTATTCTGGTTGAGAACCATGAGGAGTATGAGGTACAATCCATTGTTGACTCCCGCAGGTTCCGTGGGTGCATACAGTACCTGGTGCATTGGGAGGGGGTACGGTCCAGAGGAACGCTCCTGGGTTTCATCCTCTGACATACATGCCCCTGTCCTCCTCCGCAAGTTCCATAGATGGTTTCCCCTCAAGCCCGGTGGCCCTCCGAGGGAGTGGGGTCATTGGGGGGGGGGGGGGGGGGGGGGGAGTACTGTCAGGGCTGGCTTAGCCCTTCCTCCTCTGGGCTGGCCGCTCAGCTGTCGGCTAATTGCCAGCTCTCTTCTCTTTTCACAGTTACCAGCTGTTCCCGATGATGCTCATCTGACCTGCCTATTTAAAGCCTTCCAGCTCACTTTTTCCTTTGCCTTCGCGTTGGTCACATCACAAGGAACCATCTCCTGCTGTTTGTTCAAGACTGGCTTGCTGACATCCCTCCTGCCTTCTTATCTTGCTTACAGTTGCTCTCCTTGGATCCCTGACTTCTGGCCTGGCTGATTACCCGATCTGGTTAATGAACTTTGGACTGGCTGACTACCCGATCTGGCTACTGGACTCTGGCTATGCTTGACTACGCTTTTTTCTATTTACCTTTTTATTTTTATTAATAAACAAGTGAGATTTGATTGTACTTCTGTCTCAGTCTGTTTAATGTTTTCTGACACGGAGGCTGCAGCATCTCCTCGCAGAGAGGGAGACACCCGCACTTCAGAAGCGCACTGGTAAGTGCTATCAACGGGGGGGGGCCCTCTCCACTCTCCTCCTGGGACACCGACCACTAATAGCCCAGTGAAATCTAAGATGAGATTAGATGCCACAAGGGCGGCCCAGGACAGGAGCCACCCTAGCGGAATGCCATATGTCTTCCCTCAACAGAGCCCGCAACCAGACGCCATAGCTTCATTCCCCATGATGGACACTACACTAAAAGAAATGCTAATGTCACTCAGGAGCTCGCTTCAATCGGACATACTTTCACTCATGCACAGTTTTGGCAATAGCATAGGTGCGCTAGATGACAGAATTACTCACATGGAAGCAAACATGGGAGACATAAACACAGTAAATTACATAATTGACACCCAGGAAGCACAGACCAAAAAACACTAAATGGATCAAGGACATATTAATGGATTTAGAGAACAGAGCCAGAAGCAACAACTTTAAAATCCGTGAGTCCCTGAATGCGTCCAAAATAACAAACTGCCTTTATTTGCGAGGGGCCTAATCAAAGCAGTGCTTCCTGACAGGAAAAACATCAAACTAATCATAGATCGCATTCATAGGCTTCCCAAACCCACGTTTCTCCCGGATGCAGTGCCCAGAGATGTGATTTTTAGAGTACACTTCTATCACATCAAGGAGCAATTCATGCAAAAAGTGAGAGGGATGGAAACTTTGCCTGACCCATATAGCCACCTCCATATGTACGCTGACTTATCCCAGCACACACTGAGCATTTATGCATGGACTTTTTACTCAGTTTGAAGCTAGGGAAAGAAGGCAGAGGAGGCAGCGAATGAACAATCTCTTAGCAACCATTCAATCTTCTTAATAAGCAACAACCAAAACAGAAACTTAAATCTAAATTAATATCGCTCAGGCTAGAACTTAGAGCTCTTTGTTGGAAAACCATGATAAGTTCCAGAAACGGCTCAAAATTAGGTTCTACGCTGATGGTAATAAATCGGGTAAACTACTCTCCCACCAGATCAGGGGCCATGTAACCAAATCTCCCATCCCCTTTATCTATCATCCTACTACAAACTCTAAATTGACAAACCCGCAAGACATTGCAAATGCATTTAGTGCAAACTATAGCAAACTTTACAATCTGAAAGATGAGGCAAGTCAGTCCCAACCCAAACCTTCTGAGCTACAGACCTTTTTAGACTCGGTTCGCCTACCTCGTTTAACCCCACAGCAATTAGATGAGCTAAATGCCCCATTCACACCACAAGAAATCAAAAATGCTATTAAAGCACTGCCGAATAACAAAGCACCTGGCCCTGACAGTTTTGTGGGAGAGAGATAAACAATTTAGCCACATACTCACTGAACATATTACTCCTTTGTTTAATTCTGATGCCTCCTCGGCTTCTTTCCCCCAGGAAATGCTGAAAGCCTTAATTATCACAATACCGAAGCCAGGAAAGGAATCCAATTTAACACAAAATTTTCTGACTACTCAACCATGATGTAAAATTGTATGCAAAGGTAATAGCGAACAGACTAAATGGCATATTGCCAATGCTGAAACTACCCTGACCAGTCGGGGGTTCATCAAAGGACGCCAAACCTCTGATGCCACAAGATGAATGATCAATATCATCCACCACGTGGTGACCCATCGAATGCCTTCTCTGCTTCTATCATTGGATGCGGAGAAGGCATTTGATAGGGTTCACTGGCAGTATCTAAAAATGACTAGAAAAATTTGGCTTTCAGGGACATATTCTTTTAGCAATTTTAGCTCTCTACTCCTCCCCCCCAGTTCAATTTTACTGTTCGTCCATGTTATCGATCTCCTAACATAACAAACGGCACACAACAAGGTTGCCCCCTCTCACCCTTAATCTTTGACTTGATGATTGAACCCCTTGCAGCAAAAATCAGATCTCAATCTAGCATCTCAGGCATCAGCATTGGCAATACAGAGCACAAGATCAGTCTTTTTGCCGGTGATATATTTTCACTAACCAACCCTGCCTCTTCCCTGGCTTCGGTACAAAACATAGTGGATGAATTCAGCTGTGTCTCGTATTACAAAGTTAATATATCCAAGTCATACATACTTAGAAATGTCAGAACAACAACAACATCTGAAAAGTAATTATCAATATGCATGGTCTGCAGAATCTCTTAACTATCTAGGCATTACTCTCACAAATCATACAGCAGATCTGTACAAAGCTATGTGACGTCTGACGTAAAAGGAGGTGTGGCTCGCCTCACACGTGCAGTGTGTTTGGGATGGAGCCGTCCCCTCGTAATTCTCCCGCGTTTGGACCTTCACTCACCAAGCGTTCCGCCTGTGCTCGGGGATCGCATGGTCCCCGATGCAGTGAACGGCGTTGTGCTGGCGCAACTCCTTAGTGAGTTTGCGCTGGTGCAGGTAGTCTGTCTGCACTCGGAGATCATGTGTTCTCTGACGCAGGAGATGCTGTCATGTTGCCATAGCTCCGAATGGGACCTACGCTTCTCTCCTCCTTTGGTCACGTGATCCCCTGACGTGCAGGGATCACGTGACTAATACAGGAAGTGAGAGTTCCATCAGAGCAATACACACTATAGTTGAGCATCATGTTATACTTAATTTGGCCTCTGAACAGTGTTTATTTTAGCCGATCACCATGCTATATTCATTCAGGCTTCTTTATATTATGGCAGGTTCCTATATGTTTAGTAACTTCACCCTTTACAATACATAATTGAGAGTCACCCGGGAAGTGCAATTGTGGACACATCCGGTCCCTATAGATGGGGACATAGTACACAGATCCAACAAGTGTAAGTGTTTATATTATTGGTGTCTGAAATATACAGATACTTTTGCTCATATTACATTCTTTGTTCATGTTCTGCCAAAGTGACCAACTGTATTAGATGGATGTTAATTTCTGATATGTAAATATATTTCCTCTGCAATTGAGATATGTTTGGGGATGGGTAGTCACATGGATTTGTCGAACTTATTAGTATATAACCTCAATTTCCTGCTCCGCCCACTTTTATGGGTGGACTGGTTTCAGAGCGGTGTATTTATTGAGTAGCAATGTGGGGGGACATAGTATGCCCCTGTTGAAGACCGATAGTGTCGAAACGCATCGCACAGAATTACTTGCACCCCACATTGCTTTTTACTAGTTCTATTTTGTGATCACTTTTTTATTTTGTATATTATATATTTTTAATAAAACCAACCTTTTTTTGATCTGCACCATCCGGAGCCTTTTTGCTTTTTCTTTTTCTATATGCCATCCACATGAGCTCCTATTTGCAATTTGAGTTTGGATATACCTGGTTCCTGAAATACCATCATCCTTGGAATTTGGAGAATATTGTATGGTGATTATCGGGAATACTTACCTCTATCTGCGACCCAGGAGGGCTATATGAGGACTACATACCGGGATCTATCTCACTGAAGGTCAGAGTACAATCCTCTATGACTACAAGCTCTTTAGACCCACTGTCGTATGACAGGTGGGTCCAACATTTCTGGTAACAGTATCCACCTTGTATTTATAGAAGGTTGTGCATACAAACACCACTTCAGACAAACAGGTTGCTGTTGTCGGTTTCCCTCCCGCCTCTGTCTATACTTTGGACGAGAAGATTGATCGTTTTTGTCTAGCATGATAAGAGGACATTCTTACAGATTGATGAACTGATAACAGTTTATTTTCCAGTATCTGTGATATGCAGCCCTATTTGCACTATATTGCATAACCATCATTTATGACATACAGTTTTGTGTACATTGTATTGCACATTAATCGTATATTATACGTAACTTTATTTGCACTTTATTTCACAATAAGTGTGAGACTTTCCACTCCAGCATGTATCGTTTGTATTTACTTACTCTTTACACATTATTGTGCTCACTATCTTAGCGCTATATTATTTATTTCATATTTATTTTAACTTTGACTGTTAGAGTAGCGCGGTGTTGCACTTTCTCATATTTCTTTGAAACTCCAATAATCTTTGTTTTCATTTACTGCTTGGCTTTGTTTTAGGTGTCTCCTAGGTTTTATTTGGGTTTTTTTGGGGTCTTTTTCTACAACAGTGCAAACCCAATTTCAGAGCAAGATGAGGTGACAGTCTCTTCTTCAGATAATCTTATTATGGTGTGGGTCTGCTACACACACACACACACACACCTTTTTTTTGTTGATAATGTATGTAGTGCATTACTGACAAAAATATTGCTAATTTTCAGCACCATGGCAGAAATATGTGGGGTCATGAAAATGGCGTGATTGGGGAAATTTAAACATCACTGTGGGTGTTAATTACTAAAGGCAAATCCACTATGCACTACAAGTGCACTGCAAAAGTGCACCTGAAACTGCACTTGGAGTGCAAAGTGGATTTGCCTTTAGTAAATAACACCCATTGCCACAGAAAACAACAACTTTACTACAAATACTGCTTTTGCGCATTGAAAAAGGAAGCCATACATTGTTGATAATTTAACTTTTTACTCAAAGCACATTCACATGTGCGTTTAGAAAAGGGTTTTTACAACAAACCAACATATTTGGTGTATATAAAACATTATTTTGGGTAACATTTTTCGAACTTGCCGTTTTTGTGTAAACAGGCATGTATCAAAGTATACCATACAGAATAAAGGAACTTACAAAGTTCAACTTTGAAAAGTGAAGACAATATCAGACATGAGTATGTACAAACTGGGCTGATATTGCCTTCATCAGATGGGGTATTACCCCTGGAAAAGCCAAATTTGGAAGATGCACACAAATTGAGAATCAAAAAGGTGCCAGTTTCCTCCTGTTCCTATGCCTAATGTCAACATGTGCTATCTCCCATCATGGAGTATCAATGTACGTGTTTTGGGGGTGCAAACCCTTCATCTCAGACACTTTAGTAGCAAGGAAGGGGTTGCACCCACAAAACACATACATTGATCCCACATGATGGGAGATAGTACATGTTGACACGCTGTGTGCATCTTCCAAATTTGACTTTTCTAAAAATATAAAAGTGTTTTTGAAAAATTCAAATGGATGCTAGCTAGTTTTGGGTGTTTCAGACTCTCCCTAAAACATCAATGATGTTCTTCAATTTTTGCTGAACATCATTGATGTTTTTCTGGATATTCTCTAAATCGCGATTGCACCCCATTATCTCCCCAATGAAGATCTGGGCATTTTCACTTGTAAAATGCAATTCTTCTTCAACATCCACATCACCTAAAAAGAAACCAAAATAAACACACCGTGTATTATAAATATGCAGGCATACATTGATTAGCTTACCAGAAGCTGTGGTCTCCGACACTCACCTGTTGTGGTGCAAATTTCGACAATCTCTCCTTCCTCCTCCTCTGCTTGTGCTTTTGGTATTTCCCCTTCTTTGGGAGGTGTGGGGTCCCTGGTGTCCTCAGACGTCCTGAGTCTTCTCTCCCCTATGAGAATGTAAAAAAGGAATACTTAGCACACACATATTTGAGGGCAGAAGTAGGAATATGAAACATTGCTTGGAAATGTCGTACAATTGTGTTTTTTGGCAGAGTTCAAAGATGAAAACATTATTTTGACACTTTCTAAAGCTGGAATACTTATCTGTTGTGAGAACAAATGTAGTCAAGTGCAACTTAGCAAAAAACATTGTGTTTGGAGTGGGCTAACGAACGATGTTTATTACGAATGATTGAACCCGTGAACATGAAAGTGGCCATTTTAAACTGTACAACATTAAATCAAAGCACATGGAGCAGTATGCAAGCAAAAATAATAATATGAACACACGACAACTACTTACTTTTTTAAAGAACTCGCTTGATCCTTCTGTACTGATCGTGCCCCCTCAGTTTCAGGTCTGACCAGCGTTTTCTCAGTTGATCCTTGGATTGTCGTACCCCAAAATTCTTTTGAAGACTCTTCACAACTTTATTAATGATCTTGGCCTTTGACATTTGGGTTTGGGTAAGGTCCATATTTCCAATCATAGTCGTTCCTCTTCAATATGTCCACTATCTCCAAAATCTCTCCAAAAGATATATTTGAGGCCTTAAATCTTCTCCTTCGGGATCGGGACGTTTCTGGCTCCAGGCTTTCCTCGCCCTCCTCCTTGTTAGTGGAAATATTATCATGCCTCTGCTGTGCCTCCGCCATGTGCTCTCCCCACTGCGCTGAAAGAGAAGGGTCGGGTAATAGACTAGAAAGAACGTCAGCGGCGGGGCGGAGTTTCACGCATGCATATAAAACGCAACACGCGCCTGTCATACGCACGATCTGTGAGCAAAGGGAGAAGCTGACACGCCGATCGTTCAAACGAAGGTACAATTTTAACTTGGTACATCACTAGCCTATATTGCTTCTATATAGGCCTAGATTGGTACAAGTTTAGGAGAGTTTAGCCTGACAATATTAGGGTTTGTCTTGTGTTGTGTCTTGCAGAGAAGATGGATCCCTTCAAGGAACCACATTTTATGGAGCTAATTATTGATATGCTCAGGGAGCTGCCCTGCCTGTGGCAGATGAACAACCCCTTTTATAAGGACCGAAGAAAGAGGAAGGCAGCGCTGGAGAAACTGCTTGGTTTGGTGAAGATCATGCTCCCAATGGCGGACATGAACTATGTGATGGCCAAAATTGGTGCTCTGAGGAGTACATATCTGAGGGAGCACAAGAAGTTCTAGGATTCCCTGAGATCAGGAGATCCAGATGACATTTATGTCCCCAGGATGTTGCACTACACGAGGCTGCATTTTTTGGCAGGCCAGAGGGAACCCGTGTCACCACTCTACAGTCTTCCTTCAAGGCTTCCTTCAACCCCAGCTGAGGCTTCCAATGTTCAACCTGGGCCTTCCAGGCAGCAACATGTGGAGGGGCCCAGCTTGAGACAGGTATAGCATTGTTGAACATATTTCTTGTCATACATTTATTGATGTTAACTAGATGTTATTATTGATCAGTAAGTTGTGATTTAACAAAGTGATTTACATATCAATAGACAGTAGTGACCAAAAATGATTAGAACAAAAATGAAAAATGCTGGGCTCAGAATGATCATCCGTTCTATTTGGTAACATTCAATTTGCAACAGTCATGAGCACAAAATTGTGTGATTGATGACCAAAAAACTAAAACTATGTCCCATTTTTATACACAGGAAGATCTCAGCCGAGAGGAGGCTGTGGCAAGTGGCAGCTGGGAGGAGGCTGTGGCAAGTGGCAGCCGGGAGGTCGACCATTGCCCTCCTCCTCCTCCTGCTACAACTACAAGAGCAGAGCCACAGCCTGGAAGGAAACCTGGAGGGAAGTGCCTAAGGCAGACCAAAGAGTGATGGCCTGGGTTCAGTCTGGTCTGACAGAAGATGCAGCCTCTTGTATGACCACAGCCTGGAGACATAGATGTCATCTGCTCTTCCTGATCTCTTGGACTTCTGGATCAGACTGTTCTCCCTCAGATATGCACTCCTCAGGCCACCAATTTTGCATTTTAAAAATATTTCATGTCTGCCCTTGGGGCCAAAGGCTTCGCCAAATTGACCAGTTTCTCTAGCGTTGCCTTCCTGTTTATTTGTTTGACACCTAAATAAAGGGTTTTTTTTGTTCAAGAAATACTTGCCTATGTGTTTTAATTCAAAAAGGACAGTTTATTTCAAAAATACAAAGTCAAATTAATAACAAGGGGCACCAATACCAAACAAACTCCTAGAGATTAAAAAAGAAAACAATAAAATAAAAAGATAATAATGGTGTTGTGTAGGGATGAGCTTCGTGTTCGAGTCAAACATACGTTCGACTCGAACATCGGCTGTTCGTCCGTTCGGCGAAGTCCGAACATTTTGGTCCGTTCGCGCCAAATTCGTGTGGCGCTCACGGCCCACAATGCACTGCGGGCTCATGATTGGCCAAGCATGCACTGTGACCCCGCATGCTTGGCCAATCGCAGCGCCAGCAGCGAGGAGAGCCATGATTGGCCACAGGCAGGATGCCTGTGGCCAATCATAGCTCAGGCTGTGTAGTGCACGCCTCACACTATATAAGGCCGCCAGCGCGGCAGCCTTGTGTAGTGTGTTGGCGTCTGAAGCAGTGGGTGTTCTGTGTACCTTCAACACAGTACACACCGATCGTTTTCGGCCGATTTTCGATCTTGCTGTTGTGTAGTGGTTGTTGTCTGCGTGCCCTGACCGCAGTATACACCGCTATATTCACCTCACCTATATAGCTAGTGATCTATCTTTTATAATAGAGCTTGCAGTCAGTAGTGTTAGGAGCTAGTGCGTGCTGTCTGCGTGCTCTGTACCCAGTACATACCGCTATATCCACCTACATAGCTGTTCTCTATTTGAGCCCACTTGCCATCTGCAGGAGTTATTGGAAGATGTGTGTCCCTCCAGCACAGCACAGTATACATCTGTATATACCCCTTTATCTCTGGTGTTCTATAATAAAGGCATCTGCAGGAGTTAGTGGGTGTTGTGTGCCTCTAGCACAATATACACTACCCAACTGCTTTTTTACCCAACTCCCTTCAGGCCATTACCATGTCTGGAAGGCCAGCAAGGAGAGGCAGACAGGCGTGAGCCGATAAAAGAGGGCAAGCAGGCTCTGTGTCTAGAGACAACAGTGCTGGTCGTGGACGCGGTGCATTGTCATCAGCACGTGGCCATGGGACACGCTTGTTCTTTTCGGCAGCTGGACATGTTGAGCCGCAACATGCCAACAACTTGGTAGAGTGGATGACCAAGCCCTCTTCATCCTCCTCATCCTCTCTCAGCCAGTCTCAGGGTACTAGCAAAGCAGCTGCCAACGCTTCGTCTTCCCTCCTCTCAATGTCATCATCAGTGACTCCTTCCCTAGACCCACCACGTCCTCCTGAGGAGTCTCCTGAACTCTTTGAGCACAGTGTTGGGTACATGCTCCAGGAGGATGCCCAGTGTTTTGTGGGCTCTGATGATGACCCTCAGCTAGAGGAAGGCAGTAGCGTGAGCGCAGAGAGAGGGGATGCTCAAGAAGGACAGCAATCTGGCAGTCATGTTCCACAAGCTGCAGCATACTGCCAGGTTTGCTACAGCGATGAAGAGGGAGGGGATGATGAGGGCACTGACTCCACATGGGTGCCTGGAAGGAGAGAGGAGGAGGAGGAGGAGGAGGCACATGTCCAACGAGGCAGGATGCCCTCCGGGGGCCAGCTTAGGGGCAGCACACCGACTGAATCACACCACAGAGCTCCGCCTGTGCAGGGCGCTGCCTCTGCGCGTTATTCTAAAAGTTCTTTGGTGTGGGCCTTTTTTGAGACGAGTGCATCAGATCGCACCGCTGCTATTTGCAACATATGTCTCAAGCGTATCTCGCGTGGCCAAAACATCAGCCGCTTGGGCACCACATGCTTGACCAGACATATGTTGACCTGCCATGCAGCTCGTTGGCAAGCGTACCTCAAAGACCCACACCAAAGAACAAAGCGGACCTCTCCTTGCTCCTCATCAGCTGGCATCTCCAACCCCACTAGACCTTCAGTCCTCTCTGAAACCTGCTCTGAGAGGAATGAAGGTGTAGAATTAGGTGTGTCACAGCCAAGTGCTTCCAGGAACTCTGCTAGCGGTACACCCACGTCCGATTATAACAGGCAAATGTCCCTGCCCCAGCTGCTGGACCGGCGAAAGAAGTTCACTCCCAGCCATCCACATGCCCAGCGGTTGAATGCTAGCTTGGCTAAATTGCTAGCACTTCAACTGCTGCCTTTTCAGTTGGTAGACTCGGCCCCCTTCCGTGAGTTTGTACAATGTGCGGTTCCTCAGTGGCAGGTCCCCAAACGCCACTTTTTCTCATGGAAGGCGATTCCGGCTCTCTACCGGCATGTGGAAGGCAATGTCCTTGCCTCGCTGGACAGGGCGGTCAGCGGTAAGGTGCATATTACCGCTGACTCATGGTCCAGCAGGCATGGACAGGGACGTTACCTGTCTTTCACGGCCCATTGGGTCACTCTTCTGGCAGCTGGGAAGGATGCAGGACAAGGTGCAGTAGTGTTGGAGGTTGTTCCAACACCACGCCTCCAAAATGCTACTATTGGTTGTGACACACCTCTCTCCTCCACCCCCTCCTCTTCTTCTTCCTCCATGGCCTCTTCCAGTGCTCTGTCCTCAGAACCAGCGGTGCTTCGTAGGCGTTCCAGGGGCTACGCAAGTACGCAGGCAAAACTATGCCATGCCGTGCTTGCGCTGGTTTGTTTGGGGGACAGGAGCCACACTGGGGCGGATGTTTTGTCAGCTCTGCAGGGGCAGGCCGAGAGGTGGTTGACGCCACGCCAGCTTAAGCCAGGAATGGTGGTTTGTGACAATGGCACCAACCTCCTCTCCGCCCTTTGACAAGGACAACTGACCCATGTGCCCTGTGTAGCTCACGTCCTTAACCTGGTGGTGCAGCGGTTCTTGGGCAGGTACCCCGGCTTACAGGATGTCCTGAAGCAGGCCAGGAAAGTCTGTGTGCATTTCCGCCGATCATTTAATGCCTGTGCTCGGCTGGCTGAGCTCCAAAAGGAGTTGAACCTGCCCAAGAACCGCCTTATATGTGACATGCCCACCAGATGGAACTCAACGTTGGCCATGCTGCAGCAGCTGCACACGCAGCAGAGGGCCATCAATGAGTACCTGTGCGACTATGGCACCAGGACAGGGTCAGGGGAGCTCGGTTTTTTCTCACCACGCCAGTGGGGCATGATCAGGGATGCATGCACTGTCCTGTCACCGTTTGAGGAGGCCACAAGGATGGTGAGCAGTGACAGTGCATGCATCAGAGACACTGTACCTCTTGGAGCATACGCTGCGTGGAATAATGGACAGGGAACTTGAGGCAGAACAGAGGCAGGAAGAGGAGGACTTCCTTGCCTCTCAAGGCCCCCTTTATCCAGACAGTGTTCCTGCTGTGCCACCCATCACACAGGAAGAGGATGAGGAGGAGGAAGAGGAGGAGGAGGATGATTGTGTCAGCATGGAAGTGGAGGCTGGCACTCAGCATCAGCAGCAGCAGCAGCAGCAGTCTTGTAGGGATGATTTACAGTCCCAAGAAACACGTGGACTTGTACGTGGCTGGGAGGAGGTAGCTGCGGATCATGTTGTCCTTAGTGACCCAGAGGACTCAGGACCGAATGCCTCAGCTAACCTACGCTGCATGGCCTCCCTGATCCTGCAAAGCCTGCGGAAGGATCCTCGTATTCTTCGGATCAAGGAGAGGGACCATTACTGGCTGGCCACTCTCCTTGATCCATGGTACAAGGGTAAGGTTGCCGACCTTATCTTGCCATTGCAGAGGGAGCAGAGGATGAGACATCTTCGGGAGGCCTTGCAGAAAGGTCTGTGCAACGCGTTCCCAGAGACTGGGAGGTTACAAACTCCTGGTCCTGGACAACGTGTTGCTGAGGCATCGGTCAGAAGGAGTGGTGGAGAAGGTGGCCGTCTGACTGATGCTTTCAGACAATTTTTTAGTCCGCAGCCCCAAGGTATGATCGGTTCCAGCACCCATCGCCAGCGTCTGATTTACATGGTGCAGGAATACCTAGGGGCAAGGTCAGACTTGGACACCTTTCCCACCGAAAATCCTCTGGCTTACTGGGTCTTGGGGATGGATCACTGGCCAGAGCTTGCACAGTATGCAATTGAGCTACTGGCCTGTCCTGCATCCAGCGTTCTTTCGGAACGCACCTTCAGTGCTGCTGGTGGCTTTGTTACCGATCACAGGGTGCGCCTGTCCACCGAATCAGTTGATCGACTGACCTTCATCAAGATGAATCAGTCTTGGATCACCCACAGCTACCAAGCACCTGAAGCTGATGTAACAGAATAATTTTTTTTGAAATATCACATCCCTTCAAGACTGCCTATGCTGATGCTGAGTGACTGTCCTGTTATGTTGATTGTCTATCCTCTTCCTCCTCCGCTGATATGTTGGAAGAACATTTCTGTTTCTGGTTGATGCCATCAGCACAATTTTTCTGCCCCTGTTTAACAGGGGCGTTTAAGTACAATTTTTGATGCAATGCTTTGCAGCAGGGCTAATTCCTGCAATAAAACAAGAGTATATGGGAGAGGTTGCAGTGTGGTGGCACCAGCACCAGTGCCTAAGGCCCAATTTTTCTGCCCCTGTTTAACAGGGACATGTAATTACAATTCTTGATATAATATTTCACAGGAGGGCCCCTTCCTGTGCCCACCCAGAGTAACGGTGAGGACTTATAGTGTTGTGGCACCAGCACCACAACCAAAGGTCAATTTTTCTACCACTGTTCAACAATGGCATGTAATTACAATTCTTGATATAATCGTTCACAGCAGGGCGCTCCAGCGCCCACCAAGAGTCACTTTGAGGGCTTACAATGTTGTGGCAAAACCAACACCTTGTTCCGCCATTTCTGCAGAGAATATAGGGCAGGCCCCTACTTTCAAACATCCAATTTACAAACATCTCCTACTTGCAAACGGAAGGAGACAACAGCAAGTGAGATGAAAAAAGATGGACGACAAAACAAATTATACAGGGGTGATAACCCTTCCCTATGTTTTCCAAAAAGCTTAAAAATCGTTTTTTTGACTGGAGCTACACTTTAAAAATGTACCAGTTGAAAATTACAAACAGATTCAACTTAACACAACAAACCTACACAGTCCCCGTCTTGTTTGCACCGCCTGTATACTGCTGTTCTGAGTATATAGGGCCTGGGGGCCACACGCATTTCCTTTTTTTAATATGGGTACAGGGTTCCCCTTATTTCCGTTTAATGTAATTTTGTGCAGGGACTGTTCTGAACACGGGAAACACGTGGCACTTCACAGGCATACTACAGACACCCCCCAGGCACCATATTTAAAGGAATATTTCACTTTTTTTTTCACTTTAATCGTCATTAAAATCAGTGCTCCCGCCAAAACGGCCATTTTTAAAAACATTTTAGGCATTGACCCATGTCCCCTGGGGCAGGAGCCAGGTCCCCAAACCCTTTTTAGGACAGTATCTTGCATATTAGCCGTTATAATTAGCACTTTTAATTTCGAACGTTCGAGTCCCATAGACTTCAATGGGGTTCTAAAGTTCGTTCGAATTTGGGGTCCGTTCGAAAGTTCTGGTGCGAACCGAACCGGGGGGTGTTCGGCTCATCCCTAGTGTTGTGGTAAGTTGACACACAAAACACACCAAAAAAATTCCAAAGATGAGCAAACTGTCAAATAATTAGATCTTGATTAAAAAAACCAACCACTAAATTTAAAACAAAAAGATAAAAAAAATTATTGGGGACATGTGACGAATTAAAATATTGTATTCCTGAAATGAGGAAAAAGAATGAAGAAATAAGTTTTGGAGAAGTGTGTGTGAATAGGAGTAGCAAAACAACTTCATTCTTGTAGCATTCTAAAGAAAAAGAAATGCGCTGCATTAAAGAATTTTTAACATTGCGGCGCGATGAATGTGCTATATCGATTACGAACGATAGTTTTACCTGACTGAGCGCTTCCGTCTCAGAATTTATTCTGAGCATGCGTGGCACCTTGTCCGCCGGACTAGGCTACACATGATCAGAACTGACGCGCATCGGATCATGTTGTCGGAAAATTTTATAGCTAGTTCTCAAACTTGGTCGGTTGGATATTCCGGCGGAAACAGTCCGATGGAGCCCACACACAGTCGGGTTATCCAACAACATGGTCCGATCTGATATTTTCCGTCAGAATATCCGACCGTGTGTACAAGGGCTTAGACAAAATGTCCAAATGAATGCTCTCAAGTTCAGGTAGACTTTCAGCATTTAAAATGCTTAAACGTCCCCAACTGCTATATTTATTAGGGCACTACCCATTCCGATAACAGCATCCTTCTTTATGCAAGTTCAATCCTTACTTAGAAAATTCATTTGGCAGAGTAAAAAAGCTAGAATTACACAAAATATCCTCATAAAACACAAAGGAGCAGGCAGGATAGGATATATCAACATTAGGGATTACTACAATGATGCGGCAATTCTAGCACAAAATTAGAGCATAGTTTAACCTTGAACTTAGTAACTACTGGAGCTCTATAGAAGCTCTCCAAGTACCTGGCAAGAACCTAAGGACATGGCTCCTCACTGCACCTAAGATAAGGAAAAATGACAAGCACCTATCTCCAACCATACGAGCATCAATAGCTGTGTTCGCTTACTTACTCACCAACTTGCATACAAATACCAAAACCTGCAAAGTTCCCCTCCCAATAGAAATACTCAACCTGCTGATCCAGGACATGCAGATAACTTCATGGCAAGAAAAAGGCTGAACACAAATTGCAGACCTTTATACCAATGAATACTTACAGCCTTTCACCTCACTACAGCGAGACTTTTCACTTCCTGCAACGGAATATTTTAAATATATTCAAATAACTCATTGCCTTCTACAAAATCCTCATCTCCACATAAACATTCCATCGGAAGCATGGCAATACCTTTCTGGTAGTAAAATATCAGCCAAGGGTATTTCACTTTTCTTTGCAATATTGAAAGGTAAAACCACTTTTGATAAATTGCCCCCCATGTTAAAATGTGAAAAGGACACAGGTATTTCTTATACCCCACAACAATGGCAGAACGCACTGCGAGCCAACCACTCAGCAACAAAATCCACCAATCTTTGGGAACTCACATATAAGATAAACCTTAGATGGTACATTGCACCAACACAACTCCACACAAACAACTCAGCTGCAGAACCTATATGTTAGAGGTAATGTGGACTCCCAGGGACCTTATACCACATTTTGTGGACCTGCCCCAAACTAGCTTTATTTTGGAAGGAAGTATTTCACCTAATATCAGAGGTCACACACATCCAACCCCTGAACTGGCAATCCTGAATATTGGAATCGAGAACTACCCACATAGACTCTGATGCATAGTCGCGCATATTTGCCTAGTGGCAAAACTGACATTAGCCCGCAATTGGAAATCCTCAGACCAGATTTCCTGTGCAGAAGTCATTCGAGTGACATACTTACACGGAATGTATGAACGCATTTATGCCATGGCAGAAGGCTATCTGCCCAAAACAGCAAAACATTGGGAAGTATGGATGGAGTGGTTCAATAAGTCCCAACCCACATTCATCTGAACACTCATACTATAATAGCAGCAAATAAGCCTAGATCCCTCCTCTCTCCCCTCCCTTTTTTTTTTTCTTCCTTCTCCAATTTTTCTATCTCCCTCCCTATACTCTCAACCTGAATTCTTCATGGTACCAAAGTACCACAAAAATAGCTCATTGTTCAGCATTGGAACCTTCAGCCCAGTTGGTTGTTATACATCTGTTTCTAGTTAATACGTTTTGATTCACCACACAAATCTTAAGCTCTGTATTTCTTGCATGTTACAATATATCGGAAGACATTCCACAGCGAGCAATGTCCATATTGTATATTCTAAAACAACATAATTGACATAAACAATGTAATCAGAGGGGCTGCCCCTCACTCTAAGACACAGTGAGTTCCCAGCTGGGGTGTCTGAGGAGGGGGCCGGTCCCTATAACAAATGATTAGCAATGTTTAAGTTTAAGAGTTTTCACTTTAGCAGGACAGAAAATTCATCACCGCAAGTGTGATACCGGCTGTCTAATGTAAGGATAACAGTACCACTGCTGCAATTGTTATGTATTCTGCTCCCTGTATTTCCACTTTGTGAAAATCGAATAAAAATATTGAAACGAAAAAATCCTAACGTATAATCTATGAGGCATGATGAGTCCTTTGAACATGTCATTTTTTTCCACAAGTTTTTGGAAAATGTAGAAAGAAAATGAAAATGCATTTTTTTTTATACAAAGTTGTCCATTTATACAATATTTCTAACACATAGCATATACATACCCAAGATTACACAACAAAATAGATTCTCCTACTCCTCCTGAGTATGACGATACCACATTTGTGAGACTTTTCCACAGCCCGACCACATACAGAGCCCCAACATGCAGGAAGCACCATTAGGTGCTCTAGGGGCATAGATTTCAAATCTAATTTGACTACCCATTACACTTTTGTGAAGCACCATAGTAGCACTGATGGGCACTGTAGTGCTATGAATGTGGCATAGATGAGAATTGATGCGGTATGGATGAGCATGAATGCAACATAAATGAGCCATGAATGGAAATGGATGAGCCATGGATGGCTGAGTCATAAATGTGGATGGGTGAGCGATGAATGTGGATGGATGAGCCGTGGATGGGGATGGATGAGCCGTGCATGGAGATGGATCAGCATGAATGAGCCATGGATGGGGATGGAAGAGCCATGAATGGGGATTGATGAGTATGAATGGGAATGACTAAGCATGAATCAGAATGGCTGATTATAGATGAGGATGACTGAGCATGAATGAGGATGGCTGAGTATGGATGGGGATGACTAAGCATGGCTGAATATGGATGGGGATGACTGAGCATGAATGAGAATGGCTGAGTATGGATGGGGATGACTGAGCATGAATCAGGATGGCTGAGTATGGATGGGGATGAATGAGCATGAATGAGTATGGCTGAGTATGGATGGGGATGACTGAGCATGAATGAGCATGGCTGAGTATGGATGGGGATGACTGAGCATGAAAGAGGATGCTTAAGTATGGATGGGGATGACTGAGCATGAATTAGGATGGCTAAGTATGGATGGGGATGACTGAGCATGGCTGAGTATAGCTGGGGATGACTGAGCATGAATGAGTATGGCTGAGTATGGATGGGGATGACTGAGCATGAATCAGGATGGCTGGGGATGGATGGGATGGCTGAGCATGAATCAGAATGGCTATGGATGGGGATAGATGGGATGACTGAGCATGAATGGATGGATAAGTGCAGGAATTGTCACATAGCAGCGCTGTGGGCAGTAAAGATCCAGCCCACAACGTTGCTGCAACCGATCTCCCCGCCTCTCCTCTCACATTGTACCAATTGATACGGAGTGGGGAAGATGTAAGCCGGGCATGCTCCAGCTTGTCTACAAGCGATCGCTCCGTTATTTGATGAAGCAATCAAGTCATAAACGGCCGCTTTCACCAGCCCTTTACTGTGATCCATTATGCGCCGTTTCTGATCATGGATATTTCCAGGTGCGAGCCCCAGGGGCCAGATGGGAGCAAGATTCTGGGAGGACGTCATAGTACCCCTTCCCAGGGTTATTGAGCCACGCTGTAGCCATCATTCGGCTAGGCGCGGTTGTTAAGTGGTTAAACAGTTGTGTTCGCAAACTCTTGGACTCTTTTGGTTGAACTTTTCTGGTAAGGACCGTTTGACAATCCTTTAGTGCTGCACGTTTTGTATGTTATAACTTTACTGGCTGGTCACAGGCTGGGGTCAGGTAGGCGACCAAGCTGTTTTGCTTAACTGCAGTAAAGAACAGTCTGGTCACCAAACCTAGTTCTACTGTCTGAATGGGATGTGCAAATTTCAGTACTGGTTGGATAAATTTACAAAACTGTTGACAGATAAAAATCTCCCCTATTAGTATTTCAGTATGTATTAAAGCGGTAATAAACTCAGCTTTATGATTTGTTCCTACAGGTAAGCCTATAATAAAGTGTGTAACAGGAAGGAAGACCAGGTGAAAATGGAAGTGCCAACAGAGTGACAGAGTGCCACTTTGTTTTACGTTAGTCATAATGTGCTAGTATGCAGTACATACTAGCACATTGTGCTTTAAACCATCCACAGGGCCAAACTGGTTTTTTTATTATAGGACTCTACTACCGTTTAAACTGTTTACCTGGATTTCAGCATTCATGTAAACAGATGAAGAGGTGGTCTGCACTGGTGTCAGACATTTTATTATGATATACAGTTTTCATTTGCACTTTCCATAACTAGTTGATGGGGAGAAAACAATTACCCACTTTTTTCTAACCTCACACTAATGAAATTTTACTATCACTGCTAACATAATTAATATTTACAGCTATTCTGCCTTTCCACTACATAGTTTTAACCTCAATGAACCTCAGGGTTAATGACAATGTCTCCAATTTGAAATATAAATAGCATTCTCATTGAGTCCATCAATAAAATATTATTTTTAAGCTTGCTAATGTTCATAGTGAAGATAGACTGATTGCTAAGAAAGAAACTGACTAATTTTCACTTACCCATAGAGCATGATGCTTGCTGAATATGAATGGCTTATTAAATGTCATATTTATTTAAGTCATAAAGATAAATAAATATCATCTTATTTAAAGTGTTTGTTACCCTAAAAAAAAAAAAAAAAAAAAAAAAAGAATCCTGTTCCTTTAACCACTTCAGCCCCGGAAGGGGTTTCCCCCTTAACCACTTGCCGACCGCCGCACGACGATATACGTCGGCAGAATGGCACGGGCAGGCATATGGGCGTATATATAAGTCCCTGCCTGCCCGCGGGTGGGGGGCCCGATCGGGCCCCCCCCCCGGTGCCTGCGGCGGTCGGCATTCCTTCGAGAGCGATCCAGGATGAGGGGGCGGCCATTCATTCATGGCCACCCCCTCGCGATCGCTCTCGACGAATGGAAATCCTCCGTGACATCACTTCCTCTCCTGTAATGTAAACACAGGAGAGGAAGTGATGTATTCTCTCCTCCGTGTCTGTATTTTTCGTTCCGGCACCGAGGAGAGAGGTTCGGTGAGTTGCACCAACACACCACACATACAGTAGAACATGCCAGGCACACTCACACCCCCCCTTTACCCCCCGATCACCCCCCCAATTACCCCTGCCCCCCCAGTCACAGTGACACCAATTGCTTTTTTTTTTTTATTTATTTTTTTTTTTTGCATTGGTGTCATTTGTGACTGTAATAACTGTTAGGGCAGTTAGGGTTAGCCCCCTTTAGTTCTAATGTACCCCCCTAACCCCCCCAATAAAGGTTTAACCCCGTGATCACCCCCCGTCGCCAGTGTCACTAAGGCTGGGTTCACATTGCAGCGGTTTATGAGAACGAATGTGATTCGCACCGCACTGCAGTGCAAATCACATCCGATCTCTGTGCGAATCGAGTTCAGCCATACAGATAGTATGGCTGAATTCGTGTCGCACCCGCCACAAACTCGCACGGGACCCTTTTTTTGGTCCGCAGCAGAATCGGATCGCATGGGTGTTCACACCATGCGATCCGAGTTTGCAGATCGCACTGCGATATGCGAACTGATCTGGGGGTGTCATTATTTCACTGACACTCCCAGCAGTTCGCATAGGGCAGTGTGAACTGCCGCCGGGAGGCATGCGATGCGGGAACCCGCCGCGGATTCGTGGCGTTCCCGCATCGCTCCAGTGTGAACCCAGCCTAATAAGCGATCATTTTTCTGATCGCTGTATTAGTGTCACAGGTGACGCTAGTTAGGCAGGTAGGTATTTAGGTTCGCCGCAACTTTTTATAGCGCCAGGGACCCCCATATACTACCGCATAAAGCCCCCTGATTGCCCCCTAGTTAACCCTTTCACCAGTGATCACCATATAACTGTTACAGGTGACGCTGGTTGGTTAGTTATTTTTTTATAGTTTCAGGGCACCCGCCATTTATTACCTAATAAAGGTTTAACCCCCTGATCACCCGGCGGGTGTCATTTGTGACTGTAATAACTGTTAGGGCAGTTAGGGTTAGCCTCCTTTAGTTCTAAGGTACCCCTCTAACCCCCCCAATAAAGGTTTAACCCCGTGATCACCCCCCGTCGCCAGTGTCACTAAGGCTGGGTTCACATTGCAGCGGTTTATGAGAACGGATGTGATTCGCACCGCACTGCAGTGCAAATCACATCCGATCTCTGTGCGATTCGAGTTCAGCCATACAGATAGTATGGCTGAATTCGTGTCGCACCCGCCGCAAACTCGCACGGGACCCTTTTTTTGGTCCGCAGCAGAATCGGATCGCATGGGTGTTCACACCATGCGATCCGAGTTTGCAGATCGCACTGCGATATGCGAACTGATCTGGGGGTGTCATTAACATTTCACTGACACTCCCAGCAGTTCGCATAGGGCAGTGTGAACTGCCGCCGGGAGGCATGTGATGCGGGAACCCGCCGCGCATTCGTGGCGTTCCCACATCGCTCCAGTGTGAACCCAGCCTAATAAGCAATCGTTTTTCTGATCGCTGTATTAGTGTCACAGGTGACGCTAGTTAGGCAGGTAGGTATTTAGGTTCGCCGCAGCTTTTTATAGCGCCAGGGACCCCCATATACTACCGCATAAAGCCCCCTGATTGCCCCCTAGTTAACCCTTTCACCAGTGATCACCATATAACTGTTACAGGTGACGCTGGTTGGTTAGTTATTTTTTTTATAGTTTCAGGGCACCCGCCATTTATTACCTAGTCTCACTAGTGTACCCCTAAATTTAGGGGTGTCTACTTTCCAAAATGGGGTCATTTGGGGGGGGGGGTTTGTGCCATCTTGGCATTTTATGGCCTTCAAAACTGTAACGCCCTTAGAAAGCCTGAAGGCGGTGCTTGGTTTTCGGGGCCCCGTACGCGGCTAGGCTCCCAAAAAGTCCCACATATGTGGTATCCCCGTACTCAGGAGAAGCAGCAGAATTTATTTTGGGGTGTCATTTCACATATGCCCATGGCATGCGTGAGCAATATATCATTTAGTGACAACTTTGTGAAAAAAAAAAAAAAAAAAAAAAAAAGTTTGTAATTTTCCCGCAACTTGTGGCAAAATATAAAATATTCCATGGACTCAACATGCCTCTCAGCAAATAGCTTGGGGTGTCTACTTTCTAAAATGGGGTCATTTGTGGGGGTTTTGTGCCATCTTGGCATTTTATGGCCTTCAAAACTGTAATAGGTAGTGAGGAGTGAAGTCAAATATTTACGCCCTTAGAAAACCTGAAGGCGGTTCTTGGTTTTCGGGGCCCCGTACGTGGCTAGGCTCCCAAAAAGTCCCACATATGTGGTATCCCCGTACTCAGGAGAAGCAGCAGAATTTATTTTGGGGTGTCATTTCACATATGCCCATAGCATGTGTGAGCAATATATCATTTAGTGACAACTTTGTGTAAAAAAAAAAAAAAAAATTATTTTTTTGTCATTATTCAATCGCTTGAGGCAAAAAAATAAAATATTCGATGGGCTCAACATGCCACTTATCAATTTCCTTAGGGGGTCTACTTTCCAAAATGGGGTCATTTGGGGGGGTTTTGTACTGCCCTGCCATTTTAGCACCTCAAGAACTGAGATAGGCAGTCGTAAACTAAAAGCTGCGTAAATTCCAGAAAACGTACCTTAGTTTGTAGATGTGACAACTTTTGCGCAAACCAATAAATATACAATTATTGACTTTTTTTTTACCAAAGACATGTGGCTGAATACATTTTGGCCTAAATGTATGACTAAAATTGAATTTATTGGATTTTTCTAATAACAAAAAGTAGAAAATATCATTTTTTTTCAAAATTTGCGGTCTTTTTCCATTTATATCGCAAAAAATAAAAATCGCAGAGGCAATCAAATACCATCAAAAGAAAGCTCTATTTGTGGGAAGAAAAGGACGCAAATTTTGTTTGGGTACAACATTGCATGACCGCGCAATTACCAGTTAAAGCAGCGCAGTGCCAAATTGTAAAAAGACCTCTGGTCATTTACCAGCAAAATGGTCCGGTCTGAAAGTGGTTAATGACCAGGCCATTTTTTGCAATACGGCACTGCATCGCTTTAACTGACAATTGTGTGGTCATGCGAGGCTGTACCCAAACAAAATTTACATCATTTTTTTCTCCAAAAATAGAGCTTTCTTTTGGTGGTATTTCCTCACCTCTGCAGTTTTTATTTTTTGTGCTATAAACAAAAAAATACCGACACTTTTGAAAAAAAAAAAACAATTTTTTTTACTTTCTGCTATAATACATATATAAAAAAAATATAAAAAAAACAAATGTATTCATCAGTTTATATTATTCTACATATTTTTGGTAAAAAAAATTGCAATAGGCATATAGTGATTGGTTTGCACAAAAGTTATCGCGTCTACAAACTATGGGATAGAATTAGGGATTTTTATTTTGTTTAGTTTTACTGGTAATGGCAACGATCTGTGATTTTTAGTGGGACCTGTGACATTGGGGCGAACAAATCTGACCCCAAATTAAACTTTTTGGGGACCAGTGAGATTATTACATTGATCAGAGCTGTAAAAATGCACTGATCAATGTAGAAATTGCACTGGCAGGGAAGAGGTTAACACTAGGGGCGATCAAGGGGTTAAGTGTGTTCCCTCAGTGTGTTCTAACTGTAGGGGGGTGGGCTACCAGGGACATGACAGAGATCTCTGTTCTCGATCACTGGGAACAGAAGATCTCCGACATGTCATCTGGCAGAACAGCAGATCGCCTTGTTTACATAGACAGTTCCCCGTGCTGCTTCTGTACACAGTGATCGCGGGTCGCCAGTGGACATTGAGTCTTCCGGACCCGCAGGCACACTTCTGGCAGCACAGGCATCTGTTATCTCCTGTGCAAAGACCAATGTACACCTACAGCGGTTTGTGCAGGAAACCTGGACTGCCACAGTAAAATAACAGCTGCTGATCAGCAAGTGGTTAAAGCATTTTGAACAGCACAGTGCTTGTGCTGTGTAATTTTGCCCCTTCTATCACCTGAAATACCTGGCTGATCCTGCCTGGTTCTGCCCCCCCCCCCCCCCGGAAACTGACCACTGTTTATCATGGCTGCTCAGCCCTGACAGTTTGGTCAGTTTATGTGCCTCCATCATCCCCAGCTATCCTCTCTGCTCTCCTGTGTCTCCCTCCCCCTCCCTGTCAGCTCTGTATGTGTGTGTGAGCCGCCCCTTCCCTCTTCCACTAATAGTAGACATTTAAACTTCAAAAAAAAAGTACTGCCAGCCCTCTCTTGTATCGAACTATAACAGGCAGTGTATGTGGAAAACTAAGCATTTACATATCTTTTTTTGGAGATATGTTCAGGCTGGTCACGTGACTTTGGGCCACTCTCCACCCCCATCTAAGAGCTACAGTGGGAGGAGCCAAATGGCCAGCACAGTGGTCATATGACCTCCCGACTGACATCAACGGGAGACCTCGGCACCTCCCGCTGTAGCCCTGGCTCAGAGTAGAAGAGTGGCAAGGAGTTATGTGACCAGCTCGAAGATATATACAAAAAAGTTATTTAGGTCTGCACTACTGGAAGATCTCCTGAGAGTCAGCCGCGTCAGCTAGTGAGTGTCAGTCTGGAGGACTGTGGGAAGAAGTTAGCCTGGAGGGCTAGTGAAAAGGGCAGCTGCAGCCAGGTGGGTTGGCAGTGCCTAAAGAGGTGGTGCTGGGATTAGCAGCCACAGGAGTAATACAAGTTGGACACTGTTCTCTTTGCTACACATAAAAGGGGCCTCAGGTTCCTGCCTGTAATGGGCCATCGCTTAAAATCTGACTGACAGCCTGTCAGATCTTCACAGTGATCCAGCTGAGTTGAGCAAGCGAGCATTGGAGGGAGAAGTGGAGCTGTAAATAGAGACTGTATATAAAGACTCTATATAGGAAGAGTTGTCCTTGATGTTTTTTGTTGAAGTCAAATGGGCATCCCATAACCTCCCATCCCTATGCAAGTTAACTGTGGATTATTAATGGGTATGCTACATATGTATAAAAAGTATATTTTTGTTCCAATATATTTAGGTTTGTAATGTTTAAATGGGCTGTTTTAGCTTATGCTGCAATATTTATAAAATAAGGATTTTTTCTGTTTAAACCATGTAAATCTTTGTTGTAGGGGTTGTAGATTGAGAATGTGGGGCTAATTTACTAAAGTGTTGAGACTCTGCACACAATAAATGGTGTAGATAGTCACCTCAAATAAACAATCATGTGAAAAGCAAATTCCTATTTACTTATCTCATCTGCAAATAATTGGATAACTGAAGGGATATATTGTGTGAAGATTCTCTACTTCTTTAGTAAATTGGACTAATGGCATGCCCTAGCTATTCCAGATTGTTTGATCAGAGACTCTCTGATATTCTGCAGTTTTTTATCCCATTTGTTTCTCGACCATGCTTTGCAGTTAGAAATAAGGTCTGGTATTTGTATAAGTATTTTTATCTATTACCAAAATTGTTTTTCTCTGCTTTCTACGGCCTTCCCTGGTTACTCTACATGCTAATGATATTTTGAAATAAAATCTTTCTATTTTCATGACAAACCTTAATTTAGACCAAATTACATCAATAGGTCTCTTTGCTTCTCCGGGCAATGCATGGCTGGTGGAAAGAGCTTTCACAGTGAATGAAAATGAGGGGTCATGTACAGTCAGGTTGGTCAGGAAAGGGCTAGATGATGTCAAGAAATGAGGATGGTTGTATCTGACTCGCTGCAGCGTCTAATTCACTATGTGAGAAGCTTATCATTTATAGTCAAATCTGATCAATTTCAATATAGGAGAGGGGATTGTACAACTGTAATAAATGAAAGGAACAGCTGGAGTTCAACTTGTGCTGGGCATCAATGCAGTCTTATAAAACCAGAGCAACAAATATTTTATTTGAGGAAAAGTGGCTTCCTCTGTGTTAATTACCTAAGAATTCTTGACCAGTGTTTTTCTAATGGTAGGCTCTCGAACACAAAAGTTATCATAGATCAAAAGATGCCTGCAGATCCTCAGATGCCTAACATTCTTCCGTTATCAGTCATATATTTGAGCATATGCCATGTACTTGCAAGTAGGAAGCCCACTCCTAGAAAGAATAATAACAGTGTAAAAGAATCATGTCTTCAGAAGTTGTATAACCCCCTTTCCAGTCCTATGAGCCTCAACAACTCTTTGTTTAGGTGTTTCATCAGCTGTTTTAGGTGTTCCATCAGCTCAGTTGTAATTTTGTTTGATGTACAAAAAGCTTGTTAAAATGCAAAATGAGCTGACCTAAACTGAGATTTCAGAGTGCCTTAGAAAAGGAACCAGCTTTGTGGTCAGGATGCATACACTCTTTAAGGGGTAACTGAATTCCAAGTTGCATCGGTATATTCAACAGCAAAATTGTTATACAAACCAATTGGTGCATTAAAGATTTTTACGATAGCCTAACTGTAACTGTTAATTTTATGATAATAATACAGGTGCGTGTATTTGATGAATCAAGGTAGTACGCTAATAACCTCACTATTCCATACTACAATGGAAGACAAAAATTCAAATCACCTAACAAAAATAGCTACATATGCCTTCTGCTCCTCATTGTTAATGGTGTCAAATTTATGAATTAAATATTCCTAATAGAGGGTGTTGAATTTAATGAGGGAACTGAGCTGGAGGGAAATCATCAGCGCTTAATTGTGTAAACACCTGTTGTCTTTTTTGAAACCTTTGAACATTGCAGAAGGCATTTGAGTAATTTTGACAGTGGCAATATCGCCTGTCATATCTGCTTTCACATTGTACAGTGATGTTGCTGGCCACAGAAATACCATCTACTGATAAGAAGGTTCATTTTTTCTTGAGACATAATAGTTAAATGTTTTGCTCTCTGCCAAATTAGCAAACTCGCAGGAAGGCACACACTATTAATAGCTGGTTTGCTGTCTGGAGAACAATTCAATTTACCAGGATGCACATAATGCATTGTGCACACAAGAATGTTTTTGACAATCTTGTGCAGAAGCAGATGACATATTACCATTGCCTTGAGGAATTTATCTGCTGCAATTCTCTGTGTATATTACTATTGCACTTTCAATCTCTCTGAAGACAATAGACTTAAAAGGGTTTCTCCAACCACAAACTGGTTTTCTAGGTTTTGTTTAATGATCACAAGTTAAACCATCCAGCAAATTTTCTGTTACATTTTCCTTCATATAGGTCCTATTTAACAGCAGAGAATCAACAGCTTGAATTTAAAGCAGAACTCCAGGCAAATTAAACAGTTTCACCAAAGATTTTAAAATGTACTCAGTAGGCCTTGCGCACCCCTGCCATAGTGGTGGTAGCACAAAAAGACTTCCTGTGTCTCCTCTCCACATTCAACTAGTTTATTGGAAAATTATCTAACATTTTACACAGCTCCTTTATTGTTGAATGAATAAAATAGAGAGAAGGAAACAGCATTAATTGATGTCTCCATACAATAGCGTGCTTTACGTTTACACTATAAAAATTTTCCAACAGCACTGGCAACCACTTCAAGCAATGGACTGCCACTTTAAAGGAAACCATACTCCGAAACATAGAAACAGTGATATGATCTAGATGGTGTACAACCATTTATTGCCCGTTACCCAAAGTTACAAATAAAGTTCCACATTACATTGACAACATTGCTCACCCTTCATATTTACTGTTAGAATTCTGGAAGAATAATACAAATGGAGACAATTAATATGTTCTTTTAAGTTAAGTGATCCTGTACCTACACATTTACACTGAAGAAACTGAGAACCTGGATGACAAAGGTGTGCGTCATGGATAGTCACTTGTTTTATTACTATTTCAGCCTCAATTTCATTGACATTAATTTTATGAACAGATTACATTTGTGCATCACGTTGAATTTCCAGTAGTTGGATACTACTGACCACAGGCATCGTATGCTGGTTGAATCACCTAGTGATGAATCAGAAGAAACATGGAGAGAGTGCATACACATATCATAGTGTGACTACATGTAACGTAGATAGATTAAAATTAATGAGTACTACATGACTTATGAGTGGGAGGATAAACTCTTCAGCTGTAAGAGAAGCAACAGCTCAACTCACCATATTTCTGCCCTATATGTTACCATGACACCAAATTATATGTCAGTAAAAATATATATTATTAATGATTTACTATTTATCATAACTCATCATTGTAACACACTTAAAAAGATCAGAGAGGTAACCTACATTTTTTTAGATTATCTAAAGTGACTTTTTGAAGAATCAAAAAGAAGGCCTCCATGCAAAGACAGCAATTAATACTTATTTCTCCTCCACTCCTTTCTATGCTGCCGAACTCCACTGTGTTATAAAAAGAGAAGCTGTCTGAAGAATATTTAGCATATGACACCTTTCCAATTGAGTCAGATACCTGGACCTCCACTGCATTCTGTAGTTCCTTTGGCCAGCCCCTACATAACTACTGTGTCTTGAAGTGGAGTAGAGAACAATGGGGGGTCCGATCAGGTCTGCCTGAAAAATAGACAGGTGGACCTGATTGGTCTTCTGGTGTAAAAGGGGCCTTTCTCTTCAAGAGAGTGGAGTTTGGTGGTGTTGGAAGTTGGACAAGTATTTATTGTTGTCTTTGCAGAGAGGTCTTTTAGGTTGCTTTTTAAGTACTGATGTGAAACATCTCATAACCAAATGACTAGGCATTCCCATGACCAGCCACTGCAAGATTCCAGAGCAGGGGTTTCTCCAAGTTCCAAGGATGGGATTTGGACAATGGGATTGATTTACTAAAGGCAAATATGAATTAAAGTGTTTGTTCACCAATTCCAGAAGTCTGCCAAGCAAAATGGGGAGTTGGATGCTCTGGTGCACGAGGAGAACTATGATCTAATTGGTATTGCTGAATTTTGCTTCATTCTTCTCATGATGGGTTAATATTACTGGCTATGCTCTCATTCTAAAAGACGTAAAACTGAGGGGTGGTGGTGTCTGTCTCTATGTGAGAAGTGATCTCAAATTGAGTGTGAAAGAGGACCTAGTTGATGGAGAGTGTGATGAGTCTGAAGCATTATGGGTGGAACTGTACATGGGTGTGTGTACTACCAAGGTTGTCATTGGAGTTTGTTCTAGACCTCCCAGTGTTAGGGAGAAGGTGGAGGCTCAGCTCCTTGCACAGATGGAAAGAGCTGCAAGGACTGGGACAGTGACAATAATGGGGGATTGTAACTACCAGGAATTAGACTGAAGTAATGGACCTGCTGGGACAGTTAAAGGGCAAAAATGTATAAGCCTATTACATGACAATTTTATGGTCCAGTTTATTGAGGCCCCGACTAGGAATGACGCTCTGCTGGACCTGGTAATCTCAAAGCATGCAGAGTTTATTACCAATATTCATATAAAAGAACATCTGTTTAGCAGTGACCGTAACATGGTTTCATCTAATGTTAGTTGTTCGCAACAAACACATACGGGTAAGATTAAAAACACTTAACTTTAAGAGAGCAAATTTTCCAAGGTGGAGGGCTGCTCTCCAAGATTTAGACTGGGAGGGAAAATTGGAATCAATGGACACAGAACAGAAATGGGAATTCTTCAAAGTAACTGTATGTAAACTCACTGCAAAGTATATTTCCATGGGCAATACTTTTAAGAGGCAAAAAATAAAACCTATGTGGCTCAAGGCCAAAGCTAAAATGGCTATAAATAAAAAAAAAAAAAAAAAAAAAAAAAAAAAAAAATATATAAAAATGAAGGAACGCTATAATCGTTTAAATGTTACAAAGAATATAACAGAATGTGTAAAAAGGAAATCAAGGATGCGAAAATTCAAAAGGAACGACAGACTGCAAAAGATAGGACAAACCCCCAAAAATTCTTCAAATATATTAATAGTAAAAAGGTCAGGTCTGAGCATGTAGGCCCTTTGCAAAATGTATTAAATGTTTTCTTCAATTCTGTGTATACAAATGAGCATAGGGGAGCTCATGTCTATAATGGGGGTGGTAGTGACACAGCCCCAAATGATCCACAATGGCTCAAAAGTGATATGGTCTAGAAATATTTAGACAGAATAAAGGTTGATAAAGCACCTGGACCAGATGGCATCCACCCACAGATCCTAAAATAATTGAGCTTTGTGATTAAAAGCTTTTGTTTCTATTTAGGGACTCAATAATAATAACTTGAAAGGTACCACTGGATTGGCGCAGGGCCAATGCAGTGTCCATATTTAAAAGGGATCAAAGTCTTTACCTAGTAAATATAGACCTATTAGTTTAACTTTTATAGTCAGGAAGATACTGGAGAGTTTAATAAAAGACCACATAAACGAGTTCTTGCTGGAAAAAAATATTTTAAGTAACAGACAGCATGGCTTCATGAAAGACAGAAGTCAAACAAACCTGATTTCTTTTTATGAGGGGGTAAGTAAAACCTTGGACCAAGGGGTAGCTGTGGACGTAGTATACCTGGATTTTGCAAAATCCTTTTACACAGTTCCCCACACACGGCTAATGTGTAAGGTAAGATCTACAGGCTTAAGGCCCGTACACACGATCAGACTTTTTGACAACAAACATGTAAATTAGCTGTTTTACGGCAACATCCAACCGTGTGTACGCTCCATCAGACAAATAATTTGGTTTTCATTGGACAAATGTTGGCTGTGTGAACAGACAAATTTGGTGACAACAAAAGTCCTACGTCGGCTAGTCCAATCGTGTGTACACAAAAACCATCAGACTTTAGTCCAAAGTACAAACACGCATGCTCGGAAGCAAGGACCAGCTGAAAGCAGTGGGTCTTGTAAAACTAGCGTTCGTAATGGAGATGGCACATTCGTGACGTGCCAAATTATGAAATTTCAAAATGCAGCCCACATTCTCTTCTTCTTTCTAATGGCTTAATAATAAAGCTGCTTTTCTGGTGATACTGACGGAGTACTAACAAACATATTTACAAAGGATTTGTGTTCTAGTGATATCAATAAAAAATGTTGTCTTTTTTTGGCAAGTTAGCACAACCCCATTATCCCATAGTGGTTTTGAAGCTCAAAGCTTCAACTCTATTTGTGTCACTTGTTCCTAATTTTAGAAATGTACCTGCCTACTCCCAAACTGTCATTAGAAGTTAAACACATGATCTCTATTTTTTGTGAAATTTTATATTTTTAGAATAGTAAGCACAAGAATGCCATATCGAAATCAAGAGGAAGGCAGCAATAGATCAACTCATGGAACTGGTAAAGCCTCTGTACCCCAGGGCAGACATACATTTTATGAAGGGCGAAATTGGGAACCTGAGGAGTGCATACAATAGGGGGCACAAGAAGGTCATGGACTCCAAGAGATTGTAAGCAGCAGCAGATGACACATATGTCCCCAGGCTGTGGTACAACAACAGGCTGTGTTTTTTGGCAGACCAGACCAAACCACACACATTGCTCTCCACACTTCTTTACACATCAGCTGAGACCATTTTGTTTATTGTGCATTGACAATATAAATAAAAATAATAAATTCATAGACATATTCTCTGTCATCCAAATTCAAAATTAGAAACCAAAAGAGCAAATGATACACAGAAAAATTAAACATTATAGCCTAGTAAATCATACAAAAAAAAAAAAAAAATACAATATGCTAAATTAGTACCCCCTAAAGTCCCCAGACCACTGGCCTTTTTGTGGATCCTGGGGCTTATTTGTCCACTGACCACCATGCTGCTGAGGTGGGTGGGCTTGCTGGGGTGGGCAGGTTTGTTGAGGTGGGTAGGTTTGCTGGGGTGGGTAGGCTTGTTGTTGAGGAGGTAGATGTGTGGTCCAAATGACACACATGTGATTTTGTGGTTAGCTCTCATTTCCTGGCCTTGCTGAGGAGCTGGATGATTATCCCCTCACATAGCTCCCTTTGATCCGTGTCAATCTTGCGGAGCTTATTAGCTGTAAAACAGCCAAACCCTTCAGCACTATCGGGTGTTGTGGTGATGGCAGATGTAGCCCTAGTTAGGAAGTCAGCTGTGGCCTCATCCAGGTGGTGGCTCTTCCTGACCCTTTTGTTGGGGGGGCGCAGGGGAAGGATTCTGCACTCAGTATTCTGGCTGCTGGGCCCGGCCTCTTCTTGGCTCAAAAGTTCCTGTGTGTGAAAAACCAACATCATTTTTGGTCATCAAATCACAAACACTTTTCAGCTCATGACTTTTTCATTTGGAATGTGTACAAATAGTAAAGACTATCATTCTGACTCCAGCATTTTTCATTCTTGTCCTAATCCTTTTTGGCCACTACTGTCTATTGATATGGAACTCACTTTTTTAGCACAACAAATTATTATCCATACTAACATCTAATGAACATCATTGTATTTTTTTCATCCAAGCTTTTAAACAATGCTATACCTGGGTCAAGCTGAGTTCTTCCTCCTCTTCACCCTGTGTAGGATCAGGCTCAGTATCGGTGGCCTCAGCTGCTGTGGAGAGAGATCTGTGTGGTATAGTTTGACCAGACAAAAATTGGAGGCTGTTGAAATACAACAGCTTGGGTACATAGACGTCTTCAGCTGCTGCTCCTTCTTTTCGTTCCCTGTTATACATGCTTCTGAGGCCCCCATTTTTGGTCTTTATCAAACTGTAGGTTGCTCTGGGGTGCACAGTCTTCGCGAATTCCACCAGTTTCTCAATTGCTGCCATCTCTTGGTTTTATTGCAATAATCCTTATGTTTGACTTGCCACAGACAGGTAATCTCCCTGTATTTTTCTATAAATTGGCTAAGGAATTAATGTGAATTCAAACCTGACTTCATCATTTTGGTGACAAGTATCAGATGGTTGCAAAACAGAACATAAGACAAACCATAATGGGTGGCGTATAGCTCTTAATCTGGTCACAATATAGGCCTTTATGTAAGCAGTAGGGATGGGCTGTCTGTTCATGTCGAACATGAGTTTGACTCGAACATTGTGTGATTGGGTTCGCTCGGTAGCGGGTATGTGTGACCCCCTGGATGGGTTCACAACACAAAGTCAGGCACAGCAGACAGCGGTGTAGGTGCAAAAAACAAAAGATCCGGTTTATTTAGGCTACATGCAGTGATACATATAACAGCCAAACAAAATAAAACAAGAAAATAAATCCTGGTCAGCTTGACCTCTAACTACACACGTAGACTCCCTGTCTAACAACTGGGTGCAGCCTTGTGCTGTACCAGTCCCTGCCTTTGTTGTAAAGGTTTTGCCACACAGGCGTTAACTCACCGCACAGTACAGGTGACACACTCCCCAGTCTATACAACACAAAACTGGTTCCAGGATGGAGCATCTCCCTATGCATGCTGGGGTTTTTTGTAGAGGTCTTAATGAGCCCACTTACTACAGCTGGGCTCATTAACTCTTCCCCTCTAATTGTAAAAGTCTGCATAAAGCCTGAATCTAGGACACACATATTTCCCATCCTGAATACAACCAGGTGATTTTACCTGCGTGCTGCCACATACCCCCCCCCCTCTCGTTTCAACCTTGGGGTTGTAACAAGCAGCCAGACACGCATGTATCCGAGACAAAGCATCCACATTCCCCATTTTAACACCAGGGCGATGCTTAACTGTAAAGTTAAATTCCTGTAGGGCCAGGAACCACCTATTTACCCTTCTATTGGTCTCCTTGTTTTGAGCCATCCACTTTAAAGGAGCGTGATCAGTCACCAGGTCAAAGTGCCTACCTAGCAGATAGTACCGAAGGGAATCTAGAGCCCACTTCACTGCTAAACATTCCTTCTCAATCGTGGAGTAATTTACCTCATGGGACTTTAACTTCCTGCTGAGGTAAATGACTGGGTGCTCTTCCCCGTTCCAGACCTGGGATAACACTGCTCCTAACCCAACGTCTGATGCATCAGTTTGTACAACAAAGTCCTTAGAGAAGTCTGGTGAGTACAACACTGGCTGGCTACATAAGGCTGTTTTTAAGGACTGAAATGCTTCCTCAGCCTCTGGGGACCATTTAACCATAACCGACTCTTTCCCTTTTGTCAGGTTGGTGAGGGGCACAGCCTGAGAAGCAAAATGGGGAATGTATCGTCGATAATAGCCAGCGATTCCCAGAAAGGCTCGTACCTGTTTCTTGCTGTTGGGACGTGGCCAACTCTGTATGGCCTCGACTTTATTGACTTGGGGTTTTATCACCCCCCTCCCAATAGTGTACCCAAGATATTTGGCCTCCTCCTGTCCAATGGTACACTTCTTTGGATTGGCCGTAAACCCAGCTTCCCGGATAGAGTCTAGGACTGCTTGTACTTTTGGCAAATGTGAGACCCAGTCTGTGCTATGGATAATCACATCATCCAGGTAAGCTGCAGCATATTTATGATGGGGCCTCAGAATCTTATCCATTTTCCGCTGGAATGTTGCCGGTGCATTCTGTAACCCAAACGGCATTCTCTTATATTGGAATGCCCCATCTGGGGTTACAAACGCAGTTTTCTCCTTGGCCGACTCGGCCAGGGGAATTTGCCAATACCCTTTGGTGAGATCAAGAGTTGTCATATATCGGGCTGTTCCCAGCCGGTCAACCAACTCATCTATACGTGGCATGGGGTAGGTGTCAAATTTTGTAACTTTAATTGTCTAAAATCGTTACAAAACCGCCAGCTCCCATCAGGTTTGGGCACTAGTACAATAGGACTGGACCAGGCACTCTGGGACTCCTCTATCACACCCAATTCCAGCATCCTTTGAACCTCCCCACGTATTGCCTCCCGTCGGGCCTCTGGTATTCTATAAGGTTTTAGTTTTACCCTTTCTCCTGGCGGGGTGATAATGTCATGCTCTACGCCAGATGTTTGTCCCGGAAGCTCAGAGAAAATCTCTTTGTTACGAAGTACAAACTCTTTAACCTCCTGTTGTTGGGGTTTGATAAGGTGTCTGCTATTCCAACCTCAGGAACTAAGCAATCAGGCTGTACTTGTGACAAAGTCTCTGCGACTAGGGATTCCCTATCCCTCCAGGCTTTCAGCAGATTGACGTGATAGATCTGCTCCGGCTTTCGCCTTCCTGGCTGTCTAACCCTGTAGTTCACCTCACTAATTTTTTCAATTACTTCATATGGACCTTGCCATTTGGCCAGAAATTTGCTTTCAACCGTAGGGACTAGCACCAAGACCCTATCCCCCGGGGAAAAAGTACGTGTCTTGGCCCCACGGTTGTACACTCTCTGCTGTGCTAACTGCGCTTGGGTTAAATGTTCCTTTACAATTGGTATTACCTGTGCAATTCTATCTTGCATCAAGGCGACATGCTCAATCACACTCCTGTGAGGAGAACTCTCATTTTCCCAAGTTTCCTTGGCGATATCCAGCAGCCCTCTTGGGTGTCTCCCATAGAGCAACTCGAAGGGTGAGAAACCCATAGAGGATTGGGGTACCTCCCTAATGGCAAACATCAGATAGGGTATTAGACAATCCCAATTCTTTCCATCTCTATCCACCACCTTCTTTAACATTTGTTTTAGGGTTTTGTTGAATCTTTCAACCAACCCATCTGTTTGGGGGTGATACACAGATGTACGCAATTGCTTCACTTTGTACAACTTGCATAATTCTTTCATAACCCGGGACATAAAGGGTGTACCTTGGTCCGTAAGCAGTTCCTTACAAATACCCACGCGGCTAAAAACAAGGGATAGCTCTTTGGCTATGGTTTTGGCCGAGGTATTTCGGAGAGGAATTGCTTCCGGATAACGGGTGGCATAGTCCAATATAACCAAAATGTACTGATGCCCCCTAGCAGACTTCATTATCGGACCTACCAAATCCATTGCGATCCTCTCAAAGGGGACCTCAATGATAGGAAGAGGTACCAGTGGGTTACGGAAATGTGGCATAGGTGCCGACTTCTGACACACAGGGCAGGAGGAACAATACTTTTCTATTTCCTTCATGACCCCAGGCCAATAGAATCTCTGCAATACCCTCTCTCTGGTTTTCTCTGTCCCCAAATGACCTCCCAGAATGTGTCCATGAGCCAATTCTAACACCAACTTCCTGTAAGGTTTGGGCACTACAAGTTGCTCAATGGTTTCTTCTGCCCTTTGAGCCACTCGATATAGCAGGTCCCTTTCCATAGTGAAGTAAGGATAAGGGCAAGTCTTATCTGGGTTCACTAACTCGCCATCTATTTTCAGCACATTTTCCCGTGCCTTTATTAGGGTGGGGTCTTTTAACTGTTCTGTGGCAAAATTTTCCCTGTGAACCTCAAGATCCGAAAACTCCACAGATGGCATGTTTTCATCTGAGGATGTTGGCTCCTCCCCAGTTTCTCTAGTTTCCCCCGCCAATACCGACAAGGGAAATTCAGGAGAGTC
The DNA here is from genome assembly GCF_037356315.1 of Lithobates pipiens. Lineage (NCBI taxonomy): Eukaryota > Metazoa > Chordata > Amphibia > Anura > Ranidae > Lithobates > Lithobates pipiens. The sequence continues at coordinate 147,389,488 of NW_027507903.1, forward strand.
CTCACCACTCCCAGAGGAATTCTGGTCATCTTCCTGGTTTATAGGGGCACCAATGGGGGCCTCAGGACAATCCCAGAGTTCCCAGAATTTCGGAAAATCCCTTCCCACAATAGCATCATGTGGTAACTGAGACACTAACCCCACCTGATGAGAGAGGTTACCTTTGGGGGTCTCAAAAAACACTGAAGTTACAGGATACTCTCGGGTGTCCCCATGCACACAAATAACAGCCACCCTGTTCTTCCCAGAGACCTCTGTAGTAACTAATTCAGCTTTTATCAATGTTACCAGGCTACCTGAATCTAGCAACACATCAACATGTCTACCATTAATACACATTTTACATAAATGTTTCTCAGGTCCCCGAATGGCAGTGCATGCAACTGTCGCAAACAGCGACTGACGTCTCTCCCTTATAAAGTCACATTGCATAGGCTCATCCACAACGGGGCAATAGGCTGCAATATGTCCCTCTTGCCGGCAGCGGTAGCAAATAATTTTTCTCGCTGCCTCTTGCAGCATGGGCTTCCTGGGCTGCTCCCGCCAGACCTTAGGTAGAACTCCCACCCTCTCACTCTCTCCACCCTCACCCCTTGGAGTCATCTTACCCGCCACTGGGGATGATTTGGTCTTAGGGGGGAAAGTCCGTGAGTCCCTGGAAGAGGTGGTCAAGTTCTCTGTAGCCAAGTACTTCTCAACCAGATCCACAAGTTTATCTGCATTTTCTGGGTCTCCATGGCCTACCCATTTTTGGATGGCAGTAGGAAGAGCTCTCAGGAAACGATCCATAACCACACGTTCCACAATGTCTGGTGCGGTCAAAATCTCTGGCTGCAGCCACTTCCTGCTCAGGTGAATGAGATCATACATTTGAGACCTGGGAGGTTTTCCAACCTGAAAAGTCCAGTTATGCACACGCTGAGCCCGGACTGCCAGGGTGACACCCAGCCGTGCCAATATTTCTGCTTTTAGCACCACATAGTCTTTTGCTTGGTCAGGCTCTAGGTCATAATAAGCTTTCTGCGATTCCCCAGTTAACAGAGGGGCCACCAGTCCAGCCCATTGCTCCTTAGGCCACTTTTCCCTTTCAGCAGTCCTTTCAAATGTGGTCAAAAACACCTCCGGATCATCCTCTCCAGTCATTTTTGTCAGTAAACGGCTCACACCAAAGGTTGCAGTATTATTGTACCCACTTGCTTCATTGGTCTGCGGACATTGCTGTATCAATGTCTCTATTTGCTGTTGAAAATTCTGCTCTTGCTTCTGCAACAGGTCTATGAAGCGGGCTTCAGATCGCTGCTGGGCTTGTTGCTGAGCTTCCAAACTCTGCTGCAAAGTTGCATTTGTCTGCTGCTGATTTGCATTTGCCTGCTGCTGGGCTTCCAAACTCTGCTGCAAAGTTGCATTTGTCTGCTGCCGATTTGCATTTGCCTGCTGCTGGGCTTGTTGTTGAGCTGCAAGGCTCTTTTGTAAAGCTGCATTTGTTTGCTGCTGGTTTGCATTTGCTAGAGCCAGCTGTCTCAGTATCTCCTCCATGCTGGCCTTAACAAAAAAAAAAAAAACTGCCAAAATTCTCCACCAACTGTGAGGGGGTTCGCTCGGTAGCGGGTGTGTGTGACCCCCTGGATGGGTTCACAACACAAAGTCAGGCACAGCAGACAGCGGTGTAGGTGCAAAAAACAAAAGATCCGGTTTATTTAGGCTACATGCAGTGATACATATAACAGCCAAACAAAATAAAACAAGAAAATAAATCCTGGTCAGCTTGACCTCTAACTACACACGTAGACTCCCTGTCTAACAACTGGGTGCAGCCTTGTGCTGTACCAGTCCCTGCCTTTGTTGTAAAGGTTTTGCCACACAGGCGTTAACTCACCGCACAGTACAGGTGACACACTCCCCAGTCTATACAACACAAAACTGGTTCCAGGATGGAGCATCTCCCTATGCATGCTGGGGTTTTTTGTAGAGGTCTTAATGAGCCCACTTACTACAGCTGGGCTCATTAACTCTTCCCCTCTAATTGTAAAAGTCTGCATAAAGCCTGAATCTAGGACACACATATTTCCCATCCTGAATACAACCAGGTGATTTTACCTGCGTGCTGCCACAATTGGCTGTTCGCCCGTTTGCCAAATAGCAAACAGTTTGGGGCGTTTGTGGCAAATTCGAAAGCCGCGGAACACCCTTTAAAAGTCTATGGGAGAATTCAAAACTGATAATTTTAAAGGTTAATATGCAAGCTATTGTCATAAAAAGTGTTTGAGGACCTGGGTCCTGCCCCAGGGGACATGTATCAATGCAAAAGAATGTTTTAAAAAAAATTATGTTTTTTTTGGGATCAGTGATTTTAATAATGCTTAAAGTGAAACAATAAAAGTTAAAAATTTGTTTACATGTCATACCTGGGGGGTGTCTAATAGTATGCCTGTAAATTTGCACGTTTCCCATTTTTACAACAGTCCGAGAGCAAAATTACATTTCTAACGGAAAAGAAAGTCTACAAGCCTTGTTTCTCGGCAAAACCGATCCCAGGAGGTGCGGGCAAGCCTGAGGATGCCTCAAAGAAAGAGAAAGAGCGGTGGTAAACCGAACAAACTACCGGACTACTTCCTCACACATCGGCGGTATGCTGAGCAAGATGGCGGCGGAACACGCGGCGGGGGAGAGCATGGCAGTCGCAACATGTCCAGCAAACAGCTACAAGCCTCGCAACCTCCAGATCATCCACACCGCTATATGGGGAAAACTACCAGCACCCCTCCACTATCAGGAGTGACCAGCCCAGCAAAAAGTAAGCCCAGACTGGACAGCACTGACAGAGAGGAGGCTGAGGTAAGCTTAGACTCCTCACTGGAGGACACCAGAGAATTGCAAGATTCCCTGTCAGAGTTTCCCACTGCTAATGCCCCCATTATGGATACAACATTAACGCTGACATTCAGGCTCTCACTAGAAACTTTAAGTCAGAGATCTCCACAGTTTCTAACAGAGTGACTCATGTGGAAACTAAAATGGGAGAGTTTGCAGCAACTTTTAATGATTTAGTGGATGCTCATAATGACAGAGAAGAGGAATTAATGCTTATGAGGCTTAAGTTGGCAAATTTGGAGGATAGGTCTAGGAGGAACAATGTAAAAATCTGGGGCATACCTGAATCAGGTAAACCTCCAGACCTGAAGCAACATTTTTTGCAGATTGTAAAGGCAGTTCTACCGGATGCACCACTGGAAGATCTTATCGTGGACCGCATCTACAGGCTTCCCAAACCCAAACATGTGGCGGCTCATCTCCCCAGGGACACAATTGTCCGCATTCACTTTTATCATATTAAGGATCAATTTATGGCTGCAACCAGATGCAAAGATTCCTTACCAGAAGATCTACAGGACCTGTCCTTTTTTGCTGATTTATCAGCGTTTACGATGCAACAACGCAGGCAACTGTCCACAATCACGAAAGTGCTAAACAATCACCGCATAACATATCGGTGGATTTACCCTGCACAACTACAGACCATTAAAGAGGACACTACCCATCTAATCTCTACCCTAAAAGAAGGTATGCGACTTCTACAGGACTGGCAGATCCTGGACCCGGAGCATGGAGATGACTCAGACCCAGGATGATTATGCATGCCTCAACGTGTTCAAGCCATGGACACGAGCAAGTTTGTTACTAGGGGTTACATCCTACCCTCCCCCTGAAGGCCCAGCCATTATGTAGCTATTTACATTTTTTTGAATACTTTGACAGACTATTGCTGTTACTTTAATACCCCCCTTCAGTAGAGCAGTAAATTCACCACACTGGTCCTAAAGCGATTCGCTTGATTACGTAGTGAATTGTCTCTATTGACCGATTTGGTTTGACATAGTTTAGTACTGTTCTGTTATTTTTTTTTTTTCTGTTCGTATTTGACTTCCCTTAGTGGTGTTGCAGTTTAATCTTTATTTAAAGTAATCTAAACTGGTCTCAGTATACTGAGCAAGATATTCTTCCAGAGGTACCCTACGAGTATCAAACCATATATCTCTCCTAAGCTTATTCGACGCCCAGAGAGGTTTTGCCCAGTCCCTCTGCTTCTACAAGCAAGCAGCATCTCTGCTCTAACTAATTAGGTTAAAGTAGGCGCAGGGGGCCTTTAACAATATGCCCTTTCGTATAACATCCCTTAATGTAAAGGGCCTCAACAGCCCTTTCAAACGTCAGCTGGTTTGGAAAGAAGCTAAGCGTCTTCGTAGCGACATATGTTTCCAAGAAACCCACTTTGCATCCCACAAAACACCTACATTCCAAAATCAGCAATTTCCCCATGTATATTTGGCCAGTTTTTCATCAAAAAAAAGGGGAGTGGCTAATGCCATCAAAAATACAGTACAATTTAAATGTATAGAAATGCATCTGGATGATCTGTGTCGCTATATTATATTGATATGTGAAATTAATAACATAAGGCTCACCTTGGTTAATGTATACGCTCCCAACACCAAACAATTATTCTTTATGAACAAAATATGGAAAAAGGTGTCTAAGGTACAACAAGGAAGAGTGGTGTGGTGTGGTGACTTTAATGTGATTGCAGGAGGGGAAATGGATATTTCCGGACACAGTAGACAACAAACTAGAAGGGTGTCATTGGAAAGTTTCATCTCACAAACAGACCTGTTTGATGTGTGGCGGTGCCAACACGCATCCGAAAAAGATTTTACCTTCTATTCGAATGTTCACCACAGCTATTCTCGTATAGACATGTTTTTGGTTGATAAGTTTACTTTACAGCAGATTTCCAGGTCGGAGATCCACTGCATCACATGGTCTGACCATGCTCCAATTTCGGTTGATGTGGGGGATAACCGCCTGGAAACAAGGGCTAACAGATGGAGGAATGATATCTACACTCTGTCATAACCCTGCTATAAACAGTTTATCGAGGAAGAACTTGCTGCTTATTTCGCTCGCAACGCGCCCTCAGTGTCCAACCCCTTGACCTTGTGGAACTCCCATAAGGCCTTTATTAGAGGTTTACTTATACAATTAAGTAGTAAAATTAAGAAACAAAAGGCGGAAAAACTAGATGGATTTCTAGATAAAATACACAAGTTGGAAACTGAAAATAAGTGCCAGACTACTCAATCTCTCAGAGAAAATCTTTTTGCGGCCAGGCAGGAACTGAGAACTTTATGGATTGTACAACATGATAACCAATACCGATCTCTGAAAGCCCAGATGTATAGATACGGTAATAAGGCAAGTAAGCTGTTGGCTAACCAAGTCAGGGACAAAATTATCAAAATTATCAAACAAAACTGCCTTTTCTAATAGACCCCTAATAGACCCCTAATAAGAAGCACACCAACCCAAAGGAAATAGCTGATATTTTTAGTGGCTACTATGAGTCATTGTACTGTACAATTTACAAGCAGATGCAGATACGCACCAACCTACTGATTCTGCAGTTAACGCATTTCTAGATTCGATTAAATTACCCAAAATTTCCAAAGACCTCACACAATTAAACGTACCCTTTACATTACAAGAAATTCCGAATGCCATAGCCAACCTCCCACGTAACAAAGCTCCAGGCCCTGACGGATATTCGTCGGAATATTACCAGCTTTTCAGCTCCACTTTAGTACCATATTTGTCCCAAGTATTTGACGCAGCTACAGCATCATTCCCTCCAGAAATTCTTATGGCGACGATTACCACCCTTCCTAAACCGGGCAAAGAACCTAACGTACCGCAAAATTTTCGACCAATCTCACTTCTGAATGTGGATGTGAAACTCCATGCTAAATTGGTTGCAAATAGATTAAAAACCATCCTTCCCAAGTTAATTAACTATGATCAGGTTGGCTTTGTTTCAGGCCGCCACACTACAGACGCTACCAGGAGAATGATTAATCTTATGTATCTAGTTGAGCAAAAAAAGGAACCCTCTCTGCTTCTATCATTAGACGCAGAGAAGGCTTTTGATAGAATTCACTGGGGATATCTACGCGGGGTGCTTTCCAAATTTGGAGTGGAAGGTGCGATACGTGATGCTGTACTGGCCCTTTACTCGCATCCCTCGGCTCATGTATATACGGAAGGCTTGTACTCGAAGCCCTTTGATATAACAAATGGAACCAGGCAAGGCTGCCCCCTTTCCCCTATTATTTTTGCCCTCATAATGGAGCCGTTAGCGGAAAAACTGAGGAAAGACCAACTCATTGAAGGCATCCATGCGAGTGAGGGTCAGTATAAGGTCTCACTATTTGCAGATGACGTTATACTGTCCCTTTCTAACCCAACAGTCTCTTTGCCAGCAGCACACTCAGTACTTACTGAATTTAGCAAAATTTCATATTACAAAATTAATACATCCAAATCGCTTATCTTAGGAATGAACATCAATTCGTCGACTGAAACACATCTTAAAAGTAAATTTCCCTACCCGTGGACTAATACCTCGGTTAAATACCTAGGCATTAACCTCACATTCCCCACTGACAAACTGTACAAGGAAAACTACGCTCCCCTGATAAATTCCTTTCAGCAGGATATAAGTAGACTGCAGAAATTCTATCTTTCATGGTCAGGCCGCATTGCGGCTTACAAAATGTTTGTGCTTCCCAAGTTAACCTATTATTTCAGAGCTTTGCCAATCCCTCTCCCGCGCTCCTTTTTAGCTAAGCTACAAAAACAACTAATGCATTTTGTGTGGGATGTTAAGAAATCCAGGTGCTCCCCTCATATGTAATATAGACATAAATCCACAGGGGGCATGGGAATCCCAGTATTGAAAGACTACTATACCGCATTTATTTGAGACCAATTGAGGTACTGGTTTACAGATTCGGAGGTCAAACCATGGTGCAAACTGGAAAAGACATGGCTACGGGATTCGCCTCCATTGGCACTCCTATTGGCAGCATGCATTGACAAACGTACTGACATCCCTAATCACCCCACTATCCAAGCTTCGGTTATAGCATGGAAAGAAATAGCAACTAAGGGAGATGAATTCTATCCACCCAAGAATGTACCAATACTCCTGGAAGTCACAAAATGGACAATACCAAACATTAGATTGTCTCATTGGTTGACTCGTAAAATAGGAAATTGGACAGATATAACTGCAGAGGGTAAGATACTTCCATTCCACATTTTACAAAGGAAGTTCCAACTCCCTAATTCCGAATTTTTGACATACACACAACTGGCCTCATATTTTCAGACATTTCAATCGGTGTGTATTCCAGTTCTTGAAAAAGTCTGGCTTTACTTGCACTCTAGTTATCCGAAACCAAAAGGTATTTCAGTGCTATATAACTCCTTGAACTCTAAGGATGCATTTACTAAAACTACACAGTTTATAAGTTGGGAAAAGGAAATAGGAAGGGAATTTACAGATCTTCAATGGAGAACGGCCATAAAACACACCCATATGTACTCCAGATGTTCGAACTATGACGAACTAATGCAAAAGATTCTGCTACGTTGGTACTACACTCCGTACATTGTAGCCAAATTTTCCAAAAGCGCTTCTAATTTATGTTGGAGGGGTTGTGGGAGGGTTGGGAGTTTGGTGCATATGCTGTGGGCTTGCCCAAACTTACAACCCTTTTGGGTGGAAGGGTTTATCATGATTTCTACACTTACAGGGAAAACGGCACACCCCCGGAAAGAACAGGCTATCTTGGGCATGAACCTAACTGAATTCCCAAAAAAATTTAGACCAGTGATTATGCATGTCTTCCTAGCAGCGAGATCCCTGATACTGGGCAATTGGAAGACACCAGATCCCCCATCTATTAAAAACATTATAGCAAGATTAAACTCCAAAATGGAATACGAAAAAATCCTGGCCTATAGAGACTGTAATGCGAGGAAATTTGATAGAAACTGGTTACCTTGGAAGTCGATCAAAGGTTGAATCTATTGAAACTATATGTTATAACTTGCATGGCACACTACTGAAGGAGTTCTGGCTAGTTCATTCATTGTATTATGATAGATTTGTTTTAGGTTGAGTTATGTTTTTTCAAAAATACATACATATCAGAGTGTGAGCAGTCTAAGGAAGCGAATGATTATAGATCGTTCGTATGTAAAGTTTACTGATGATCCACTGAACGATTAAGCGAAGTCATATGATATTTCTGTGCAATTCTGTTAATTCTTATAACAGACCCTATCACATGATATATGTTACCTTGTTCTTATTTGTCAAATGACTGTACCAGACTCATATGTAAACTCTGTATATGGAAACCTATTTAATAAAAAAGAGTTAAACAAAAGTATCAGCGGTAGCGACAGAATTTATAAACATACCTTTTTTTTCGTGGCTACTTTCAGCTGGTCTTTGTCTCGTGGCTCATTCTGGATTGATACACTACGCATGCATGAAACCTCCACTCTCCGAGCATCATGACGCTGTGCCGTGACCAGATTTCATATTCTGCAATGCACCTTTGATATTTGACGTTCAGGTCCCATTGACTTTAATGGGGTTCATTATTTGGGTCCGAACTTTCACGGTGTTCGGTCATTCTGATCCGAACAGGTTCGGCCCATCCCTAATGATCACATGTCTAAATAAGTGGGTGTTATTTAATAAAGGCCAATCAACTTTGCCCTACAAGTGCACTACAAGTGCAGTGGAAAGTGCAGTTTTCATCAGATATTCCAATCATGTGTGAGCCTATGTACGGAACACATGAAACTCCACCCGCCCCTGAAATTCTTTTTCTCAAATATTCCCCACCCCTCCTCTCTTCGGTGCGCAGTAGGAGCAACATGGCGGAGACACAGGTGTTTGGCAATTTCTCAACTAGTGAGGAGGAAAGCCCAGAGCCAGGAGGAGGAGCTTTAAGCACACAAAAATGGCCTTTGATGAAATGGTGGAGATCTTGCATAGGGAGGATTATGATGGGAAACATGGTACGTACACCCATCCTAATTTGCGAAAAGGACAAAATCATGACTTCAGTTGTGAAGACTCTGGAGAACAAGTTTGGGGTACAAGGGTCCAAAGACCAATTAAGGAAGCGCTGGTCCGACATTAAACTGAGGGAGCCGGATCAGTATCGCAAAATAAAGAAGGTGCTTCAAAAAAGTAAGTACTTGTCGTGTGTTCCTATTATGATTATTAACTTGCATGCTGCTCCATGTGCTTTTCTGTACTTTTGTACAGTGGGCACAGTAATCATTTGCAGGGAACATCGATCGTTTGCCAATCAATACAATGTATTTAGCTGATACAGGGTTATAACTACATTTTGGTCATACTAATTTGTCTTATTGAAAGAAGTTTAAGACATTGTTGTCTAGATGTCTTTGAAATTTGAATGAATTGCAAACTTGATTCTGTGGAATGTAAAGAGGACACTCAGCAGCTGTTTACACATCTGGACTCAGGAGCACTAGTGTGGGACACCAAAGAACCTTTTTTTAGGGTAACCCACTCAGGGGCTCCAGGGGATATTTGGGGTGTTTCAATCTGTGAAACTTGGCCAAAAAAGGTAAGTATTGCAGTTTGGTTAAAAGGGAATTTTAATCATGTCTTCAACTTGGATCTCTTCCCAAACAGATAATTGTACACCACTTCAAAGCTATGTTTCATATTCCTAGTTCTGGACTCAAACATCTGTGTGCCAAGTATAACTTTTGTTTCATTCTCATAGGGGAGAAAAGACAACAGGATCCCAGGGACCCCTGACCTCGCCAGCCTGGATGGCAAGTAAGCCTCAGCCCCCCCGAGGATGTAGAGGAAGGAGAGGTGAAGGAAGTGGGCGACATGGGCACCCCACCAAGTGAGTGTCTGACACCCCAGCTTCAGGTAATCTATGTATGCCTACATATTTCTAAATACATGTGTTTTCATTAATTTTAGGGGATGTTTTGGTTGTGGAAGGGGAAGCGGCGGAACCTTTTACCAGTGCCAAGATAACGGCATGGAATGGGGAGATTGACGCAATGTGCAATCGCCTGGACATCATGCAGCAGGAAATGAAGAACATGATCAATGTTTTCGGGAGACTATAATCCCCTTTTTCCTAAAACTAAATCGATCATGTTCTTCATTTTCTTTTTAGATGACCAAATTCTATTTTTGATATTTTTACATTTTAAAAGCCAAATTTTGAAGATGCACATTGTGTGTCAACATGTGCAATCTGCCATCAGGGGATCTCAATGTACGCCTTTTGTGTGTGCAACCCCTTCCTCGTAACACTAGTAGGTGAGAGGAATGGTTTGCACCCACAAAACACATCCATTGAACCCCCATGATGGGAGATAACATGTTTAAATTACACATTTGGACTCCCAATTTGTGTGCATCTTCAAAATTTGGCTTTTACAGGGGTGACATCACCCCATCGTATTTACGGTAATATCAAGAAATTTTTGTCACTATAATGTCTGATATTGCCTTCAATTTGAACGTTGAACTTTGTAAGTTCCCCAGTTGTGTATGCTCCATTTTAAAACATGCCTGTTTCTTAAAAAAAAAAAAAATATTGGAGAGGAAAATCAAAAACGCACATGTGAATGTGCACCAAGTAAAAATTTTGAAAAACAACAATGTGTGGCTTCTTATTTCACTTCTCAATACCAGTATATTTGTAAAGTTGGTGTAATTACATTGACAGTGTACTCTACAAGGTGTGTAGCTGAGCCACAGCACAACATAATAGCTCAAGGCGAGATTGTCACCTTGTGCTGCACATCAGGTTGGTTTGCACTAGTGGCAAAAATGACAAAGATCAAGGCTATTTGCAAACCTAGTAAACACAGACAACAGTAGTTCAAATGAAATATGTATTTATATGAATAAGTCAAATATTTACTCATTATCAAGTACATTTTGCTGCCAAGGCACTGCCCCTCTACCCACAAAGTAGTCCATATACTGTTCCCGGACAAAACGGGCATTCCGGGAGGCAAAACCTGCACGCACACTTTCGAGAGCTGGCATCACAGCCTCTTCAGCTGGTCATGAAAAAGAAGGCTCATCTGTTTGTCCTTAGGCAATGTACATGGAAGCATTCCTCCTTAAAAAAAATATGTAGGATGCAGCACCACATGGTTTTATACTCTGCTATGTTTATGGCGGTTAAAAAAAAAAAACAGACTAAAATCAACTTGTAAGGATTCCAAAGGCATTTTCCACAACCCTTCTGGCACAAGAGAGCCGATAATTGAAAATGTGTTTTTTGTGGAGTGAGGTTCCTCATTGGAAAGGGCTTTAGAACATGTTCCCCCAAAGCAAAGGCCTCATCTGCCACAAACACAAAATTTAGGTCCTCAACATTGTCGTGAGCATATGGCAAACGTAAGGTGCCATTCTGTAGCCAATTTTAGAATATTGTATGCATCATGACACCTCCATCAGAGTGGCGTCCATTCATACCAACATCCACGTACAGGAACTCGTAGTTTGCTGACACAACAGCAAGCAGAACTATGCTGCAAAAGCCTTTATAATTAAAAATAATAATAATTAAAAAAAATAGGATCCTGAGTTGGGTGGTGGCACAATCCTCACATGCTTGCCATCAATGGCACCCCCACAGTTTGGGAAATTCTACAAATTGGCAAACTGGGCCGACACATCCTGCCATTGCTGGGTGTTTGAAGGAAACTGTGGAGTCAAACAAAGAAAAATGAATACATACTTGAGCACATAAAATTGCAACCATATGTAGCACTGACCCCCGAAGGAGCTGCTGGTTTGATTGGGCTTACCGTTACCTTCTTCTCCTCTATTTGTGTCTAGGGGTTTCCCGTGGTAGATGGCCCAGTAACTTTAGAGACCAACGACAGATCCACATAAAGTGATTTTTATTTGGAAAAACATAGTCAACGAACAGTCTCTTAAAATAGGATCAGAGGGTTAGGAAGAAAGTTCAGGTACTCTTAGTGTCAAAGTTAATAATGAAGGACTTGCATGTGGATTTTCTGAACACAAGTGGATTTTTTGAACTAAAGTGGAGAGTTAATAACCAGGAGTTGTGCTTTGACTGCTTCTGCTTGACTGCTTCTGCTTGCAAGTGTTGTTTTTGGGGGTGTTTTATTTTCTCCCCTCCTTTATTGATACATTTGCTAGCAGTTTTTAAAAGACCTTTTTTTCTGACACTTTTTAAACAGCATTTTTTTTTCCCCTCTTTCTTCCTGCCAAATTAGGGGAGGGCTTAATTGTTCACAGGTGTATAAAGGTAGTTATACAAACTCCCCCTTGAGCTTGCTCCCTGATTGTGGCTTGCATGTGGATTTTCTGAACACAAGTGGATTTTTTGAACTAAAGTGGAGAGTTAATAACCAGGAGTTGAAAACAGGAGTTAAGACAGGAGTCTCTAACCTCCATCCTCCCCTCCATTTTAAAGATCCCACTGCAAGGGGCAACCAGACAGCTTTCCATAAACATCAGGCTGACAGCAAGCCAGATTCACCGGAACCAGAGTGTTTAAAGGGGACAACCGCAGCCAGGTAAGCTCGCACCAACACTCCCCCCCCCCCCCCCCCCCAGTGATTGTTCCAGGGACTCCGTCCGACCGCCTACGGGGGCCAGGAAGGAATTTTTGCCCCACTGGTGCATTTGGCTGCTACTGTCAGGGGGTTTTTCGCCTTCCTCTGGAACAACCATAGGTTAGCATACCCCTACCTCCGGCCTCCTTTCCATTTTTTACGCTATGCTAGGACGACTATTCCAGATCACAGCCAGACTTCTTTTCTAAGCGGAGACCTCAACCTTAAGTAAAGGCAGCTGGAACAGCCAGCAACCGAATACAACAACTCCTTCCGCATCCATATAGGCATCCCCTGATCTACTTGCGCGCTAATAGCCTCAAGCACGGCGGCAAGTCTGATACCTAGCCCCACCTCAGGATCAATACCCTGATCAGGATCATCATCTTAGGCCCATAGTTCCATCAACAGCATCCACAAACCATGTGCTACTTCAAATACTCAGCTGAAGTTCTGCACATACTAAGGAACATCAACACCACATTGCCATCTTCCATACAAAAAATACTTCAAAGAGAACAACTATTAAAAACCGGACGACAACCAGCTCCCAACCACAGGAAGACATCTACTCGACCACTACAATTAGATTGCGCCTTGATTAACGCCAGGTCTGCAGTCAAACATAGACTGGAAGTACACGACTTCATCATCGAGAACAATGTAGACTGCCTCTTCATCACCGAAAGCTGGTTAACCTCTGACTGCAACACCATCCTCACCGAATTGGTGCCGGAAAACTACAGGATCATAACCGAACACCGGATAGGGAAAAAAGGAGGAGGCCTAGCAGTGATCTTTAAAGGTCACCTTGATCTCACTAAACCATCATCTCAGAACCCAGTGTCTTTTATGGAAACCCTGACGCTACATTTTCAACCAACACCCCATGACACCACTCATATTCTACTGTGCTACAGACCACCGGGACCAAAGTCCAATCTTCTTTCACCCCTCACGGAATCCTTTGCAATGCACACCCTAAAATTCAAAAATTTCCTGGCACTCGGAGATTTCAACCTTTGGGCAAACGAGCCTAAAGACCCCATCGCGACAGCCTGCATCAATCAACTAGAAGAACTGGGTCTACAGCAACCGATAAAGACTCCCACGCATGGGTCAGGACACACCCTGGACCTCATTTTCAAACAGAACATCAACGTCAACATACTCGACAACATAACTCTGCCATGGACGGATCACCACGCCATCAAATTCAAAATCGCTACCAACATCACCAACGCAAAACGGAAACCTGTAACAACGCACTGGACCAGATCGCATAAAAAAACTGTACTCCGAAGCCTTCAAAACCACTCTGTCCAAAAAAATATCTACAATAACCTTAAACCACTCTACGGAGGAAACACTCAACTCCCTGAACAAGGCATTACTGCAATCAGCAGACTCGGTAGCACCAAAACGCAGGGCTCTCATCAGGAAGAAAAATGCTGGATGGTTTAATAGCTCCCTCTCCGTACTAAAGCAAGAACGCAGAAGAGCGGAAAGAACATGGAGAAGAAATCCCACCGAGGAAAACCTATTTAACTACAAAGGTCTGACAGAGAATTATCGGAAAGCAATCTTCAAAGCCAAAAAGGACCACTTCTCATATACAATCTCAACGGCCGCAAACCAACCACGGGAACTGTTTAAACTGGTTAATCAATCAATGAATCCGGTGTGCCTAGAACCCCCAGAAAGCGAATCCCAGGATTACTGTGACAAACTGTCGAATTTTCATCGATAAAGTCAAAACCATCAGGGAAACAATTTGTCAGAAGAAAACATCCAACCTCAGCCAGCAAATACATAAAGAGGATGTCCGCACCAACATACCGCAACCGCCAAAATTTTCACTATCCCCAATTACCGTAGACACCGCAAATAACATCATTAGTAAACTGCGTGACAGTACCTCACCTATTGACATCATCCCCACAAAACTACTGAAAGAATGCTCCGACATCGTGGCTCCAACCATAACCCACCTCATAAACCGATCATTCCACGAAGGGATTGTTCCCAGCATCCTCAAACAAGGCATTGTCAAACCTCTACTCAAGAAACCAAACCTGGACCCTCAGGATCCAAACAACCGTAGGCCGATTACAAGCCTCAACACCATTTCTAAGATCATGGAGAAAGCTGTAGTACATCAGCTACAACTTCACCTGGATACTCACAAACTCCTGGACCCGCTGCAATCAGGCTTCCGCCCGGGTCATGGAACAGAAACAGCTCTCCTCAAGATTTGGGATGACGCCCTCGAAGCAGCAGATGACGGAGAGCCGTGTCTCCTCGTACTGCTAGACCTAAGTGCAGCGTTTGATACAGTAGATCACAATACTCTACTCGTCCGCCTCACAGAAGTAGCCGGAGTCCAAGACAGATCTCCATTGGTTCGCGTCCTTCCTAGGAAATCGGTCACAGACAGTGAAACTAGGAAAATTCCTCTCCGAAACTCGGGCAGTCACCTGCGGAGTCCCTCAAGGCTCTCCATTGTCACCCGTTCTCTTCAACATTTACATTCGCCCACTCCTTCAAATCATCAGATGCTCAGATCTCTGCTTCCACTCTTACGCTGACGACACGCAACTTTCTTTCCGGATCAATGGAAAAAAAGATCACCAACAACAACTTGAAAACTGCCTCAAATCAATAGAGGACTGGATGACCACCAACTCCCTCCAGCTGAACCAATCAAAGACAGAGATTCTTATCTTACACCCAAATCATAAGCCCGCAACCAAAACCTCCTGGTCTCCACCAACCGTCTTTGGGCAGACTATCTCCCCAAAGACCAAAGCGAAGAGTCTCGGGGTTATTTTAGACGCACAAATGTCAATGGATGCGCAAATAGGATCTGTAGTCAGTCGATCTCACCATCTACTGCGCATGCTTCGCAGACTCATCCCTTTTATCCCAAAGAATGACAAAGCAGTGGTAGTTGGAACAATCATTAATTCAGGACTGGACTACGCAAACTCGCTTTACATAGGATTACCACAATATCAACTTGCGCGATTACAACTGATCCAAAACACGGCGGCAAGGCTGATAACAGGAAAAAAACCCTGGGAATCCATTTCTCCTTCACTGAGGAGCTTACATTGGCTAACCGTAAAAAAATCGGATCACGTTCAAGACCCTTTGCCTCACCCACAAATGCGTGCATAGAGAAGCTCCGCAATACCTAATGGAGAAAATAAATCATTACACACCAAACCGCAGTCTTCGATCAGCCAACAAAAACCTCCTCCTCGTGCCCAAAGCCCGGTATAAATCCAAGGGTGATCGGAGATTCGCAGTCCAAGGGCCTCTGCTATGGAATGCTCTACCAATCAACATCCGCCTGGAAGAAAATCACCTGGCTTTTAGGAAAAAACTCAAGACCTTCCTCTTTTAGCAGATGATCAAAGCTCGCCACAGCGCCTAGAGGCGATTCAGTTCGCATTGTGCGCTATACAAGTATTTCATTCATTCATTCATTCATCCATGTTCACTCAAGTTGGATAGTCCCTCTCTCCCAAGGCCTAGCAGCCAACAAGGTGCTGAACTCAGGAACAAGTCTCTGCCACAGACGTTGTTTTAGAACATGTAGGAATAAGTCTCTGCCACATACGTCGTTTTAGAGCATACAGGAAACTAGAACCTTGTAGAACACTCGTTTGATACCTGGCTCTTTCAGCCAGTTTGGCGATACCCACGAGAATGGACTCACTTAGGTACTTCAGCCCCACCAGGCTCTTGCTAAGAAGCCAACCCATTCGTGGACTTCTTCTAAAGAGTTACAAAGTTGCTGGGCCTCTCCAACTACCAGAGACGGCACCAGGCCACCTCGGAATCCTTCCTTAGTTTCCTTGCCTCAGGCTAGTCAGCCCCCCGAGACAAAGTCGGGTGGATCCGCACCCCATACCATAGCCTACCTGGGGTCTGGTCAGGAGGACCAGGATTATGGAGTCAGAAAATACTTCTGGACCGGAACCCCAAACCACGTGACATCCGCATCTTAAGTACCCTCTCCCAGGAAGCACAGCAAGAGTGACACTCCCACTGGGCAGGCCCGGAGAGAAAGTAACCTTAAAGCACCCAACCAGACTATGGTTCCATGCCTGCCAGAAGAGACTGTGCCCCCTGTGGCCAGGCTGAACATCCTATAGTCCAGTCAGACTGATGCTGAGGTCCAAATTTGAAACAATTGTACCCAAACCAAACTGCAGTTTAGGTGTAACATTAACTTTCAAAACATATAGCACGTGCTCTTCAGGAGCCGGCGCTACATACTCCGCCCCGCATACTTATTAGAAGGCAGGGTTCCATCCCAATCTCAATGGAGCCCTCTCCCCTAAACTTTAAAACTCTTCTTTCTTTTTCTTTTAACAAGTAAAACAGTACTATTTGCGCCAACTCATGCCACCTAGTGGTAAGAGTCACTGAGGTGCAGTCTTTCCCTAGAACAGGTTCTGTGACCAATAAGGTAACTTTGACACAGCGTTCTGTTTAGCTGGTCCTGTCTAACTACCCCACAGTTCCTGGATTTTTCCCCTTTCTTTGTTCAGGAAAATTAGGGAAAAAAGGCAGAACTCTCCTTAAGTTTAAGAAGCATAGTTCCGGTAGCTTTTCCCCCTACCAATAGAAACGTGGACCTGGAAAGGTTAGGTCTTTCCCCTGTGCATCCACAGTGGTAATAAAGTAAAACCGCACTATCTTTGTCCAGTCGGCAAATGACAACTTTGTCCCCATAAATGTGCCGACCGTAATTCCAATGCTGCAGACATCCAACAAAACGTTCATACAGCTACGGTGAAAATGCCTTCTTGCGAAGCGGCTTTGATACTTTTAAGTAGTTCCAAACAAGCCTTGGCAGTGCGCGGGCACTTCCCTCCCTGAGAGGTATGCAGGAGTTTGGGGACCTTTGCACCAGCAAGGCAGAGTCCTTCTCAAGTGTGGGCAAATTCACGGGTTTAGGCAAAGTCACATTCACCGTGATGGGGTTTTCCGCACTCGGCGTTTCCCCTCCTGAAGTTTGGAATAACCAGCCCGAAACATCTGTACAAGTGGCGGCTACATCATCCCCTCCAGCCCATAACAACTCCTGGGACAGTGTCTCAAAAATGTCATTGTCCCCAGTATCTGACAAGGACTCTGAGTCCCGGTACTCCTCTGCCGGTAAATAATTCACCAAAGTTTTACTTACAGTCTGAGTTTTCCCCGAAGCAACCTTCTTCCACCAATTGGGTCCAGCCGGACTCGGTAGCGGTCTTCCATTGCGATTCTGGAAAGATTTTGCACGCCCCGCTTTTTCCAAAGAAGGCATGGTGGCTTCAGTAACGGTGGTAGAAGCAGTGTCCATCTGCTCCAAAGTGGTCTCTCCGGCAGTAGCAGTTGTAGAAGTAGCGGTATCTCTCTCGGGTGTCAGCAACAACAGGTATCACCACTGTGGAAGGCCTCACTGAAGGAGCAAAGATGGCCAACTCCTCGGTTGTTACGCCCCTGGCCCAGTCCACGAGGTAGGCCCTTGGTAGCGCGATTGACTGCTCCACTATAAAGAAGTATTCCCCACAGGCAGGACAGCGGACAAATGGCCGGGGGTTCACAAACAGTCCTTCACACTTTCCCCATTGCATCCCCAGGGCCTCAATATCTCCAGATGAGTACAGGACAAACCGCCCTTGAGGGGCCAGGCGAATCCCTGTATCAGTCAAAGTAGCTCCCAGGAGTCTCACACCCATCAGACCTTCTCCTGACAGCATACGGTGTACCATGCTGGGTGGCATTCCTGGAGCTCGGAACATTTTCGCATTAAAAGTCTCTTTCCTCCGCGTCCAAACAAAGCAACCTGCTTCTTCCTCTCCCGCAACACTCTCACACGGTGCCTTGTGCAGGGAATCGAAACAGGCTAGACTCCTCCCACTGGTTCCCTGGGCTTTCGCAACTCGCTGGCTTTTTCCAGGCTCCACCCACGCTTATGCACCAACAGTGGATGTCCATCATTTCACAAGATGGCGCAGTCAAAAACACAACCTTCTGTCCTGTATTCACCACGTGTACAGTTCTTTCGAGGGGTAATGGTAAATCCCGGACTGCGAGCCTCCACATGCAGCACTGACCCCCGAAGGAGCTGCTGGTTTGATTGGGCTTACCGTTACCTTCTTCTCCTCGATTTGTGTCTAGGGGTTTCCGGTGGTAGATGGCCCAGTAACTTTAGAGACTGATGACAGATCCGCATAAAGGGATTTTTATTTGCAAAAACGTAGTCAACGAACAATCTCTTAAAATAGGATCAGAGGGTTAGGAAGAAAATTCAGGTACTCTTAGTGTCAAAGTCAATAATGAAGGACTTGCTCACTTTGACTAAATCCAGAGAATAACCATTCACAACTGGATGTTCACTCAAGTTGGATAGTCCCTCTCTCCCAAGGCCTAGCAGCCAACAAGGTGCTTAACTCAGGAACAAGTCTCTGCCACAGACGTTGTTTTAGAACATGCAAGAAATTACAACTTGTAGAACACTTGTGTGATACCTGGATCTTTCAGCCAGTTTGGCGATACCCACGAGACTGGATTCACTTAGGTACTTCAGCCCCACCAGGCTCTTGCTAAGAAGCCAACCCATACATGGACTTCTTCTGAAGAGTCCTCCCCTGGATAGCTACGAAGTTGATGGGCCTCTCCAACTACCAGAGATGGCACCGGACCACCTCGGAATCCTTCCTTAGTTTCCTTGCCTCGGGCTAGCCAGCCTCGAGACATAAAGTCGGGTGGATACGCACCCCAGGGCATAGCCTTCATTGGGGCTGGTCAGGAGGACATACTTCTGGACCGGAAACCCGAACCATGTGACATCCGCATCTTAAGTACCCTCTCCCAGGAAGCACTGGGCGGGCCCCAAGAGAAGGTAACCTTAAAGTGGTTGTAAACCCTTACAACACACTTTGACCTACAGGTAAGCCTAGATTAAGGCTTACCTGTAGGTTCAAGAAATATCTCCTAAACCTACACGGTTTAGGAGATATTTGCCGAAAGACAGGCACCGCTGTCTACGGCGTATGCGCCATAGACAGCGGCGCGCAGGCGCACTGAGCGTGCCGTGGTCAGCGGCGATATGCCGCGAGTGGCGGCTCCCGCGCACATGCGCGGGAGTGACGTCATTGTGGCTTCGCCGAATGACAGCGGCGGAGCAGTGAGACCCACCGAGAAGATGGATGCGGCGGACTACAGGGGACAGCAGTGACTTCGCTGGCTCCTGTGTCAGGTAAGTGACACATAATGGGCTACTATGTGATGCATAGTATTCCATTATGCTTTACCTTTGCAGGGAATGAAAGAGGAAGTAAACTCATCAGGGTTTACTTCCTCTTTAAAGCACCCAACCAGATTGTGGTTCCATGCTTGCCAGAAGAGACAGTGCCCCCTGTGGCCAGGCTGATCATCCTATAGTCCAGTCAGACCAATGCAGACATCCAAATTTGAAACAATTGTACCCAAACCAGGTTTTGCAGTTTAGGTTTAACATTAACTTTCAAAACATATAGCGCGTGCTCTTTAGGAGTCGGTGCTACACATGTTTGACACAAACATTGTTGGGCAACATAAAATTATAACATTTAAATGTGTATTTCCAAAAAAAAGGGTAAGTTATAATTATGTGCTTCCTCACCCCCTCCGGTGGCACATTCTAAACATTTTGGGGGGAGGGGAGTTGAGGTAAACCTCTACACTTCCATGAGAGCTAAATGCATTAAAAATGAAGGTTAATTTGTCCAGCCCCTCCTTTACAAGACTGGCAGCCCAGTGGACAGGTAAGAAGTGGCATAATCCAAAAAGAAGAATACACACTGTCCAAATCCATACACATTTTGACATCCATAACTCACCATTAAGATAATAGGAGAACAAAAATTAATAGTGTACATTTTGAAGGTAATCATGCAGGCAGAGGCGTAACTAGAACCTTCAGGGCCCCGATGCAAGAAACCATGATGCCCCCCCCCACAGTGGCGGAATATGGCCCATCGCAAGTGCGACTGTTGCAACCCTGGTAATTCCACCATTACATTGAGGCCCTTGCACTACATGCTTTGGAGAATTCATGCAGAAGAGAGTAGGTTTATTGGTTGACTATGCATTTGGGGTGAGGGGAGGGTTCAAAAAATGTTGGTGCACCACAAAAAAGGGACTCTTGCACTCTTCATGAATTTGAGGACAACAATAAGATTGGGAAACATTTTAGGGGTTTTTTAGGGTAAACATAAAAATTAATCAAAGAAAAAAAAACAATGTTAAGTTACAAGGCTAGGTGTGTATGGGCCCAGGGTAGCATGCTGGGGAGGTTAGTGAAGGAAAATATGCATCTAGGCCACGAAAAACCTTACAACATGCATAAGGACAAAGAGGACATTCATTCACAGCATATTACAAAAATGGGAAATGATGGAATACAAAAATATAAAATGCATTAGAAAATATGAAGGGGATATTAAAGTAAAAAAACTTACATGAATATAGTCCTTCTGCAGGACTTGGATGATGGCACTACATGTCTCGGGAATAATGACTCCCAGAGCCTGGGGAGAGATATCAGTAGTAAACTTTATATCCTGGAGACTTCTCCTTGTCGCCAAGTAACACAAGGTGGCTATGAGCCTTTGCTCCGCTGGAATAGCAGCCCTCATGCAGGTGTCCTGCTTCATAATATAGGGGGACAGCAAGGACAATAGTTGCTGAAAACAGGAGTCCATCATCCAGAGATAATTACGAAAATCATTCAGATTATTCTCCTGCAGCTCATGCAGCAAGGGCATATGACAAAATTGGTCCCGGTTAAGTAACCAAGTTTTGGCCCAAACACTCCTCTTCCTACTACTCCGATTATTCCTGGACTGGGCTAGAGTCACAGCAAGAACTCCAAGCCCAGCTGGTTGATGAAAGAACGGTCAGAAACTAACAGGAAACGCACAAAACTGAAAACTGCAAATCAGCACTGACCAAATGTTTAACACAAAATTAGCAGAAGGAGCCCAAAGGGTGACACCAGAGAATTTAACTTCCTCTTTTGAAGTGTCGCCAGTAAGTTGTAATGTCACTATGTTCATGTTTGTTGCCTAAAAAGTTCTGCCGTGTGTATGCTTAACAAGTTCACGGCCAACGCCCCTTGTACAGAAATCCACGGGAAAGTTTGTTTGAAGTCCGATCGTGTGTACGAGGCTTTAGAAAGATCAATTTGTAAATGGATAGAAAACTGGCTAAAAGACAGAATTCAGAGAGTAGTGGTTAATGACTAATGCCTTGTACACACGATCAGACTTTCCGACAACATAACTGTGGAATTTTGTCCGAAGGGTGTTGGCTCAAACTTGTCTTGGATACACACGGTCACACAAATGTTGGCCAACAATTACGAACTTAGTGACGTACTAGATGTACAGCGTGTTTTTTTAGCTCTTTAGCGCCCTTTGGGCTCCTTCTGTTAATTTTGTGTTAGTAGAAGTTACTTGAGTGATGAGTCGCGCTTTTCTTTTCGCGTTTTTCATTTAGCGCTTTTCAGTTCGCACTTTTTTGTATCTGAGCGGCCGTTCGTCAACCAGACATGTTGCAGAATCAGAGGAAATAGCGTGTTATTTATTATTGGCCTTAAAGTTATTGATTTGATATTATTTTTTTGGTTGAATAATGATTAGATTTGGTATATGTTCTATATTTTTGGATGCATAGAATGCACTTTTCGGTTAAGTTTCATTGGCAGATAGCATGTCTAATTTTTTTTATTTTTTGTAATGCACAATAAAAAAAATTGTGGAGAATAATACTTGGCTATGTGTTTTACTTCAAATGACAGTTTGGGAGTAGGCACTTACATTTAAAAAAATACAATGTACTATTGACAAGGGGCACCAACATAGTTTTATCTTTGATCTTAAAAACTATGGGATAATGGTGCAATGGTAACTTGCATAAAAAAAAAAAAGCATAATAATATTATTCTTGATATCACTAGAAAAAAAAGGCTTTGAAAAATTTGTTTGCAATAACTCCATCAGTATCACCAGCAAAGCAGCTTCATTATTATTCCATTAAAGAAGAAGAGAATTGTGCAAATTTTTTTTCATTTGGATATTTTGCCACTTCAAGAATGTTAATTCTCCGCTAAGGCCCGTACACATGATTGGACTTTTTGACAACAAACATGCAAATTAGCTGTTTTAAGGCAACATCCAACAGTTTGTACATTCCATCGGACAACATAAGTCCAATGGAACAAAGTCCGATCGTGTGTACAGAAAACCATTGGACTTTACAAACACGCATGCTCAGAACCAATGCAAAAGATCAGACAACAATAGAGAAGTTGGCCAAAGGTGGCAGTAAAGAGCAGAAAAGCCACATAATTTGGTGAAAGTTGGCTGAAAAAGTCTGGTCGTGTGTATGCTTAACAAGTTCACGACCAACGCCCTTTGTATAGAAATCCACGGGAAAGTTTGTTTAAAGTCCGATCGTGTGTATGAGGCTTTACAAACACTAGTATCCGCTTCTGCTTCCGAGCATTCATGTTTGTACTTAGGACTTTTGTCCGACAAATTTGTGTACACACGATCGGAAAATCCAAGAACACACATTTGTTGGCTGAAAATTTGAAGACATGCTAACCAACACAATCAGATTTTCCGCCACTACCCCGTTGAAAAATGTGATCGTGTGTACAGGGCTTTACTCTGAATGGTCTAAGGTTATCAGTGGTGTACCCCGGGGTTCAGCTAGGACCCTTACTTTTTAATATCTTTATAAATTATATAGGATCTGGGATTAAATGTAAAATTTCTGTGTTTGCAGAAGACACTAAGCTATGCAGTGGAATAACATCCTTACTGGATGTCTCCAATTTACAAGTTACATGTCTAGTTGGGCAACTAAGTGGCAAATTAGTTTTAATGTTGATAAATGTAAAGTTATGCAATTTGGGGGCTAAGAATATGCATGCATCATTCATACTAGGGAGAGTACAAATGGGGGAATCCATGGTGGAGAAGGATTTGGTAGCTCAAAAGCTCAACAATAGCATGCAATGTCAAGCTGCGGTTTCCAAAGCGACCAGTCCTTTCTTGTATTAGGAGAGGTATGGAGTCCAGCGAGAGAGATATAATTTTCCCTGTACAAATCATTAGTAAGATCTCATCTGGAATATGCATTCAAATTGTGGAATAGACTCCTTCCAGAGGTGGTTCTGGTAATCTTGGTAGATTTCTTTAAAAAGGCCTGGATTCTTTCCTAGCTATTCATAATATAACTGGGTACTAACATTTATAGGTAAAGTTGATTCAGGGAAAATCCTCTCGGGGGTTCAGGAGGGAATTGTTTCTTCTATTGTAGCAAATTGGAGCATGCTTTGCTGGGGTTTTTTTGCCTTCCTCTGGATCAACTGTGGGGGAAGGATTGTGTTTATGGGATTGTTTTTGGTTTTTTTTGGTTATACTAGATGGACTTGTAACTATGTAAATCGACTGTGTACTTTGCAAAGTGTAGTTTCATTCTACAAGTGTAGTTGCTCCAGAACTTAGTATTTGAGGTAAATCTTCACTTTTCACATAATACCAAATCACACGCAGGGAAAAAAAAAAAAAAACAAACAGCATTTTTTGCTTGCACGCGATTGGATGACGGAAGTCAGCTAAGCTTTTGCTCATTTACTAAGCTCTGGAGCAACTGAAATTATTTGTCATTAGTAAATCAACCCCAATGGGTATACTTTTAGGTGTCATTTAGCACAATGAACACCTATTGATTCATAATGAACATAAAAAATGGATATAAACCAACACAATACACATAGCTATTTATAAAGCAAACTGGTACACTTGTTCTTGCATGCACACCAGAAACCCTAGATACAATAAACCAAAATTAATATAAATATTCCATTGAAATTAATAAACTGTTCAGCGCACTGACTATCGGACAATCAGATTTATAAAGGTAAAAAGCAATGTATCAAATACACCTAATATAATGCATGGCAATGCACCTACTTTAGTGTGGTGTTCATCGTGAATAGCACCCAATGCATTGTTCAGTAGAACCCAGGGCATCACATCACACCAAAACACCCATATCCTGTGATGGGTTGCTCTGAGTTGCTAAAAATTGGTCATGTATGTTTTTTATCTGTTGTTGTGCATTAGAAGTCTATCCTTAATGAATGGGCTGCCTTAACACAAGTGTAGCGGTGCCCCTTTGGGGTCACTGAGGGTAGTAGTTACACCTGTCACAAGCCAGGCATTCCCTTCCAGTCATACATTGCAATGAACAGTCCATCAGCTTGTTTTTGTTGTTTGAGGTTGAGGTGATTTAACTTGGATGGGGAAAGGGACATGGGATGCCCAAATAATTGATCTTGTTTGATTGAACAAAGGATTATTGAATCTATATTGGCAGTCTCTAAAGCTCCATACTCCTCCAGCACATCACTTGAGTCAACTCCACTTTCTCGACAGCGAAATCTTAGTATGCTGTCACAGTTAGCACATGGTTAGGCCTCACTCTGAATAAGTCCCAAATGTTCAATATTCGCCATTTGCTGGCAGGGGTCTGCAGTCCCCTTTGTGTAGCAACCAATAGTGGTGTAAAAGTACTTTTAAGTTATAACTGAATCTTGGTGGACTACTGATCCCAGAAAGTTCTGTGCAACCCTCCTGGCTGCAGCAACTTGACTACAACGCCAGCAACACCACAGTCTCTCCCTCTGGCTTCACATCCGCTCCAGTAATGTCTCTCCCAGATCTCCTCACTGTGCCTGTCACTCACCAACCCTGAAATGGATCCCTCCTGAATGACTTTGCTCCCAGCTGTCCTCTTCCTGCTCAGGACACCCTGAGATAGGGTTGTATGAAAGGGTTCCTTCCCAGCTCCTATGCTCCAGGCCAAAGGTCACCCCCCCCCCAGAAATGGGCTCCCTCAAAGGCCTTGAAAGCCTAAAACTCCATCAATCAGTTCTTCTACCCAATAACAACCCCCCCCCCCCCAGCAGGCTGACCATGAGTATATATAAGAGGCCTGCCCCCTGCCAAACCTAGTTGAGGATTGGTCAGGGCTCCCAGATACACTCCTTGCCACTCCAATCCTCTGCCCTGCCTCTTTTCCAGAAACAGAGGAGGTACCAGAGAGATGAAATGCATGTCAGTCCCATGTTGCTACTCTCAAAACCACTCCCAGCCCCCAAATCTAAAACAATCAGGCCTAGCTCACAGCTAGGCCTGTCTAAATTTTCCTACACTGGATGAAAAAAAACACAACAACTACCTCTAACAAACCTACCTAGAGGGTACTAAATAAGGATCATTAACGCTTGTGCTTTAACACATCTCAACAATACGCATGCAATGAAAAGCAGGAATGGGTCCTCCGTGGACATCAAGGACAGATTGGTGGTAGTTGGTGGAGTTTAGCAATGAAATTATAGTGGTAATACACCAATAAACAATTATTTATGAAATTGCAGCTTGTCAATTCTAGATGTAGTGGCTGCTTTAATTTTCTTTTTTTGAGCATTATTTTTACCTAGTGATCAGGCCAGTAAGTCTGTTAATTTTCAACTTCCTTTAACGGACCAAGCTGTTCAGGCAAAGTAGAAGTTAGAGAGTTGAGACAAATCATTTATCACTGACAGGGATGATCAGCTTTAATTTAAATTATGTTAAACCTTTAACCCAAAAGGCAGAAAAAAAATGGTTTCTGTAATTGCTTATAAAATGTTAGCTGGAGTTCAGCTTCAATTTGTTATTTAAGTCCATCTAAATCTGCTAGTTTGAAGGCCCAAAAACACGATAAGAAGATCAAAAGAAAAATGTTGTATGGTGAACGATCGTCCGATTCCTACTTTTTGGATGAAAAGATCATTAGTATAGTGCTTTGGACAGCCAATTCCAACTTTTTGGACGACAAAACCTGAAGGTGCAGGCTTCAATATTTTTATCGGAAGTAAACACAAAGTCCGATTTTCTTTTAATTAGCACAGTTTGCATCTAAAAAAAAAAAAATCGTAAGACCAGGACTACTCATGCACGGAAAGGGAAGAATACATTACAAAACAATTCAATACATTACATTGCTTCCAAAGTTGTATTCTGCCTTATAAAAAAAAATTGTAAGTTGAGTAACTTTCTCTTCATTTTCAATATGAGACTAGCATGTAAAAAATATATATAAATCTTTTGGGGGGGGGGGGGGGGTTTAATACTGCTTTAAGAAAAAACAAGTCCATTTAATAAAGTGAAACTGGATAAGATAGGCTCAGAATAGTCTTTTTTATAGAGATGGCATCTCATGGTCTTCCTGCCCATAATATTACACTTTTAAAGTTTTAAATTGAGTTGAGATTCACTTTAGGGAAGAACTGCACTGAGATCTATTTGCAGCAAAGACATGTTGTAATCTGAGGGTGCTTTCAGGAAAGCTACCTTCCCCTTCTGTGGAAAGAACATAATTATCCTTTGCAAGGTCACCATGACTCTCATTCATGTGAATGGTTTAAGAAAATTGGGAGGCAACCCTTAGCATTTCATAACTGTCTACATCAGCTTGTGTTAATGTTAGAAAACCTTGTTTCTTTGCATAGTTTATAATTATACACGCACAAGAGTGTGGTCATGTTTTTATTGCCTACACTGGCTCTGCTTTCTGCTTGTTCCTTGCTGATCCTGTTATCTCACTACAAACCTACCAGACAGCCGCTGTCTTATTGAAAACAATAGACCATCTGCAGTCTCTAATGATGCAAAACACCCACAATGTTAGCCAAAGGCGATGTAATTTAGGATGCCAAAGCCTTATGTCACATGTGTGGGCACAGGTTTTTTTAATCGTGGCATGAACTGAAGCTTTTTTTCAACATAAAATGGGATTTGGTACTTTTGACATGAGCTGTATTGATTCATGTGATGTGTGAATTTTAAGGATAAATTTGTTTTAATGACAAACTGACATATTTCAGAATGTCAGGAAATGGTTTGAAAAAAAGAGCCAAGCTATGCGGGTGATTTTGAATCATTCCACTCTGGGACAGAATATCTGCAGCAGATAGAAAAATATAAAATTAAAGTAATCCAGAATACATGTTTAATTGATAGGACATGAAATTATTGGTGCATTATTTTGAAAGTTTGTGACAGATCCAGAACAGCAAACAATGTGGGTCTAGATGACAAAAGTATTTCCTGACGGCTCCATGCCAGTACAGCTGGGTATAGGCTCCACCCCTGTCATGACTCCAGGACTTAACTCATATAAATTTGAGCTCACCTACAGCTTTGTTTTTTTTTTTTTTCTTCCTATACCCAGGACCTAGGTGTACTCCTCTACCTGGCTGGTCTAAAGGGCTGGCCCATGCGTGTGGATTAGGCTGGATGCAGTCCCTGGTGTCTAGGCTAAATGACCCATAATCCAGGGAGCCCCGTTGCTGGTCCTCAAGGTGGCTTTTATTGGAGCTAACATCCTTGCCTGAGGTCCACTAGGTCCATGTAAAATGGTCAGCGGTGTTGGCAGAGTCTCCCTTATGCATGTGCACCCTCACTGTGTCGGAGCACGGGTGAGCTAAATTTATAAAATGCTTTGTATCCAAGTGAATGCTGCATTGCTGGGTATTGTTGTGCCTCGCTCCCTGCAGCCACTATGCATAGCCTGAACTCCTCCACAGGGAGTATTCTGCAAAACAGGTACACAAAGTAACACTTTGTCTGTTCACACATGGCAATAACCTGTTGGTGGCTTCTCATGTTTGCTTTACTGTTGTGCCATTATGTCAACCCCCTCAAAAGACCAGCATTTCCAGAGAAGGTAGAGGAGTCACATGTGGATGACTACTGGGCCAGCCATGGCCTGTTGAGGTATGGGATATCCTTTTATATTGCTATGTGCTCTCCAGTTTTTTTATCAAAAATAAATAAAAGGGGAGAAGCATATTTATGAGGTCTACAATTCCCTTGGTTTATGTACATTGCATAATATTAGTGTAATTCTGTTTAAAATTCCTATCTTTTTGTTGCTGTTTGTCATTATGTCCTGATTCCTGGCAGTGCAAGGTTTAGATCATGAACCACCTGGTGAATCAGAGCTGTAGATAGAGGCTTCAGTCTCCCTCTAGCAGTGGTTAACCCCTTAAGGTTTGTTACTAAGCAAACTATTTTACTGCAGTTAATTACCAGGCAGCGTGCCCTCAACATGGGGGGTGCCTTGGGGAAGGGGGGGGGGGCATGCGGCCCCCCCACCCCAAAGCACCTTGTCCCCATGTTGATGAGTACAAGGGCCTCTTCCCGACAACCCTGGCCGTTGGTTTCGGGGTCTGCGGGCGGGGGGCTTATCGGGCGGGGGGCTTTAATAAGGGGGCCCCCGGATACCGGCCCCCCACCCTATGTGAATGAGTATGGGGTACAATGTACCCCTACCCATTCACCTGTAAAATAAAAGTACAAAAAAAAAAAAAAAAAAAAACACAACACACGAGATAAAATAGTTTATTGCACAGCTCCAGGGGTCTTCCGTCTTTGGGGGTCTTCTCGCCGGACTCCTCCGCTATCTTCTTGTAGCTCTTTTGCTAGCGGAGGAGCCCGGCATTCTTCCTCGCCGCCGGCCTCTTCTTCCGACTTCGGGGGTCTTGTCCCCCTCTTCGGTTCTTCTGCCGGGCCACGCTCGCTCGCCCCTCCTTTCCTGGCCGGCCGGGTAGAGTGCTCGGACAAGGGTCTGTTGTGGACTTTGGGGGGACCCCCACGCCGATTTTTTTCGGTGTTGGGGTTCCCCTTTAAGTCCATACCAGGTGGCGGGGCCGGCGGCGTCTCCTTCGTGGGCCCCGCTCGAAATGAGGGGATTCTTCTCCGGGCGGGAAAAGTCCGCTCATTTCAAAAGTACGGTGGACTGGCATACACACGGCCGGATTGTCCGCCGAAATGCGAGTCCGGCGGGAAGATTGGAGTGTAACACGGCATTCTAAGTCCGCCATACTTTCGGGTCAAAAAAGTATGCTGGAGGCTACACATGGGGGGGATTGTCCGGCGGACTTGAGTTTGCCGGACTTTTCCACCCGCTTGTTTGATCGTGTGTGCGCGGCATTACCCTGTGAAGGGGTTACATTCTTTGGCAAAGAGCAGTCTCATAGCTTTTCCAAGCAAACATCCTTCTTCAGACTTTAGAAGAGGAATACATGGATGGGCATGACAGTATCTATCCCACTGGCTCAAGCAGCAAGGGATAAGGATGACACTTAACATGATGTCACATTCAATAAACACATTGCCAACACAGTCTAAAATAGTGCTTTCTGCTCACCCTTTCAAAGGGTTATCTGCTCTGCCAATGAGAAACTGCCTAGCCATACTAGGTGAAACAGACCATTTTTCAAATTTTCACATGGACATGATTGCATAAATTCTGCTTTGTTCAAGCAACCAAGGATAGAGATGATGACACCCAACAGGTTGTCACATTCATTAAGCCTGTGGTCAATGCTCTCTAAAGAAGTGTTTTCACTCACCCTGTGAAAGAGTTACCGAGCAGTCTTCAAGCCTTCCCAGGCAAACAATCTGCTTCAGAATCTTCCAAAGAGAAGACAGACGAACATGACTACAAGAATATTACCTTGTTCAAGCAACCTAGGATAAA
This sequence comes from Lithobates pipiens, assembly GCF_037356315.1. Classification (NCBI taxonomy): domain Eukaryota; kingdom Metazoa; phylum Chordata; class Amphibia; order Anura; family Ranidae; genus Lithobates; species Lithobates pipiens. Next base: position 147,419,653 of record NW_027507903.1, read on the forward strand.
GATGATGACAACACCTAACCAGTTGTCACTTCAACTCTGTGAAGGGGTCATATATGGTGCCAATGAATAGTCTCAGAACCTCCTCAGGCAAATTAACCCTTGTCAGCTTCTTCCCAAGTAAAGGTGAATAAACATGTTGTAGCGGCCCCAATGGCTTTGAGTAAATAACGAGAGGAGAGCTTCTGACGAGTGCAGTGCATTTATTCTTTTGCCTCAAAGATGTGCATTAGGGTTGAACACCACAGAGGTTAATCTTTTGACTCCTTAACCACTTCAGGACCGCCGTATTGCCAATGTACGTCAGCACAATGGCACAGGCAGGCACAATCGCGTACATCTACGTGATTGCCTTCCAGCGGGTGGGGGGTCCGATCGGACCCCCTCCCGCTGTTTACGGCGGTCCGATTCGGTCCAGGAGCGCTCCGTGATGAGGGGATGGCCGTTGGTTTTCGGCCACCCCCTCTGGATCGCTCCTGGCCAATGAGAAGCTTCCTCCCCTGTGTATTGTTTACACAGGAAGGAGGAAGTGATGTCATTCTCCTCGGGGCGGTCTTTTTGACCGGACTACGAGGAGAAGACTAAAAGTAAGTGTGCACCAACACTACACTGACATGTAGGTACACACAGGCACACAAACCCCCCCCGATCCCCCCCCGCCCCCCCTCCCCCCCCAGTCACAGTGTCACTGATTGCATTGATCATTTCTTTACTGATCAATGCATTCAGTGTCAGTTGTGACAGTAAAAACTGTCAGGACAGTTAGTGTTAGGTCCAGGGTAGCCCCCTATCACCCCCCAATAAAGATTTAACCCCCTGATTGCCCCTAGAGTTAACCCTTTCACCCCCTTTTGCCAGTGTCACTAAGCGATCATTTTTCTGATCGCTGCATGTGTCGCTAGGTAGCTAGTTATTTTTTTAGGTTCACCGCCAGGTTTTTATATCGCTAGGTACCCCGATATACTACCCAATAATGTTTTTAACCCCCTGATTGCCGCTAGTTAACCCTTTCACCCCCTTTTGCCAGTGTCACTAAGCAATCGTTTTTCTGATCGCTGCATTAGTGTCGCTACAGTCGCTAGGTAGCTAGTTATTTTTTTAGGTTCACCGCCAGGTTTTTATATCGCTAGGTACCCCGATATACTACCCAATAATGGTTTTAACCCCCTGATTGCCGCTAGTTAACCCTTTCACCCCCTTTTGCCAGTGTCACTAAGCGATAATTTTTCTGAGCGCTGCATCAGTGTCGCTAGGTAGCTAGTTATTTTTTTAGGTTCACCGCCAGGTTTTTATAGCGCTAGGTACCCCGATATACTACCCAATAATGGTTTTAACCCCCTGATTGCTGCTAGTTAACCCTTTCACCCCCTTTCACCAGCGATCACAGTATAAGTGTCACTGGTGACGCTGGTTAGCCAGTTAGTTATTTAGGTTCCTCGTCAGGTTTTTATATAGCGCCAGGGACCCCCATATACTACCTAATAAAAATTTGAACCCCCTGATTGCCCCTAGTTAACCCTTTCACCACTGATCACCGTATAAGTGTTACGGGTGACTCTGGTTAGTTTGTTTTTTATAGCATTTTATATTCAAATCCGGAAGGCAGTGCTTGGTTTTCGGGGTCCCGTACGTGGCTAGGCTCCCAAAAAGTCCCCCACATGTGGTATCCCCGTACTCGGGAGAAGCAGCAGAATTTATTTTGGGGTGTAATTTGACTTCTGCCCATAGCATGTGTGAGCAATATATCATTTAGTGACAACTTTGTGCCAAAAAAAAAAAGTTTGTAATATTCCCGCAACTTGTGGCAAAATATAAAATATTCCATGGACTCAACATGCCTCTCAGTAAATAGCTTGGGGTGTCTACTTTCCAAAATGGGGTCATTTTGGGGGGTTTTGTGCTATTTTGGCATTTTATGGCCTTCGAAACTGTGATAGGTAGTGAGGAGTTAAATCAAAAATTTGCACCCTTAGAAATCCTGAAGGTGGTGATTGGTTTTCGGGGTGCCGTGCGCGACTAGACTCCCAAAAAGTCCCACACATGTGGTATCCCCATACTCGGGAGAAGTAGCGGAATATATTTTGGGGTGCAATTCCACATATAACCATGGCATGTGTGAGCAATATATCATTTAGTGACAACTTTTTGTAAAAAAAATTTTTTTTTTTTTTTTTTTTGTCATTATTCAATCCCTTAGGACAAAAAAAATAAATATTCAATGGGCTCAACATACCCATCAGCAATTTCCTTGGGGTGTCTACTTTCCAAAATGGGGTCATTTGGGGGGGGATTTGTACTGCCCTGCCATTTTAGCACCTCAAGAAATGAGATCGGCAGTCATAAATTAAAAGCTGTGTAAATTCCAGAAAATGTACTCTAGTTTGTAGACGCTATAACTTTTGCGCAAACCAAAAAATATACGCTTATTGACATTTTTTTTACTAAAGACATGTGGCTGAATAAATTTTGCCCTCAATGTATGACTAAAATTTAGTTTATTCGATTTTTCTTATAACAAAAAGAAGAAAATATCTTTTTTTTTCAAAATTTTCGCTCTTTTTCCATTTATATCGCAAAAAAAAAAAAAAAAAAAAAAAAAAAAAAAAAAAAAAAAAAAATCGCAGAGGCAATCAAAAACCATCAAAAGAAAGCTCTATTTGTGGGAAGAAAAGGACGCAAATTTCGTTTGGGTGCAATATTGCATGACCGCGCAATTACCAGTTAAAGCAGCGCAGTGCGAAATTGCAAAAAGACCTCTGGTCCTTAAGGTGTTTATTGGTCCGGAGCTGAAGTGGTTAAACACCATAAGCACTATTTGTATGATTTGCACCATATGCACCATGAAAACTGTAAAATTACATACAATACATTTGTTTACAGATATCACCAAAAGGGGGTTACAACAGAATTACAACTTTGGCGTTACAAAGTGGTGTTCCATTATCTATACACATATATCTAAATTAACATTAACATTTAAGAAAGCATGACTATATGTTCAAACGTGGATTTTCTACAACATATCTTTTAACTAACAACATGGACTCAATTTATCCCTAAAAACATATACAATGACAATGCACCTTTTACTGCATACCTTGCTCTGCTTGCCAAGGGGTGCAACTAAACTTTAGAAAACTTCCATAGACTATCGCCTTCCCATGAGGTGCTGCTGCTTGCCTGGATGCTGAATGAATGAGAAAGTCCCTTGAAAAACTAGAAGAAGCAGAAAGTGTCTGGTGATTAAAACATTCCCCAGGGGAACAAAAGTAAGGCAATAAAGGTTCCACCTGTCATTCAGTGCTGAACAAAGATTTAAGGTTGAATATATATTGTTTTTTTTCAGAAAAATACAAAATATCAACATTGTAACAAAGTCATTATCAAAAAAAGGGGAAAAGGCAGGAAAGGGTGAAGAGGGAACAAAGTAGAGGGATGTTCAAGGGGAAAGAAGAAGAGGAAGCACCCAGAAGTCCTCTCCTCAGTGCAATATGTATTAAAGAGCAATGACAAATAACCTTGTAAATTAGGAACAGTCTTCATTAGCGATAGACACATCTCTGTGTAGTGTCATCAATCTTCGGGCACAACCCAGAGTTAAAATTCATCTTTTACACTGTCTTCAGGAGGAGAGTACCAATGGTTTTAACCACCCGGATCATTTTGCTGGTCAAAGACCAGACCTCTTGCGATTCGTCACTGCGTCACTTTAAGTGGCAATTGCACGGGCGTGCGACGTGGCTCCCCACAAATAGAGCTTTCTTTTGGTGGTATTTGATCACCCCTGCAGTTTTTATTTTTTGTGCTATAAACAAAAATAGTGACAATTTTGAAAAAAACACATTATTTTTTACTTTTTTTATAATAAATATCCCCCAAAAATATATATAAAACATTTTTTTCCCTCAGTTTAGGCCGATACGTATTCTTCTACATATTTTTGGTAAAAAAAATTGCAATACGCGATTATTGATTGGTTTGCGCAAAAGTTATAGCGTTTACAAAATAGGGGATAGTTTTATGGCATTTTTATTAATAATTTTTTTTTTTTACTAGTAATGGCGGCGATCAGCGATTTTTTTTTTTATTGTGACTGCGACATTATGGCGGACACATCGGACATTTTTGGGACCATTGTCATTTATACAGCAATCACAAGATTCCTGTGTAAATGACACTGGCAGTGAAGGGGTTAACCAGTGGGTGGCAGTGTAGGGGTTAAGTGTTCCTAGGGGTGTGTTACTAACTGTGGGGGGCTGGGCTTTCATTTAGTGAACACTGATCTCTGCTCCAATCACATGGAGCAGAGATCAGCATCACTAGTTGCTAGGCAGAATGGGGAAATGCTGTTTACAACAGCATTTCTCCGTTCAGCCACCCCGTGAGATGATCGCGGGTATGCCCGCGGCGATCCAGTCCGCGGGATCCGTGACCAGACTCACGGGGGTTCCAACCGGCACGCGAGCGCGGCAATAAAGATTTGACGTACCTGTACGCCAATATGCCTGCCTGTGCCATTCTGCCAACGTACATCGGCGTGCGCTGGTCGGGAACCGGTTTGCAAAAATGATCTAAGTTACTTAGTAAATTCGATTAACAGATGATTGCCATGATGAAGAGCTAAGTTGCTCCGCTTTCCATTTAATTATGATTCATAACTCGACCAATGACTCCGTCCTCCACCCCTCCCATAGATTCTGGTTCCAAGTTACCTCATAAGTTTAGATTGTTGAGAAAGAGATCCGAGGCGGAATGATGGCGCCATAGGGACCATAAGATAACAAACTTGTCATATGTATCATCCGCTTTCGCTTGCAGCTCCTCCATGAGCATTATGTCGTTCAGGATGTCCACCCATCCTGAAATGGGAGGGGTGGAGTCCTTCTTCCAGTAAAGAGTGATAACATAGCAAGTCGCGGAAAGGAAAAAGCTTAGGAGACATTTTTTTTGTGATTGGATTGAACCGGGAAGGATGAATAGAAGAGCCATAAGAGGTGAGGGGGGCAAAGATGTCTCATACATATCATTATAGATGACAAATATTTTATCCAAAAATGGACGAACCTTGACACATTCCCACCATATATTAATATAGGAACCTTTACCTCCGTGACATCGCCAACGGAGTGTCTGTAGTGGATCCTGTGTACCGTGGCTGGAACTCTGTACCCCCAAGACAACAGTTTGTAATTTTTCTCCTGTGTAAATCCCGACCTAGATGATTTGTAGGTGAGTATAAATGAGGTAGTCCACTGAGCTGGGGAAATCTCAACAGTTAAGTCTCGGGGCCATTTGTGTGTGTACGCAGGAAGAGAGTCGCACAGGTGAGATTGAATTTATTTGTAAATTAGTGATAGAGTGTGTCTGGGGGTTTGAGAAAGACTACATAAATATTCAAATGGTATTAGAGGTCTGTGAACCCATCCAGAAAGATGTAGTGATCTGCTAAATTGGTTCAGGGAAATTGTGGAAAGCCAGTCTGTGGTAGTGGAAGTCTGTAGATCCGGGGAGGTCGAAAATGGCCTGTGGTGGGATGGACAAAGTGTTTGGCTGTTGGCCATTGTTTTCATATGTATGCCCTCTGAACAAAGATTTAAAGTGAAAGTGGACAGTTACACTCCCACCAAATTATGCTATGACGAATAAGACTTAGCCCGTGTCGGAGATTTCCACAACCAAATCCATCGGATTTTGCCCGTCGGATTTTGTCCGTCGGATCTTGTCTGAAACTGTTGCATACACATGGTCGGACAAAGTTGGCGAAAAAATCCGATCTTTTAGAACGTGATGACGTAATTTCGTTACGATGGGACTACATTCAGGCTAGTAGCCAATAGCTTTGATGTAGGAATTTGATCTGAGCATGCGTGGCACTTGGTCCGATCAAAATTCTCTACACATGATCAGAGTATGTCCGGTCGGCCCAGTTGGTCGGGAAATATTTCCAACATGTTGGAAAATTGGGTCCGACGGATATTCCGACGGAATTAGTCCGATGCATACCCCACACAGTCGGATTATCCGACAACACGGTCCGATAGGACACATTCTAATGGATTCTCCGACTGTGTGTACAAGGGCTTAGAGTCATACATTATTTACAGAACATAACCATGGCCGCTAGAAAAACATGAGTCTTACACAATGTAGCTTGTAGATACTTCAGTGACTGGCTACTGTATTGCGTGGTGGTATGCTAGTGTATCACTAAACTGGTAACTCATTTACTTTCTGTGAGAACTACTAGATTTTGAATAGGACGTTCAATAATTCAGGGTTTTGATACATAGTCCTTCTTATCTTGCAATCTTCTGTCACCCACTAATACCTTGACTCGACGGGGACTATGACAGGGGAAGGGGGCAAGGGAGAGGTTGGGACTTTGTATGAAGCATGTAGTCTCCAGGGGCAACCAACTATCAATAATAGAATTTTTAAAGAAAATATACATTGAGACCATGTTCCATAAAATCACATAAATAAGTGGTAGTGGTACTGTAACCTCTGGAAAGAGTCTAAAAATGCCAAGGCATATATATATGGTACATCATCCCAGGGAGGACCTACTATCAATCATAGTGACTGCTTCCTTCCTGAAGCAGCAGAAGACTCCCACTAGAGAATTTATCAGGTCGGGACCTGTCATTAAGGTGTCGTTTAGGGAGATGCCTTGCTGAACAATCAAAGACGACTCTTAACTTGTCTGGCTTCTTGGGGTGATAAACCCTGTGATGTGGGATGTACCACACTGTTTATTCCTCTGATAATGAAAGGGCTGGTTCTGCATCACCTTTTCTGATCGTTTCTTCCATGAATGCAGTGCAGTGTTCGTAGTACTGTTTATTGGCCTTTAGACTTTTCTTTAGATGTTCAAGTCAAATGATGGCCAGCCTATTATTGTTTGGTAGTGTTGGTTGACTGTTGTCTTTGAAGGGTAACAGCATCTCGTAGTGTACATCTTTCCTTTTCATTATGGTCAGAGAGAAGCTGCAAAAAACGAACGTCATCTTGAGACACGTACTTATCTTCATAATTTCTTTCAGAGAAGTCCATTTCTAAAGCCTTTAACACATCAGTGACTGGGGGCATTGGTATTTATTTTACTGTGACTGTGTACGAAGCTCTGGCTACCCTGTCTATCAAGATGTGGATTTGCTGATCCTACGATGCTCCAGCTGAGCATAGTTTTTTGAGCAAAGGGTTCATCTTCAGAGCCCGTAATGACCTCCAAGGGAGCCAGTGCTGATGGGCAATCTTAACTCATCAGCAGTTTTGAAGTGGCTGTAACTTGTTTGCCAAATGCTTGTGGTGTGGCCACTGAAGTGCAGTCTCCTTGGTAGGGATGTGAGACTTATCTACTGGAATGAAATCTCTCGTATAGGCTTGACGGAGTTGGACTGTAGCTTTAAAGTTGAAACCACGCACTTGCAGACTGTGAGTAATTTGGCTTGATATAACTGTATCAATGGCTGTCATGCTGCTGAGCTTTAGCTGTAATGGCTTGGTGCTCACACTTAGCTTAGATACCAGGTCTGTCAAAATAAAGGTTGAATCACTCTGCCTGTCAAGTAAGGTGTATGTGAGGATTTCTCTCTGAGGCTCCGTTGCAGCTGACAACAGAATTGGAACAATGCAGGAGGTGGCAAGAGTATGCCTTGTCAATGTATGGGACATAACTTTAGGAACGTTGTCGTTTACCTTATCTCCTGTAGCTACTGAATCATCGTTTGGTGTTTTGACAGGCTCAGTGTTTCTCTATATGAGTAAACAGGTTGGATGACGACGACTACATATGCTATGTGTGTCTTCCTTTGCAGTCTTTTGAAGTATGGCCCTTTCTTAAGCAACCAAAGCAGAGGTGGTTTTCATAAATGAAGGCCTTCTTTTCATTGATGGCCCTTGCTGCAAAAGTCAGACATTTAGCGACACTGTGCGTTTTGTCTTTGCAGACTAGGCAGGGTGGTTTTGCTCTTGAAGCTGAGATCTCTGGAACACTGGAGGTGGAGGGCTTCATTTGCGTGCTTGTGTTGAGCACCTTGGCTCTTTTGGAAATTCTCTCATTTGTGGTCTTGATACTGAGGAGGAAGGGGGAGGCAATGGGGTTGAATGCTATCTTGGCTTCCTTCTGCAGGAACTCTGTGAAAGGAGCAAAGGTTGGGTATTCTTGAGACTTGTCTAATTTGTCCACAACAATGCAACTCCATCTAAGCACAACCCATTCAGGCAGTTTCTTGAGAAGCTTGTGGTTTTCGTCACAATAATTTAGAATAGCTAGGCCTTTAACATGGGGAATGGCCTCCACACGGCCTTGAAGGAAATCCACAAAGCTCTTTGCTCTATGAATGGACCTCCATAACTGTCCTGTAGGATTCCCCAGGCACCCAGATAAGCGTCTTCTGAATTCCGATAGAAGAAACCTTCCACTGCCTTATGAGCTTCACCACCGAGATACCTCTTCAAGTGCAGCATTTGTTCGCACACAGGGATTGGTTTTTAATCAATCAGTGCCATAAAGGATATCTTCCAGTCTATGAACTTTAAAGGATCACCTGTAAATACAGTTGGTTCAGGTATAGGGAGATGGTTGGAGATGAGCAGACTTGCAAGTCCTGGAATTAGACTACCTTCTCATTGTGGTCTTGACACCTCAAGTGGTGTATTTGAAGGTTGAAATGGCACAGCTTTCGGATTCAATGAGGTTCGTGGTTCATTTTTTTTGTAAAGGTTTTGTACCTTGTAGTCTGTCTCCTGTTCACAATATTCAAAACTATCACAGGCGTTATAAGCTTTCACTCTTGCTTCAGATACCTTGACTTCATTTTCTGCTTGTAGCTGTTGCAGTCTTGTCTTTTCCTCTTCTAACCTAAGTTTAATTTCTGCTTCCATTTTGCTCAGCTTAGCTTGTTCTATCTTGGCTGCAAGGTCGGCTTCTGTGTCTGCGCATCTGCCAGAAGATCTGGAAGTGGCTCTTGAGCTTGAGCTGGAGTCTGGTAATGACTCTGAGAGGACAGTTTCTGTTTCCATGTTTCCAAAGACTGACTTGTGCTCTTCTTTATTAAGTACCATCCTCACTCTTTCCTTCTCAAGTTGATCTTTAACCTCTAGAGATTCGCGCTATAGCCGAATGACGGCTACAGCGCGGACCTGCTTTGCCGGGACTACGTCTATAGACGTCATCCCGTGCACGAGCGGCCTGCGCGCCCCATGATCGGCGAGTCTATGAGACTCGCCTGATCACAGATCCTAGCAAGGGGTCGATCCCGACCCCTTACCACGTGATCAGCTGTCAGCCAATGACAGCTGATCATGTGACAAAACAGAGCCGGTAATCGGCTATTTTTCCTCCTCGCGCTGACAGCGGCCGTGATCGGGACATCAGTCCCGATCCCTGCCAGCTTATCAGTGCCCACCTGCCCCCTGCCAGTACCACCCAGATACTAAAAAAAGTGCCACCCAGCAGTGCCACCCATCAGTGCCCATAGTGCCATACATCAGTGCCCATACATCAGTGCCCACAGTGCCATACATCAGTACCCACAGTGCCACCTATCAGTGCCCACAGTGCCACCTATCAGTGCCCACAATCTGCCTCAACAACATTGCTGCACCTCAGTACCCCATATCCGTGCCCATCAGTGTCATCTACCAGTGCCCATCAGTGCCGCCCATCAGTGCCCAGAAGTGCCACCTATCTGTGCCACCTATCAGTGCCATCTTATCTGTGCCCATCAGTTCCGCCTTATCTGTGCCCATCAGTACTGCCTTATCTGTGCCTATCGGTGCCACCTTATCTGTGCCTATTAGTGTCGCCTTAACTGTGCCTATCAGTGCCCACCAGTGCCGCCTATCAGTGCCCACCAGTGCCGCCTCATCAGCGCATTTCAATGAAGGAGAAAAATGACCTGTTTGCAAAATTTTATAACAAACTATTAAACATGATTTTTTTTTTTTTTGCATTTTTTTTGTTTGTTTAGTAAAAAATAAAACTCCCAGCTGTAATTAAATACCACCAAAAGAAAGCTCTATTTGTGGGAAAGAAATGATAAAAATGTCATTTGGGTACAGTGTTGTATGACCGCGCAATTGTCATTCAAAGTGCATCAGCGCTGAAAGCTGAAAATTGGTCTGGGCAGGAGGGGGGTTTAAGTGCCCAGTAAGCAAGTGGTTAAAGGTTTCTTCCACATTCTCTAGCCATTTGCCGGCGAGATTGCAGATTTCAGCTGTTAACGTGGTGCATGCACCCATTCTTTTAACAACGTATGGGCTAGTGGAATGATTACGGCAAATGGATTCATACTGTTGGTGTACTAAGGCTTTAATCTCCTTCATTTTTGTATCAAGGTCTTCGGCTAGGCAGAAGTCCTTTAACTTCGTCCTAATTTCCTTTGCTAGCTCCTTCCAAGAGTTGTACGCCTTGTTGAATGCTATTTAATTTTTCTTAACGGTTTCCTTGTGCATTTCTTGTCCCTTTTCTGTTAATCTTCGCTCTCTGGAGCTGGACCTCACTTGTTGTGACTCGTGAGTTTGTCTGTTTCTTTAGTGGGTGCTAACATTCTGTTTTATGACGCGTACACACGATCAAACAATCGGGTGGAAAAGTCCGGCAAACTCAAGTCCGCCGGACAATCCCCCCCATGTGTAGCCTCCGGCGGACTTTTTTGACCCGAAAGTACGGCGGACTTAGAAAGTAGTTTTGCACTCCAATCTTCCCGCCGGACTTGCCTTTCGGTGGACAATTGGGCCGTGCGTATGCCAGTCCGCCGTACTTTTGAAATGAACGGACTTTTCCCACCCGGAGAAAAGTCCGCTCATTTTGAGCGCGTCTCCAGGTAGGCGGGGCCCGCGAAGGAGACGTCGCTGGCCCCGCCACCTGGTATGGACTTGAAGGGGAACCCCAACGCCGAAAAAAACGGTGTGGGGGTCCCCCCAGGTCCACATCAGACCCTTGTCCGAGCACGCTACCCGCCCGGCCAGGAAAGGGGGGACGAGCGAGCCCCCCCCTCCTGAGCCATACCAGGCCGCGTGCCCTCAACATGGGGGGTGCCTTGGGCGAGGCCCCCCACCCCAAAGCACCTTGTCCCCATGTTGATGAGGACAAGGGCCTCTTCCCGACAACCCTGGCCGTTGGTTGTCGGGGTCTGCGGGCGGGGGGCTTATCAGAATCCTGGAGCCCCCTTTAATAAGGGGGCCCCCAGATCCTGGCCCCCACCCTATGTGAATGAGTATGGGGTACAATGTACCCCTACCCATTCACCTATAAAAAAAAGTAAAAAAAAACACAACACACAAAGGTTAAAATAGTTTACTGCACAGCTCCGGGGGTCTTCCGTCTTCGTGGGTCTTCTCGCCGGACTCCTCCGCTATCTTCTCCGAATTGTCCGGTGTACCCCCAAAAAAATGACTTAGTCTGCCGGACAATTCGGTCGTGTGTACGCGGCATAAGGGTTCGTTTTTGTTGGGGTTTTTTTTGTTAAATAACAAACATATCATACTTACCTCCACTGTGTAGCTCGTTTTGCACAGAGTGGCCCCGAACCTGCTTTTCTAGGGTCCCCCGGTGGCTATCTCGCTCCTCCCTGCATCAGATAAGCGCTTCCCCAAGGGGGTTACCTTGCGGGTGCGCTCCTGAGTCCAGCATTCGGCGTCCATAGTCACCGAATGTATGAATCAGCCCTGCCCCATGGCGCCTGCGCCACTGGATTTGTTTTACAGCAGCGGGAGCCAATGGCTGCATTGCTATCAATCTATCCAATCAAGAGCCGAGAACACCGGGCAAAGGAAGAAGCATCCCCGGCGGGTCAAGTTCCAGGGCTCAGGTAAGTAAATGGGGGGGGGGGGTCACTGCCAGGTGTTTTTTCACCTTAATGCAAAAACACAAAGGTTTACAACCCCTTTAAATGGTTAGGCTGACTTAAACAAGTACAAATTCAGTAAGGTCTGCAAAATCTGAATGATTGATCTGGATGCAGTTTCAGGCAAGGGGACTTCCTGGTTAGCAAGATAGTGATCAGGAATATATAATCTTTAAAAAAGAAATCAGTAATGCACTCTCATTTTTTTATTGATGCCTGTCTAAATCCAATAACTTTGTTTCATGTCTTCCTATCTAATGCAATTGATTGTTCTCATGTATGTTTTGTTGGTACAATTGCTGGTAATTAAACCTATAGTATACACTGTGCACAGTATATCAATACAGTTATCGCTTCCTGGAAATGTACTAATGAAATATAACCAGAAATTATCAATTACATCAGTAAGAAGGAAAAAAGTGCATAAATATAAATAAATTAATAAAAAACGAGCTAGCTGCACACCCCTAAGTATTCTAGAGAGAATAAACGCAGAGGAATTGACAGGAGCCATAAATATGGCTCTGGTGGTCGAGGGGAGAAGCGGATGGGTGGAGAGCTGACACACACATAAATAGGAGGAGAATCCCACCTGTATCTAATCTAACAAATTAGTAAGTGCTATAAATAAGGTGCAATAGTCAGGATCTCTTCATTTGAATCCTGGAACACCATTCAATTTAGGGCCGTTGAGGCACTGGGGGCTTTTCGTTACTCGTTTTAAGGGGCTAATTTAGTTATCTGCAGACTACAATATAAGTGCGGCAGATACAATATGCAGGTAATACATTATTATTCACTGACGCTATTAATATATTTTTTAGTTTGTACTTTTTACCACTATTCATACCATCACCATACACCATCATTCAGGCATTTCACCACACGCTTATGGGGTTATTGATTCAGTACACACATTTATGGTTTTTATTTCTCTTCCCTCACACACAGTCACATATTTTGGTTTACTTGCATCACTAGTCTATTATCATCATTATTGTTATTATTTTTGAACTACATTCACATTATCTAGCATAATACTGATTATCACACTATGGAACATCACACCTGTTTATTATTATTTGTTTAAATATTATTTGGGAAACATAGTGGCATTCCCCTCTTATTTTACTATTTCCATTTACCTACGCTCTTGTAGATTAGCATAATATATGCAACACTCCAGTTAAATATCTAGTTATAATATACATTTTTTGTGATGTATTTGCTCCATATCTCATTGTATTTCATTATTTTTAGGTGTGGCCACCTTGGGTGTGCCAAGAACCTCCTCCTCTGTTCCTCTGATCTCCCGGGGGAAACTCCAGACACTGTCAATTCTTGTAAGCTAGCGATCGATGCCCCCGTGAAGTCGTGTTCCTCCCATTTCTTCCCCTTTTTTGTTCCCCCCCCCTCCTTTGTCCAACTTGGGGGTGGTTGAGGCGGGTCAAAGTGGGGGGGCAGAGGATTCAGGATGACCCCTTGAGGGAAGGCATTGTTCCGTTTTTCAGATTTTATTAGAAGTCTCTGGTTGAAAAGCATTGGTTCGGTGGAACTGGTAAATATTATCGAAACAAGTTTTGATACTACATTAATTTACTATATTGAAAGTCCTTTTTGTGTTTGATTATCTGCAGAATATACAATATAACTACTCCTTTCGCCAGGGCTCTGTTGTCTTTTACCCCCTGAAGAAGACCCTGACTCCTTGAAGGTCGAAATGCATTGGGGCAGCCCGGGTGCTATTTGCAACTTTTGAAAAAGTGTTGTATTTGTAAATTGTTCCTATAACCTATTTTGTATTAAATGTTGCATATACTCTTTATCCACTGATATGCTATAATATTATATACCAGAGCCTGTATTTTTAATCTATGATGGCAAATAAGCCGCTGAACCAATAAAACAAATATAATTTTTACGAATTTATCTCTGCTTCTTGTTGCTGCCTGAAAACCCCAAGGGGAACTCTTCTTTTTATCAATTACATCAGTAAGCAACAGCAAACAGCAAATATTTAACCCAGCTGCTCAAATGCAAATTCTTATTCTGCCTAATAAACTTAGTAATTAAAGTTCTTAACACTTTAAAATATGCCTGGGGTAGGGCAATAGGTAGCATTTGAAACGTATAGTTTTTGGTAATATTACCGTCTTTAGCATATTTATATGTCCTATCCATCAAAGAGGCCTTATTGCTATTTTTTTCATTTCCGTTTTTATTTCCTCTAGTAGTGGGATATAATTTGCTTGATATGTTTCCCCTAGGGATGCTGTTAACTTTATCCCTAAGTATTTTAATTCAGTTTTTCTCCATGAGAATGGAAATTCTCGCTGTAGGCTCTGTTCTTCCTGTTTGCTTATATTAATATTTGAGATCTCTGATTTGGCAGGATTTATTTGAAAGTTCTCCATATTGTTTTAATGTTTTCAGTAGATTAGGCATTGTAATCCTAGGGTTTGAAATATAAAACAAGACATCGTCAGCAAATGTCACTAATTTATGCTCCTTCTCCTCTATCTTAATGCCTCCTATGTCTGAGTTCTTACTGATTGTTGCTAAGAGGGGTTCCAATGGCAACACAAAAAGAAGTGGTAAAAGGGGACACCCCTGTCACGTCCCATTGTACATTTTGAAGGGGGGAAGCAATTCCATTGATGTTTACAGTTGCCATAAGATGTTTATATAGTACTCATTGAATCATCCTTGGGCCCATTCCCATATTTTCTATCGTATTCATTATAAATCCCCAGTCCACTCTGTCGAATGCCTTTTCGGCTTCTATTGACAGAAGTAGACTTGGGGTAGTTCCCTTTCTGATTTTCTGAAGAGCAACATTCTCTCTCCCTTCTCTTCCTGAGATAAAACCCGCCTGGTCAGCGTGGACCAGGTTTTAGGAGTCTTCTTCTAGCCAAAGTTTCTTGGGATAGATCTGTAAAGATTTGAAAGTCTGTGCCCTCATATCTTAATGCGGGTATGCCTCTCAGTCTCCCCCAGATTTTTGCTTTTTCTTTATACATTTCAAATCTTACTATGACATCTAGGGTAGGTCTGCTGCTAGATTTGGAGGTTTTCTAATCCTATGAACTCATTCTATCTTTAGATCATCCTCTTCCTTTTTATCCAGTAGAGGGTTAAATATTTTTTTTCCTTTCTTTTCCAGATATTCTTCCCTTTCTTCTAGTAATGTTCGGATCCTCAGTTTCTGTCTTCTGCTTTGATTCTCCTGATCTTCCAGTTTATAAAACATTCTCCTCTGATCTGTTTGAGAGTCTTTAACTTGTACTTTTAACTCTTTTATCACTTGGGCTTGCGTATCCGCTTTTTCTTCTGTCTCCTTCACCTGCCTCAGCAACTGTCCCAGGTCTGCCCATAGTGTGGAGATTAATCCTGAAGGAGTTTTCCAGTCTTATAAACATCTCTGACATTTCCAGTTTTGTTGGCATTTGAGAACTTGCTCCTTGAGCCTCCATTTTACTTATCTCTAATTCACTTTCTGTGCTGATATCTTCTCTAGTTTTATCTGATCTCTCTCCTTTCTTTTTTCCAGGGTCTTTTTTCTTATCTTTGATCCCTTGTTGCTACTTTTCCATTCCCGGACTTTTTGGGCTCCCGTCTTTTGTTAAATATTTCTTGATTGTGCTCGTATTTGCATTCTTTTGGGGTTTTGGGTTTGCTCCCTTTTAGGTTTCTACTTCTCATATTGAGTCTTTTATTTGTTATTTTCCCCAGGTTGATCTTTGTCTTAATCTCCCTTCTTCCACTCCCGTAGGTCTATGTAGTTGTCTATTCAGAGTGCTATATCTTTTTCCTGGCTCCCTTAACTCTGCTTATGGAATCCCTATGCGGTTCCTCAGCGGGTTATATACAGTTCCCTTGTAGTTCCTTAGGAGGGGGTCCTGCCTGGTCACTTCTCTGGCTCTAGACCCTCAGTCCTCAGAATATTGCCTGCTGAGTTGCACCTCCCTAGATGGCACCTAAGGCTAGCCAGAGGAGATTTTTTTCTAATTAAAACAGTCCTATCGGTTCGTATGCTGTTCATGAAGAAGTTCATATGTTGTTCATCAACAGTTTATATGTGATACCTATGCATTTCATATGCAGATCATAAACAGTCCATATGTAAATTATATACAGTTTGTGTGGAATTCTCATGCTATTTATTTGCTGTTCATATGCATTTTGGTAAGCGATTTCAGAAGACAATTTATTGCATGTATGATAGTTTTCACTCGCCCCTTCTGCTTTTTTCTGCCTATTCTCCAGATGTAATCGATATGTACTACTTTTATAGCGCCTCCCCTTCTCTCCTCTCCTTTTCCAGGGTCTTCAGGGGACAGGGGGCAGGAAATGGAGTAAATGGTATAAAAACGCAGAGACCCATATGCAGGGTTAAGATATGTTAAGGTCTGACACCCTCTGCTCTTCATGTTCACTCTTCCCATCCAATCATATGCAATTCATAAGCAGTTTATATACCAATTATAGGCATTTCATATGGAATTCATATGCAATTCATTAGTGATTTGTTGCGGTTCCAATTAAATTCATATGTGCCCCGCAGTGAGTTCATATGCAATTCCTAGTCAATTTTTATGCAGTTCCCATGTGACTCAACAGTGCAGTTCAGATGCAACTCACTAGGAATCCATACACAGAATATATGCCACTTTCGTACAGTAAGCAGGCAGGTAGTAAGCAGGCAGGAAGAAGGCCGTTAGATAGACAATGTAAAGAATGCAAAGAGCCACAGACAGAGGGAAACAGGCTAGCACAGGTGAGAGTAGGCAAAGTCATTTGTATGCACTTGATGTATTTAGTTACGTCAGAATCGTCCAGCTTGAGCCACGGTGTCACCGGTCCCCACTCTGCTTTGCTGACCTCCTCTACTCTTGGTTCCTTCTGATTCAATGGGGGGCGAGGGGGTGAGCCGGCAAGGACGGAGCTCGGGTTCGTTCCACTGGCTCGTGGAGCTCCTATTCCTCGGCCGGCATATGGTCTATACTGGGGAATGTTGCCTCTGCAGGAACCAGCTCTTAGTCCTCATGTATGTTGATCCAAGAAGCTGTCATACAGGGAGCCACCATAGCCTCTCACACCGCGGGTCTCCCACCGGTCTCCCCGGAGCGCCCCCTGATCCCAGATGTGTGTACAGTTTCTACTACACTTCTGGTGGTGTACACAGTATACAATATAGTGCAGCCATTGTAAAGTTGCTAACACAGTGCAGGTGGTGTACACAGTATCTAATACAGTGTGTGCAGTTTCTAATAGACGTCAGGCAGTGTATTAATATATACAGCTGTGCTCATAAGTTTACAGACCCTTGCATCTTTAATCCAGTGCTGAACTGACATTTCTGGATTCTGAGTCATGGGAAAGCAAAGGAACTGTCAAAGAATCTGCGGAAAAAGGAAGTTGAACTGTATAAATCAGGAAAGGGATAAAAAAAGATATCCAAGTAATTGAGAATGCCAATCAGCAGTGTTCAAACTCTAATCCAGAAGTGGAAAATGAGGGGTTCTGTTGAAACCAAACCACAGTCAGGTAGACCAACTAAAATTTCAGCAACAACTGCCAGGAAAATTGTTTTGGATGCAAACAAAAACCCACAAATAACTTCAGGTGAAATACAGGACTCTCTAAAAACATGTGCCGTGGCTGTTTCAAGAGCACAATAAGGAGGCACTTGAAGAAAGATGGGCTCCATGGTTGTGTCATCAGAAGACCATTTTTATTTTTTTATTTTTTTAAATCAAAAAGGTGTTTATTAAAGTTACAGGTATACAGCAATTTCCAGCGCACATGTACATCCATTTGATACATAGTTGTCAATGTATATACAGGCAATACATCAATCCAGTTCCTCCTCCCTCCACCCCGTGTTCGCACAGAGTTCCCCAGTAGGGTAGACATTTCCAAGCTAGGGCTCACATATCTGCCCTGCACCACACATCCTACAATATTCTGGACAATATTAGCTCATTTGGACTTAGCCCAGGGGTATCCAGCCAACATGACCACAAGCGCTCAAACCTTCCCGGGCATCCCCTATGTTGATAAATGTATTTCTCCATGATAAGGGTCCTGCCCATATGGGTTATCCAGGCCGCCACCACCGGGGGTTCTACAGATTTCCAACCCAGCAAAATAAGTTTCCTAGCCTGGAATAGCGCCCTGGAGACTGCCACCCTGATGGGCTCTAACGCCACCACCCCCTCCAGTATCCCCAGAACGCAGCATATGAGATCCATAGGTATCTGCGTGTGAAACACCGCATTTACAGTGTCCACTACCTCCTTCCAGTATCTGTGGAGTTTCGGGCAACGCCACAGGAGGTGAATAAGATCCCCCTCGTGCTGCCCGCACCTGCCACATAGGGGGTCAGCCGTTCCACCCATCCTGCTCAATCTAACCGGTGTATAGTGCGCTCTCAGTATAATATAGAGTTGGGAGACCTTTTGTGCCACGTTCAGGGAACAGTAGGTGATGACCTGCAGGGCCTCCTCCCACTGCTCACCCGTGAGGGTGCCAACATCTCCTTCCCAAAGCGGCAGTGCTTTGCACGGGTGGCCACGCAGGTGCCGCGCAAGCAGCATCTGGTAACATTGCGAGATTATACCCTTTGTGCCGTCCGCAGACTGCAACGCTTGAAATAACGGGGTGGGTGACAACACCCATTCACCCGAGTCCCCCTGCGTGGCCACCACGTGCCTCAGTTGCAAGTAAGGGAAGATCATGGCCTCCGTAAGGTTAAATTTTTGCCGCATGGCTGTAAAAGATAGAAGCTTTCCACCCTGAAATATATGGGACAGCAGTTGTACGTTATGGGCACGCCATCTAGGGTCAGGCTGCAGTTTAGCGATCTCAACATATGTTTGATTACCCCATATCGGACTATATTCCGTGAAGCCCTGCACCCCCTGCAGCTGCCTACTCTTATTCCATATTTTTTGTATCGTGGACAGCGTAGGTGTTAATTTGTTGGAGCCCTTAAACATTTGGGCCTCCAGTCCCATAGGGATGGTCTCAGCCCCCGTCGCATGAAGCAGCAGCCTCGCAGAGGACCCCGCCGGTCCATGTGACATGGAGCCCACCAGGTGCTGTAATTGGGCCGCAATATAGTACAGCCAAGGGTTGGGTACCGCCAACCCTCCGCTGTCCTTAGAACGTTGCAAATGTTCAAACTTAATCCTAGGGGGTTTCGTGTGCCACAACAACTTTCGAAAAAGCGTATTTATTACTCTGAAAAGTTTTAAATGGATGACGACCGGGGAGTTGTGGAGGAAATAGAGCAATTGGGGCATTAGAATCATTTTTATAAGATTGGCCTTCCCAGCCAGAGACATCCTAAGGGTGTTCCATGTGTTTATTCTATCCCGGAACCTGGACAGCAGAGGACATATGTTCACTGAACAGTAGTCCCCTACCTTGGATGTTATTTGTACCCCCAAATATTTAAAACTAGTTACCACTGGTACTGGGCATGAATTCGGAATCGCCACCTCTCCTTCATCTAATTTCAATAGGGCCGATTTAGACCAGTTAATGGTCAGTCCTGAGAACTGGCCAAATCTCTCTATAATGGACATCACCTGCGGCAGGGACCGGCTGGGGTCATCCAGGAAAAGCAGCATGTCATCCGCGTAGAGCATGATCTTTTCGTGAACAGCCCCATACCGAAATCCCCATACATCTACACTGTCTCTTATAAGGGCCGCAAGAGGTTCTATCGCAAATGCGAAAAGCAAGGGGGAGAGCGGACACCCTTGCCGCGTCCCCCTGGCCAAAGCAAAATCGGCAGACATCTTGTCCGCCATCCTAATATTGGCTTTCGGGGAAGCGTACAGCAGTTTAACCCAGGCAATAAAGCGCTGTCCGAAGCCAAACTTATCCAACACTGCCCACAAGTACCTCCAGCTTACACTATCAAATGCCTTGTTGGCGTCAAGGGACAGAAGGGCCCTATTTTCCCCATTGTCTGCCCGCAGCTGCATGCTCAAAAATAATCTCCTAAGATTGGTTGCTGTGGACTTATGTGGCATAAAGCCAGCCTGATCTTGGTGAATAAGGGCGGATACTATCCCGTTTACCCGGAGCGCCAGGACCTTGGCCAGGATCTTCACATCGCTTTGCAGCAACGAAATGGGCCTATATGACCCCGGATCCACCGGATCCTTCCCAGGTTTAAGCAATAAAACAATAGTAGCCCTTGACATAGAGTCGGGGAGAGTACCTCCCTCCAAGCATGCATTAAACACCTTCAACAATTTAGGCAGAATATCCTCCCCGTATTGTACATATACCTCCATGGGAATACCATCTGTCCCAGGTGCCTTACAGGAGGGGAAAGAGCCAGCAGCCGCCATTAATTCCTCTAAGGTGATCGGGGCGTCGAGAAGACGCACGGCCTCTTCCGAGAGCTTGGGTAAATTGATTGTGGTCAAATATGACTGTAGATCGTCATCCGAGTAGGTGTCCCTCGACCCGTAAAGATCCCGGTAGAAGTCAGCCAGCTCGGATATAATGATCTCCTACGAGTTAACCACTTTGCCGTTTTTGGCTCTAATGGCCCCTATAGCCGGGGACATCTGTTGTGCTTTCGCAATTCTGGCGAGTAGGCGACCCGTCTGTTCCCCCTCCTCATAAAACGCCAATTTTGTGAAAAAACGTTTACGCACCGCAGTGGAGGATCTCAAGCGGTCTAGAGAATCCTGTGCCGCCATCCACGCCTCCCTTGCCGAGTAAGTATGCCCCGTGACATATTCTATCTCCAACCTTTTTACTAAGTCTCCTGCTTGTTCCAGTATAGCTGCAGAGTTCTGTTTCACCAGGTTAATCTCATGGACAAACACCTCCCGCAAAAAAGCCTTAAAAGTTTTTTTTTATTTTTTTATGAATTTAGATTTTTTAGATTTTTTCAGAGCAATGTATGTACTCTCTTGTATTCTATTCCCCTGATGAAGCCAATGCCTTGGCAAAACTAGCAGGGAACAAGTCACCTGCTACTGCCATCTTGGCCACTATCCTTTCAGCCTGTAGATTGCCTACTTGCTCCCTTACTACATTTTTTGTATATGTGTCTCAATATATTGTGCCAATGTTTCTTTTTAATTTATTGTAATGAAATTTGATACTTTTTAATATATATTCAGTAATATTTTGTTACTGTCACTGTTATAATCCGCTACGTGGTGGTCGTGGACATGGTGCATCCTCTGCAGTTGCCCGTGGGGCACGCTTGTCCTTTTTTGCTGCTGCTGGCCATGTTATTGAACCACAACATGCAGAAGAGTTGGTGGAGTGGATAACAAATCCATCCTCATCCTCTGTCACCCAAGCTCAGAGTAGTTTGCCTTCCCTCACAGCTGCCAAAGCGGCCTATTCCACAAGCTCCTTGTCCACAGTCACTCCTTACGTAGACCCACCATCATGCACGGAGGAGTCCCTGGAATTATTCGACCACCGTGTCGGTCATATGCTGCTGGAGGATGCGCAGCAATTTAAAGGCTTTGAAGGTTGGTTCCCAGGTTGAGGAAGGGAGTAACGTGAGCCTAGAGAGAGGGGGTGCCACAGAAGGACAAGAAACTGGCAGTAATGTTCCCCCAGCTTCAGCATACTGCCAAGTTTTCTCCAGTGATGGGGAGGGAGGGGAGGATGAGGTCATTGACTGTACTTGGGTGCCGGAGAGAAGAGAGGAGGAAAGTAAGGAGGAGGTACAACTCTAACAGGGCAGGATGTCCTCTAGTGGGCAGCTTAAGGGCAGCCACCCTGCATCACACCGCAGAGCTTGGCAGGTGCAGCATGCTGACTTTTAAAAGTTCCTTGGTGCGGGCCTTTTTCGGCACGTGTGCTGTTTGCAACCTATGTCTGAAATGGATGAAGCGTGGCTAGAATAGCAGCCGCTTGGGCACCAAATGCTTGACCAGACATATGACGACCTGCCATGTAGTCCGTTTGCAACAGCACTCAAAATACCCACATCAAGGAAAAAGGAAGTCTTCTCATTGCTCCTCATCTGGAATCTCCAACCCTACTATACCTCCAGTCCTCTCAAAAACCTGCACTGAGAGGAATGAAGGTGTAGTAATAGGTGTCCCAAGTACTTGCAGTCAATCTGCTAGCAGTACACCACCAACTGATTTTAGCAGGCAAATTTCCCTACCCCAGTTGCTGAACTGTAAACAAATTCAGTCCCAGCCATCCACATGCTCAATGTCTAAATGCTAGTTTAGCTGCATTTCTAGCACTGCAACTGCTGCCTTTTCAGCTGGTAGACTCTGCCCCCTTTCAAGAACTTGTGGAATGGTCTGTACCTCAGTGGCAGGTTCCAAAATGCCATTTCTTTGCACGGAAGACCATTCTGGTTCTCTACCGGCATGTGGAAGGCAATGTTTTGGCCCCGTTGCACAGGGAGGTCAGCAGTAAGGTTCATATTACCACTGGATCATGGACCAAGAGACATGGACAGGGATGTCACCTTTCCTTGTAATCCTGGGTACCTGCTCAAGAACTGCTGCACCATTAAATTCTGGACATGTGCCAAACATGGATCATGGGTCAAGTGTCCCTGTCAGAGGGTGGAGAGAAGGTTGGTGGCATTGTCGTATACAACCATTCCTGGCTGAAGCTGGCATGGCGTGAACCCCCTATGAGCCTGCCCCTGCAGAGCTGACAGAATCTCTACCCCAGTTTGGCTCCTGCCCCCTAGGCAGACCCACTCAAGCAACCCAAGGCATCTTTTAGCCTGGCTGCTTGCGCAGCCCCTTGAACCCTTACGGAGCACCGCTGGTTCAGAGGTAAATCTGCAGAAGAGGCCATAGAGGAAGAAGAAGAGGAGGGGGTGGAGGAGGAGGCAGAATTACCACTAGCATTTTTGAGGCATGGTGGCGGAACAAGTTCCAACAACACTGAACCCTGTCCTGCATCCTTCCCAGCTGCCAGCAGTGTTACCCAGTGATCTCTCTCCCTAATATCATGGCTGAACTAAAGGACTTTAACCTGCTGTCCAATTTTAAAATAAATTATAAGTCCGAGATTCTGTCCCTGAATGTGCCCTCGGGTTTGCGTACACAGTTGCAGGCCTCTCTTTCCTTTACCTGGTGCCAGACTTTGATAAAATATTTGGGAGTTTACTTACCCGCATGCTGCTCCCAGTTATACACCTGCAATTATGCTCCACTGCTTTCTACTATCAGAGTTGACCTAAAGAGTTGGAACCGGACTGCTTTCTCCTGGATGGGCAAAGTCAGTGTTTTAAAAATGAACTTGTTGCCTCGTATTCTGTTCTACTTGCAAATGGTGCCTATTTCACTGCCCAGACCTTTATTTTCTTTTCACGAGCTATAGACATAAGTTGCTCCTTCGTTCAGAAGTAATGCAATTTAACGATGATATCCCGAGGTGGGCCGTCCGCTTGACGTCTAGTAAGTGCTCTATGAATACGATCGAATTCCAATCGTTCGATCGGAATAGAGGGGGATAGCTCTTGAAACAAAGCCGTCGTAAAGGACTGGAGATCATCCACTGATTCGGGTATACCTCTCAAACGAAGGTTCGACCTTCGCGAACGATTCTCAGCATCTTCCAGTCGGGATAGCAGAGCGGCGTTTTCCTCTCGGAGAGCCTCCTGTTCTTGTGCCAGTTCACGTAAATTGAGCTCGGTGTCATCAGCCCTGGTTTCCAAGTCTGCCGTGCGTTGGCCCAGCTCACGGATTTCTCGGGAAAGTCTGTCGGTTATCTGATCCGATGTTGTTTTCAACGCTTTCTTGAGCATTAGGTCCATGTGTGCCAGAAAATCGGCCTGAGACATGCCGGAGACTGGTAGCGTTGGGGAGGCCGGTGGTTCAGGTCTCTCACCTTCTTCCTCGCTACTGCTATCGTGGTCTCGGGGGAGGCTTTGTTGCTGCGCGGCAGCGAGGGCCTTCGCCGCCATTTTAGTGGAAGCACGCGCCAAGGCCTCTTTGATGGGTTTCTGCTTCTGTTTCCCTCTTTGACCCGTAAGAACCATCCCGGGTGAGGTGCAGCGGGGTGTCCGAGGATCGGAGCAAGTTCGGGAATCGATTGCGGCGGAATAAAGCTTTATATGTCCCGGTTCAGCAGCGGTGAGTGCGGAGCTCTAACGACTTGCGTCCGCCATGGTGAGCTCCGCGCATGTGCGCCCCCCCAGACCTTTATTTTCAACCCTGAACAGCCTGTTTTTGCAATATATTTGGAATGGGAAAAGCCCTCGTTTTGGCTCTCCGCACTATACAACGCCCTAAAAACAAGGGGGGCATGGGTGTCCCAGTTATTCGCAAATATTATGAAGTGATAGTACTACAATGCATCTTGGATTGGTACCATAATGTAACTTCTAAACTTTGGGTCTTGCTTGACAAATTCTTAGCAGACCATAATTTATCACATGCCCCATGGATCCCCCAGGACTGCAGGAGACTTTCCACACTTGTCTCTCCTATGGTCATTCATGTCCTGGCAACTTGGAATGTCTTGAATGGGAAGGGACAGCTCACTCCTTTGATTTCCCCTCTAGCTCCCTTGGGGGGCTTCCCCTGGTTCACTCCAGAGAAACATCCCTCCTTTTTCAGGGTTTGGTTGGCCGATTGAGAGTCGAGATGTGGCAGATTTATCCAAGACCAGGGTTTATTGCCGCTGGCCACATTGGGAATAAAGTATAGATCTTTCCCCATGGACAAATGGTGCTATAGACAGCTCCAACATTTTTTTTTGTAGTCTATCCCATGACAGCCGTTTCCCTACCACAACGTCTCCCTTTTAACGGTTCTTTATGTCTACCTCGGCTATTCTACACACTATATCTGTACTATATGAGTTATTACAGTCGTTGGAGAGTGGAGGGAAGCCTGGATGCATAAGAGAGTGGGAGTGAGACCTTCAGCATGTATTTACTGAAACAGTTGGACCACCTTTACCGTCTCACGTATATGAGCTCGGTGGACACGAAAATGCAGGAAAATTGTTTTAAGGTACTTACATGGTGGTATAGAGTTCCCTCTAAGCTTGCCAGTATATACCCATCTGTAGCTGATGCTTGCTGGAGGGAATGCGGCCTCTGGGGCTCATTGCTCCACATCTGATGGGAGTGCCCTAAGATACCACCCTTCTGGTTAGATATATACAAGCCCAGATTAAAGCCATTCTAGACCTTGAGCTACCTGACTCCCCGTTAGAATCCCTGTTGCATGTTCCACTTCCTACCATTCCTCTCAGCCAGTATCGCAAGTCCGTACTGCCTCATTTACTCAACACGACCAAAAGGTGAATTACGATATACTGGAAGAGAACACAAATTTCTACACGTACTGAATAGATTACTTTAGTGAATATGTTTTATACTATATGGGCCACTTGGATGCACTATACAAGTAAAGCCACACTGGGTTCCCAGGGGTCCCAGCATGTGGCAGCCCCTCCTGTTGAGGGGGCTGGGATGTAGGGGCTCCCAATCTCTACATGAAACAAACCAGCATGGAATGATGCTTTAATATTTTAAGGTTATTTTGTTCTGTTTGTTGTTTTTCAATTTTACTTTGCTCTTTTATTTTTGGTTACTTCCAGTTCAGTTTCTTATCCATGTTTGGGGGTCTGAGTCATCATTACGGTAATGTCAAGTCGGAGTGACATGGGTGATTCATTGATGTTAGTGTTCATATGACATAGTTGAAGCATGATGTTCCTTTGCCCCCTCTCGCACCCCTCCCCTTTTTCCTCTAACCAGTTAAATTGAGTAATGCGTAAGATACCAAAGAGGATTCTTTCTGTATGTCTTTACTCCTCTTTGTGTGTTTTGTTTTATATCTTTTGTATGTTGTATTTTTTCAAATAAAGATTACATTAACCATTTCAGCCCCGGACCAATTAACAGCCTAAGGACCAGAGGTCTTTTTACAATTTCGCACTGCACTGCTTTAACTGGTAATTGCGCGGTCATGCAATGTTGTACCCAAACAAAATTTGCGTCCTTTTCTTCCCACAAATAGAGCTTTCTTTTGGTGGTATTTGATTGCCTCTGCGATTTTTATTTTTTGGGATATAAATGGAAAAAGACCGAAAATTTGGAGAAAAAAATATATTTTCTACTTTTTGTTATAAGAAAAATCGAATAAACTAAATTTTAGTCATACATTTAGGGCAAAATGTATTCAGCCACATGTCTTTAGTAAAAAAAATGTCAATAAGCGTATATTTTTTGGTTTGCGCAAAAGTTATAGTGTCTACAAACTAGAGTACATTTTCTGGAATTTACACAGCTTTTAATTTATGACTGCCTATCTCATTTCTTGAGGTGTTAAAATGGCAGGGCAGTACAAACCCTCCCCAAATGACCCCATTTTGGAAAGTAGACACCCCAAGGAAATTTCTGAGAGGCATGTTGAGCCCATTGAATATTTTTTTTTGTCCTAAGTGATTGAATAATGACACAAAAAAAAAAAAGTTTACAAAAAGTTGTCACTAAATGATATATTGCTCACACATGCCATAGTTATATGTGGAATTACACCCCAAAATATATTCTGCTGCTTCTCCTGAGTACGGGGATACCACATATGTGGGACTTTTTGGGAGTCTAGCTGCGTACGGCACCCTGAAAACCAATCACTGCCTTTGGGGTTTCTAAGGGTGCAAATTTTTGATTTCACTCCTCACTACCTATCACAGTTTTGAAGGCCATAAAATGCCAAAATAACACAAAACCCCCCCAAATGACCCTATTTTGGAAAGTAGACACCCCAAGCTATTTACTGAGAGGCATGTTGAGTCCATGAAATATTTTATATTTTGCCACAAGTTGCAGGAATATTACAATTTTTTTTTTTGCACAAAGTTGTCACTAAATGATATATTGCTCACACATGCTATGGACATAAGTCAAATTACACCCCAAAATAAATTCTGCTGCTTCTCCCGAGTATGGGGATACCACATGTGGGGGACTTTTTGGGAGCCTAGCCACGTACTGGACCCCAAAAACCAAGCACTGCCTTCCGGATTTAAATATAAAACGCTACCAAAAAAAACTGTTAGCGATCGCAGGGATCAGGCCTGACTCTGCGATCGCTGTAGTTATGTGTTTAGTGTTTTGTAAGTGACAGTGATCGATCGATACTGCACTTGGGTGGGCTGGGCGGAGGGGCAAAACGCAGGTGCTAGCAGGTATCTGGGCTGATCCCGCTAACAATGCGTTTTTTTGGAACCCTAAACTGCTGGGGACGCTAGTATAGATCTGATCAGATCAGATATTGATCTGTTCAGACTCTATACCACTACGGGAGGTTTATGCTTTGCACGTGGGTGTTAGCAGTACTGGCACTAACCTAGCGCTGCCTGGGGCGACGCAGACCCTGACCCTTAAACCTAATTGATATCACCCGCCGGGTGATCAGGGGGTTAAACCTTTATTGGGTAATAAATGGTGGGTGCCCTGATGCTATAAAAAGCAAACTAACTAACCAGAGTCACCCGTAACACTTATACGGTGATCACTGGTGAAAGGGTTAACTAGGGGCAATCAGGGGGTTCAAATTTTTATTAGGTAGTATATGGGGGTCCCTGGCGCTATATAAAAACCTGACAGGGAACCTAAATAACTAACTGGCTAACCAGCGCCACCAGTGACACTTATACTGTGATCGCTGGTGAAAGGGTTAACTAGGGGCAATCAGGGGGTTAAAACCATTATTGGGTAGTATATGGGGGTACCTAGCGCTATAAAAACCTGGCGGTGAACCTAAAAAAATAACTAGCTACCTAGCGACACTAGCGACACTAATGCAGCGATCAGAAAAATGATCGCTTAGTGACACTGGCAAAAGGGGTGAAAGGGTTAACTCTAAGGGCAATCAGGGGGTTAAATCTTTATTGGGGGGTGGTAGGGGGCTACCCTGGACCTAACACTAACTGCCCTGACAGTTTTTACTTTTACAACTGACACTGAATGCAGTGATCCGTAAATAAATGATCACTGCAATCAGTGACACTGTGACTGGGGGGGGGGGCGGGGAGATCGGGGGGGTGATGGGGGGTTTGTGTGCCTATGTGTTATTTAGTGTCAGTGTAGTGTTTGGTGCAGACTTACTGTGTCCTCTCCTCGTAGTCCGGTCAATAAGACCGCCCCGAGGAGAATGGCATCACTTCCTCCCTGCCTGTGTATACAATACACAGTGGGAGGAAGCTTCTCATTCGCCAGGAGCGATCGAGAGGGGATGGCCAGAAACCAACGGCCATCCCCTCATCCCGGATCGCTCCTGAAGCGAACCGGACCGACGCATCCAGTGGGAGGGGGTCCGATCGGACCCCCCACCCGCTGGAAGGCAAGCACGTACATGTACGTGCTTGTACATGCCATTGTAATGACGTACAATGGCATGCGGCGGTCCTTAAGTGGTTAAAAAAATTAATTTTTTCATTAATGCCGTGTACACATGATCTGACTTTTCGACAGACTAGCTCCGAAAGTCTTTACGGCTGACTTTACAGCGGAGGTCCACCAGACTTTCAAACAAACGGACTTGCCCACACATGAACACTCCAAAAGTCTGCCGGTTTTGAACGTGGTGATGTGGTACAGCATGTACAACGGGACTAGAAAAAGGAAGTTCAAGCCCCAGTACGCCACCCTTTGGGCTCCTTATGCTAATCTTGTGTTAGTAGAAGTTTGGTTAGAGACGATTCACGCTTTTCAGACTTCAGCTTATTTTGATAGTTTTCTGCTGTTCAGTTTGTGCGTGGGGGTTTGTATCTGCTTTTCAAAGCGTGTTGGTCAGTTCATACCTGTATATCAGGGCATTCTGCTCCGCTCGTTTCTGTTCTTCGGGTCGCTCTTCACGGGCCTTGAGGTTCTTCAGTGCCTTTGTTTAAGTTTGTTTGTTTGACCAGCAACCGGTTTGAAGCCATGGTGCGTGGACGTACTCGTTCTCGAGTTCGTGCTGTGTTGGGGCTTGTTGTTGGGGTTAATACTTTGACTCGTGCCCAGTCCATGAACTGAGCAAGGAGGAGTTCATGGATGAAGAATTGGCTGCTCCAGCGTGACCAATTCTCACATATGCCTTTGCTTCGTGAGATCTGTGAGAATAATCCTGAGGATTTCAGGAATTATTTTAGGATGACGGATATTGTTATTCATCGTCTGCTGGCTTTGCTGACCCCTTATATCAGCAGGCAGGATACCTGCATGCGGCAAGCCATCACTCCGGAGCAGAGGCTAGTTGCCACGTTACGTTACTTGGCGACTGGGAGAAGCCTTCAGGACCTGTTCACAAGTTCACAAGCAAGTTCACAACAGGCATCTCCCCCCCAGGCTCTGGGGATCATTATTCCAGAGACCTGTTCTGTCATTATTCAGGTTCTGAAGAAGGACTATATTAAAGGTAAGCTTCATCCTTTAACATTACATTATATGTATTTAAAGTTTGCTAATGTCTTGTATTAATTTCATCATTACCTAATTACCATGATTGGAATATGCTGTGAAGGTCCCCTTTATCTTCATGCATGCATGCATTCAGTGGTGTATACTTTCTAATAGAGTGCAGGCGGTGTACACAGTATCTAATACAGTGTGTACAGTTTCTACTACACTTCTGGTGGTGTATAAGGTATAAAATAGAGGTGGTGCTGGCTGTTTTGTCCTTAGTAAAGGACAAAATTAGGTAAATTACAAAAGGGAGCAATGGTAAGGGGATTATAGCAGTGCTAGTAACAAAATAATACAGAATACATATTAATAAGTATCAATTTTTTTTTTTTTAATTCTTTATTTCTTTGCAAGAATACAAAACATTAAAAAAAGTATCAAATTTTATTGCAATAAATTAAAAAGAAACATTGGTACAATATATTGAGACACATATACAAAAAATGTAGTAAGGGAGCAAGTAGGTAATCTACAGGCCGAAAGGATAGTGGCCAGTATGGTAGTAGCAGGTCACTTCTTCCCTACTTGTTTTGCCAAGGCATTGGCTTCATCAGGGGGATAGAAAACAGGAGAGTACATACATTCTGAAAAAGAAAAAAATATTTTTTTTTGAATGATTAGGCAACATGATAATATATGTCTAAAACCTTTCCCCCCACGTAATCACACTATTTATATATAAATCTTTTTTCCCCATTATTTGTGAGGTGGTGATGGTGTGATTACGTGGGGGGAAAGGTTTTGGACATATGTTAGAATGTTGCCTAATCATTCAATAATACGCATCTGTTTCATATGGATTTTTTCTTGTGTTTTCCTTTTTTTATGCTTGGCCAGACATATGCCGACCTGCCATGCAGTCCGTTGGCAACAGCACTTGAAACACCCACATCAAGGAAAAAGGCAGACTTCTCCTTGCTCCTCATCTGGGATCTCCAACCCTACTATACCTCCAGTCACTGAGAGGAATGAAGGTTTAGCAATAGGTGTCCCAAGTACTTGCAGTCAATCTGCTATCAGTACACCACCAATTGATTTTAGCAGGTCAATTTCCATACCCCAGTTGCTGAAATGTAAAAAAACAATTCAGTTCCAGCCATACACATGCTCAGTGTCTAAATGCTAGTTTGGCCAAATTTCTAGCACTGCAACTGCTGCCTTTTCAGCTGGTAGACTCTGCCCCCTTTCATGAACTTGTGGAATGTGCTGTACCTCAGTGGCAGGTTCCAAAACGCCATTTATTTTCACAGAAGACCATTCTGGCTCTTTACCGGCATGTGGAAGGCAATGTTTTGGCCTCGTTGCACAGGGCGGTCAGCAGTAAGGTTCATATTACCACTGGATCATGGTCCAAGAGACACGGATAGGGATGTCACCTTTCCTTGTAATCCTGGGTACCTGCTCAAGAACTGCTGCACCGCCAAATTATGGACATGTGCCAAACATGGAACATGGGCCAAGTGTCCCTGTGATTGCCTGGCTTCAATCTGGTCTGACAGAAGACGTAGGCTGTTGCAGTACCACAGGCTGGGGTCATCTGCTGCTGTCACTGATCTCTGGGAGTCCTGGACCAGATTGTGCTCCCTATTATATGTATGCAAGACCCAATTTTGTTTTCCACTGACTTGATGTGTGCCCTGGGGGACAAAAGGCTTCATAAATTCCAAAAGTGTCTCCAGTGTTGCCTTCCTCTTTATTTTGTTAACCAGAATAAATAGCTATTTTATTTTCAAAAAATAATTTACTGTGTGTTTTTATTAAAAAAGGGCAGTTTGTGAGTAGGCAGGTACATGTCAAAAAGACTATAGAGGTTATTTACAAAAGGCAAATTCATTTAGCACTACAAGTGCAAAGTGCACTTGAAATTGCACTGCAAGTGCACTTGGAAGTGCAGTCGCTGTAAATCTAAGGAGAAGATCTGAAATGATGGGAAGCTCTGCTGATTTTATCATCCAATCATGTGCAAGCTAAAATGCTGTTTGTTTTTTTTAGTTTCCTTGCATGTGCCCCTCGGATCCACAGCGACTGCACTTCCAAGTGCTCTTTCAGTGCAATTTCAAGTGCACTTTGCACTTGTAGTGCTAAATGAATTAGCCTTTTGTAAATAACCCCCCATGTCAAATTAACAAGGGACACCAACCTCATTAAGGTTCAGAAAAAATACAAGATAATAATGTTATTGTGGTAACTTACTCCAAAAAGAAAAGAAAATGGAAATCACTAGAATATTTTTTTTTTTTAATAATTGTAAAATATATATTGTTGAAATATAAAATTATAAAAGACGAGTCTAAAAAAGAAGTGTAAACGTTATTTATGGAGATCTGGCTTTTAAAAACTAGAATATTAGTCATGAGATGAGGATAAATAATGAAGAAAGAAGTTTGTGAGAACTCTGTGTGAATATAAGCAGCAAAACAACTTCATTCTTCTAGCATTATAAATAAGAAAAGAATGCACTGTATTAAAAGATCACAGAACTAGCAGCGTGAGGAATGTGCTAGCTTCAATACGGATGCTAGTTTTACCAGACCGATCGATTTCGTCTTCAGAGCATGCGTAGTTTTTCGTCCGTCGGACTAGCACACAGACGAATGGTTTGCAGCCTAGAAAGCCGAGTCCATCGGACAGATTTGAAACATGTTTTATTTCTAGGTCCGTCGAACTTTTGGGAAAAAAAAGTCCGCTGGAGCCCACACACGATCAAATTGTCCAACGGATTCCAGACCAAGACTGCCAGAAAGTCTTATCGTCTGTACGCAGCATTAGAAATATAATTTTGCTGTGACACTGTTATAAACATGGGAAAGATGTGCTACTTTACAGGCATAATAAGGACTCCCCCCCCCCCCCACACAAGATATTTAAAGGAATATTTCATTTTTATTGTTTCACTTTAAGCGTTATTAAAATCACCGCTCTCAAAAAAAGTTAATTTTTAAAACTTTTTTTTGCATTGATGCATGTCCCCTGGGGCAGGACCTGGGTCCCCAAGCACTTTTTATGGCAATAGCTTGCATATAAGCCTTTAAAATTAGCACAAATTTTTTGCCTGTTTGCATGTTCTGCAGTAAAACAGGACAAATAGAGAGCACAACTCTTCTGACAGGGGCACAGACAGCAATACAAACTAATCCATCTCCACTCTATCCAAAGCTAAAAAAAAAAAAAAAAAAAGTTATACTTGAAATACTTTCTATGAAAAAAAAAACAGCTGATGCTTTCTATCCAGACAAAATACTCTGCATAAGTAACTGTAATCTAAAATGTTTTAATTTTCGCAAGCTATCATGTAACCTCTTCCCGTCCGCTGGCCTTCAAATGATGGCTGAGCGGCATGGCTCTCGTTCTGGGTGGACGTCATACGACAGCCCTCCAGAACAACTGCTGTCGCTTACCCCTGGGGATCGCGTTCCGTGCCGTGTTGTTAGAACACAGCGTGACCCCGATCTGTGTAAATAGGCGTGGCTCTTTAACCATGTGATTGGCTGTGTCCAATCACAGCCGATATGTAAACATGGAGATGCCGGTATTCGGCACTCCTTGCCTCACACTGACAGAGTGTGAGGAGAGTAGAGCCGATTAGCGCCATCTCCTCACAGAGGATATCTAGGGGTGTAATCAGGGCACTGATCATCAGTGCCCTGATTACAATTAAGTGTCAGCAATACCAAAGCCAACGATCAGTGCCAACCAGTGCCCACAATTGGCACCAATCTGTGCCCACAAGTGCCAGCAATCAGTGCCCATAAGTGCCAATCAGTGGCCATCAGTGATGCCAGTCAGTGCTGGATATCAGTGTTGCCCATCAATGCCCATCACTGGTGCCCATCAATGCTGCCCATCAATACCACCCATCAATTCCCATCAGTGCCGTCTATCTGTGCCACCTATCTGCCCACCAGTGCTGTATCTC
This sequence comes from Lithobates pipiens, assembly GCF_037356315.1. Classification (NCBI taxonomy): domain Eukaryota; kingdom Metazoa; phylum Chordata; class Amphibia; order Anura; family Ranidae; genus Lithobates; species Lithobates pipiens. The sequence goes on from NW_027507903.1 coordinate 147,452,855, forward strand.
TGTGCCCAGTGCCGCCTATCAGTGCTCATCAGTGGCACATATCAGTGCCACCTATCAGTGCCCATAAGTGCGGCATATTCCTGCCTCCTCATCAGTGCCACCTAATTAGTGCCCATAAGTTCCACCTCATCAGCACTCATCAGTGCCCATCAGTTAAGAAGAAAAAATACTTATTTACAAAATTTACTGACAGAAACTAAGAAATACTTTTTTTTTTTCAAAATTGTTTTGGGAAAAAAATAAAAAACCCAGGAGTGATTAAATACCACCAAAAGAAAGCTCTATTTGTGTGAATAAAATGCAAAAAATGTCACATGGTTACAGTGTAGCATGACCGCGCAATTGTCATTCAAAATGTAACAGCGTTGAAAGCTGAAAAATGGCTTAGGCAGGAAGGGGGGTGTAAGTGCCTTGTATTGAGCTGGTTAAAGAAATGACTGAATTGTATAGACGCAACTAAACTACTATACAGTACAACTCACTAACCGTGTAACAAAAGATATTAACAATGGTAAAAGAAAAAGATAGGAACTACAGCGCCACCTGGTGGAATTAAACATATCAGCAAATAACATTTACTAATTAACCGCAAAAGCAATTCACATGTCTCATTCTATTAAATTCCATGTGAATACCTTGTGTTTTAAGAAAGGCTTCTCACCATGACCTATAGCTATACTATCTAATTATCCTGCAGTAAGTTAGAAAAAATACATACACATATACTGTGTGTGTATATTATATATATATATATATATATATATATATATATATATATATATATATATATAAAATATTCAGCCTCCTGGTCCTGGCTGTTTGGTCTGTTTAGACCCTCAGCCTTCTTCAGCAGAGAATTAATTTTCCCTTAGGCATCCAGCTGGTCAGAGAGTCGCTCTATAAGACCCGTCTACACACGCACTGCTGCTGCAACAATTTATCTGCTTGCTAACTGAAGATTACTTCCTTTTGTGGACAAAACCCACCCGACAATTAGTTTAACATCTGCTCAGACACGTTGCAGGCTGAAACAGGCACTGTCCACATCTTTACATAGTAAAAGACTATCCCTCTGTCAATGTATATAAATATATTCATATGTATATATGTGTGTGTGTGTGTGTGTGTGTATATATATATATATATATATCTATATATACATATATAAAGTATCTCACAAAAGTGAGTGCACTCCTCACATTTTTGTAAATATTTTATGATATCTTTTAATGTGACAACACTAAGTAAATTCAACTTTGCTACAATGTAAAGTCGTGAGTGTACAGCTTGTATAACAGTTTAAATTTGCTGTCCCCTCAAAATAACTCAATGCATAGTCATTAATGTCTAAGCCACTGGCAACAAAAGTGAGTACACCCCTAAGTGAAAAATGTCCAAATTGGGCCCAAAGTGTCAATATTTTGCGTGGCCACCATTATTTTCCAGCACTGCCTTAACCCTCTTGGGCAGGGAGTTACCAGAGCTTCACAGGTTGCCCACGGAGTCCTCTCCCGCTCCTCCATGATGACATCACGTAGCTGGGGGATGTTAGAGACCTTGCACTCCTTCACCTTCCATTTGAGGATGCCCCACAGATACTCAATAGGGTTTAGGTCTGGAGACATGCTTGTCCAGTCCATCATCTTTACCCTCAGCTTCTTTAGCAAGACAGTGGAAGTCTTGGAGGTGTGTTTGGGGTTGGGATACTGCTTCAGTATGTTACAGTACATGCTTGCATTTATGGTTCCCTCAATTAACTGTAGCTCCCAAGCACTTATGCAGCCCCAGACCATAACACTCTCACTACCATGCTTTACTGTAGGCAAGACACAGTTATCTTTGTACTCCTCACCTGGTTGCCGCCACGCACATTTGACACAATCTGAACCAAATAAGTGTATCTTGGTCTCATCAGACCACAGGACATGGTTCCAGTAATCCATGTCCTTAGTCTGCTTGTCTTCAGCAAACTGTTTGCAGGCTTTATTGTGCATCATCTTTAGAAGAGGCTTCCTTCTGGGATGACAGCCATGCAGACCAATTTGATGCAGTGTGTGGCGTATGAGGATCTGAAAAAAAGGATTGTTGCTCTACATAAAGATGGCCTAGGCTATAAGATGATTGCCAAGATCCTGAAACTGAGCTGCAGCACAGTGGCCAAGACTATACAGCGGTTTAACAGGACAAGTTCCACTCAGAACAGGCCTCGCCATGGTCGGTCAAAGAAGTTGAGTGCACATGCTCGGCATTATATCCAGAGGTTGTCTTTGGGAAATAGATGTATGAGTGCTGCCAGCATTGCTGCAGAAGTTGAAGGCGTGGGGGAGTCATCCTGTTTGTGCTCAGACCATACGCCGTACACTGCATCAAACCGGTCTACATGGCTGTCATTTCAGAAGGAAGACTCTTATAAAGATGATGAACCTGAAAGACCACAAACAGTTATCTGAAGACAAGCAGACTAAGGACATGGATTACTGGAACCATGTCCTGTGGTCTGAAGAGACCAAGATAAACTTATTTGGTTCAGATAGTGTCAAGGATGTGTGAGGCGAGGAGTACAAAGACATTTGTGTCTTGCCTAGAGTTAAACATGGTGGTGGGAGTGTCTCCGTCTGCATGATCACTGCCGGCACTGGGGAGCTACAGTTCATTGAGGGAACCATGAATGCCAACATGTACTATGACATACTGAAGCAGAGCAGGATCCCCTCCCTTCAGAGAGTGGGCCGCAGGGCAGTATTCCAACATGACAACAACCCCAAACACACCTCCAAGGTGACCACTGCCTTGCTAAAGAAGCTGAGGGTAAAGGTGATGGACTGGCCAAGTATGTCTCCAGACTTAAACCATATTGAGCATATGTGGGGCATCCTCAAATGGAAGGTGGAGGAGTGCAAGGTCTCCAACACCCACCAGCTCCGTGATGTTGTCATGGAGGAATGGGAGAGGACTCCAGTGGCAACCTGTGAAGCTCTGATGGACTCCATGCCCAAGAGGATTAAGGCAGTGTTGGAAAATAATGGTGGCCACACAAAATATTGACATTTCGTGCCCAATTTGGACATTTTCACTTAGGGGTGTACTCACTTTTGTTGCCAGCGGTTTCGACATTAATGGCTGTGTGTTGAGTTATTTTGAGGGGACAGCAAATTTACACTGTTATACAAGCTGTACACTCACTACTTCACATTGTAGCAAAGTGTAATTTCTTCAGTGTTGTCGCATGAAAAGATATAATAAACGATTTACAAAAATGTGATGGGTGTACTCACCTTTGTGAGATACTGTGTGTGTGTGTGTGTGTGTCTGTGTGTGTGTGTGTGTGTGTATATAAATATATACACACACATGTGTGCGTGTGTCTGCGTGTATATTAGGGATGAGCTCGGTGTTCGAGTTTAACGTACTTTCGACTCGAACACTGGCTGTGCACCCGTTCGGCGAATTCCAAAACGTTAAGGGCTGTTCGCGCCATATTCGAGTGGCGCTCACGGCCCACAATGCACTGCGCCATCACAGTGCATTGCTGGCTGATGATTGGCTCAGCATGCACTGTGACCCCGTATGCTTGGCCAATCACAGTGCCTGCCTGTGGCCAATTATAGCTCAGAGGTTTAGTACACGCCCCACACTATATAAGGCCGCCAGCGTGGTGGCCTTGTGTTGTGTGTTGCGGTGTTCAGGGAGAGAGCAGGATAGGCAGGGACAGTGTCATCTTTTCTTGTGAACCTAACGCAGTTACAGTCGGTGTATTGTGCCTCCTGCACAGTATACACCTGAAGCTACCCCGCCTTATTGCTGGTGTTGTTCTGTTTTTATAACACAGGCATCTGCAGCAGTTACAGTGGGTGTATTGTGCCTCCTGCACAGTATACACCTGAAGCTATCTCCAATTGCTGGTGTTGTTCTGTTTCTATACCACAGGCAGCTGCAGCAGTTAGAGTTGGTGTATTGTGCCACCTGAAGAGGGGGACAAGACCCCCGAAGTCAGAAGAAGAGGGCGGCGGTGAAGAAGAAAGCCAGGCTCCTCCGCTAGTAAAAGAGCTAGCAGAAGATAGCGGAGGAGTCCGGCGAGAAGACCCCTGAAGACGGAAGAAGACCCCCGGAGCTGTGCAATAAACTATTTTAACCCTTGTGTGTTGTGTTTTTTTTACATTTTTTTCACAGGTGAAACCCCATACTCGTTCACATAGGGTGGGGCGCTGGGATCCGGGGGCCCCCTTATTAAAGGATTCCAGCTCTCTACTGGCATGTGGAAGGCAATGTCCTTGCCTCGCTGGACAGGGTGGTCAGCAGTAAGGTGCATTTTACTGCTGACTCATGGTCCAGCAGGCATGGAGAGGGATGTTACCTGTCTTTCACGGCCCATTGGGTCACTCTTCTGGCAGCTGGGAAGGATGCAGGACTAGGTGAAGTAGTGCTGGAGGTTGTTCCGCCACCACGCCTCCAAAATGCTACTACTGATTGTGACACACCTCCCTCCTCCACCCCCTCCTCTTCTTCTTCCTCCATGGCCTCTTCCAGTGCTCTGTCCTCGGCAACCAGAGGTGCTCCATAGGCATTCAAGGGGCTACGCAAGTATGCAGGCAAAAAGATGCAATGCCGTGCTTGCGCTGGTTTGTTTGGGGGACAGGAGCCACACTGGGGCAGATATTTTGTCAGCTCTGCAGGGGCAGGCCGAGAGGTGGTTGATGCCACGCCAGCTTAAGCCAGGAATGGTGGTTTGCCACAATGGCACCAACCTCCGCTCCGCCCTCCGATAGGGACAACTGACCCATGTGCCCTGTGTGGCTCACGTCCTTAACCTGGTGGTGCAGCAGTTTTTGGGCAGGTACCCGGGCTTACAGGATGTCCTGAAGCAGGCCAGGAAAGTCTGTGTGCATTTCCGCCGATCATTTAATGCCAGTGCTCAGCTGGCTGAGCGCCAAAAGGAGTTGAACCTGCACAAGAACCGCCTTATATGTGACATGCCCACCAGGTGGAACTCAACGTTGGCCATGCTGCAGTGGCTGCACACGCAGCAGAGGGCCATCAATGAGTACCTGTGTGACTACGGCAACAGGACAGGGTCAGGGAAGCTCGGTTTTTTCTCATTACGCCAGTGGGGCATGATCAGGGATGCATGCACTGTCCTGTTACCGTTTGAGGAGGCCACAAGGATGGTGAGCAGTGACAGTGCATGCATCAGTGACGCTGTACCTTTGTACACCTCTTGGAGCATACGTTGCATGGAATAATGGACAGGGCACTTGAGGCAGAACAGAGGCAGGAAGAGGAGGACTTCCTTGCCTCTCAAGGCCACCTTTATCCAGACAGTGTTCCTGCTGTACCACCCATCACACAGGAAGAGGAGGAGGAGGATGATTGTGTCAGCATGGAGGTGGAGCCTGGCACTCAGCAGCAGCAGTCTTGTAGAGATGATTTACAGTCCCAAGAAACCTGTGGACTTGTACGTGGCTGGGAGGAGGTGGCTGCAGATCATGTTGTCCTTAGTGACCCAGAGGACTCCGGACCGAATGCCTCAGATAACCTACGCTGCATGGCCTCCCTGATCCTGCAAAGCCTGCAGAAGGATCCTCGTATTCTTTCTGATCAAGGAGAGGGACCATTACTGGCTGGCCACTCTCCTTGATCCACGGTACAAGGGTAAGGTTTCGGACCTTATCTTGCTGTCTCAGAGGGAGCAGAGGATGAGACATCTCCGAGAGGCCTTGCAGAAAGGTCTGTGCAATGCGTTCCCAGAGATTGGGAGGTTACAAACTCCTGGTCCTGGACAACGTGTTGCTGAGGCTTCGGTCAGAAGGAGCGGTGGAGAAGGTGGCCGTTTGACTGATGCGTTCAAACAATTTTTTAGGCCACAGCCCCAAGGTATTATCGGTTCCAGCAACCAACGCCAGCGTCTGATTTACATGGTGCAGATATACCTAGGGGCAAGGTCAGACTTGGACACCTTATCCCACCGAAAATCCTCTGGCTTACTGGGTCTTGAGGATGGATCACTGGCCAGAGCTTGCACAGTATGCAATTGAGCTGCTGGCCTGTCCTGCATCCAGCGTACTTTCAGAATGCACCTTCAGTGCTGCTGGTGGCTTTGTAACTGATCACAGGGTGCGCCTGTCCACCGAATTGGTTGATCGACTGACCTTCATAAAGATGAATCAGTCTTGGATCACCACCAGCTACCAAGCACCTGAAGATGATGCAACCAAAAAAATTTTTTTGAAATATCACATCCCTTCAAAACTGCCTATGCTGATGCTGAGTGATTGTCCTGTTATGCTGACTATCCTCTTCCTCCTCCGCTGATATCTTGGAAGAACATTTCTGGTTCTGGGTGATGCCACCAGCCCAATTTTTAAGCCCCTGTTTAACAGGGGCGTAGAATTACAATTTTTGATGCAATGCTTTGTAGCAGGGCTCATTCCTGCACTACAAATAGAGTATATGGGAGAGGTTACAGCGTCGAGGCACCAGCACCAGTGCCTAAGGCCCAATTTTTCAGCCCCTGTTTAACAGGGCATGTAATTACAATTTTTTGATGCAATGCTTTGCAGCAGGGCTCATTCCTGCACTCCAACTAGAGTATCTGGGAGAGGTTGCAGTGTTGTGGCACCAGCAAGCAGTGCCTAAGGCCCAATTTTTCAGCCCCTGTTTAACAGGGGCATGTAATTACAATTTTTGATGCAATGCTTTGCAGCAGGGCTCATTCCTGCACTCCAAATAGAGTATATGGGAGAGGTTGCAGTGTCGTGGCACCAGCACCAGTGCCTAAGGCCCTGTTTAACAGGGGCGTGTAATTACAATTTTTGATATAATATTTCACAGCAGGGCCCATTGCTGTGCCCACCGAGAGTAACTATGAGGACTTATAGTGTTGTGGCACCAGCACCACAACCACCAAAGGCCCAATTTTTCTACCACTGTTCAACAATGGCATGTAATTACAATTCTTGATATAATCGTTCACAACAGGGTGCTCCAGCGCTTACAGTGTTGTGGCAACACCAACACCTTGGCCCCCATTTCTGCAGAGCATATAGGGCAGGCCCCTACTTTCAAACATCCAACTTACAAAACGTCTCCTACTTGCAAACGGAAGGAGACAACAGCAAGTGAGATGAAAGAAGACGGACGGCAAAAAAAATTATACAGGGGTATAAAAATAGATTTTTTGACTGGAGCTGCACTTTAAAAATGTACCAGTTCAAAATTACAAACAGATTCTACTTAACACAACAAACCTACACAGTCCCTGTCTTGTTTGCACCACCTGTATACTCCTGTTCTAAGTATATAGGGCCTGGGGGCCCCAAGCCTTTCCTTTTTTTTTAATATGGGTACGGTGTTCCCCTTAATATCCGTACAAGACCCAAAGGGGCTGGTAATGGGCGGGGGGGGGGGCTACCTATGCCATTTTTCTCAATGATTTTCATCCATATTGCCGGAGCCAGATATTACATTAAAACTGCAAGCAGTTTTAAATGATTTTTTTTCTGTTAAATGCCATTTTGTGCAGGGACTGTTCTAAACATAGAAAACACGTGCCACTTCACAGGCATACTATAGACACCCCCTAAGCACAATATTTAAAGGAATATTTCACTTTTTTTCACTTTAATCATCATTAAAATCAGTGCTCCCAGGCAACGTTATGACGTAATATGCATCACGGAGGGAGGAGCTTGAGGGAGCCGGCCGGCCGTGACACGGACCTCTCTCCGACAGCATCTATGGCGCAGGGGAGTGAGAGTCCCTGGTTGCCGAGGACCATCTGGGGATCAGGATCTCCCCAACCCCCGAGAGGTTGGAGAAGGTGAACGGAGGTATGCGAGAGAGGGCAGAGCTGGCTTTGGGGATAGAACGGGAGATACGGTCCCACAGAGGTATCTCCACCCCCCCCCCCCCCCCGCTGGGTTTGAATACCGCGACAGGAGCAGCTCTGGAGGTAATCAAAGCCAAGAAGCACAGAAGCATGGAAGTGCTAAGGCATGAAGCCTGGCTGACGACAGGAACCATCAGCCTCAGTTAAAGTGCCCCCCGGGATATCTGTGAGTATGTAAACGTACACAATTACACCGGAGTATATATATCAACCAGAGGGAGGCATGAGCTGCACTTGAGAGGTAATAAAAAGTGACGTTAATGCTGATTGGTATATAGCAGAAGGATTACTGACCTCATGCCCATAGACTAAGAGGGAGAAACAGGATTTTGACACTGAGACTGTACTCTTTTTTTTTTTTCTCTCCTCGTGTGTCCTCATCTTCTCTTTTGCTTAAAGGGAAGGTAACGGAGCGATTTTGAAGGCCCTGGGCTTAGCACCTGGTCTAAAAGACAATTGCTAAACTACTTGCACTGTTGCCTTCCTTTGCCACAATGCTATAGTGCCTGGCAACCATATATTAGAGTGTTGTCTCCCCCTCCCCGCTGGGCTCCCACGCCGAGGTATGAACAGATTTGGAGGTAACTTAGGGGAATAAATATGGAAGCATGCAGCACTAGTTAAAAGTGGCCCCTGGGATAATGGTGAGCAAGTAAATACAAGCAAGTATACCGGAGCATAAAAATTAAACAGAGGGAGCCGGGAGCTGCACCTGAGAGGTGACGGAGTGACCCTGAAGGCCCTGAGTCCGGCATTAGGTATAAAACTCACCTATTAAAACTCCCCATATTTTTACTTCTATCTCAACAAAAAAAAAAATTCCAGGAAGGTGAGGGGTAACAAGGAATTAAATTAAAGAGGGGAAGGCCCTTGGAAAAGTATTGAGAGTAGCCCCAGAAGCATCACCAGAGGTGACGGACGACCCCTCTTCACCTCGAGGAAGAAGGAAGGGAAAAGAAAGAAAGATATAACATGAATAAAACAGGGCGTAAAGGGCCAAAGGGGGGGGGATCAAAAACCCCAAAGGCCTCAACAAGCACTATAAAAATGTATATGACTCAGGGGGATAGCCCCCAAACCAGTGGTCCTGGGAAACAACAAAGGGAGAGTTTGGACAAAAAGAAGGGTACAGACAAGAAAGTTGGGGAAACACCTGACCAGTCTGTGGAGGACATACTAACGGAAAGCGAGGTGGAATCCAGCAGGGTGGACGATTTTAACGTTTCTGCTGCAATACTAACTAAAGGGGACATCCAGGAGATGTTCACAGGACTAGAGAACACGATTAAAGTGGAGATGAACCTGTTGCAAACAGACCTGGGAAGTGGTAGAGGAGAGAACAGAAAAACATGCTAAGGAGATCTGTATGCTAAGGGAACAACTTAAAACAGCTCAACAAAGTCAAAGAAATATCCTGTATAGATTAGAAGATCAGGAAATCCGAGACAGAAGGTTAAATCTGAGAACACGCGCAGTCCATGAAGAAAAGAGAGAAGATTTGAAGGAAATTATACAAACTATTTTCAGTCCCCTGCTAGAGAGAGAACCAGGTGATTTCCCAAAGATTGAAAGAGTACACCGTGTGGGAAAGACAACTAACATAGGAGCTGCCAGACCGAGAGACATTATAGTTCGGTTTCGATTTTTCGAGCATAAGGCTGAAATCTGGTCAGAGGTTGAGAGGAAAACCCCCCACTGCAGTACCAAGGAACAGAGGACCAGGTATTTGCAGACCTGGCCGCTGAAACCTTGGCAAGAAGATGGCTTTTGAAACCCCTCTTGACTAAGATGCAGGAGCAAAATATAAAGTATATGTGGGGGTTCCCAGCTTGTTTGATACGAATAAAGGAGGGGAAATCAGCCAGGCTGAGGTTTCCAGAAGACTTGCCAGAGTTCTGTAATAAACTGGACATTAGGCCCCCCGAGTTGCCAGGATGGGGGGAGGAGGGATCGGGTACTTAAGTAATGGGCTAAGAGGTCAGAATAACCCAGAGCAGTCAAATAAGGAAAGAAGGAAAAAAAAGAAAAAAAGGAAAAGCGTGGTGTGTGGGGGGGGGGGGGGTGTTGCATGGGAGGAGTGTCAGGCGGGAGGCCAGACGACCCCTCTTTTTGTGGGGGGTCTCCCTTGGCTCCACCTTGGGTGAGGAGGGCTGTGGGTGGCCATGATATCATGGAGGACCAACAGCTCAGGGGCCCATTTGGGGGCCATGGGAGAATGAGGGATGGGGGGGATGGGAGGGAGGGAAAAAGGGCCCCTCTGGCAGCATGGAGGAGAAAGGAGAAAAGGGGGCATGATAACAGATGAGGACCCAAAAACAGGAAAGAATAGATATACATTTTTTGACTTACAATTTAAGAGGGCTTAACACCCCAAGTAAAAGGCATAATATCTTGAAGGAGTTAAAAAGGATGAGGGCAGACGTGGTGTATTTACAGGAGACGCGTTTACCCCACACATCAAAAGTGAAACTGTACTCAAATAGTCATCCCACATGGTTCTACAGAGATACAATATCAAAAAGGGCAGAAGGTTAGCAATAGGGTTTGGAAAAAATATACAGTTCAAACTAGAGGAAAAACAAACGTACCCAGAAGGCTGATATCTTTTCCTTAGGGGTAACTTAAACGGCATGGAATGTACTTTAGCAAATATATATGCCCCTAATAAAAATCAGATGACGTTCTTTAAAGGGAATCATGGAGAAACTGTTGGAGTTTAAAAGAAGACAGGTCATTTTAATGGGAGACTTACATTTTTGCCTTGACCCAAAGATAGATAGTTTGTCTCGTGTGCGGGGGACTAATAGTGGCCAATTAAAAAGGATCAAGAAAGTAGTCCGTGTCTGTCAGTTGGTAGATGCTTGGAGGATTCAGCATCCTAGAACGCAAGACTACACATTTTACTCCCCTGTACACGAGACCTATTCGAGAATAGACTACATATTAGTGGACCATAATATGTTGGGAAATATTGTAGAAACTAAGATAGAAGCCACCATATTTTCAGACCATGCACCAGTAAGAATGAAAATAGTTGTCCGGGGGATGCAAAAACATAGGGGGAGCTGGAGATTAAATGAAGAACTACTCAGAGATGAAGTAGATTGCAGAAGAATAGCAGAAAAGCTCGAACAGTATTTCTTAATGAACAACACAGAAGAAGTCTCAGGGTCAACTTTGTGGGAAGCCCATAAAGCTTACATAAGGGGAGTTCTTATAGCTATGGGATCGAGGAAGAAAAAAGACTCGAGAAAATTAAAAAATTAGTGGATGATATTGGTAGAGCTGAATTAGAACATAAATCCTCCCAGGACCAAAATAGAGAACTATACCAAAAAAATGTCCAAAAAAGGGATGAACTTAAAGAACTGATGGAGCAGGAAACCAAAAAAACTTTTAATAGAATAACTAAAGAAAGATACCTGTGGGGAAACAAGCCAGGTAAACGTCTAGCCAAAATGCTGCAGAAAAAGAAATCTATAAATTATCTAGAAAAAATACAAACTAAAAATGGGGAAACAGTATATAGGACAGGGGACATAGCTGAAACGTTCACAAATTATTATAAGGGGCTGTATGATGTAGAACAGACAGGGGGGCTATTGGGAAGAAAAAGTGATAGAACTAAAACTTTCCTGAGAAATGCGGAGCTACCAAAAATCTCTGAATGCAATAGAGAGATATTGGAAGGGCCCATTACAGAAGAAGAGATTAGAGAGGTGCTGAGGGACACCCTGCCAGGCAAAAGTCCGGGCCCGGATGGGTTTACGACCCTCTATTATAGAAAGTTCAACAAGATTTTAATCTCAAAGCTGTGCGGGTACAGGAATGGACTAGGAAAAGATTATGAGATGAGTAAAGAAGTGTCGGAAGCTATAATAACAGTTATTCCGAAGGAAGGAAAGGACGGCTCGTTGTGTTCAAGCTACAGGCCAATATCCCTTTTAAATGTGGATATAAAACTGTATGCTAAAGTACTGGCTGGGAGACTGAGGGGTCTCTTGAACACATTGGTTCACCCAGACCAGGTGGGTTTCGTAACAGGGAGGGAGGGACGTGATAATGGGATGAGAACGCTGTTAATCCTACAAAAGATAAAAGAGGGTAGATCCCCAGGTCTATTCCTGTCGACGGACACAGAGAAAGCATTCGACGGGGTAGACTGGGGATTTATGTTCCAGACTCTAGATATATCGGGGATTGGACCGAGAATGAGACAGAGTATCAAAACATTATATCACCAGCCAACGGCTAGGGTCAAAATAAATGGGGAAGTCTCTTCGTCCTTCGAGCTTAGGAATGGAACAAGACAGGGGTGCCCCCTGTCTCCCCTTTTGTTTATCCTGTCTTTAGAGCCATTACTCTCCTTGATTCGAGGGAGACTGAAGAATTAGAGGAATAAAGATATGGAATGAGGAACATAAACTCGCAGCGTTTGTGGACGACGTTCTCTTTTTTATCAGCGACCCTGGTATACTATGCCTAATTTGTTAAAGTGTTTGGAAAAGTATGGGGAAATCTCAAACTTCAAAATAAATTTTGCAAAATCGTAAATATTAACCGGAAAAAAGATGAAGTGGGGACGTTGCAGCGGAAATATGGGTTTCCGTGGAGGAAAGAATTAAAGTACCTAGAGATTAAGTTAGCAAACTCCATGAACAAGATTTATAAAATAAACTACATCCCCTTATTAGACGAGATTAAAAAAGTCAGCAAAGAGTTGATAAATAGGCCGCTCTCATGGATAGGATGTGTAAATACGTTTAAAATGACTATTTTGTCTAAGATAACGTACAAGTTTCAAATGCTCCCAGTTCCCCCTACCGCAAGTATATTTCAGAAAAATAAATTTGTTGATGATGAATTTTATATGGAAAAATAGAAAACCCAGAGTCGTGTTCTCAGTATTAAACGATGATGTGGAGTTAAGAAGTGGCACGAGGGACATTAAGGTGATCTAGGTCTCTGGAATAAAAAAAAAATAAAAAACACTGATGTGGCTATTAAAAAAAATAAAAAATAAAAATCCGTGCTCTCGAAAAACCTGCTGTTTTTAAAAACATTTTAGGTATTGACCCATGTCCCCTGGGGCAGGAGCCAGGTCCCCAAACCCTTTTTAGGACAATATCTTGCATGTTAGCCATTCAAATTAGCACTTTTTATTTCGAACGTTCGAGTCCCATAGACTTCAATGGGGTTCTAAAGTTCGCACAAATTTTTGGTCCGTTCGAAAGTCCTGGTGTGAACCGAACCGGGGGGTGTTCAGCTCATCCCTACCTGATGGCATTGGCTGTCCCACAGTACGTCGTGCCCAGCCGCCACTACTTTTCCAGGCGAGCCATCCCTTCCCTGCACAACCAAGTGGGGGACAAAATCAGGTGTGCACTGTGCAACGCCATCTGTGGCAAGGTCCACCTAACTACGGATGCGTGGACCAGTAAGCACGGCCAGGGACATTATATCTCCCTAACAGCACACTGGGTAAATGCAGTGGCGGCTGGGCCTGAGGCGGATAGCAGTTTGGCGCATGTCCTTCCACCACTGAGGATTGTAGGGTGCTTCAGTTTGCCTCCTGTTGCTAACTCCTCCTACTCCACTTCCACATCCTCTACCGCCTCCTCATCCGGTCAGCGTAACACCTTCACCACCAACTTCAACACAGCCGGGGGTAAACGACAGCAGGCAGTTTTAAAACTTTCCTGTTTGGGGGAAAAAACCCACATCGCGCAGGAGTTGTGGAGGGACATGGAACAACAGACCAATGAGTGGTTGGTGGCAATGAGCCTCAAGCTCGGCCTGGTGGTGTGCGATAATGGGCGAAATCTCGTAGCAGCTCTGGGCCTAGCCGGTTTGATGCACATTCCTTGCCTGGCTCATATGCTGAACTTGGTGGTCCAGAGGTTCCTTAAAAATTACCCCAATATGCCAGAGCTGCTGCAGAAAGTGTGAGCCGTGTGTGCGCACTTTCTGCGTTCTCACCCTGCTGCTGCTCGCCTGTCAGTGCTGCAGCGTAACTTCGGCCTTCCCGCTCGCCGCCTCATATATGACGTGCCCACAAGGTGGAACTCCACATTGTACATGCTGGCAAGACTGTGTGAGCAGCAGCAGGCGATAGTGGAGTCTCAGCTGCAGCACGCACGCGTGAGTCACTCTGCGGAACAGCACCACTTCACCACCAATAACTGGGCCTCCATGCGAGACCTGTGTGCCTTGTTGTGCTGTTTCGAGTACTCCACCAACATGGCCAGTGCCGATGACGCTGCTCTCATTACTATCCCAGTTCTTTGCCTCTTTGAAAAAACGCTTTGGGCGATGATGGAAGAGGATGTGGCACAGGAGGAGGAAGAGGGATCATTTCCAAGGCTTTTAGGGCAGTCATTCACAAGTGGCTAAGAGGGTGGGTTCCTGCACCAACAAATGCCAGGTACACAACTGTCCGGCAGCAAGGGCACAGTTCTGGAGGATGACGAGGTGGAGGATAAGGAACCATGTTCACAGCAGGGTGGCACCCAGACCAGCTCATGGCCATCACTGGTGCATGGCTGGGGGAATACAGAGGACACAGACGATACACCTCCCACAGAGGACAGCTTTTCGTTGCCTCTGGGCAGCCTGTTACACATGAGCGATTACATACTGCAGTGTCTCCGCAACGGCCGCTGAGTTGCCCACACTCTAACTGGTGCTGATTACTGGGTGGCCACCCTGCTGGATCCCCGTTACAAGGACAACGTACCGTCCTTAATTCCCTCACTGGAGCGTGATTGTAAGATGCGCAAGTACAAGCGCACGCTGGTAGATGTGCTGCTGGTGGCATTCCCACCTGACAGCGGGGGTGCAATGGAAGCACAAGGCGAAGGCAGAGGAGGAGGAAGAGGTTGCCAATCCAGCCGGGGCACCGCTAGCACCTCAGAAGGGAGGGTTAGCATGGCCGAAATGTGGAAAAACTTTGTCAGCACGCCACAAAAACCAGCACCACCAGCTGAGATGGAACGTCTTAGCAGGCGGCAGCATTTCTTCAACATGGTGGAGCAGTATGTGTGCACACGCTTACACGTACTGAATGACGGGTCTGCCCCCTTCAACTTCTGGGTCTCCAAATTGGGCACATGGCCTGAGCTTGCCCTTTACGCCTTGGAGGTGCTGGCCTGCCCTGCAGCCAGTGTATTATCTGAACGTGTATTTTGCACGGCAGGGGGGCGTTATCACAGACAAGCGCAGCTGCCTGTCCAGAGCCAATGTGGACAAGCTCACGTTCATTAAAATGAACCAGGCATGGATCCCACAGGACTTGTCCGTATCTTGTGTAGAATAGACATGTATATACCGGTGTTCTGACAAAAACTGTCCGGCCATCGGATAGTGTCTGGCCCAAGGACAAGGAGATTCTGAAAATCTTGGAAGATGAACGGTGCCTGCGCTGTGAGTGCAGGTTCAAGCCCCACCATCCAAGTGGACATACGGTAGCACATAGTAACAGGGCCCCTCATGGGCTTGCTTCACTCGCCACGCTTCGGGCATGGCCTCGCTTCGCTCGGATTGAACCTCGGATGGTGTGGCTTGAACCTGGACTCACCTCACAGGCGCCATTCGTCTTCGGAGATTTTCAAAATCCCCTTGTCCTACGTACTGAGCAAGCGCAGTACACGGTGGACACTATCCGACGGGGGACAGAATTCGACACATCACCAGCTTTACCCAGCCATTGTTGTATTTTTCAACCAGTGTTTGCTACCTCGGGTCCTCCTCCACCGCCGCTTCCACCTGCACAACCACATCCACCGCCACCTCAACCTCCTACTCCATATGGATCTCGTCCTCCTAGGTCAAGATTATAATTTTGAATTTTTTAAATTTCAAAGTAGTTTATTTTCCCACTAGCTTATCCATTAAATTGAATAATTTTTTCCAGATATGGCGTATTCTGGGGCATTCCCACCATATGTGTGGCATTGTGCCGTTGAGTTTCTGAGGTTCTTAATCACTTCCTGTACCTCTTCTTCTGAGAAGGGGGCCTCCAGCATATTATTTTAATTTTTTTAATTTTATGTTATTTTAAGTTATTTCCCTATCCACATTTGTTTTCAGAGCACTTGCCATGCTCTTAACATTTTGTTGCCATTTGCAGCCCTCTGGCCCTTTCCATGACTTTTTTAGAGCCATTTTAGTCCTCAAAAGTTCGGGTCCCCATTGACTTCAATGGGGTTTGGGTTCGGGGTCACGTTCGGGTCAAGTTCGGTCCTGAACTCAAACTTTTTTCCGAAGTTCGGCCGAACCCAAACATCCAGGTGTCCGCTCAACTCTAATTCTAACGTCAAAAACATAGCAACGGTGCCATTAATTCTTAATGGTACCTCGATGGTACTTCATGTACCTAACAAAGTACAATGAGTTTTGGTGCTCTGCGATTTTTTTCAAAAGGGTTATGCACTTTTTTTGTATTTTTTTTGTGCGTAAGGGCAGCCCATTGAAATTAATAGGCTGCCTTATTCGAGGTTCACACTTGTGTGTGTGTTTGGGTTAGGGATACAAAACTCATTAATTTCAATGGCTGCTGTACCCTGGATACAAAAATTCCTCAAGGACCCATTCACACCACTGGCAGTGGGATGCATTATTGGCCAAATTCCAACTGTATAGACCAGTGGTCACCAAACTACGACCAGGGGGCCAGAGGTGGACCTTTGCTTGCTTTTATCTGGCCCTTGGGGCATTATTCCCTCCACTGTCAGCAACAGTGTGGCATAGTTCCTCCCACTGACACCAATGATAGGGCAATAATCATCCCACTGACAGCAATGATGTGGCAATATTCGTCTGACTGATGCCAATGATTGGACATTATTCCTTCCACTGACACCAATGATAGGGCAATATTCATCCCGCTGGCACCGGTGATGTGACACTATTGCTCCCACTGACACCAATGACTGGGCACCTCTACTTCCACTTACACCAATGATTAGGCACTATTTCTTTCACTAATATCAAAGAGGAGACACTGTTTATTCCCACTGACACCAATGATGGGGCACTATTCCCCCCACTGACATCAATGATGGGGCACTATTGCTCCCACTGACATCAATGATTGGGCACTATTCCTCCCACTGACACCAATGATGGGGAACTATTCCTCCCCCTGACACCAATGATGGGGCACTGTTCCTCCCACTGACACCAATTATGAGGCATTATTCCTCCCACTGAGATCAATGATGGGGCACTATTCTTCCCACTGACGCCAAGGATGGGGCACTGTTTCTCCCACTGACACTAATGATGGGGCACTATTCCCCCCACCGACACCAATGATGGGGCACTATTTCTCCCACTGACACCAATGATGGGGCACTATTCCTCCCACTGACACCAATGATGAGGCACTATTCCTCCCACTGACACCAATGATGGGGCACAATTCCTCCCACTGACACCAATGATGGGGCACAATTCCTCCCACTGACACCAATGATGGGGCACTATTCCTCCCACTGACACCAATGATGGGGCACTATTCCTCCCACTGACACCAATGATGGGGCACTATTGCTCCCACTGACACCAATGATGGGGCACTATTGCTCCCACTGACACCAATGATGGGGCACTAGTCCTTCCACTGAAATCAATCATTGTGCACTATTCCTCCTACTGACACCAAAGAGGAGACTCTGTTTACTCCCATTGACCTCAGGACATTTTTTATTCCTACTGGCCACAGTCCGTCCCCCCCCCCCCCCAAAGTTTGATGGACAGTAAACCGGCCTTTTGCTTGAAAGTTTGGAGACCCCAGGTATAAACCATCCAAAATGCAGGTTATCCTATGGGCATAGCTCACACCATTAGGCTACATGCACACTGAAGCTGATAAACTGCAGTTTATTGGCGTTTGGGCGTTTTTTGTAAAAGCCCATAAACTCCACTCTATGTTAGCCTATGTGTCCATGCACACATGGACGTTTTTCAGCTTTAATGAGCAGTGGAGTTTATGGGCTTTTTTCTGAACGCCAGAAATTCGCGTTCAAAGTGCCGTTTTTCAGCGGCAAAAAACGACAAACGCTCACTAACGCTCATTAACGATCA
The DNA here is from genome assembly GCF_037356315.1 of Lithobates pipiens. Lineage (NCBI taxonomy): Eukaryota > Metazoa > Chordata > Amphibia > Anura > Ranidae > Lithobates > Lithobates pipiens. Next base: position 147,470,826 of record NW_027507903.1, read on the forward strand.
TTAACGCTCGTTCATTAGTGTTCGGCATTCTATTTTTCAATGCATTGTGGGATTTTTGGAGTGTCCTCTGTGTATTTTTATAAAAAACGCCCATTAACGCTAACGCTGTAAAACGCTCATTAACGCTAGTATAAAACGCTGTTAAAAGCAGGTTTTTCAACCAGCGTTTTCTGCCAGCAATCTGGCGTCCAGGAATAGCTTTTTTGAGCTTCAGTGTGCATGGAGCCTTAAAGGACAAACACAGATACAAAAATGTGCCTCAACTGCATGTAAACATGAGTAAAACCGTGTGTCAAATGCTTGCATAATTGTATGAAGAAATGCTTTTTTAAGATTGCACAGCATCAAGACGCACAGTGTCGCAGCACCATTCAATTGGCAGGCGTTAAAATGTGCAGCGTTTGCCATTCATTTGTAAAGTGGCCATCTGTGAACAGTCAGCACACCCCATGATCCCCTGACCTGCCTAACATCCCTGTCCCCTCACTTACAAAGAGCCCTCAGCCCTGACTCTGGACAAGTCTCTGACTCTAGAACACACAGTGGGCGGGGCGGAGAGCTGTACGCAGGCGCAGTGTGTCCTGTGCTGTGCTGACTATCTACTCCGGTCCCGGTAGCAGAGCGGAAATATCCGGAAATGATTAAGAAATTCGATAAGAAAGACGAGGAGGCCGGTAAGAAAGATGTCTGGTATCAGTACCTGGAGCGGGAGGAGATAGCTGGGCTGTGCGGGCCCGGAGCCTCGGACTTTCCTGAAGCCGGAAGCCGTGTAGGCTCTACTGCTGTACATGTGATAGACACGTAGCATGTACCCCAGTGTGTGTGACCAGGAGCAATGTGTCCTTCATATAGGGGCCTGTCGTGTCCCCTCCATTCAGTGCAGTCTGTGAATGGTTACAGTTGGCTCTACAGAGGAAGGAGCTCCATCCACATATAACATGAATGAGGCTGTGTGTTCATACATTACATAGGATCTATTAACACTGCTGTGTGTTATACATTACATGGGATCTATTCGCACTGCTGTGTGTTCGTACATTCCATGGGATCTATTCACACTGCTGTGTGTTCGTACATTCCATGGGATCTATTCACACTGCTGTGTGTTCGTACATTCCATGGGATCTATTCACACTGCTGTGTGTTCTTACATTCCATGGGATCTATTCACACTGCTGTGTGTTCTTACATTCCATGGGATCTATTCACACTGCTGTGTGTTCTTACATTCCATGGGATCTATTCACACTGCTGTGTGTTCTTACATTCCATGGGATCTATTCACACTGCTGTGTGTTCTTACATTCCATGGGATCTATTCACACTGCTGTGTGTTCTTACATTCCATGGGATCTATTCACACTGCTGTGTGTTCTTACATTCCATGGGATCTATTCATACTGCTGTGTGTTCGTACATCCCATGGGATCTATTCACACTGCTGTGTATTATACATCCCATGGGATCTATTCACACTGCTGTGTATTATACATCCCATGGGATCTATTCACACTGCTGTGTATTATACATCCCATGGGATCTATTCACACTGCTGTGTGTTCATACATCACATGGGATCTACTCACGCTGCTGTGTATTATACATTCCATGGGATCTATTCACACTGCTGTGTGTTCGTACATTCCATGGGATCTATTCACACTGCTCTGTGTTCGTACATTCCATGGGATCTATTCACACTGCTGTGTGTTCTTACATTACATGGGATCTATTCACACTGCTGTGTGTTCGTACATTCCATGGGATCTATTCACACTGCTGTGTATTATACATCCCATGGGATCTATTCACACTGCTGTGTATTATACATCCCATGGGATCTATTCACACTGCTGTGTGTTCATACATCACATGGGATCTATTCACGCTGCTGTGTATTATACATTCCATGGGATCTATTCACACTGCTGTGTGTTCTTACATTCCATGGGATCTTTTCACACTGCTGTGTGTTCTTACATTCCATGGGATCTTTTCACACTGCTGTGTATTATACATCCCATGGGATCTTTTCACACTGCTGTGTATTATACATCCCATGGGATCTATTCACACTGCTGTGTATTATACATCCCATGGGATCTATTCACACTGCTGTGTATTATACATCCCATGGGATCTATTCACACTGCTGTGTGTTCATACATCACAGGAGATCTATTCACGCTGCTGTGTATTATACATTCCATGGGTTCTATTCACACTGCTGTGTATTATACATTACATGGGATCTATTCATACTGCTGTGTATTATACATCCCATGGGATCTATTCACACTGCTGTGTGTTAATACATCACATGGGATCTATTCACGCTGCTGTTTATTATACATTCCATGGGATCTATTCACACTGCTGTGTGTTCGTACATTCCATGGGATCTATTCACACTGCTGTGTGTTCGTACATTCCAGGGGATCTTTTCACACTGCTGTGTATTATACATCCCATAGGATCTATTCACACTGCTGTGTATTATACATCCCATGGGATCTATTCACACTGCTGTGTATTATACATCCCATGGGATCTATTCACACTGCTGTGTGTTCATACATCACAGGAGATCTATTCACGCTGCTGTGTATTATACATTCCATGGGATCTATTCACACTGCTGTGTGTTAATACATCCCATGGGATCTATTCACGCTGCTGCGTGTTCATACATCACATGGGATTTATTCACACTGCTGTGGGTTCATTAAGGATGAGCTCAGGCATGTTTGCAAACAGCACATGCAGAGCCCGCCAGGAAGTCGGCACTGCACAGCGCTAATCACAGGCAGTGAGATATTGTCCCGGTGGGCGGCTGCAGAGATCGGGAAATGTCTCGCTGCCTGTGATTAGCGCTGTGCAGTGCCGACTTGTGCTGTTTGCGAACACGCCTGAGCTCATCCTTAGTGTTCATACATTACATGGGATCTAGTCACACTGCTGTGTGTTATACATTACATGGGATCTAGTCACACTGCTGTGTGTTATACATTACATGGGATCTAGTCACACTGCTGTGTGTTATATATTGCATGGGATCTAGTCACACTGCTGTGTGTTGTTATACATTACATGGACTCTAGTCACACTGCCGTGTGTTATACATTACATAGGATCTAGTCACACTGCTGTGTGTTATACTTTACATGGGATCTAGTCACGCTGCTGTGTGTTATATTTTACATGGGATCTAGTCACACTGCTGTGTGTTATACTTTACATGGGATCTAGTCACACTGCTGTGTTATACATTACATGGGATCTAGTCACACTGCTGTGAGTTCATACATCGCATGGAATCTATTCACACTGCCATGTGTTCACACGTTACATGTATAAATACACAGCAATGTGAATAGAGGCCCATGTAATGTTTGGTGAGGGGTCTAAAAAGTATTCATCCTTTAGTTCCGCTTTAAAAGGACCAGTGACCGATTCAGAATTCCTTACCACCTGTGTCAGTAGCTTTATGACACGTGTGGCAGATTCAGGTAGTTCCTAATGGTGCCGTTTTAACAAAGTGATGCATCTACTGCACTATTACCTCTAGTTTGTAAATGATGAAACTATGAGTTGGTGTACAGAGACAGGCAGAGTGTCCGTCTCTATACGCTGTGTACCACCACTATCGCCCCACCTGTCACTGCTTGATAAAGTGGAGCTTTCATCAAAAAGTAAAGTCCCAGTGGTTCGCTACCTCCCCAGCTTGTAACTGAGTTAGGACAACCAGGCTGAGCCTCTTCAGAGGGGTTTGTGGTGAAGAAGAGGGTCCATCCCTTGAAATGCATTAGTTCTCAGTGAAGCCAATGTTGGTTCGATAATTATCCCTATGAGGGCTACCCTGCCACCTGTATATGGTGTATATTCTATACTCGTTGTTTAGTCTTTGCCTGTTGTGAGTATGCACCCATTCCTTTTTTCTAAATAGTTTAACTTCTAATGCACTCGGCCTTTGCGTCTTTTTTTTTTTTTTTTTTTGTGTATGTCTCAATGCATTTTCTGCTTTAAGGTAAAATAAACCCCCATTGTCCCGGCTGCAGCACCGATCTCCTCTCTTATTGCATTCACAGAAGACACTGAGAGCAGTAGGATCCATTGGCTTCTGCTACTGTTAAACTCCTTTGAGGAGGGAGCGGGGGCGTGGCTTATTGGCGCTGTCTGTGGAAACACACAGCCCAGTTATCTGCACGGGTGCCCCCTTAGCAGATGGCTGGCTACATCATTATTAGAGGATGTGCACTAGACCGATATATGTTTTTCTCTGGCTGAAGCCGATATTTAGAAATGGCGGCAGCCGATGGCCGATATATGATGCCGATTTTTTATTTTTTTTCTCCATCTCATAAAATCTAACAGTTAGACACCTTTCATATTGGGGTGTTTTTCAGGAGGAGATGTGCTGGCAGGAGGTTAAAAAAAAAAGTCCTGCAAGCAGCATCTTTGGAGTGGTGTATACCACTCCTCCACCACTCCTGCCCATTGAAATGAATGGGCACCGCTGCCGAAGCCCAATGCAATGCGATTTGGCAGCGGCGCTTCACGGGCGCATTTAACCCCTTTCTTGGCCCCTAGCTGGGTTATAAGTGCCCCGCTAGCAGCCGAATAGCACTGCTAAAATGACAGTAAAGCACCACTAGAACTAGCAGTGTTTTACCATCAATGCCTGCCCGCTCCAGTGTGAAAGCAGCCTTAAGTAATACGCAATACAGAAAATTTCTTACACTTAAACATTTATTAAACAAAACAAATCTCCAATCAGTTCACTTGTATGTATAATTTAGATTAAAAAAAACGATATATTACATACACAAAAACAGGGCTCGACAAACCCCAGGCGCCAGGTCGCCAATGCGACCAGAAATCGTGACCTGGCGCCTAAGCTGCCACCAGCCGACTCACTATCGATGCCCCAGACATGCAGCAGCCTTAACACTGACTGCCATCCTCCCTCCTTCACACTCTGCAGCACCGCGCTGTGTGTGAAACTGACGCAGTGGAGGATCTGTTAGCCTGATGTCGGGGTGGGGGCGGGACCCGGCCGGGGTGGGGGCGGGACCCGGCCGGGGTGGGGGCGGGACCCAGCAAGCTATCAAACACCAGCCAATGGGATCTGGGCGGGCCGCTACGTGTATGTGGCCCGCCCCTTTTCTTAAGCAGCCCAATCGTTGGCTGGTGTTTGATAGCTGCTGAGTCCCGCCCACCCCGCCCGGGTCCCGCCCACCCCGCCCGGGTCCCGCCCACCCCAGCCGGGTCTCGCCCACCCCGACATCAGGCTGAAATCTGACATATCCACCTCTCTGTTACTTGTCAGTTTCACACCCCGGCAGGGTCCCGCCAGCTCCTCTGTTACATTTCAGTAACAGAGTGCTCCGTGTGAAACCTGCCAGTGCCAATCAGTGCCAACCAGTGCCACCTCCAATCAATACCACCTGCAACCAACCAGTGCCACCTGCCAGCGCCAACCAGTGCCACCTGCCAGCGCCAACCAGTGCCACCGCCAATCAATACCACCTGCCACCACCAACCAGTGCCACCGCCAATCAGTGCCACCTGCCACCGCCAATCAGTGCCAGTGCCAACCAGTGGCACCTGCCAGTGCCACCACCAATCAGTGCCACCTGCCAGCTTCAACCAGTGCCATCTGCCACCGCCAATCAGTGCCACCTGCCACCACAAATCAGTGCCACCTGCTAGTGCCAACCAGTGCCACCGCCAATCAATACCACCTGCAACCACCACCCAGTGCCACCTGCCTGTGCCAATCAGTGCCACCTACCACCGCCAGTCAGTGCCACCTGTCACCGCCACTGCCAACCAGTGCCACCTACCAGTGCCACCTGCCACCACCTACCAATGCCACCGCCAATCAGTGCCACCTGCCAACACCAACCAGTGCCACCGCCAATCAGTGCCATCTGCCAGTGACAACTAGTGCCATCACCAACCAGGGCCACCTGCCATCGCCAACCAGGGCCACCTGCCATCGCCAACCAGGGCCACCCGCCATCGCCAACCAGGGCCACCCGCCATCGCCAACCAGGGCCACCTGCCATCGCCAACCAGGGCCACCTGCCATCGCCAACCAGGGCCACCTGCCATCGCCAACCAGGGCCACCTGCCATCGCCAACCAGGGCCACCTGCCATCGCCAACCAGGGCCACCTGCCATCGCCAACCAGGGCCACCTGCCATCGCCAACCAGGGCCACCTGCCATCGCCAACCAGGGCCACTTGCCAGTTTCAAACCAGTGTCACCTGCCATCGCCAACCAGGGCCACTTGCCAGTTTCAAACCAGTGTCACCTGCCAGTTCCAAACCAGTGTCACCTGCCAATGCCAACTAGTGTCACCTGTCGGTGCCATCTGGCAGTTCCACGTGCCTTCCAGTGGCAACCAGTGCCACGTGCCAGCCAGTTCCATCTGTTGCCAGCCTTACTCTTTCTGGTCAGCCCATACCCCTGATGTAACAGCGTTTCAATGGAGTTATTGACTGGGTGCTCCATTGTGAGTTAGGGATAGGGGGTGAAAATTAGTGGCCTTACCCCGGGAGCTGAAAAAAAAACTGGCTCCTAACTTTTTTAACTGGCTCCTAAATTCAAAGCAAATTTGTCAACCCCTGCACAAAAACAGGTACTCAAAACTTTTGGACGAAAAAAAATGGGCTAACTTTACTGTTTTAGTATTTTTTTTTTAAATCATTAGTGTATTTTTCCCAAAAAAATGCGTTTGAAAGACCGCTGCACAAATACATTGTGACATAACAACCGCTATTTTATTCCCTAGGGCTAAAGAAAATATATATAATTTTTGGAGGTTTTAAGTGATTTTCTAGCAGAAAATACAGGATTTTTACTTGTAAGCAACAAGTGTCAGAAAAGATTTTGTTAAAATTTGGTTTTGGTTAAACTGAGAACTCTACACAGGGAGTTCAGTTCATTGATAACTTTAAACAGAGAGGAGACAAGTCACTCCACAGACTTCAGGCAACTTAAATTGACTTCTATTACAGAATTAAATATTGCACAATATTACAGCCTCATGCTACATAACTAAGCTCCATGCTGAATAAACTCCATTATTAATGTATCATAAATAGAAATTTTCAGATTTGTATTGTTCTCTTTGTGTGAAATACCTAGTGATCCTGCCAGTCCCTCTGCTTTCCTGTTAAAAACTGACCACATTAGGCATGAGAGCACAGCGTGGTCTGTTCTCTAGCTATGCTGGGAACTCGGCCTGCTCTCCTGCATTGATTAGACATGTCCTGAAATCTCCACACGCTTACACAGCGAAGATCAATGCACTGCTGTTTCTCCTCCCCTAGCTCTTATGCAGCTGAAAACAGAGGGTATGTGATCACTTATAAAAAGGGTATTTATAATGCTTCTTTTTATATATATATATACCTGTGAACAAATGTTTGGCCTTTTCATTTCTATTTTAAACTGAATGAGTTTTTTTTTTTTTTACAAGGTGGTCGTTTACAATCAAGTTAAAAACCCACTTTAAAAAACGAAACAAAAAAAACTCACATTGGAACTCATGGCTGCAACGTTTAGGGCCGGTTCACACTGCGGGCGATGCGAGGCGACACGACTTGCCTCGCCGCTATCTTACAAGTCGCCCCCGTTCTGTACAATGGAACCGTTCTGAGAGGAGCGACTCGAGTCGCTCCGACTCAGAAAAAAGGTTCCTGTACTACTTTCGGGCGACCTGGGGGCGACTTGCATTGACTTCTATACAGAAGTCACCTGCAAGTTGCCGCTGAGGTCGCGGCAGGTCGCGGTGAGGCAAGTCGGTGTCGCCTCGCATCGCCTGCAGTGTGAACCGGCCCTTAGGAATATGTTAAAAACATAAAAAAAGGTTTTAAATTACAAAATGACTTTTGTGGTAATTGTATATGCTCTATAAATTGTACTAAAATGCCTAACTATATACTTGTGAATGTATAATTACAACACTTTGCAAATAAATAAACTTTGTTCATTTTCAGGGAGTGGATCCAATCCATTTCAGCATTTGGAAAAGAGTGCTGTTCTTCAAGAGGTAAGACCTATATTTAAATAAAATAAATAAAAGATGTTAGAGATCTGTAAATAGTTGGCTTCTCCATTGGGTTATGTGCTATCTCATTGAAGAGGATTGAAAACCCCACTTCAAGTTAGCATAGGTGGTTTCCAGATGATGGTCGTGTATATGGGATGAGGGAAAAGACAGTTCCCAACTTTATTATAAGTAGAAATATTTACGTTAAACACCACATATAACATTTTCTTTCTACAGGCTCGATTATTCAATGAAACTCCAATAAATCCAAGAAGATGCCTTCATATTTTAACCAAGATTTTGTATCTTTTGAACCAGGTAAGAACAATCTCGGGTTATGATCACTAAATTTCAATTTTAGATTAATTTGTCTTACTTAAAGCAGAGTTCCAGGCATTTTTAAATGTAATATACTGTATACTTGTACACTTCTTTTTTTTTTTTACATTTTTTTTTTCCCATCAATGTAAATACCTTTTTATTTATCCTGAATGTCCTCCTTCCGCTGTACCTCGCTGTTATGCCTGCCCATTGGCTCCTGGGATATGAGTGTCATCGATCCCAGGAGTCATTGGACATCCACCGATATGGCAGCCTGAAACACGAGTGCACTGCGCTTTGTACTATATGCGTATGTGGGAGATTGGGAGGCACATGCTGGGTAGCGAGCAGTGCTTTATCATGGAGGAAGCAATGAGTTGGATGCCCACACTGATGATGGGAGCGTTCTCGCTGGGGACTGCAGAGTGAGTTTAAAATAAAAAGTGATTTGTAAAACTTACATTTCTTACTCATACAGTTATGTTGGGTGCGACCATCAACGGAGTGTTTTATATTTAAAGCGGAGTTCCAGCTTGTGTTTTTTTTTTTTGTGTTTTTTTTTTTTTTTGTTTTTTTTTTTTTAAAGTGGTTGTAAATCTTTAAGCCTCATACACACAATCGGACTTTGTACAAACTTTCCCTTGGATTTTTGTGCAAAGGGCGTTGGCCGTAAGTTTGTATTGCATACACACAATCTGACTTTTTAGGCAACAAACACGAACGTAGTGACATTTCAACGTACTGACAACACTTCAGAAGAGGACGTTCAATTACTCCAGCGCCACCTTTGGTCAACTTCTGTATTGTTGTCTGATCTTTTGCATTGGTTCTGAGCATGCGTGTTTGTACTTTGTACAAAAGTCCTATGCTTTTGTGTACACACGATCGGACTTTGCTCTATCAGACTTATGTTGTCAAAAAGTTTGTCCGTTCTGACAGCCAACAAAAGTCAGATGAAAACCGAAAAAGTTTGGCCGACGGAGCGTACACACGGTCGTATGTTTCCTCAAAACAGCTAATTTGCATGTTTGTTGTCAAAAGGTCCGATCGTGTGTACGGGCCTTTACATATATCCATTGAAGTGATTGGCCACAGGTGATACACAGATAAAATAAATACTCCTACATAAGTTGGATCAGTTTATTTGTGGTTTTCTCAACATCCATTCAAAGTCCAGAATTTATAAGCTTGTCTGAGCTGTCAGAAAAGAGGGGGGGGGAGAGCTGAAATTACACATTGCAGAGCTCAGCGAGGAGAGCTCTAAGCCCCTGTACACATTGTCGGAGATTTCGACAACCAAATCCGTCGGATTTTGTCCGAAACTGTTGCATACACACGGTCGGACAAAGTTGTAGAAAAATCCGATTTTTCAGAATGTGATGACGTAATTTCGTTACGATGGGACTACATTCACTGCTAGTAGCCAATAGCTTTGATGTAGGAATTTAATCTGAGCATGCGTGGCACTTGGTCCGATCAAAATTCTCTACACATGAACCAAGTATGTCCGATCGGACCAGTTTGTCGGAAAATATTTCCAACAAGTTGGAAAATTGGGTTCCGACGGAATCAGTCCGATGCATACCACACACAGTCAGATTATCCGACAACACGGTCCAATAGGACACATTCCGACGGATTCTCCGACCGTGTGTACAAGGGCTAACAGCTGTTTGGAGGGAAGGGACATACACTCCTTTACAGCATACAGCAACAGAGATGGGGCTGTCAATCAGCTGGGGGTCCCTCCCCGTCACCTTTCTCTTGGTGTCAGTAAAATTTGTTAGAATTTTACTCATGCTGATGGCAAAGGAATGACGCAGCAGACAGAGATTACATTTGGTGCTCTTATTTGAGACAAGTACACACTATAAAATGACATGCTTTGTTCATATTTACTTGTCTGAAGTTTACAACCACTTTAATATGCAATTAGAGGCAACAAAAAGCCAGCAAGTACAATAGATCTGTATGCATTGATTCTCACTTTTTTTCATGTTTATAAAGCTTACATTCTGATACCTTTTTAAGAAGTTGTGGAAAAAAGAAACCTGTAACAGGAATAATATAAGTGGCTCAAACCCAGTGTTCCAGAGTCCTCAGGAATGCATTGTAGTGTTTGTTTTTCAGTACTTATTGATACTAATTAAAACATATTTTCTTCTACTTGCAAGCGTTGAAAACATTAGGCCTCATTCACATGGCTATGAGATTATAAGGATTTATAGGACATTTCTAAATGCATGTAATTATTTTAAATTTTATAATTCACACTATGGGATTGTGTTGAGGTTCAAGTGGTTTAGCAGTGTTTGGAAAAAAGGAACAGATTAGATACTCTCAACAAGTGTAACGCATGTTAAAGCGCGAGTCCACCGTTTTTTTTTTTTTTTTAAGCCAGCAGCTACAAATACTGCAGCTGCTGACTTTTAAAATAATGACACTTACCCGCCCAGCGCTCCCGCGTTGTCGGCACCCGAAGCCGATCTCTTGATCGTCTCTCGGGTGCTGCCGCCGCCATCTTAGGTATGGGAATCAGGAAATGGAGCCTTGCAGCTCCATTTCCCGGTTCCCTATTGTGCATGTGCGAGTCGCGCTGCGCAATAAGGATGGCCCCCGCTGTCTCTGGGATCCGTGTGTTTCCCAGCAGGCAGTGGGGGACCTTAGGAAAGGGGCGTAGATTCTGCGGAAAGGGGCGTACCTTCTGCAGAATCTACGCCAGAAGTGGGTGCAGATACCTGTACTGTACAGGTACCTGCACCCCCCCTCCCCCCTGAAAGGTGCCAATTGTGGCGCCGGAGGGGGGTAGGGTTCCAATGAGCGGAAGCTCCACTTTAGGGTGGACCTCCGCTTTAATGCAAATACATCTAAATGCAGGAGAAATTGTTCTGGAAAGTAGAACGTTTGTTTATACTTCCCCGATTAATTTCTCCTAGGTTTAAATAACACAAATGTAGGACGTTCATATGATTGAGGGCTTACTCTGTTCTCTGCAGCATGCTGGCACGTGACAGGCTTTCCTACTCAGGCTGTTGCTGTTTTCTAAAGAAAGTAAAGTAAGACTTTGCTCACCTTTTTGTTCAATGCAGCTTGAAAGCTGATAGAAACTGAAAAATTAGTGAGGCTTTAACAATAAAACTGGGCCCATGTTTTTATTTTTTAATCAAAAGCATATTTTTAATATGAATAAAATAGCAAGCTTTATAAATATAAATGACTCTGATGTTGCTCTTTTACAGGGTGAACACTTTGGAACGATGGAGGCCACTGAAGCATTCTTTGCTATGACCAGATTATTCCAGTCAAATGATGTAAGGGACTTTCAGCATCTCTAAATAATAGTGATCATAAAGAGATTGATCCTGCTCCTTATTTAACAGTCCAGTGTGATGCCTAGGCTGCTTAAAGCGAATCTCCACCCAAAAGTTCTGCTTTAAGGCCTCCTCCCCTCTCTTCTTCTTCAAATAGCACTTTTTTGGGGGATGGGGAGCAGGCACCTGGTTTTGACAGGTTCCCACTTCCGCTGGGGTTGCCTAGGTTTTCTTCTCCCCCCTCCCTCCCTGCAGTCTTCTAGGATATGTCACAGGTCTCAGAAGACTGCAGGACCATTCATGGCACAGCATGGCTTGCGCATGCACAGTGGGAACCCGGCTATGAAGTCGCAAGCTGTCACAGTTGAGCGCCCACAGCTGAGATGCCGGCATCACATCTCTGGATCGTGGGACAGATGAGTGTCTGCTTATTAAAAGTCAGCAGCTGCAGCTTTTGTAGCTGCTGACTTTTAATAAACACAAAAATGACTGGAGCTCCTCTTTAAAGGATTAGTTCACCTTTCGAAGCATGTTGCATGTTCCACCCGTTTTTAGGGTGGAACATGTTGCACATTTCCAATGCTGTAGCCATTACCTGATGCCCACACTCCCTGTAACAGCAGTACGGGGAGAAGTTACCTTTACTAGCTGTTACTTTTTGAAATATGTGTGACTGTGTGGGGCTCCGCCCTCAGGGCCGCATCATTCATACACACAATTTTGTGTGTGACTGAACTACAAGCCCTGACTTCCTTTGCGGCTGCCGGCCTGTAGTTCTGAATAAACTACCACGGTGCTCCACGGCTTCATTGGTTATTCCTGTGAGATTGTATCTGCCTGCCCATATGGGATATACAGGCACACAGATACACTGACAGATCTGCATGAGTCCTGCATGACGTTCATTTTGGACAAATTGAATCATTTGGCAGCAACCCCTTTAAAGTGACTCTATGCTAAGAGACTTTCATAAGCTCTTTATTTTTAGCAATCCCTAGATCATAATAGTATACTAGCTCATTATGAATTACTGTCTTGAGAACGAATCCCCAGCAGCCATCCTCCTCTTCCCCCTTCAGGCCGCCGACATGTCATCCAGGGCTTGCTTCCGGGCATCACGGTCCCGGCGCTATGATTGGCCGGAGCCGTGATGACCTCACTCCCGCGGGAGCTGCCACGAACAGCACAGTACAACTGAAGCAACGGCACGTACTGCCATTGCCTCAGTTGGCTCAAGTGCGCATGTGCCGCGTTATGTCGGCACATGCAAATACAGCGATATCTCCTAAACCATGCAGGTTTAGGAGATATCCAGTGCAGGTACAGGCAAGCCTAATTATAGAACCCTTTATATAAACCCTTTACAACCACTTTGAGGCCTTGTTCACACTATATGTGCATAAAAACTGATGAAATAAAATGGGCAGATTTGACTTGCATAAGCTTGTTCAGACCATGCGCAGAGACGTGTATATTTATTATGTAGGTCTCTTCAAGGACAGAAAGAAGACCTTTGTTTTCTATGTGCTCTGTGCACACCATAAGCTTGCTGTCATGGGAGCTTTTTTTTTTTCTGCGCAGAAATATGTAACAAATTCTCTGCAAGGGCACCATGAAGACTATTGTTCTCCATGTGCCCTGTTCACACCACAATGTTGATGCCACATCAGTTTGTTTGTTTTTCTGTGCAGAAAGCTGCATACGTGTTGCAGATTTCAACACAGAAAAACTATCTGCACATGATACCAGTGTTGTGATGTGAACAGGACACATATAGAGCAATTGTTTTCTATGTGTGCTTGCAGAAACACGGGCACAAGAACTCACGTCTGTACATGGTGTGAACGAACCCAAAAAGCAGATGAACAGGAATGTTTCATAGTTGCATAGTTAGTCAGGTTGAAAAAAAAGACACAAGTCCACCTAGTTCAACCACAAAAAAAAAAAAATGTCATACAATCCCATATACCCAATTCTATACCCACAGTTGATCCAGAGTAAGGCCGCGTACACACGGGCGGATTGTCTGCCCAACTAAGTTCGGCAGACAATCCGACAGACAGTCCGTTCAAAATTAGCATGAACGGACTTGACCACACACGATGAGCAGACAGTCCGCTGAAAGCGTGCGCGATGACGTGTACAGCACGTACGACGGGACTAGAAAAACGACGTCCTATACACTGCAATGCAACCTTCGGCCGTGTAAACCCTTTCTGAGCATGCGCCATACTTAGTCCGTCCAACTTGCCTACACACGAGCGGACTGTCCGCTGAAACCAAGTTTGGACGGACAAAACCAAGTTTGAACGGACTGTCTTACGGAAATTCCGTAAGACTTTGTTCGTCAGACTGTCCGCTGAAAAAGTCCGCTGAAGCCCACACACGAGCGGATTGTCCGCTGAAACACTGTTCAGCGGACTAAGTTGGGCAGACAGTCCGCCCGTGTGTACGCGGCCTAAGGCAAAAAACCCCAGCAGAGCATGATCCAATTTTCTAAAGCAGGCGAAAAAATTCCTTCCTGATCCCCCGAGAGGCAATCGGATATTCCCCGGATCAACTTTACCTATAAATGTCAGTACCCAGTTATATTATGTACACTTAGGAAATAATCCAGGCCCTTCTTAAAGCAATCCACTGAGCTGGCCAGAAGCACCTCTGCAGGGAGTCTATTCCACATTTTCACAGCTCTTACTGTGAAGAAACTTTTCCATATTTGGAGATGAAATCTCTTTTCCTCTAGACATAAAGAGTGCCCCCTTGTCCTCTTTGTTAACTGTAAAGTGAATAACTTGACACCAAGTTCACTATATGGACCCCTTATATATTTGTACATGTTGATCATATCCCCCCTTAATCTCCTCTTATCAAGAGTGAATAAATTCAGTTCCTCTAATCTTTCCTCATAGCTGAGTTCCTCCATGCCTCTTATCAGTTTGGTTGCCCTTCTCTGCACTTTCTCCAGTTCCCCGATATCCTTTTTAAGAACTGGTGCCCAAAACTGAACTACATATTCCAGATCAGGATTTCCTCAGGCTGTCATTTCTGCTGTGTAGGGTTGAAGCCAATCATGTGGATTCTGATGAGATGTACTGGACCGCATCAGGCAGTTTTATAGTTGGCATACTTTTTATCCATAAGCCCCCAATTGGTTTGTTGCACAGATTTTCAAGCCTGACTCCACTTTCATTGCTGCTTACCTTTTTACCTGATTACTTCAAGGAATACCTTTTTCATCACTAGATAAGGTTTAAAAAAATGTTTACTTTGGTTTTAGTTTTATAGCCTGTGGAGAGAAAACTGTATTCTTGCCTAAGCACATTGCAGTTAAGCATGCCTATACCCCTCATGGGTTGTAAGAAATGCATGTAAATAGAATATTCTGCCTGTATAACTATTTCAGAAGCAAAAGAATATTCTTAGCTAGGAGGAGCTCATAGTTCACTGCATATTGTTTCATTTATTTATTTATTCTGTATTAATGACTTTGTGTGCTTTCAGCAAACCCTGCGAAGGATGTGTTACCTAACTATCAAGGAGATGGCCAACATCTCTGAAGATGTCATTATTGTTACAAGCAGGTAAAGTGGAATCCTTATCAGATTTGTATACAGAATGGTACAAAGTTTCTGCAGCTGAAATCCTAAGATCATTTTACTTCCTATTTTTTGAGATCTGCAAATGTATATGGTGGATGTTACTGCATGTTTCATGCTCTAGCACTTTGTGATGTAATTTATTTTTAACAGCACCCCAACGTACTAAGGAAGCCCATTACCAACGCACATGCAATGCATCACTGCAAAATGCATGGTAACGCACTATAGTGCGTTATTTTAGAAGGTGCATGTTCATTTATTGTTATCATACAGTACAAAAAATGTATTCATAGACCATGGTTGATATTCTGGCTACCTTCAGCTGATGGGACACTGGAAAAAATTTCGCTAGGAGCCAGTGGCAGCTGGTGGTATGCTTATTTGGGGGGACGAGGAGGAGGCGGGGCGGCAAACACATATGGACGGGCTGCCGTGCTCATATAACTCCACCCACTTCATGAGGTTTTTTTTTGCTAGTTTCCTTAGGTGATGGACCTTCCTTCCTAAGTTAGTTTTTGCCTTTCACTTTAACCAGGACATTGTTCTTGCATCCCTATTTCAAGTTTAGCAAAAGGAAATGTCCTTCCATTGGATGTAATTTTGGCTGCATGAGTCTAAAGCTTGCCACAGATGATTTGAATCAATCGATCAATTTGCGTACAACCAGCCTGCTGGATTCTACATGTGGTTATTGCCATACCGCTGTTATAGCCGCTAGCAATAATCACTGTGTTCTCCTCGCCGGGACGGCTTCCCCCGCCCCTCCGTTAGAATAACACAACCTGTGGTCACAGGAAAGAAAGTTGCTCTGCCGTGACCGGCCTAACTCTCCACCATTGCTTCTTTCAAGAAGACTTATTGCCTTTTTGACATCCTTTATGGACCCTGTATGGGTGCATCGACTACTTGTGTCAGCATCTCTAAGTGGCATAGGCAGACCATTATCCAAGCTTATGGTCTCAAGGATGATGCTTCTTAATCTTTTCAGCATCAAACAACTTTTTTTTTTTTTTGTGTTTTACAAGGTGAACATTTCTGCCTCATCTGAGGCCAGCTTCAGGCGTAAGGTCCATCCAGTGGCTCTTTGAGCTGCAGGCAGTCCGCATTTTTTTTTTTTTTTCTTTTACCATGGGACTGTTAGGTGAGCAACACAGAACCAATCCCTATCAGTTGGACCTCTTTTGGATCACCCAAAAGGATAAAGACTTCCCGTGTACCTCAGTGGATGAGAAAAAAAATATAGAATCTTTGTACTCATCGTAAATATTTTTTTTTTCTCGGAGTCTATTGAAGAACATGGTTTCTACCCCTCTGTATTTATCATCATGCTCTTGGCATTCCTTGCCATAAAATTGGGTCATGCTGATAGTAGGAGGGGTTATCCTGGGTGACTTTTTTGTTTTGGCCAATGTCCAATCCTCCTGTAGGGGCAGTATAACACAAAGGTTAAAGGTTACTTTTGTAAACTCCACACACCTGTTCTTAAAGACTGAAAGTTTTTTTACATTGCTTCATGCAGACTTGTTTACTTGAATTCTAATGATGCATTTACCATCTTGTGTGTACCTCTGAAATATATATTTTTGATATGCTGGGGAATACATGTCTCTGTCATTTGGGGGTGTGTTTAATCCTAAGTGCTGCCAGCAAAAGGGATACCTAGAGGAGGGAATTTATTTTTCTTTTATCATATTTTTATTTTTATTTTATTTTTTCTTGGTGCCCTCCTTCTATAGTGTTGTGTATGCAGGTCTTCAAAATTGTGTTATGCTTTGCTTTATTTTATATTCCTAATGTCACTAGGGAGTTGCTTTTCTAGTTTGTATGTAATGATCTGTTACATTTTGTATCTCACAGTATACTATATTGTAATCACCTGCTTTCCTCCAAATAAATAAAAGGATTTCTCATGCCCCTCAGCGGACCCAAAGAAAATCAGTTACTAAAAATCCTTTTTTTTTATTTATTTTTTTTGTGTGTTTTTTTTTATTTTTATTTTTTCTCCTTTTCTTTTTTTCTTATTCAAGCTCATACAATTTTTTATCACTAGTTCAGGATAGCTGAAGCCTCCAGATTTTATTATTGCAAGCTAGAGATTAAATAAAACTGACTGTAGGTATTAGTTGGGGATATATAGGTGTGGTCTCGCCTTTGTTTTAATGTCTAGGTGTGAGAAAAAAAAAATTTGTTATTTTTATTTTATTTAAAAAAATTTTTTTTTTTTAAATATCCTTTTCTTCCACAATTAATGGCTTGATATAGTTAGATACGCAGTTTGGTCTTTGATATTTCAGTAGATCATTAATCTAATATTTCAGTTTCCAGCCATGTTAATAAATGGAAGCCTTTGATGCATGTATCATATGTCTCAGAACAAAGAAATGCCTTAATGTTGCTTTCCAATCAGATGTCTACTGATAGTCATTGAATTAACCTTTTGGATAATTTCATTCTGGCAGTCTGACCAAGGACATGACCGGCAAAGAAGATGTTTACCGTGGGCCAGCTATCCGTGCACTTTGCCGAATTACTGACGTAAGTAACCATCCAAGTCAAAGGTGGTGCCCTGGGCTTCTTATTTTTTACTAGTGACTAGAAATGTTTATCAGTCACTGGCTTTTATAAAAGATATGCAGTGAATGGAAAGTTGCACTTAATATAATGATGGCGATGGGTAATAAAGCAAAATTATGCTAGCATGTCTTACATTTCATTTTAGGCTTGTATTTACCCCATTTATAATGAAAACAAATTAAGACTTGTATTGCTTTTTGTGACAGGCCACTATGCTGCAGGCTATTGAGAGGTACATGAAGCAGGCTATTGTGGATAAAGTTCCTAGTGTCTCCAGTTCTGCATTGGTATCATCCTTGGTATGTATCCGTAAATATCCATGAATGAAAGTGTGCCTATACCCAAAACTTTTTGTTTTAGTTTTGGATAGTAATGGGAAAGGTTACAACTCCTGTCAGGTTTTGTTACTATTTGGGCCTCCTTTAACCAGTTCACTCCTCCACCTTCATGGCCAGGCCTGTTTTCAGCTTTCAGCGCTGTTGCACTTTGAATGACAATTGCACGATCATGCAAATGTTGTCGTATTTATTTTGAAAAAATGATGAGGCAGCACTGATGGGCATCCTTTATGGGCACTGATGGGTGGTACTGATGGGCATTGATAGGCATCCTTTACGCCATTGATGGGCGGCCTTGATGGGCATTGATGGTCATTGGGTGCAGCCTTTATGGGCACTGATTGGCAGCCTTTATGGGTGGTACTAATGAGGCACTGATTGGCATCACAGGTGGGCATTGACAGGCATCACTGATGGGGCTCCACTTGGCTCTCCTCTACTCACACGCTGTCAGTCCAAGTAAAGGAATGCCGATAATCAACACTTCCTATTTACACTGTGATCGGCTGTGATTGGACACAGCTGATCACATGTTAAAAAGCTTACGTCATAGGCTCTTTATCCTGATTGAAGATGCAGTGTGTCCGAGCAACACACCGCACGACTGATCGCCGTGCTGCGCTCCCTAGGGGGCACGCTTGAGCAGCTTGTTCTGAAGGACATTATATGAACAAGTCAAGTGAATGAAGTCACAACATGAAGAGTTTTCCCATCATCACTTTCTGTTCTGGGGACAGCATTTTACCAGACGAGAAGTGAGGGGAAATTCTGCAATAAGAGAAAGACGACAATAAAAAGCTGACAGTGGCTCTAGCATTCCCCTATTTATCATTAACCACTTGCTTACTGGGCACTTAAACACCATTCTGCCCAGACCAATTTTCAGCTTTCGGTGCTCTCACACTTTGAATGACAATTACTCAGTCATGCAACACTGTACCCAAATGAATTTTGTGTCCTTTTTTTCCCCACAAATAGAGCTTTCTTTTGGTGGTATTTGATCACCTCCTGGGGTTTTTATTTTTTGTGCTATAAATGAAAAAAGACCGAAAATGTTGAAAAAAAACGCATATTTCTTTGTTTCTGTGACAGAATTATGCAAATTATAAATTTTTCTTCATAAATTTTGGCCACAATTTATACTGCTACATATCTTTGGTAAAAATAACCCAAATTAGTGGATATTATTTGGTCTTTGTGAAAGTTAGAGAGTCTACAAGCTGTGGTGCGAATTGCACAAAATTGATCACATCTGATGTACTGGTGGCCTATCTCGCTTCTTGTGACCCGAACAAGTCAGGAAAGTACAAATACCCCCCAAATGACCCCTTTTTGGAAAGTAGACATTCCAAGGTATTTAGTAAGAGGCATAGTGAGCTTTTTGATGTTGTCATTTTTTTCCCACAATTCTTTGCAAAATTAAGATTTTTCATTTATTTTTTTTCTCCACAAAATTGTCATTGTAATAGGTTATTTCTCTCACGTGGCATGTGTATACCACAAATGACACCCCCCAAAAAATTCTGCTACTCCTCCTGAGTATTACAATACCACATGTGTGTGACTTTTTCACAGCCTGGCCACATAGAAAGGCCCAACATGCAGGTAGCGCCATCATGTGTTCTAGGAACATAAATTACACATCTAATTTGTTGACTATTTATTACACTTTTGAAGCACCAGGACAATGACACATGACACTGATGACAGATGGCACTGATACGTGGCAATGATGACACTTATACGTGGCACTGATGACAGGTGGCACTGATGACAGATGGCACTAATATATGTGGCACTGATGACAGATGGCACTAATATGTGGCACTGATGACACGTGGCACTTATACGTGGCACTAATACGTGGCACCGATGACAGATGGCACTAATACGTGGCACTAATACGTGCCACCGATGACAGATGCCACTAATACATGGCACCGATGACGCTGATGACAGATGGCACTGATAAGTGGCATTGATGACACGTGACACTGACAACAGATGGCACGTGACACTGACAGGTGGCACTGATGACAAATGGCACTGATACGTGGCACTGACGGCAGGTGGCACTGGGGGCAGCAGATGGCACTGGGGCAGATGGCACTGCTGGGGCTGATGGCACTGCTGGGGGAAGATGGCACTTTTTATTTTATTTTTTTACTACAGGCAGAACGGCTGCCGCTGCAGCCGTTCATCTCTCCCCTCTCACACTGTCTGTGCGAGGAGGGAGAGCGGCGCTGAGAGATGATCTCATATGTTTACATATGAGATCATCTCCCATTGGACACGCCGATCACGCTGTAAACGGCCGCTGTGATTGGCCGTTTACAGCGATCTGTGTTTGCCTGTCCCCGGGGGACACGGCGAACACAGAACTTCCGCGATGCGCGGCGGCGCGCATAGCGGAAGTAAACATCAGGACGTCCAGGGACGACCACCCGGACGAACGCGCCTGCTCTACGGCCGTCATTCGGCCATAGGGCGGGCGCGAGGTGGTTAAAATATAATTTTTTCTACCTTTTGTGTTGCTGTTAGGATTCTTTCACGTGGGCAGTCCAATCAGGTCTGCCTGTTGGTTTTTCAGGCAAACCTGATCAAGCACACCTAGGTACAGGCCAGTGTAAATAGACTTGTATCCGTTTATACTCACCTACCTCCGAGTCCATCCAGGTCCGGTAAAAAGAATGGAAAAACTGTGTCCTTTTCTGTTTTTGTGGACCTAAACGTTTCATAGTTAGTAAGGTTGAATAAAGACTCCAGTCCATCCAGTTCAACCTGAGCGTCTAACAATTGTCCCTATCCCTGTACATTACACACTCACATCGGTCCCTACCCTCAAGGAGCCTGCAATCCAAGGTGCCTATTCATATACTAGGGCCAATTTTGGACAATAGCCAATTAACCTACCTGCATGTCTTTTGGTTTGTGGGAGGAAACCAGAGTACCTGGCGGAAACCCACACAGGGAGAACATGCAAACGTGATGGATTGGAGGTAGCCTGATGTTAATGGATACAAGTCCGTTTACATCTCACCGCTCATAGAGCCATCAAAGGTTTGCCTGTGGCTGCTGAGTAAATGAGGACACACTGAATGGTCACAGATATCAAAAAATATAAAAAAATCTGTCCTGTTCAGCAGGATATAAAATCGCTGATCCCCTGGTGAATGGAAAGGAGGGACTGTGTGTGAAAGAGATATTCCCCTCACTTCCTGTCCTGGGGAAAAAATAAACTGCAGAAAACTCAAGTGTGAGTATCTCTACTGTATGGTATTTGGCCTAAGCATACAAGGTTTACATAATTTGCATATCCTGAAAGCTGAACGAAGTGCACTCCTGTGACCCACAGGAGAATTGGGGACCAAAGAGTTTTGGCCCGACTTCTCCTTTAAGTGTGACTCACAGAAGTAGAACAAGCATGCTGTAAATGAGGGACAGAAAAGTGTCAGAGTACCTCATCTCTTTACTTGCACTTTGGTCAGAGAGGCCTGGAATTCTTAAAAGAAGAGTTTGGCCCCGACAGCCTTCATTATTTTCTCAAGACAGAGTTCCATAAAGAGAAGATACCACAAGGTGCTTGCTATAACATTTAAAGTGGTATTAAACCCAAAACCAAAAATGATTTATATTGCAGCTTACCAATCATTGGATGTGGTGGCTGCATCAGTTTTTTTTCTTTTGGCTTTTTACCTGGTGATCTGGCCAGTAGCCCATTTCCGGTATTGGTGAGACAGAACTCTGCACAAATGAGAACAGAAGGCACAGCAGACAGCAGCATTGGCAGTTTTAGGAGATGGTAGTGTTAAATGTATTACCACATTTAGACGCACTAATAAACTAATGCCAAACCCCAGCACACACTTAAAGAAGGATGTCCAGCCTGGGTGAAAAAAACGCATTACAAATTTACAATTTAATATTAGGGCACTTACCTGTCCAGGGAGCCCACAATGTCTGCACCCCAACCGATCTTCAGATCGAATCCAGGTGCTGCTCCGCCATTCCTGTTAAGAGAAGCAGGCAGTGAAGCCTTTCAGCCTCACTGCTGGTTCCCTGCTGCACATGCACGAAGCTCGCTGTGCTTTCTAATTGGCCCGGAAGCGGGGAAAGGAGGGGGGGCGAACTTCCGGAGATGGGCTGTGGCCAATCTCCCGGAAGGGGGAAGGGATTCTGTCAAAAACAGCCCCCCTCCTGAAAGGTGCCAAACGTGACACCTGAGGGGGGGGGGGGGGAGGAAGCGTATAATACTCCAAAGACATGCAGGTAGGTTAATTGGCTTCTGTCCTAAATTGGCCCTGGTATATGAATGGGGACCTTGGATTGTGGGCTCCTTGAGGGTAGGGACCGATGTGAGTGTGCAATGTACAGAGATAGGAACAATTGTAGACACTCACTCAGGTTGAACTGAATGGACTGGTGTCTTTATTCAACCTTACTAACTATGTATACTGAATTTTTGGTATTTGTAAATTTTTGTAAATAGACACATACGATAAATAAGGACACTACAGTTGCTTATATGGGTATTGGAGGAGGTTAAGCCTCTGTCTTCCTACACAGGTCTGTGTTGGGGATAAAGGTAAAATAAAATGTAATAATTGCTTTGTGCATCAATTACCTTACCCTTCTGTCTGGATTCCAAATACCTCTGGCTAAACCATCCTGCAGTGTAATGGATTAAAGTGGTTCTAAAGGCAGAAGTTTTTTTGCCTTATTGCATTCTATGGTGCAGGTCCCCCTTATACTTACCTGGGCCCCACCTCAATCCATGTGCATGAAAGTTGCGGCTGTCCTGGGTCTCTCTCTACTCATTGGCTCAGTCAGCAGCAGCAAACTTTACATTCTCACACACAGTGCGATTTAGGTGGTTGAGCTGTAGGTTTTACTGATTGTTTTACTTTTATTAAAGCAGACCTATCAGTTATTTTACAAATTAGAATTTTAATATATTGTTAATATACATAGCTTAATAAGATACCTTTTAAAAGCAGCAGCCTGGGTGAATGCTACCATCAATCTGCTGCAGACAAAAGAAAAGCAATCCCCAGCAGTATTAGGGGTCTGAGCTGTGTAAAACGTTGCTAGCTGAGTTAAAATTGCTGCATTTGCAAACCAAAGCATGTGTACAGCCACATCTAGCTGTAATGGTAGAATTTAGGTGGGCGATTGGGGGGCAGAAAAACTACCGCTCGAACCACCTGTGTTTACTGTCCCCTGGCTGACTGTGTGATAGACCCCAAAGTGATGCAGACCCTGCAGCTTTCCTTATTAGAACACAGCACACCAGATCATTATAATGAGCCAGTCAGATTCTGTATAGAATCTGGGGAAATCGAAATAAAAGGTATGAATCTGCATCGCATAGTAGTCCATTATGTGTCACTTACCTGACACAGGAGCCAGCGAAGTCGCCGCTGTCCCCTGTAGTCCGCCGCATCCATCTTCTTGGTGGGGTCTCGCAGCTCCGCCGCTGTCATTCGGCGAAGCCGCGATGACGTCACTCCCGCGCATGCGCACGGGAGCCGACACGCGCGGCAGCTCCGTCGTTGAGAATGCTGCAGGCGCTCAGTGCGCCTGCGCCGTAGACAGCGGTGCCTGTTTTCGGGCAAATATCTCCTAAACCATATAGGTTTAGGAGATATTTCTTGGACCTACATGTAAACCTTAATCTAGGCTTACATGTAGGTCAAAGTGGTTTGTAAGGGTTTACAACCACTTTAACATGTAAAGTATTGTAGGTCTGCTTTAAAAACTAATTTCTCTTTTTAAATATAATTGTTTTTCTTTTGTTCTTTTATTATTTACCTGGGGTTCAGGTTTTATCATTGATGAACCCCCTAACAAAATGTATCATGTGGTATGAGTGCCACCATGTTTGTACCCCCAAATAAGGTATAACTATTTTAAATAACAATCATTGTATGCTCAGACGTGTCTTAAAAAATAATTATTGCATTGGTATCCTACACATCCATTGATTGATGTGTTTTTTGTTGGAAAACAAATGCTTTAGACGTCATGAATTGTTTTATTTACAGTAAGTTCCCTACTTACAAATTCTGTTCCGGGACCCCGTTTGTAAGTCCAACAAAGATCAGTGCTTGCAGATAATGGCAGTGAGCTCTGATCAGTGTGTTCTGGCGGTGGAGTCAACCTGTCAGAACACAAAGGCACACAGCAGGGAAGATCACCGCACCAACATTGATTGTGTTAGTACGACCATCTGTCAGTATTTTTTTTTATTTTTTTTCCTTCAGCTGGGTTGAACGAAAAAAAGAAAATTGGTGTGTGTGTAGCCAGCTTTACATGATTGTACATACGAGCACATGTTTGCGTCATTGAAAGTTGGCAACTTGAACTTTGGTATGTCAAATCAAGGTGATTACTGTGGCAGGTGGTATCGTTTGTGTTCACACTGTCCTAGTATGTAAGAGATGAAGGGTGCCGGTGCAGAAAATGGAGACAGGACGGCCGCACACCAGAATAATGCCTTTATTAAATGAAGCTCGATCCATACATCAATCAGACACAGGTCCAGATAACTGACGTGCTTTGCGCCATTAATGCCGCTTAATCGTAGCTCATGATTAAGTGCCTTTAACGGTGCGAAATGCGTCAGTTTATGTAGAACTGTGTCTCTGATTGATATATGGATCAAGCTTCATTTAATAAAGGCATTATTCTGGAGTGCGCCTGTCCTTTCTCCATTTTCTGCCATTGAACTTTGGTATGTTGGGGACTTACTTTAAAGACAATTCATGTTTAGTTTTTACTGGTGTCCGGAAATGTCTGGGTTATAGACAATAGTTCAGAATGAAATGTACAATGTTGTAACTAATGTTATGCTGGGTTTATAAGGAAATTGCTTTGTAATAGTCAGACCTGCTGAAGCTGCGTTATGTCGGTTGCACAATATACCAGTTCATAGGCCGATTGTTGAGCCCATAAAGGGGTTTGTGTTGCTTGTCAGATCTACTTTTCAGGGTTCACTTCCATTACCTTTGGCACTTCTTCAGAATATCATTGTCCGATCTGCAGTTAAGGGCTCCTTTTACGGACAGAGAGGTTATCGGCCTAATTCACAGATCAGTAATCCTCTGAATACCTCAGAAACAGAGGGGTTCCAAGGAAGAAGCAATGATCTGTGACGGGCACAGAAGTGCACACTGATAAAATGCAAGGCTAGTTTACAGCAGATCCAGCTAAGCTTATAAGTGTTACAAACAATATACATAGTGGAGCTACAACACAGACTGGGCTCAAACCATTCGTAGTTGGTGCTACAGTGACTGGCAGATGGCTAAGAACTGTTGAGAATGGGTAGCGTGATATTCTTTGTAGAAAGACCGTTTTTATAAGTGGTCATTGGTTCATTAAACCAAAATTGTTTTGTATCTGTGCAGAAAAATGCACCTTTAAGAAGTGGTAAACTGAGGTGAAGTTTTACAATGGGTGCAGCATCTTAACCACTTTCAGACCGGACCATTTTGCTGGTAAATGACCAGAGGTCTTTTTACACTTTGGCACTGCGCTGCTTTAACTGGTAATTGCGCGGTCATGCAATGTTGTACCCAAACAAAATTTGCGTCCTTTTCTTCCCACAAATAGAGCTTTCTTTTGATGGTATTTGATTGCCTCTGCGATTTTTATTTTTTGCGATATAAACGTAAAAAGACCGCAAATTTTGAAAAAAAATGATATTTTCTACTTTTTGTTATTAGAAAAATCCAATAAACTCAATTTTAGTCATACATTTAGGCCAAAATGTATTCAGCCACATGTCTTTGGTAAAAAAAAAGTCAATAATTGTATATTTATTGGTTTGCGCAAAAGTTGTCACATCTACAAACTAAGGTACGTTTTCTGCAATTTACGCAGCTTTTAGTTTACGACTGCCTATCTCATTTCTTGAGGTGCTAAAATGGCAGGGCAGTACAAAACCCCCCCAAATGACCCCATTTTGGAAAGTAGACCCCCTAAGGAAATTGATAAGAGGCATGTTGAGCCCATTGAATATTTTATTTTTTTGCCTCAAGCGATTGAATAATGACAAAAAAAAAATTTTTTTTTTTTTTTTACACAAAGTTGTCACTAAATGATATATTGCTCACACATGCTATGGGCGTATGTGAAATAACACCCCAAAATAAATTCTGCTGCTTCTCCTGAGTACGGGGATACCACATATGTGGGACTTTTTGGGAGCCTAGCCGCGTACGGGGCCCCGAAAACCAAGCACCGCCTTCAGGCTTTCTAAGGGCGTACATTTTTGAGTTCACTTCTCACTACCTATTACAGTTTTGAAGGCCATAAAATGCCAAGATGGCACAAAACCCCCACAAATGACCCCATTTTAGAAAGTAGACACCCCAAGCTATTTGCTGAGAGGCATGTTGAGTTCATGGAATATTTTATATTTTGCCACAAGTTGCGGGAAAATTACAAACTTTTTTTTTTTTTTTTTTTTTTTCACAAAGTTGTCACTAAATGATATATTGCTCACACATGCCATGGGCATATGTGAAATGACACCCCAAAATAAATTCTGCTGCTTCTCCTGAGTACGGGGATACCACATATGTGGGACTTTTTGGGAGCCTAGCCGCGTACGGGGCCCCGAAAACCAAGCACCGCCTTCAGGCTTTCTAAGGGCGTAAATTTTTGAGTTCACTTCTCACTACCTATTACAGTTTTGAAGGCCATAAAATGCCAAGATGGCACAAAACCCCCACAAATGACCCCATTTTAGAAAGTAGACACCCCAAGCTATTTGCTGAGAGGCATGTTGAGTCCATGGAATATTTTATATTTTGCCACAAGTTGCGGGAAAATTACAAACTTTTTTTTTTTTTTTTTTTTTTTCACAAAGTTGTCACTAAATGATATATTGCTCACGCATGCCATGGGCATATGTGAAATGACACCCCAAAATAAATTCTGCTGCTTCTCCTGAGTACGGGGATACCACATATGTGGGACTTTTTGGGAGCCTAGCCGCGTACGGGGCCCCGAAAACCAAGCACCGCCTTCAGGCTTTCTAAGGGCGTTACAGTTTTGAAGGCCATAAAATGCCAAGATGGCACAAACCCCCCCCAAATGACCCCATTTTGGAAAGTAGACACCCCTAAATTTAGGGGTACACTAGTGAGACTAGGTAATAAATGGCGGGTGCCCTGAAACTATAAAAAAATAACTAACCAACCAGCGTCACCTGTAACAGTTATATGGTGATCACTGGTGAAAGGGTTAACTAGGGGGCAATCAGGGGGCTTTATGCGGTAGTATATGGGGGTCCCTGGCGCTATAAAAAGCTGCGGCGAACCTAAATACCTACCTGCCTAACTAGCGTCACCTGTGACACTAATACAGCGATCAGAAAAACGATCGCTTATTAGGCTGGGTTCACACTGGAGCGATGCGGGAACGCCACGAATGCGCGGCGGGTTCCCGCATCGCATGCCTCCCGGCGGCAGTTCACACTGCCCTATGCGAACTGCTGGGAGTGTCAGTGAAATGTTACTGACACCCCCAGATCAGTTCGCATATCGCAGTGCGATCTGCAAACTCGGATCGCATGGTGTGAACACCCATGCGATCCGATTCTGCTGCGGGCCAAAAAAAGGGTCCCGTGCGAATTTGCGGCGGGTGCGGCGGGTGTGGCGGGTGCGGCGGGTGCGGCGAATGGCTGAACTCGAATCGCACAGAGATCGGATGTGATTTGCACTGCAGTGCGGTGCGAATCACATCCGTTCTCATAAACCGCTGCAATGTGAACCCAGCCTTAGTGACACTGGCGACGGGGGGTGATCACGGGGTTAAACCTTTATTGGGGGGGTTAGGGGGGTACCTTAGAACTAAAGGGGGCTAACCCTAACTGCCCTAACAGTTATTAGTCACAAATGACACCCGCCGGGTGATCAGGGGGTTAAACCTTTATTAGGTAATAAATGGTGGGTGCCCTGAAACTATAAAAAATAACTAACCAACCAGCGTCACCTGTAACAGTTATATGGTGATCACTGGTGAAAGGGTTAACTAGGGGGCAATCAGGGGGCTTTATGCGGTAGTATATGGGGGTCCCTGGCGCTATAAAAAGCTGCGGCGAACCTAAATACCTACCTGCCTAACTAGCGTCACCTGTGACACTAATACGGCGATCAGAAAAATGATCGCTTATTAGGCTGGGTTCACACTGGAGCGATGCGGAAACGCCGCAAATCCGCGGCGGGTTCCCGCATCGCATGCCTCCCGGCGGCAGTTCACACTGCCCTATGCGAACTGCTGGGAGTGTCAGTGAAATGTTACTGACACCCCCAGATCAGTTCGCATATCGCAGTGCGATCTGCAAACTCGGATCGCATGGTGTGAACACCCATGCGATCCGATTCTGCTGCGGGCCAAAAAAAGGGTCCCGTGCGAATTTGCGGTGGGTGCGGCGGGTGTGGCGGGTGCGGCGGGTGCGGCGAATGGCTGAACTCGAATCGCACAGAGATCGGATGTGATTTGCACTGCAGTGCGGTGCGAATCACATTCGTTCTCATAAACCGCTGCAATGTGAACCCAGCCTTAGTGACACTGGCGACGGGGGGTGATCACGGGGTTAAACCTTTATTGGGGGGGTTAGGGGGGTACATTAGAACTAAAGGGGGCTAACTCTAACTGCCCTAACAGTTATTACAGTCACAAATGACACCAATGCAAAAAAAAAAAAAAAAAAAAAAAAATGACATTGGTGTCACTGTGACTGGGGGGCAGGGGTAATTGGGGGGGTGATCGGGGGGTAAAGGGGGGGTGTGAGTGTGCCTGGCATGTTCTACTGTGTGTGTAGAGTGTTGGTGCAACTCACCGATCCGCTCTCCTCCGTGTCGGAACGGAAAATACCGACACGGAGGAGAGAATACATCACTTCCTCTCCTGTGTTTACATTACAGGAGAGGAAGTGATGTCACGGGGGATTCCTATTCGTCGGGAGCGATCGCGAGGGGGTGGCCATGAACGAATGGCCGTCCCCTCGTCCGGGATCGCTCCCGCACGAATACCGACCGCCGCAGGCACCGGGCGGGGGCCCGATCGGGCCCCCGACCCGCGGGAGGCAAGGGACGTACATGTACGCCAATATGCCTGCCCGTGCCATGCTATCGACGTACATCGTCGTGCGGCGGTCGGCAACTGGTTAATGTAGTAAAGATGTCCTTTCTTCGTGGTTCTGCTGGTCATGCTTTCCTGTTTCAGGGGGGCTTCTGTCCTTTGCAGAGTCCTATGGAGAAGGGAAGTGATTAACAGCTGCTTCGGGAGCTCTATAAATCACTCTCCTTTGGGGATGAGCAGAGATGCATCATATGTTTTTTAGTTTAGGGTGCCAGTGCATGTTGGTGCAGTTAGTGTCACCTTGTCAGTAAATTTTATGAATGCAGGCACAAAAGCTGATGTTGTAACAAGTGATTGTATAAGTGCATGCCTCCCCAACCAGAAATTCAGGGAGTGGAGGATGCAATGTAAATGTAAGCCCTTGTACACACGGTCGGACATTCCGACCACAAAATCCATCAGATTTTTCCAGACGGATTTTGTCCGAAACTGTTGTTGCATACACTCGGTCGGACAAAGTTGTCGGAAAATCAGATCGTTCGGAACACGATGACGTTCGTTCGTTGCGACGGGACTACGTTCAGGCTAGTAGCCAATAGCTTTGGTCTTGTAATTTGATCTGAGCATGCGTGGCACTTTGTCGATCGGCTCATGGTGTCGGAAAATTTGATATCCAGCTCTCTAACTTTGTTGGTCGGACATTCCGATGCAAAAAGTCCGATGGAGCCCACACATGGTCGGATTATCCGACAACACGGTCCAAACGGACATTTTCCGGCGGAATGTCCGACCGTGTGTACAAGGGCTAAGATTTTTTTAAACTTTGTGGTGACGCATAATATTGCTGTTAAAGAGGCTTAAAGTGGTTCTAAAGGCTTGAGGTTTTTTTTTACCTTCAGGTGTTCTATGCATAAAGGTAAAAAAACGTCCCTGTGCACGAGAGCCTCTTCTTTCTGGGGAGTCTGCCTCCTCGTTGACTTCCTCTGCTGTCAATCACAGCCAGTGAGCCAATGAGGGGAGAGAGGGGCGGGGCTGAGCATCATCTCTCTGTGTGAATAGACAAGCAGAGCAGTGGCTGGGGAGTGAGCCTGCTTGGGTGCCCCCATTGCAAGCTCCTTGCTCTGGGGGCACTCAGCAGGTGAGAGGGCCCAGGAGCGCTGGCGGGGGGACCCAAGAAGAGGGGGATCAGGGCTGTTCTGTTCAAAACCACTGCACAGTGCAGGTAAGTATAACATGTTATTTATATATATAAAAAAAAAAAAAGCAACCTTTAACATCACTTTAAGCATTACGCTATGCTCAATTTACCATTAAGAATTTAAGCCATAATACAAAGGTTGGGTAGCAGAGGTGTTGGGCCAATATGTTGGTCATGTCTGCTTTCTAAAACCTTGCAGCCTGCCGTTTTCTTTATTTTTCCTACAGGAATCAGTTGTGCACCCCTAAAATAAACCTTAGTTGACAAACTTAAAAATTTCTGTGCTAAAAAAAAACATAAAAAATTGTGACATACAATAAATTGCATAAAACTTAGCCAAACACATAGCTCTTAACGTGCGAAATCAAATTAAACGTGCCAATTATTTTTCTTCCTCCAATAGTCCAAATAAACTGATCCCATGTTTCACTACAATCAAGTAAGATGAGGCTTCCTTTATTTTCACAAATCCTCAAAAGTGCTTATATAAATTCACCTCAGTGCTCCCCCATTAGGTATGTGCTCACCTCATGAAGCGCGACCTCACATTTAGGTTTGTTTAAAAACAGCCTCTTAGTCACCTTGTACTAATACATCGTGTTTTCCTCCTTTCCGTCCTTGTTGTACAAGTCAAATTGGTGGAGCGGGAGTCGGATAAAAGTGAGAGGGTCTTGTCCACCAATAGTAATCCCCCTGAGGAAGTCACGTGGCCCTGTGACGTAATGCGTAGGGGAGGGGCTCGATGGTTTGACAGGACGCTGAGTTTGTCTTTGGAGCGGCACAGAGCTGTTGCAGTGTGGTAGATTCACAATTTTTGCATGCTGTACATAGTTGGTGCACTAGAGCGCCTGTTTAAATGTGAGTTTGATACAATCTTTTTAATAAATGTAATTGGTTTTAAAACATATAAGCACTATTTGGAGCTCTTTCGTGCATATATATTGAGCAATGGCACGGAAAAACTGACAGGACAGAAAGGAGGAAGACACGATGCATTAGTCCAAGGTGATTAAAAGGCTGTTTTTGACCAAGCATAAATGTGAGGTCACACTTCATGAGGTGAGTGCATACCTAATGGGAGAGCACTGAGGTGAATTTATATAAGCGCTTTTGAGGATTTGTGAAGATAAAGGAAGCCTCATCTTACTTGATTGCACTGAAGCACAGGATCAGTTTATTTGGACTATTTGAAGAAGAAAAATAATGAATTCTTGGCACAGGTTTAATTTGATTTCACATCTTATGAGATATATGTATGGTTAAGGTTTATGCAATTTATTATATGTCATGATTTTGATGGTTTATTAGTGCAATTGTTATGTTTATTTTTTGCACATATATTGAGAGTGTGCTCCTTGCTGCCTGCTTTAACACTATTGATTAGATATTTTAGTTGCTCACAAGACTCTGAGATAAACCTTAGTAGACAGTTGGATATTTTATAAGACCCCTTTCACACTTGTGTGACTTTTCCTGCGACTTTTGACCTCAAGTTTACACAGGTAATTGCATCAGATTTGCGTTAAAATCGCACAACTCAAGGCAGTTTGAAAGGAGGCTAAAGATAATTCTAGATGAGTGCTGCAGTATTTTATATAGTGTGATGTAAAGGATTTGTTAATAATTCACCCATCTGCACTTTATCATTTTAGCATATGATGAAAATAAGCTATGATGTGGTGAAACGGTGGATCAACGAGGCACAGGAAGCTGCTTCTAGTGACAACATCATGGTCCAGGTACAGTCATGCATTTAGCATATACCATATTTCCAGTGTGTACAGTCATTCCAATTTTTTTTTTTAATTATACATATCACTAAGGCCCCTTTCACACTGGGGTGCTTTGCAGGTGCTGCAGAGCTAAAAATATCGCCTGCAAAGCACCCTGAAACAGCTGCTGCTGTCTCCAGTGTGAAAGCCCGAGGACTTTCACACTGGAATGGTGCAGGATGGTCAAAAAAGTCCTGCAAGCCGCATCTGTGGAGCGCTGGGGGAGCAGTGTATTTACCGCTCATAATGCGCCCCTTCCCATAGAGAACAATGGAGCAGCGCTGCAAACCCACCTGCAAAGCACTGCCGCAGCTGCACTTTGCAGGTGGTTTTAACCCTCTTTCAGCCACTAGCGGGGGTTAAAAC
This sequence comes from Lithobates pipiens, assembly GCF_037356315.1. Taxonomy (NCBI): domain Eukaryota; kingdom Metazoa; phylum Chordata; class Amphibia; order Anura; family Ranidae; genus Lithobates; species Lithobates pipiens. The sequence continues at coordinate 147,503,461 of NW_027507903.1, forward strand.
TGCCCCACTAGCGGCCGTATATCGCCACTAAAACAACGATAAAGCACAGCTAAATGTAGCAATGCTTTACCACCAGCGCCCGCAACGCCCCAGTGTGAAAGTAGCCTAAAGCTCACTGTAAACATGAAGCCTCCAGATCTGGTGGCTGAGTTATGGGAGTTACCAGAATGCAGTACGCAATAGACAACTATATTTCTCAGTCATTAGCGTGTACTGAATGAATTGTGCTCCCCTGTATCTTGTCATTTATGCAGAAGCTGCCTCGTGCAGTTTTCCTTGGATATAAATTGATCAATTCACTTTTTCTCCAGAAGTTCACAGATGATGCTTACTACACATAGGATGGGATAGAACCCTGCTGCAGTTCAGATATCTTTTAGTCAGGTGTATGTTACGCCCTTCAACTCTCTTGCAGACTTGAAGGGCCTCCAGGAGGCACAGGTATAAGAGGAGGGTGAAAGAGTGTACAGCTGATGCCCCTGCATTCACTGCGCTATTATAATGTTTATATATAAGCTATAAAGCAAATGTCTGACAAGTATAGAACACTATGCCGCAGTGTAAAGCATTTAAATATAAATATATAAAAGTGAAATATCTTTTTTTTTTTTTTTTTTTTATGTCATGAGAAAGTGTAATTGATGTGCCTTTAAAAAAAAAAAAAAATGTTATGACCTCACAACTGAACTATAGGGAAACTGACTGCAACCCTGTATGTAAATCCAGAGATGCATTATATATATTATAATTTTTTTAAATATATATATTATAGAATATTTATATTTATGTCCTCCCCCCCTTTTTTTTTTTTTTTTTTTTTCTCCATTGTGACCAACAACTCGGCTTTCAACAGTATCATGCATTGGGACTTCTCTACTATTTGAGGAAGAATGATCGTCTGGCCGTGGCCAAAATGATAAATAAGTTTACTAAATCTGGACTGAAATCTCCATTTGCATACTGCATGTTGATTCGAATTGCTAGCCGGTTACTGGAGGAGTCTGATGAGGGGTAAGGCAAATTGTCTTATTTTAAATGGGAACTCCAGTTAAACAGTTAACTTTGCAGTTGTAATGGATATATGCAAATAATACTCTTACCTACCAAAGACTTCTGATCCAGACACCTCTGGCAAATAACACAGCCAGGCCCTGGATCTTTCTGCAGATATCTGTTAATACTTGAGTAGGTTTAGGACCTGGCCCAGTCTGTGAGTGGCAACAGTAAAAGAGCAGCACTGCATGGACAGGAATATTACTGTTCCTTTTTTTTATACTGTAAACATGTTCCCTGCTAATTAGTAGAGCCTTGATAGACTGACGCAGAGTGGTGACATTCCCAATTAGGACATCATTGCCCAGTGAGCGATGGCAGTATAATGGATATATAGCATGTGAAGTTTTTAGCAAAGTTGAAAGTTTAGCCCTTAATAACAAATGAAACCAGGACTGGCTTTTAAAGCGGTAATAAACCCAAGAGCAAATATTTATTATGTTTGCTCATTCTTAGATGTGGCTGCATTTAATCGATTCTCTTTTTTTTTTTTTTTGAGGCTTTCTTTTCTTTGTTTACTTTTTCGCTGGGTGATCTAGCACCTATAGTAGGTCTGTTGTTTTTCATCACAACAAGTGTACTTGCAGATATAGCAGTTACAGGGATGAAGACACACTATTTTTTACTTATGACAAAGGTGCTTACAATGATCTGCTTTTTATTTTTTTTATATAAAACCTTTATCCCAAAAGGAACAAAACTGCTGGTACTGCCTATAAAGTGTGAGCTTGAGCTTGGCCTAAATTTGTTAGTATATTTAAATCTGCTTGCACATTTCTCCCCCCGACTGACAATGCTGCTGTCCAAAGCTGCCCCCTGTGCTCCTTTATCCAGAGTATGGGCACTCTAATACAAGAGGTGTGCTACTGGCCAGATCAGCAGGTGAAAACAGGGAAAAAGCTTAAAAAAAAGAAAACGAATGCAGACATCACATCTAATGATTGGTAAATGTCCATATATTTTTTGGTTTGGCGTTTATTACTGCTTTTAATGTAATAGCAAGCACTTTGTGTATGCTCTTTATGGAACTCTGTCTTGAGAAAATAATGAAGACTGTCAGTGCCAAACCCCCGCATCATTAGATGTGATTAACAGCAGCGCAAGCCAATGGCTGCGCTGCTTTCAATCCATCCACTGTAACCAATCTGCGGCCAGGCTAATCAGCGACGAGGATGTTGGGTGCAAGCGTGGGCTTTCGAGGGGTCAGGTAAGTAAAACGGGGGGGGGGGGGGGGGGGCTGGGGGCTACTGGTATTGTCTGATGTTTTTCACCTTCATAGAATGCATTAAGGTGAAAAAAAAATTTCTTTACCTTTACAACCACTTTAAAGCTGCATTCACACCTGAGCATTTCAAAGTCGCACATTTGTACTGTGATTTTGTACAGGTCACCCATGTAAAAAGCAGAAAAATGCCTGTAATCTGCCCCAAAGAAGCTCATGTTCTTTTTTGAGCTCAAGGTGTTTTTCAGGCATTTTTGCTTCAGATGACAAAACACTCAGATGTGAAGAGGTGCCATTGAAATTAATGGGATTTTGCTTGTTAAGTGTTTTTCAGGCGTTTTATGAGCTGAAAACGCTCAAGTGTGAATGCAGCGTAAAGGAGAAGTAGGGCGATAGCGTTTTGGTCTCTACTTCTCCTTTGGGTCACAGGCGTGCACTTTGTTCTGCGCGCCTGTGACCCGGTTTCAGCCAATCGCAAGCTAAAGTCCCCTATCAGCTGTCACTCAACTGGTCCAGGCTCTGGAAAGGTCCCAACTTTAATGTCCAGATCTACCCAGATGCCTGAACTGACAGCTGGCTCAACTTCCAGGGCTCTGTACAGAGGGAGCGATCTGTCAGTTTCTCATCCCTGTAAAGCAGGGATGAGAAACTGAGAGATTTAGTAGTAAAAAAGCAGCACACGTTACAAAGCGCACATTTAACCCCTTGATCGCCCTAGATGTTAACCCCCATCCCAGCCAGTTTAATTTGTACAGTATTATCACTGATCACTGGTAATGTCAGTGGCAGTTATTCAGTTTTCCCCAGTGTCATATTGCCACTGCACTATCGCAGTCACTGATTACTGCCATTAGTAGTATTAAACAAAAAAATCTAGTATATACTGCCTACCATAGCTTGTAGGTGCCATAGCTTCTTTTTCTTTTTTTTTTTTTTTTATATGCAAACAAATCAATATGCGGTTATTAGTTTACTTATTACTTTTATCAAAAGCATGTAGCAAAATGCATTTTGGCCAAAACATTTTTTTATTGGATATGTTTTATAGCAGAAAGTAAAAAGCATTTATTTTTTTTCTACATTTTCAGTCTCATTTTTATATTGCAAAAAATAAAACCAAGTGGTGATCAAATACCACCAAAAGAAAGCTGTATTTGTGTGAAATAACATGGTAAAAATTTAATTTTGGGTACAGCGGTGCATTACCGTGAAATTGCCAGTTAGCTAGTGGCTCCCGCTGCAGTCTCAGCCAAAGAAGGCAGAGACCCCAGAGAGCTGCTGCTCTCATTGCTGGATCGAGGTGGCACTGAAGGGAGCTGCTGCACAGAGAAGGTTTTTTTTTTTTACCTTCATGCATGAAGGTGAAAAACCTTGAGCCTTAAAAGAGAGGTATGTGTGTGTGTTTTGTTTTTTTTGGGGGTTTTTATTTTTTTTATTTTATTTTTATTTTTTTAGGAATTTTACTTATCTGGGTGGATGCAGCATCGGTCCGTTGCATTTGTCCCTCGGCACCTCTGCACTGAAAACCGAGCTATCGAACACCGTCGATCGCTCGGCTTTCACAGCTCCATGAGCAGAGAGCTGTAGACTGTCAGTCACAGCTCTCTGCTCATTGGAGCGCTGAGCTGCGGAGCGAGCTGAGCAGCTGTTTCATGTTCTCATCAGCTCACTGAGAGGCTGAGCCGGGTGTCAGTCCAGCCACCTGGCAGATCCGGATTTTATTGTCAGGGTGACTCGATGCCTGGATTGATATCCGTGACGTCAGCAGTGCGGACTTCAGTCCTCTCTGCTAAAATGGTTCACAGGAGTGCAAAACGAAGTGCACTCCTGTAATCCATAGGCGAAGACCACCCAAACGAGCTTTGGCTGGACTTCTCATTTAACAATCACTTTAAAGATTTGGGGGGTTGATCTTCTGTTTTGCAACATGTTTTACATTTTTGTGATCTTGATTTCTTAGTTATCTTTTCCCCACAGCAACTTGCTGCTCTTTTATATTTTAAAAGCCTTTTCTTTTGTAGTTCATCATTCGTGTATTATTTATAGGCACAACAGTCCTTTGTTTGACTTTATTGAAAGTTGCCTTCGGAACAAACATGAAATGGTGATCTATGAGGCAGCCTCGGCCATCATTCACTTGCCCAACTGCACTGCGAGAGAACTAGCCCCAGCAGTTTCAGGTAAGAGGCCATCAGCTTGCTTCAAACAGTCCTAGTGCTTGTGTAAACAGGCGTTGTTTTGCTTTGTTTGAAACTTTATTAGTACAGTTTGGATGACAGTTCTGAGGCTGCATTTAGCCTGCTTTGCTTTGCGTTCCTTTGGATGCAACAGATCTTATTCAAATGTGTTTGCATTGCAGGTAGTCCAGGTCAAACCCAACCATTTGCTGTTTGAGGAGCTATGCATTATGACTCAAAAGGCAGTAACAACCATGTACATGAGATCTATCTATCTGTATGTAATCTGAGAAGAAAACAAAAATAGAAAACTATATTAGTAACAAGTTTTTATTTAGTTTTTTTTTTTCATTTTATTTATAGTTTCATTGTGTATTATGCCATCTGCATAGAAAACTAGAAAGGGAAAATGCGTAGACAACCAAAATCTTAAGGAATAATGAAAAGGGGAATTGCACTCACAAACTTTTGTGAATGTTCTGTCCAACACAGTAACCATAAAAAATCATCACGAATAGGGTTTCATGTGGGGGATAGGCTCAGGGTAATAACTGGTTACAATGCAAAACTGCATCCTGCTCTAGTTCAAGAGACATGAAGACCACAAATAGAACCATAGTACATAGATCCACTCACTAATAATAGAAGCATAATGAGCTTGCCATAACCTCTGATGCCATATCTACAGCCGGCTGTATCCAGTGATCAGACTGTTCATCCAGTCCAGTCTCTTTCCCCTATTGCAGGACTGTAATGCATAAATCTGCCAGGAGCTGTACAAGTCCAGTCCTGTGTACTGGTGACTTTGCCATGGGTCAAGGAGCAGCAAGTCGGGGCTCAGTATTGCTTCTGTGTTTGGTTTTGGTTGTTGGGCGAATGAAGCTTTTTAATTTTCCTGTGTAAGATATAATATTAGATTTTGCCAGTTGTCAGCTACAGTTATTAACACTATTAAAAACAAGGGTTGAACCATAAACTCAAAATATAGTTACTGGGAATTTTAATAAAATTGTGGCAACCTTAATATTAAAACACTATTATCATTTATCACCGATTTATTCTTAAAATTAGTATAACTGCATTGGCACTATTTTACCACTAGGCAGACCTCCTCCTTAGATAATAAGTAGCCTATCACATAAAAGAAAATTGTAATATTTGCCCCATTTGAAACATGCAGGACACTAAGGGCTTATTTGCATTTTTGTCAATACCTTGTATTTAAGCGCTATATTATAAGCGTTTTTAAAGCCTCATAACATCCCTTCAATACCTGTCATGAATGTTACAATGGGCACCTCACAGTGTAGTACACACACAGGAGTGGTAGCGCTGTGTTTAAAAAACGAAGCAGCGTGTCGCTTTTCATAGGCACCAATGCTTATCAGTCACCTCCATTAATTTCAATGGTATTGCCCCATAGCGACCCTGTATAGTTTACATTGTGCTAGTGAAGTATTTATAAAGTATTTGTGGGGTGCTGTGGTAGAGGCAGTGGAGGCTCCTATATCCTAGAATGCACTGGGAAATAATAGAGAACTAGGACAGAACAGCTCCAGTCACTTCCTGTTTGTACAGAGCAGTCATGGGGTAACATAATTTGCTTCTGTGTATAGGCAAAAGCATCAAGCCAGCCAGCCATTAATACTGAAAGTGCCAGGCAGGAGTAGAGACATTGAGTATTATTGCCAGCAGCAAAGCTTTTTGTATCAGCAAGAGACCTCGTGTGCAAGCCTCAGTACATGGAAGGGACAGTGCCAGCAAATGTCATGAAGGCTATTCAATGTACTTGTGCCCATAGAACAGCACATGGGGTAATATGATTCGAGCATACCAAAAAGAAAGACAGACAGATCTGTCAGCAAGCAGGTATTATGCTTAGATTGGGAGCTGGACCAAGCCAAGAGTCAAAGAGATTAAAATCTACAAATATGTTTTGCAGATAATTCACAAAAATACCTGCTATCACACAACAACCTAAACACCTCAACGCAGATAATTTCTTCTACATCACTTTCCCATTATTATTATTATTATTATTATTATACAGGATGTATATAGCGCCAACAGGTTGTGCAGTGCTTTACTACATGAGGGCAGACAGTACACTTACAATACAAATCAATACAGGAGGGATCAAAGAGCCCTGCTCGTTAGAACTTACCATCTAGAAGGGAGGGTCAATTGGAACAAAAGGTAATAACTGTGGGGGGGTGAGCTGATGGAGAAAATGAAAATACAGTTGTTAGGTGTGGGTTGGGTAGGCTTCTCTGAAGAAAAGGGTTTTCAGGGATCGTCTAAAAGCTAATAGAGTAGGAGATAAGCAGACAGATTGGGGTAGGGCATTCCATAGGATTGGAGAGGCTTTGGAAAAGTCCTGGAGGCAAGCATGGGAGGAGGTGACAAGGCAGCTAGAGAGCAGAAGGTCTTGAGAGGAACAAAGAGAACGAGTAGGTTGGTATTTAGAGACTAGGCTAGTGATTGTAGCTGGGGGCTAAATTGTGGATGCCTTTGTAAGTAATTGTTAGTATTTTGAATTGAATTTGTTGGGTGAGCGGAAGCCAGTGGAGGGATTGACAGAGAGGGGTAGCCGAGCGCTTGGTAAGGTGGATGAGTCTGGCAGCAGCATTCATGATGGATTGAAGAGGTGATAGACTATGTAGAGGTAAGCCAGTGAGAAGGGAGTTGTAGTAGTCGAGGTGAGAGATGACCAGGGAGTGAATTAAGTTTTGTTGTGTCATTGGTTAGAATGGGGCGTATTTTGGAGAGGTTGTAGAGGTTGAGGCGGCAAGATTTGGACAGTGAGGTGCGGTTGGAGAGAAGAGAACCAGCAAACCGTACAGTCACGGAGACCAAAGGCGTGACTTTTTTTTTTTTTTTTTTGAGGGGGTGGTCATCCATATCAAAGGCAGCAGAGAGCTCCTGGGGTAGGAGTACAGAATCGTGTTGATCGGTTTTGGCCATTAGTAGGTCATTTGATAGTTTTAGGAGAGCAGTTTCTGTGGAGTGTTGAGGACAAAATCCAGACTGACGGGAATCAAGAAAGCTATTATCAGCAAGATGGATGCTCAGTTGGTTGTAGACCAGACGTTCAAGGAGTTTGGATAAGAAGGGGAGCAAGGAGATGTGGCATAGGTTTTTAAGATTGGATGGGTCCAGTGAGGGCTTTTTAAGTATGGGTCTGACAAGGGCATGTTTTAGTGAGTTGGGGAAGATGCCAGAAGAGAGGGAGAGATTGAAGATGTTGGTTAGAGAATGTAGCTATGAGCCAGAGGGTGAACGTAGCATTTGCAAGGAGCCAGAGGGCAGGTGGTAAGGTGGAAGTGAGCATGTAGTTTAGCAACCTTGTCTATAGTGGTGTGGGTGAAAGAGGGAAGTAATGATTGTACCTGTTGATATGAAGTTTAAAGCGTGGAGGGTATCTGAACAGTAGAGATCTCCTCACAAATTGCCCCTTTCACATGGGCTTTCCGATCAAGTCCTCCTTTCAGTTTTTCAGGCAGACCCGATTGAACCCTCCATTTACTCCTATGGAGTGGCGAATATCAGCGGTGACATATTTGGATAGCTTGGGGTGAAAACGGACGGGTGGTTCTTTTTCATCTGATCTCCATAGAGGAGAGCAGGGCTTTGGGGGTTATCTTGCAGGCTTGCTCCCGAGTCCTTTATTTGGCGTCCATAGCTGACAACTACAGGACTCTGCCTCGGCCCTGACGTCATTGGAGTTGATTGACTGCAGTGCGAGCCAATGGCTGCGCTGCTATCAATCTAGCCAATGAAGAGCCAAGAAGCCAGCGCATTCACGACGCTGGACTTTTGAGGGCTCAGGTAAGTAAACAGGGGGTGCCGGGTGGCCTGTAAGCATCGGATATTTTTTCACCTTAATGCATAGGATGCATTAAGGTGAAAAAAACGGGAAGCTTTACAAACCCTTTAAGCAATTCCCACTAGAAGAACACTTTTATTGGGAATTTACGAAGCACAGGCATTTCCTTGTCAGAATATTCCCACTCACCAAGCTTTGCATCGGGTTTATTTATAATTTTATCACAATACATATGCATAGCAGTGTTCCGTTCACTGCTTTATTAGCCAATACACTTAGAACAGATAAAGCTTTTATTTTATTTCACCCAAAAAAAAAAAAGCCTGTCCCCTGCCACACAGGGAGCAGAGGTTCCAATTTTCAGCTGGCGGTAAGCACTGAGACACTGCTTGCCTGAAAAAGAAAACAAATTATAAAGCATTAACACTATTTTGATGCATCTGGAATGAATTTAAATGGAAGGTTCCCTTTTGTGTTGGATCTGTGTTTTTTTTTTTATTCCTTTTTTTTTTTTTTTTAAGTCATGTTGAAGTTTAGTTGTCAGAATTGCTAATTAGAGGCTGAACTTTAGATGTACAATAAGAAAACAAACATTCATGAGGAATGTTTTAATTTGCCAGAAGTTTTGACATTTTCAGCAAATCCAGGCACTCCTGACAAACGGCACAGTCCTGTCCTGGAACTTTCTCCTGACCTCAGTACAGCCATGGCTGTTGAGAATGACACAAATATTATTTTCACAAAGAGTGCTGCTTCAGTGTTTTTAGCTCTTGTAATTATACTGAAGTATAATTGCAAGCATTTCAGAAGTGTCAACTTTTATTGACAATGACATGATGTTTATACAAAGAGTCAATATTTGCAATCCACAATCCATTCTCAAAGTTTGCCACGGCTGTACAGTTAACTGCTTAAGGACACCTCCTGCACATTTACGTCGGCATAATGGCATGGCTGGGCACAATTACGTACCTGTACGTTGCTCTTTAAGTGCCCAAATAGTTTTTTATAGCGTTTGATGTAGTAGGGCATAGTTAAAAGCATTAAATTAAATAAAATAAAATAAAAAGTTGCTGAGCTTAAAAAATCCAAACTTATATGTGTATCATCAGAAAATTTCCACCCGTGCAAAACTAAACATTAAAAACCATAAATCAAAAAAGTCCATCCATAAAAAAGAAATATTCAAATAGTGAGCCGTTTTTTGATCTGCCACCAATATGAGAAGAATTTACTTCTTACCAGAAGTCTATGACACCCCGTTACAGAATGTCACAGAAAGCTTTCATGGAAATAGATCTCTCCTTAGCCCTCATACACTCCTGCAGATATCCTTAAGTGCACAGTCTCCAAGATCTAGATAGAACACCCCACACTCTTCAGTCCACCTCCAATGAACCCAAGCTCGTTGGTATGTGACAATTACATAGAAAAGATAAGAGGCTCCAATAGTGTAAAACCCACGGTTTATTGAATAATTTAAAAACAATTGCACTTACAACAGATAAAGAAAATACGAGCCTTAAGTCTGGTGCGCCGGCTGAACACACTCAGACAAACCCGTCCTTCCCGGATCTCCAACCACAGACACGAGGTGACGTCAGCGCGTCGCTCCGCCCTACGCGTTTCGTAATAGAGTTGCGTCGTCTAGGGCAGTGGTCATCAACTCCTGTCCTCGGCCCACTAACAGACCAGGTTTGCAAGATAATTGAAATACATTACAGGTGATGTAATTTGCTGCTCAGTGATTGCCTTATTCTAGTCTGCATCTCCCCAAGGTAATACATAAAACCTGGCCTGTTAGTGGGCCCTGAGGACAGGGTTGATGACCACTGGTCTAGGGGCACGGGCGGCGCACTGCGTCACCTCCCTTTTATGTGATCGCCGTCTGACCAGGCCTTGCTCTGAGCTCCCAATTGCAAGCAAAGGCCCATTATGCTAATCCTATGCTTGCAAGATCTGCCGCTAGCAGCTTGCATAATGCTGTCAGTACTGGCTGTACACATGTAACAAATATATTTCACAAACGCATTAAAGTGCTGTGCCATAATCCAGCTAAAGTATGTAATATTAAGTCCACAGAGAAAAACAGGTAGACTGAAAATCGATCACGCATCCGGGCCAGCATGGCCACGGTGCAGAAAAAAACATGTATTATCAGCCTCACTCACTCTGCCAATCCAACAGCGGAAGTGATTCAAATCAAAACATTGGGGACACTACTATTCAATACATCATGTGCCTTGCAATTTAAAGCATTTTTGCAATATATTTAAAATTTTATATCAAATGCGTAATCAACGGCAGCATTGATCAAAGAATGACGATGGCAAAATAAAAATGAAGTTAAAAATTGTATACAAATAAAAATCTCTGAATTCATTTTACGTTTACACCAACTTCCCAAAGTTCATTCAGACATTAAAAAACAAGAGAGCATCACTGTTAATAGAGGTATTACTAACTGTATATATCTATTCCGGGGCATGGGCTTATAACATTCCTAATAATGGGAACCCCACACGTACCAAAAAGACTAGATTTTACAAATGTGTTTATAAGACACTTGACAATAAGTGTGTTTATAAAAGCACTTGACAGTAACAATATTGCCCAAAGAAAAATTTATTTAATACTAATCGGATTCCCAAAAGGTTAAAAATATTGGAATATATTAAAAAAAAAAATAAAAAGAGACAAAATTTGTGGAACTTGCCACCTTTGAGGTGTCACGAACCAGTGTTCCATTGGAAGTTTTCCCTTTTCTTATTCTTCTTGTTGTGACAACTGGAAATTTTTGAGATTTCCCATTACCTTCTGTCTCAGTGTCATTGGTCACCAGGACAAATGGAAAGGGTGAACCTCCCAAAAAACTGCAATAAAAATGTAAAAGATATCCGGTTAGCTTATCCACATTCAAGAGCGAAAAAATGTGGTTATACATACACGTAGAGTTATAAACCTCAGACATGAAACATGAACAAAGCATATTTATCTATAGTGTGTCTCAATCCAGAGTACTAAGTGTCTGTTCTGTCTGCTGCCTCGTTCCTTTGCTATCGGCATGAATCTCTTCTGTCAGGTGTCCCTGACACAAAGGTAAAAAGGTGACAGGGGAACGACCTCCATTTCAAATCACATACGTTTCTTTGCTGTGCGATTTGAGCCCATTAATTTTGTATGGGCTCAAATCGCACTGCACGAAAAAGGTGCAGGCTGTTGTGGGGTGATTTAATGCGATCTGCTGTGGGTGTCAATTTTAAATTAACATGGTTTGATATTAATTCGGTTTGGGAAATGCACAGGATTCGCGGCGTTTCCCAGAACCGCATATATATGAATGGAGGCTTAGATAAAATTTATTTCATCTGTGTATCACCTGGGGCCAGTCACTTCACTGGGTGTGAGTGTTTACAACCTTACTGTATACAAGGCAAAATACAGTTATTTTTATTGTGTACCTTGATCAATCACCATGATTGCTATTAATTTTTTACGTGATTTTCTTTTTACTTTTAGTTCTGCAACTTTTTTGTAGCTCTCCCAAGCCTGCTTTGAGATTTGCTGCAGTCCGAACTCTTAACAAGGTATGATTGCTGTTCTCGTGCCTATATGGTTGTCTTTAGGTTAAAGAGGAAGTAAACTCTCCCACTCTGATGCTTCTTTTCATTTAGTCCATTATAATAAGTAATTATCAAACTATAGCCACTGTAATCCTGCCATATTACTTACTGTTTAAAGAAACCTTAAAAAACTTGTCTCCAGGGGTAAGGCAGCTCCATCTTAAGTATTGTTTTCTGAGTCCACAGTAAGAGTGTATTTCCACCCTTACATTGAGCACTTCCTGTACTGTTAACCAAGCCTCCTTCTCAAGCCAATGTTTCTATGGCAACTCTGCTTCCCTGTTCATAGCTGACTTGTTTTATTTCATAGTATTTACTTGTGCTGATTATCTAGTGTTTGCCTGTGTGAGTCCTATCAGCGTCAGCTGATAAGACTGCAGTAATGCTGTCCCATGCCCTGCTTTACACTGCATGTGATGTCACATGGGTTGTAGGAGGAAGCTCTGAGTGATTATGATAACAGACAGATGAGCACGTAGAGAGTGTGCCGTAAAACGGGGGAGATCTGGGCATGCTCAGTGATGTCATTCTAAGGAACAAAAAGGATTACAACAATACTAAGCAAATAAGGAGATATCTACAAGCAGTGTTCATTAGGGTTTTTTATGCTAATTTACATTGGACAAAGTTGTGGGGGAGAGTTTACAACCACTTTAATGCTTACCCCAGACATACTGTACGGAGCTCTGACTAACTATTGCATCTGTAAATGTGCCATAGAAAACTAAGCTGCAAAAAGTCATTGTGCCACATTCATGAGTAAGGCACATGCATGCACTGATCTACACCATGCAATCCAATCCGTGATGTTTATTGCACCTTGCTATTATTCTAAATGTCTATTTTATCCAGATAAAACCAATTCAATACATTTCAGGGTTATGTGGACTTTTCAGCAAAATATTAACATAATATGAGGCATATTGGAACCCACTAAAATCTCAGCCATATATTTACTTTATTTTGAGCTGTTTGCTGTGTTTACATTTTTATTTAGGTGGCGATGAAGCATCCATCCGCAGTTACTGCATGTAACCTGGACCTGGAAAACCTCATTACTGATTCCAACCGCAGTATCGCTACCCTGGCCATCACCACTTTGCTGAAAACTGGTAGTGAGAGCAGCGTTGACAGACTAATGAAACAGATTTCTACTTTTGTCTCGGAGATCTCTGATGAATTCAAAGTAAGAGAAGAGCCAGAGAGCAAATTTTAAATAAAAATTAGGAGATGCACAAGTGATAATATTTTGATAAAAAATGTTAAAAGTGGTACATGTACATGTACAGGATTTATGTATTTGTTTACGTTTTTATATATATTGTGTTTTTCAGGTTGTGGTTGTACAAGCAATCAGTGCCTTATGTCAGAAGTATCCTCGCAAACACACTGTAATGATGACTTTTCTCTCCAATATGCTTAGAGATGATGTAAGTCGTAATCCAGGGTCTCTCTGAGAATCTAATCTTAATTTTTGTTATTGTTACATTAAAGGTGGTTGTTTTTTTTGTTTTGTTTTTTGCCTTTAATGCTTTTAGGTCCTGCAGCATGGAATTTTGCAGCTTTATACAGTTATACATAAAAGTTTGCATACCTTCTGAGAATTGGTAATATACAGTATAAGCAGGCAAAACACATTTCTTTTATTTCTTATGGGATTCATATTCAGCTTTAGGTCGTAACAGAATTGCACAATCCTAAAACAAAACATGGCAACAAGTAAACAAATGAAATGACCCCTGTTCAAAAGTCTGCATCCCCTTCGTTCTTAATATTGTGCGTTGCCCCCTTTAGCATCCTGTTGTCTTTTGTAATAGTTGTCTATGAGGCCCCAAATTCTTTCAGGTGGTAAAGCTGCCCATTCATCTTGGCAAAATAACTCCGGGTCATGCAAAATCTTTGGTCGTCTTGCATGGACGTTCCCAGAGTGGCTCAATGATATTAAGGTCAAGAGACTGATGGCCACTCCAGAACCTTCACTTTTTTTCAGCTGTAACTACTGGAGGTTAATCTTGGCCTTGTGCTTAGGGTTATTGTCATGCCGGAAAGTCCAAGAGCGTCCCAAACGGCTTTTGTGCAGAAGAATGCAAAATTGTCTGCCAGCATTTTCTGATCCATTTTCACAAGATTTCCTGTGCCTTTTAGAGCTCACACACCCCAAAAAACATCTGTGAGCCACCACCATGCTTCACAGTGGGAATGGCATTCTTCCCCTCCAAGCATAGCGCTAATGGTTGTGGCCATAAAGCTCAATTTGGGCTTGTCATTCCAGATTATAGTGTGCCAGAAGCTGTGAGGTGTATCGGGGTGTTGTCGGGCATACTGTAACCAGGCTTTTTTGTGGCATTGACGCAGAAAGACTTTTTTTTTTCTGGCAACTCGACCATGCAGTTAATTTTTGTTTAAATATTGTCATAATTGTGCTGCTTGAAACAATCACGCTGTCTTTTTTTTTTTTTTCCAGAGCAGCCTGTATTTCTCCTGAGGTTTCCTGTGGATTTTTCTTTGTATACAAAATTCTTCTGGCAGTTGTGGCTGAAATTTTTCTTGGTTTGGTATCAAGAGATCCCTGAATTTTCCACTTCTTTGTACATCTTTTTCCATCTTTATAAAGTTCCATTACCTTGTTATTCAGGTCTTTCTACTGTTCTTTTCTGCTCCCCATGGCTCAGTATCTAAACTGCTCAGTACATCCACGTGAGAACTAAACTCATTGACTATTTATACACAGACACTAATTGCAATTTAAAAAGCCACAGATGTGGTAGATTAACTTTTAATTGCTATAATAATCTGTGTGTGTCACCTTGTATTTCCGTACCAAAGACAAAATTTCCAGGGTATGTAAACTTTTGATCAGAGCCATTTGGGTGGTTTCTCTGTTATCCTGATTAAAAAAGGAGCCAGACAACTATGTTATGATAAATGGCTTCATATGATCATCAGCCTTAAAAAAAACGAAACAGTCTTTTAGCATGTTCAGTCGTATTTTCAATATCCATGCCAAAATGTTACAATTTCTACCAGGGTATGCAAACTTTTGAGCACAAATGTATGCCTGCATGAATGAGGGCAATTTAGTAAATGTGAGAAGCATTTTCCTTAGTTTGGTTTAGGTTTATAAATGTGCCATAATAACGTTTGATTTGTCCACTTTCTACAGGGAGGCTTTGAGTATAAACGAGCTATTGTGGACTGCATAATCAGCATTATAGAGGAAAACCCAGACAGTAAAGAATCTGGACTAGCCCATTTATGTGAGTTCATTGAGGACTGTGAACACACTGTGCTTGCCACCAAGATATTACATTTCTTGGGCAAAGAAGGCCCTCGGACACCTAACCCATCCAAATATATCCGTTTCATCTTCAACAGAGTGGTGCTGGAGAATGAGGCTGTCAGAGCAGGTAAGTGTGAATGAACAGTCAGCTATTTGGCATAATGATTTTTACCATCCCTCCCCTTGCTAATAGTATACTGTATGTGCAGAAAGATGCAAGTTCTTTGTAAGTGTACATAGACTGTAACCTAACCATCTACAGCAGCTTTGGCACCAGGGACCGGTTTCTCGGCAACCAATTTTCCCAGAGTCCTGGGGGGGGGGGGGGTGTGCGAGGTTTGGGGAACGGCTATTCATGGAGTCTGTCCTCGGCCCCCTTTCCCTTCACATCACAGCCCCCTTTACATTACAGTGCAGCCCCCTTAACATCACAGTGCCCCTTTACATTAATGTAACAGGGCTGCTCTGTAAAGGGGCACTATAATTTAAAGGGTGCACTGTAATGTAAAGGGGACTCCTCTGTAAGGGGGGCACTGTAATGTAAATGGGGGCTGGGAAGTATTGGGGGACTTCACTGTAAAGGGGCACTGTAATTGCAGTGCCCCTTTACAGTACAATCCCCTTTATATTACAGTGCCCCTAGCTATCACAGCATCCTCCATCACAGTGCCCATGCAGTCTGCCCCCCTTTCCTCTCTAACATGACAGTTCCCATTCTAAAGTCTGGCTTTCCTGCACAGGACTTGTACCTTTTGGCAGGGCAGATGCTGTGATCAATCTGTGTGTCCCCTCCCACCCACCCAACAATGTCATCCTATCAGCAGGGCAGGGGGTGGGATGAGCTCTCCATTCCGATCTGCAGCTCCTCCCTCCCCGCTGATTGAATTACATCATTGGGCGGGCGAAGGGGCCGGGAGAGGACAAACGGGCATGGCCACACACCAGGAGGTGAGCGGCGACCATGATCTGTGATAGCCCTGTGTGGACCATGGTCGCCACTCATCTGCTGTGTGGCCCGGTCATCAACAGGCCGCGGACCGCCACTGGTTCGCAGCACAGGTGGTTGGGGACCCCTGATCTACAATATGTGCAGCTTGGGAGGTGATTACTTTATATGGATCCAGACAGCTGCTCATACAGTACATGAGAACAGGAAGAGGACTTTCAGCTAATTACTGACTGCTCACTCTTGAGAGGTGGGTTGTACAATAAAGTTTAGATGCCAATACTAGTGTATCGTAGATTTAATTTTAGACCACTTGTTTTGTACTTTTCCTGACATGTAAAAATAAGCAATTTTTGTATTTTTATCAGCTGCTGTTAGTGCATTGGCCAAGTTTGGTGCACAGAATGAATGTCTCCTTCCCAGCGTACTGGTACTTCTACAAAGGTAATTTCTAAACACGGGGTCATCAAAAATTGTTTTGTTTTTATTTAAAGTGCAACCAAACCCCAGGACAAAAATATAATATAAGAAAAACAGAAATGGAAGGCGCGCCCACCTAGTGCATTGCCAAAGATAATCTAACCCTTTCATGACTAAGCCTATTTTTGAGTTAAAATCCATATTTTTTGCTCGAAAATTACTTGGAACCCCCAAACATTATTTATATATATATATATATATATATATATATATATATATATATATATATATATATTAAAATATATATTTTTAGCAGAGATTCTAGAGAATAAAACGGCGATTGTTGCAATATTTTATGTCACACGATATTTTCGCAGCTGTGTTTTAAACGCAACTTTTTGGGAAAAGGGACACTTTCATGAATTTAAAAAAAATAGTACAATTAGCCCAATTTTTTTGCATAATGTGAAAGATAATGTTACGCCGAGTAAATAGATACCAAACATGCCACACTTTATAATTGCACGCACTCGTGGAATGACGACAAACTACGGTACCTAAAAATCTCAATAGGCGACGCTTTAAAAAAAAATCCCGGTTACCAGGTTAGAGTTACAGAGGAGGTCTAGTGCTAGAATTATTGCTCTCGCGCAAGCTTGCAGGGACGGGGGAGGGGCGCTTTAAAAAAAAAAAGTTTTTTTCTTATTTTAAAATTAATAAATTGTTTAAAAAAATAAAAATGTATCACTTTTATTGCTGTCACAAGGAATGTAAACATCCCTTGTAGGGATGCACCGAAATTTCGGCCGCCGAAACATATCGGCCGAAAATGGTGTTTTCGGCAAAATGCCGAAAGGAAAATCTTGCCGATAATGGGGCCGGGGCCTGTGCGGGGCTCCGCCCCCTGGTGCCGCCCATTGCACGGGTGTTTTCCTTGTCCGTCCCCAGTCCTCTGTCCTCCTTTCGTCCCGTCCGACAGTGCAGTGATCTCCGTGTGTCACGGAGCTGTGCATTGAATTGCCTGGGCGGCTGCAGTAACAGTGTCCCGCCTCCTGTGACAGACGGTACACTGATCCAATGGCGGGACATTGAATCAGTGTGACGTGATTACAGGAGGCGGGACATTGTTACTGCAGCCTCCCGGGCAATTCAATGCACAGCTCCGTGACACACGGAGATCACCGCTCTGATCCGGGCATGGGTAAGGCTGCATTTAGACACTGGCAAGCTGCATTAGGGGGAAAGAGTGTGCCCAGGGCAAGCATTGCAGAGTTTTGTCTGCAGCTAAATCACACGTTTTTTGTGGCCACAGTGCTGCTGCATTCAAAAGTCATTTGTTTGCCTCTGAAACTATCCACCTCTGGCCACTTGTGTGAATGTAGCCATGCTATATAACACCAGGTCACAGTACTCCCTTTATTGACCATATAATAAAAAAATAATAATAATCTTGATTTTGACTCAGCTAGGTTTTTATCTCCATGTGATAGAATGGGGAAGGGTTAAGTTATTGCTAGTAGAGGTAACGATATGAGCATTCCCAATAGAAGTCTGTTGGAACGGAACCAGGTAGCTTGCTTGGGGCCAGTTCACACCAGATGCAGTTCCGTGTGCTTTTTTTTTTTTTTTTTTTGCACAAAATGCATGCACAGTGTTTTCCATGTCTTCCAATGGCTCTAGTTCACACCATGCAGTCAGTTTCCGCACCGGAAACTGACTGCATGGTGTGAACTACAGCCATTGGAATACATGGAAAACACTGCATGTATTTTTATCAGGCAGGCTGCATCTGAGGGGAACTGGTGAGGCTGCTTTGATCTCCTGCACCATGCCTGCAGTCTCTGACCATCTCCTGTACCATGCCTGCAGTCTCTGACCATCTCCTGTACCATGCCTGCAGTCTCTGACCATCTCCTGTACCATGCCTGCAGTCTCTGACCATCTCCTGTACCATGCCTGCAGTCTCTGACCATCTCCTGTACCATGCCTGCAGTCTCTGACCATCTCCTGCACCATGCCTGCAGTCTCTGACCATCTCCTGTACCATGCCTGCAGTCTCTGACCATCTCCTGTACCATGCCTGCAGTCTCTGACCATCTCCTGTACCATGCCTGCAGTCTCTGACCATCTCCTGTACCATGCCTGCAGTCTCTGACCATCTCCTGTACCATGCCTGCAGTCTCTGACCATCTCCTGCACCATGCCTGCAGTCTCTGACCATCTCCTGCACCATGCCTGCAGTCTCTGACCATCTCCTGTACCATGCCTGCAGTCTCTGACCATCTCCTGTACCATGCCTGCAGTCTCTGACCATCTCCTGTACCATGCCTGCAGTCTCTGACCATCTGCTGTATGAAAATATTTTTTAAAAACAGTAATTTTCGGTATCGGTGCTGTTTCGGTATCGGTTTCGGCCTAGTGTATTTTTCATTTTCGGTATCGGTTTCGGCACCAAAAAACCCATTCGGTGCACCCCTAATCCCTTGTGACAGTAATAGGTGGTGATAGGCACTCTTTAGGGAGGGATCCTCCTTTACACTCCAAAGCATTCAGATTGCCGTTTTCAGGGATTCTGAATACTGTATATATTTTTAAATCCTGGCGCCATTGGCAGCCGAGTAAACCGGAAGTGGCGTCATGACGTCGCTTCTGTGTTTACAATTAGGAGACTGGAATGAAGCCTCTTACGGCTTCATTCCAGTCCCTCCCTAGCCGCCAGAGGCATCGGATTGTGCGTCGGTTCTCCTGATTGAACGGGAGCCCCGGTAAGAGCGGCAGGAGCGGGGACGTCCCCTCCCACTTCTTCGGCATAACAGCCGAGCGGCTTTTAGCCGCATCAGTTGGTATGGCTCGAAAGCCAATCGCCCCCTCTAAAAATCAGTACCGGGATGATGCCTGCAGCTGCGGGCATCATCTCGGTATAACCCCCGGAAGCCGAGTACGCACATCTGCTTATGCTCGGTGGCAAGGGGTTAATAATATAAATGTTTTCTCACAAAATGCAACTAACAAAAGGCCATAAAAACAATGCATGGACATGCACAGAACACGGGGTACATCTAACACATTTTGGGGGCACACCCTCTTTCTCTGAACTAGGCTAAAAAAATTTATAGATGGTTGTTTACTAGGGCTTAAATTTGGCGTCTGAATTTGGTTTCTTTTTCTGGATGTTTTTTTTTTTATTTTATTTTTTTTTTATTTTTTTTCCACCTAGTGATCCTGCCAGTAACACACTTCCTGTCCAATGGTGACAATGCTCAGTCACAGTTCTGTATCTATAGAGAAGCATTGTCACCCTAGGGCAGAAAGTGTGTCAGGACTTCCCATCCTCATTATAAAGGAGGATGTGTTCTGTAGTCCTAACACACTTCCTGATAGAATTGTTTGAGATAAAAATGCAGAGTGCGCTGACTGACCTCTGTCGGGATCGGCCTGTAAAGGCAAGCTGAGGACAATTGATTAGTCAGCAGTATTGCCTGTAGGCTCTCTGCAGCTGATGTGTTTCCCATAACTGACTTACCAGTCCTTGTTGTGTGCTGTGACTTTATATAAAAGGGGACTTCCTGACACAGGAGCACAGCTTTGCTTACTCATGTTAGAGCATTTCCTCCTGATGACTGGTGGTCTTATTACTGGTGTAAAATGATTTAGAAACCCAGGAATCACAGACTGCATGAAGCAGAAAAAAGGATATTGTTACACTGCAGCTTTCTCATTGGCAAGGAGAACAGTGGGAAGCACAGCAGGGACAGGCAGCAGTGCCTCTCACACTACAGATATACACTAATCAGCCATAGCGTTTTGACCACCCACCTAATGTTGAGTAGTTTTCCCTTTTGCTGCCAAAACAGCCCTGACCTGTTGGTAGAGCTCTGAGGCTGTAAGCACAGAAGTGCCTAGACACCCTGATGTTTCTCAAGAGGCATTTAATGCAGAAGGTATTACTTGGGCACATATGTTTTAGACCCTGGATGTTTCATTAAAGAGAACCAGTCACCCTCAAAATCATCACGTATGTGATGATGGGGAAAAAAGGGGAAAAAAATAAAATATTTCAAATTGCACCCAAGAAGGCCCCCCCCCCCCCCCCGCCCTTACATACACGTACGTACAAACCTAAATGCACACGTCGGGGGCACCTACACGCAAAAAAGATGCGTTTAAGCTAAAAAAAAAAAAATGTATACACTGGGGGTTTAATACTACTTAACCACTTGCTTACTGGGCACTTAAACCCCCCTCCTGCCCAGACCAATTTTCAGCTTTCAGGGCTGTCACTCTTTGAAGGACAATTGCGTGGTTATACAACACTGTACCCACATTTAATTTTTATCATTTTTTTCCAACAAATAGAGCTTTCTTTTGGTGGTATTCGATCACCTCTGGGGGGGTTGTTATAAAAAAAAAAATGAAAAAAAGACCGAAAATTGTGGGGGAAAAAAATACAAAACAGTTTTATATTTTGTTATAAAATTTTGCAAACAGGTAATTTTTCTCCTTTATTGATGTATGCTGATAAGGCTGCTTTGATGGGCACTGATAAGGCGGCACTGATGGGCATTGATAGGGGGCACTGATAGCTGGCACTGCTAGGTGACACTGATAGTCAGCACTGCTAGGTGACACTGGTGAGGCATTGATTGGCACCACTGGTTGGCATTGATAGGTGGCACTCGTGGGCATTGAGAGGTGGCACTGATGTACACTGGTGGGCACAGATTGGTGGCACTGGTGGGCACAGGTGAAGTGGCTGTGCCTCTTCCTCTTCGGGAGGAAGCCAGTGATGTGCTTTTTTGTCCTCACGCTGTCAGAATTTTTTTTTTACAGATCTGTTCTGTTTACATCACGTGATCAGCTGTCATTGGCTGACAGCTGATGGCGTGATAAGGGGGCCGGGATCAGCCCCTTACTCCGATCTGTGATCACCCGAGTCTCATTGACTCAGTGATCACAGCGTGCACCGTGCAGGGAGCATGCAAAGGAGAGGACATCTATTGACGGCCTCCCGGCAATATAGGTCCGCGTTGTAGCCATCATTTGGCTATAATGCGGACGAGAAGCGGTTAAAGTAAAAGGTTACTCTCTTTCCTATCGGAGCCTTTTCAAACAGGGCCACATTACCTGGTCCTCTGTTCCTACATTATCCAAGTTTTACCGGATGAGCATTCAGACCTGAACTGATGCAAGCTTCGGCTGCAAGAGATTTCAACTGTTATTTGAGTATTTTCTTCTGGTTCTTTAACACCTTCTCGCCCACTCTGGCACCCCTTTTAAAAAGCCCTGAGCACCAGCGGGTTGGAAAGATCGACACATAATGTGACCAGTGTGATTAGATGTCACAGTGGTTACATGATTTGGAGCCAGTCCCTTTTAACTATCGATCATTCGCGGCACAGTGGTCTAGTGGTTAGCACTCTCGCCTAGCAGTAAGAAGGGTCGCTGGTTCGAATCCCAACCACGACACTACCTGCCTGGAGTTTGCATGTTCTCCCTGTGCTTGCATGGGTTTCCTCCCACACTCCAAAGACATGCAGGTAGGTTAATTGGCTTCTGTCCAAAATTGGCCCTAGTATATGAATGGGGACCTTGGATTGTGGGCTCCTTGAGAGTAGGGGCCGATGTGAGTGTGCAATGTACAGGGATAGGGACAATTGTAGACACTCGCTGAACTGGATGGACTGGTGTCTTTATTCAACCTTACTAACTATGTAACTATGGACCAAGAGTCGTTTTTCACAGCTTTGTCTCTGTGCTGGGAGTGCTCGGTAAGCACACTCTCAGCAGAGAAATATGTGCTAGGCAAAAGGATTAAACATCTGCGTTTTCTTGTTGGCAGTACCAGGTTGCTATGTTGCTCACGCTTTAGTTTTGCTTGGGTACATCCCATATTGTATGAATACCAGTCACATTGCAGAACACAGGTCCCTTCCCTCTGTGTGGCTTTCTCATTTCCTATTGCTTTCTTGCTTAAAAAAAAAAATAAATAAAAAAAAAGCATGAAGTCTCATGGAGCGGGTGGAGTTTATATGGGTATGCTCAAGGGGTGGCCCTAGTAATAATTGTGCTTCACATCTTTGACTGTCAGAGGTTTGCTTTTTGCAGGCTGAGTAATACTGCTTGACAAAAAACTTGATCTTATAACTATATCCAATATAAGAGCATACATTGCAATTGAGAAGGAATTCACATTTCTTTGGTCCTGCTGCTTTGGAACTGTCAGTCAATGTAGCAAAGCCTCTTACTGTCAGTGATGACTAATCCATCTATCACAGGGTTCAGCAACCTTTTTCTACTTAGGAGCCGGATTCAATGTATGTGAATGCATGGAGAGCCGCATTCACCTGCTAATAAATGAAGATAACATTACACAGCCCCTGCATCTCTGGCCTCTTTTACATTACATAGCCCACTGCACCTCTGAACCCCTTTACATTACACAGCCCCGCACCTCTGAACACCTTCAAGTTGCACAGCTCTGAAACCCTTTATATTACACAGCCCCCCCCCCCCCCCCCTGTGTAAACACGGAGGGATGTGGCACTTAAAATTTGTCCCTTTTTTTAATAAAAAAATTCTGATCACTTTTATTGCTTGACCAAATCCCTCCTTTGCAATTAAAAGCATTCAAACACCAAGTTTGGTTGTTTTGAATGTTGTAATTTTTTTTTTTATTTGGCGCCTTTTAAGTCTTCTGTAAACCAGAAGTGATATCATGACATTACTTCCGGGTTACTAGATTCAATACCAGATTGAATCCGATTCTGACTTCATTCGGGTCTCCAGCCAGCCTGCGGATGTCCTGGGTGGTCGCTCAAGCCTCCCAGTGGGACGGGCGAGCCGGGGGGCGAGGGATTTTGTCCCCTACCCCTTCCCCTGCCACTGCTTGGAATAACAGCCGAGCGGCTTCTTGTTGATTTGCCCATATGATAAAAGGAGTATACACACGAAGATTAGGAAGGTAGGACATTAAAAATGTTTCTTCTTGAGTTCTTACACAGGAGAAATCAGATAGCAGCTCCATTTTAAAATTGTGGGAGAATATTAGTTATTTGAATTGTACTAGTTTGTGTTATTTGCTGCTTCTTGAATTGTTTTAATATGCCTTACAGGTGCATGATGGAGAGTGATGACGAGGTCCGGGACAGAGCCACGTTTTACTTCAACGTACTAAAGCAGAAACAGATCAACCTCAGTTCGGCCTACATTTTGAATGGTTTGTGATGATTACTTGTTTGTTTATCATTATTCTTATTATAAACGATTTTATAAAGCGCCAATAGTTTACGCAGCACTTTACAATATAGGGGGGGGGCCGCACAATTACAGTACAGTTCAATACAGAAGGGACAGGGGGGGCCCTACTCATAGAGCTTACATTCTAAAGGGAGGGGGTGGTGGTACAAAAGGTAATAGATGCGGGGAGTGATTTGATGGGGTTGACTCGGGGACAGTTGTTAGGTGGGTGTGGGATAGGCTTCCCTGTATAAGCGATTTTTCAGGGATCTCCTACAGGTGGACAGGTTATGGGCTGATGGGACATACTGGGGCAGGGAGTTCCAGATGATGGTAGAGGCTTTGGAGAAGTCCTGAAGGCGAGCATGAGAGGCGGTAAAAAGGGAGCTAGAGAGGGGGCAGTGCTGGGGGGAGCGGAGGGGACGATTTGGGAGATATCTGTATATGAGTTTGGTGATGTAGATGGGGGCGATGTTGTGGATAGCCTTGTATGTTGTGGTTAGCATTTTGAATTTTATACGGTGGGGTAGTGGAAGCCAGTGAAGGGATTGGCAGAGAGGGACAGCAGTCATAGATCGGTTAGTGAGGTGTATTAGTCTAGCAGCAGCATTTATAATAGACTGAAGGGGGATAGCCTGCGTAAGGGTAGGCCATTAAGGAGAGAGTTGCAGTAGTCAAGGCGGGAAATAATCAAAGAGTGAATAAGTTGCTTTGTGGTGTCATTAGCCAAGAAGGGTTGAATTCTGGAGAAGTCGGGGAGGTTAAGGTGGCAGGATTTAGCCAGTGATTGGATGTGGGGGCTGAAGAAGAGGTCAGAGTCAAAGATTACACCCAGCACCCTGGCATGTGTGGAGGGACCGATGGTTGTGTTGTTGATCTTAATGGTAAAGTTGGGGGGGGGGGGGGAATATAACAAGCTCAGTTTTAGAAAGTTTGAGGAAGGGCTGTGACATCCATACCAGAATGCTATTCTGTAAGTTTGAGATCCGTGAAGAGATCAAGGGGGTGAGTTGAGGAGTGGAGAGAGAGATCTGGGTGTCATCGGCATAGAGGTGGTATTGGAAGCCATGGGAGGTTATTAACTGGTCCAGGGAAGCGTGGTATAGAGCGAGAGTAGGAGGGGCCCAAGGACAGAGCCTTGGGGTACCCCAACAGAAGGAGGAGATGGAGTTGTAAGTGACACTGAAAGTGCGCTGAGATAGGTAGGAGGAGAACCAGGATAAAGCAGAATCACGGAGGCCAAGGGAGTGAACTTTTTTGAGGAGGAGCGGGTGGTCAACTGTGTCGAAGGCAGCAGAGAGGTCATGGACAAGGCATTCAATGAGCTTGGAGGCAAATGGGAGCAGGGAGATGGGTCTTGATTTTTAAGTATGGGAGTAACCAGTGCATGTTTGAGCAGGGAAGGAAAGGTGTTGAAGGAAAGGGAGAGGTTGAAGATGTGGGTTAGGGAGTTTAGGATAGAGTGGGAAGGTGGTCGCAGTAATTGTGAGGAAACAGGTGGTGAGGTGGGCCATGGAGAGGAGTTTATCAACTTCATCAGTGGTAACTGGACAGAAGGACGAGAGTTTTGAGTGTGTTGTTGGGCCTTATGTGTTGGGTAGGGGATGAAATTCAATTCGCAAGGCGATATTCAGCATTCAGTCGATTTTGCTTTTGAAATGGTTGGCAATCTGTTGAGCGGTAAGCAAGTTGGTGGGTGGGGGTGTGAAGTAAGGAATTAAGGGTACAAAAGCTTTGACGAAGTTTGTATGAGTCTTTTGATGAGAGTGTTGTAGTAGGTTTGTTTAGAAGTGTGGAGGCAGAAGTTGTATTTGAGAAGGGCAGATTTGTAGAGGGTAAAATCTTGCATGGATTTCGATTTACGCCATGCTCTCTCAAGAGCACGGCTGCGTCTCTTGAGACTTCTGGTTTCATCTGTTTGCCAGGGTTGTGGCAGATAGGGCCTGGTTCTGCATATAGAAAGAGGAGCAAGTACATTTAGGGAGGATGACAGCGTGTTGTAGATGTAAGTGGTTAGGTCTGGGCAGGACAGGGGTGCGATTTTGTCGTAAAGGCCATCAGTAGCAGAATGAAGAAGGGAAGGGTTGAGGTTGCGAGGGTTTCTGCGGGTAGTGGTTTATGGGTTGGCGGCATGGGAGGTAGGAGACAAGGAGAGTGTAAAAAAGGAAAAGGTTGTGATCAGAGAGAGGAAAGGGTGTGTTAGAGAGGTTGCAGGGAGTGCAGCGATGGGAGAATAGGAGGTCGAGAGTATTGCTATTGGAGTGAGTGGTGGTTTGTGTCCATTGTGTTAGGTTAAAAGAGGAGGTTAGGTTGAGAAGTGGTTGCAGTATTAACATTGATTGGAATGTTAAAGTCGCAAGTATAGACAGCAGTTTCAGATTCTAAAGCCGCGTACACACGGGCGGACTGTCTGTCCAACTTAGTCCGCTGAAACACATTTCAGCGGACAGTCCGCTCGTGTGTGGGCTTCAGCTGACTTTTTCAGCGGACAGTCTGGCGGACTAAGTCTTTCGGAATTTCCGTAATATTGTCCGCCCAACTTTGGTTTCAGCGGACAGTCCGCTCGTGAGTAGGCAAGTTGGACGGACTAAGTATGGCGCATGCTCAGAAAGGATTTACACGGCGAAAGGTTGCATTGCTGTGTATTGGACGTCCTATTTCTAGTCCCGTCGTACGTGCTGTACACGTCATCGCGCAAGCTTTCAACGGACTGTCTGTTCATCGTGTGTGGTCAAGTCCGTTCATTCAAAAGTAGGACGGACTGTCCGTCGGATTGTCTGACGGACTTAGTTGGCCAGACAGTCTGCCCGTGTGTACGCGGCTTTAGGCAGAATTAGAGTTCAGTTAGGGAATGTAGTCCAGTGTTTAACCACTTCAGCCCCGGAAGGATTTACTCCCTTCCTGACCAGAGCACTTTTTGCGATTCGGCACGCTTTAACTGACAATTGCACGGCCGCGCAATGTTGTACCCAAACAAAATTTACGTCCTTTCTTTCCCACAAAGAGCTTTCTTTTAGTGGTATTTGATTACCTCTGCATTTTTATTTTTTATACTATAAACACAAAAAGAGTGACAATTATTTATATATATTGTAGACATGTCACTGGAGAAGTGATCGAGGGGGTGTACATCTCACCTAGGTTGCTACACAGTGTGAGATGGTAAATCCAGGATGGATCAGTTTCTCAGCAGCGATATGCTGCTGAGTTGTTATTTAATTTTGCCGGGCCTGGGTTTATATGGAATGGCAGGTAGGTTTGGTAGAGGGACCTGTCATTCCACATCCCCCGATCCAGTTCTGGGTTTGGGATCAGGTGAGCTTGGATCCTAATTAGCCTGGGAAGCTAAAGGCTCTGTAGGGTCTGCAGGTGATTGCTTCTCAGCCAGGGAATGAACAATCTGTGTGTTGAAGGAAGCTGCAAGCACAGCCACTGCTGGAGCTAAAACTCACCCTGCGATATCCAGGCGAAAGACGCTGTGTTTGTAAGTGTCAGATAGGTGAGCAGAACCTGTTAGTAAGCGCCCAGCCGGGCTAGGACTTTTATTTTTGTTGTACTTAGAAAGCACGGTGTTGCTGTATATTTTGTTTGCTGGACTGTTTGTACCACGAATAAACGCCAAGATCTGCTTTATCAAATTCCAAGTCTGCTGTGAACTGTGTCCAAACACACCCTACCCCGGGAAGATCCCTTACAATTGGTGTTCGAATGCGGGCAAAGTCGGTTGCTAGGGGCAACGGTGTGGACAGACTTGGCTACAGCTGCTTATGTCTTGGGTGAAAGCTGCAATGACACTCCAGGAACAGTCCAGCAACATGGAGGAGATGCTGAAGCAGTTTATGCAAGTGAGTTTGCAACAACAGCAACGACATGAACAGTCCATGGCTGCACAACAGCAGGCTCAGATAGAGGCCAATAGACGACATGAACAGTCCATGGCTGCACAACAACAACTTATTGAGCACCTGATAGCAAATCGAGAGGCGCCTGTGGTGATGGGAGCCGCTCCAGAGATTTTTTCTGGGAGAAGGACTGTGCAGAAAGCGCTGCAAAAGATGACTGCTGAGGACGATGTTGAGGCCTATCTAACAGTATTTGAGCGCGTGGCTGAGCGAGAGAAGTTACCAGCCGCTGAGTGGGCAGAGGTAATTGCGCCCTATTTAACAGGTGAACCTCAAAAGGCCTACTATGACCTCAGTGAGCAAGAGGTTAAGGACTATACTCGGCTAAAAGAGGAGATGCTTGCCCGACTAGGAGTTACTACTGCAGTCCGTGCCCGGAGGGTACGCAACTGGAGCTACAGTCTGGACAAATCAGCGAGGTCCCAGATGTATGACCTAATCCATTTGGCAAGAAAGTGGTTGGAGCCAGACACTTCTACTCCTGCACAAATCCTAGAGAAGGTCGTGATGGATCGCTACCTCCGAGCCCTTCCTACTGACTTGCAACGCTGGGTGGGACAAGGTGATCCTAAGAATGCAAACGAACTTGTCAACCTTGTGGAGAGGTTCCAGGCGACTGAGGACTACCTCCGTGATGTTCCTGAAGCATCTTCACCTCCCCGGAGCGCCAGATCTGTGCCGTCAGCTGGTAAGAGACTTCCATCTATTGGGGGAGTGTGGAGGGGTGCTGATGGGGGGAAAAGGGCTCAAGTGGTGTCTCAGGGACAAAAGACTGGTGATGGTCCCGGGTGGCTAAGGGGCTCTGAAAAGGACTCCTTGCCAAAGAGACCAGGCCCTATCCAGTGTTGGAGATGCCATGAGGCGGGACACGTGTCGGCCCATTGCCCTCTTACCTCTGAACCCATGGAATGTGACGCTAGCCGGCGTCAGTCGCTATTTGCGGAACCATCTTGTGCTGCAGTTCCTGGACTAGAGACTGAACCGCAAATCTGCGATATTACAATCAATGACTTTCCTGTTAAAGCGTTATCGGACTCAGGAAGCCTTGTAACCTTGGTGCATGCTAGCCTGGTGACTGGGGACTTAGAGTCTAAAAAGCATATGAGTGTTGTGTGCATACATGGTGATACAAAAATGTACCCTATAGTGCTGGCTAAAGTCGGGACTGAACAAGGCACCGTACAATATGAAGTGGGTGTGGTTAAAAACCTCATGCATAATGTAATATTGGGGCGCGATTTTCCATTATTCTGGGCTCTCTGGGAAAAAAGAAAAATCCCCAAAAGGAGTGAGGATACCTCTAAGGGGGTTGCCTTGTCCACTGTGAATGATAAAAGTATGCAGGATGAAAATGATTGTTTTCCTTTACAGGTCCTGGCTGGGGAGGAGGAGGCTCCTCCCACTGAGCAAAATATACTAGACTTAGAGGTGTCTAGAGATAATTTTGGGGCTGCACAATTACAGGACCCCACTCTCAAAAATGCGAGAGAGCAGGTTGCTGTAATGAATGGGGTACCTCAGGAACCAGATGCTGAAAAAAGATTTCCACATTTTTCGGTGACTAATGATCTTTTCTATAGGGTTAATAAGGTTAAGGATGAGATTGTGGAACAGCTTCTGGTACCTAAGCCGTACCGGCGTCAGGTGCTTGACATGGCACATAACCATGTTCTTGGGGGACACTTGGGGACTGACAAAACGCGAGAGAGGGTTCTCCAGAGGTTTTTTTGGCCGGCCATATATGATGACATTAAAAAATACTGTGAGTCGTGCCCCACATGTCAGGTTAGTGCCCCAGTGTCACATTTTCGCAGTCCTTTGGTTTCGCTCCCTATTATAGAGGTGCCTTTTGAGCGTATTGCCATGGATTTAGTGGGTCCCATTGTAAAGTCAGCTAGAGGACACCAGTATATTTTGGTAGTCCTGGATTATGCGACCCGCTATCCTGAGGCTGTACCCTTAAGAAACACTGCATCTAAAACAATTGCACGTGAGTTGTTTTATATGTTCTCTAGGACTGGGATCCCCAAAGAAATCCTAACTGACCAAGGTACGCCATTTATGTCGAAAGTAATGAAGGAATTATGCAGACTATTTAAAATCTCACACATCCGTACCTCTGTGTACCACCCCCAGACGGACGGATTGGTGGAGAGATTTAATAAAACTTTGAAACATATGTTGAAGAAAGTGGTGGCAAAAGATGGTCGTGACTGGGATCATTTATTACCCTACCTCATGTTTGCTATTAGGGAGGTGCCCCAAGCGTCCACAGGGTTCTCACCATTCGAGTTGGTCTATGGTCATCACCCTAGGGGTCTACTAGACATTGCAAAAGAGACATGGGAGAATGAGTCCACCCCATACAAGAGTGTTATTGAGCATGTAGCACAAATGCAGGACCGTATAGCCACTGTAATGCCCCTGGTAAGGGAACACCTCCAGAGAGCTCAAGAGGCCCAAAGTAGAATTTACAACCGGTCCGCAAGAATCAGGACATTCAACCCAGGCGATAGGGTCCTTATACTAGTCCCCACTGTTGAGAGTAAATTCTTGGCGAAGTGGCAAGGTCCTTATGAAATTGTTGAAAAGATCAGTGAGGTGAACTACAAGGTGCACCAACCAGGTAGAAGGAAGCCTTTCCAAGTTTATCACATAAACTTGATCAAGCCCTGGAAAGACAGGGAATCCTTGGGGGCGACAAATACTGTTAATAATTTGTCACAACCAATCCCTCCAGTCAAGGTAGGTGATACTCTATCAGTGTCACAGAAACAGGAGGCTCAGGAATTTCTACAGAAAAACAAAAACAAGTTCTCTGACCTCCCAGGGCGTACACACCTCATCCATCATCACATTGAAACTGAGCCTAGAAGCAGAGTAAACCTTAAGCCCTATAGGATACCCGAGGCACGTAGGGAAGCCGTATCTGCCGAGGTAAAACGTATGCTTGCTCTGGGGGTAATTGAGGTGTCACAGAGTGAATGGTCCAGCCCAATTGTGCTAATCCCAAAGCCCAATGGAACTTGGAGGTTCTGTAACGATTTCAGAAAGTTGAATGAGATCTCCAAGTTCGATGCGTATCCTATGCCCAGGGTAGATGAGTTGATTGAGAAGTTGGGTAACGCCAGGTACATAACCACCCTCGATCTCACAAAGGGCTATTGGCAGATTCCACTTTCTGACGAGGCTAAAGAGAAAACTGCTTTCTCCACCCCTGATGGGCTATTCCAGTATGTAGTGATGCCGTTCGGGTTACATGGAGCGCCTGCAACTTTCCAGAGGTTGATGGACTTGATTCTGCGACCACATCGTGATTACTCAGCCGCCTACCTCGATGATGTGGTAATTTTTAGCCCTGATTGGGAAAGTCACCTCTGTAAGGTACAGGCGGTGTTGGATGCCATAAGTGATGCAGGGTTGACCATAAATGCCGAGAAGTGTGCTCTAGCCCTAGAAGAGGCCAAATATCTGGGCTACATTGTTGGAAGAGGATTGGTTAGGCCACAGCTAAATAAAATTGAGGCAATACAGAATTGGCCTAGACCCCTGACAAGGAAACAGGTTAGAGCTTTCCTGGGTATTACGGGTTATTACCGTAGATTTGTGCCGAACTTTGCCTCAGTTGCTGCTCCGCTAACTGACTTGACAAAGGGCGGAAAGACAGCAATGGTCACGTGGACCCCAGAGGCCGAGGAGGCTTTCCAAAGCCTTAAGTCTGCCTTGTGCCAACCACCTGTGTTAGTCACCCCCGATTTCAGGCGAGAATTTCTGGTCCAGACAGATGCCTCTAGCACAGGCTTAGGTGCAGTACTCTCACAAGTAGTGAATGGTGAGGAGCATCCGGTGACGTACTTGAGTAGAAAACTAACCCCGGCCGAGAAAAATTATGCCATTGTGGAGCGAGAATGTTTGGCAGTGAAGTGGGCCCTAGAATCTTTAAAGTATTACTTGCTAGGCAGGAAATTCAAGTTGGTGACAGACCATGCCCCCCTAACATGGATGAAGTTAAACAAGGAGAGAAATGCAAGAGTGACTAGATGGTTTCTCTCCCTACAAAACTTTAATTTCACTGTGGAACACAGGCCAGGGAAATTACAGGCAAATGCTGACGCATTGTCAAGGGTAAGTTGTCTGTGGGGACAAAAGGCTCAGCCCTCCGGTCTGAAAAAGAGGGGGGGGGATATGTAGACATGTCACTGGAGAAGTGATCGAGGGGGTGTACATCTCACCTAGGTTGCTACACAGTGTGAGATGGTAAATCCAGGATGGATCAGTTTCTCAGCAGCGATATGCTGCTGAGTTGTTATTTAATTTTGCCGGGCCTGGGTTTATATGGAATGGCAGGTAGGTTTGGTAGAGGGACCTGTCATTCCACATCCCCCGATCCAGTTCTGGGTTTGGGATCAGGTGAGCTTGGATCCTAATTAGCCTGGGAAGCTAAAGGCTCTGTAGGGTCTGCAGGTGATTGCTTCTCAGCCAGGGAATGAACAATCTGTGTGTTGAAGGAAGCTGCAAGCACAGCCACTGCTGGAGCTAAAACTCACCCTGCGATATCCAGGCGAAAGACGCTGTGTTTGTAAGTGTCAGATAGGTGAGCAGAACCTGTTAGTAAGCGCCCAGCCGGGCTAGGACTTTTATTTTTGTTGTACTTAGAAAGCACGGTGTTGCTGTATATTTTGTTTGCTGGACTGTTTGTACCACGAATAAACGCCAAGATCTGCTTTATCAAATTCCAAGTCTGCTGTGAACTGTGTCCAAACACACCCTACCCCGGGAAGATCCCTTACAATATATATATATATATATATATATATGTGTGTGTGTGTATATATTTATTTATTTTTTGTTCCTCAGTTTAGGCCAATATGTATTCTACATATTTCTGGTAAAAATAAAATCGTAATAAGCATATATTGATTGATTTGCGCAAAAGTTATAGCGTCTACAAAATGTGGGCGCTAGCGGGGTGGTTTTAACCCCCGCTAGCGGCCGAAAAAGGGTTAAACCCGCCCGCAAAGCGCCGCTGCAGCGGCGCTTTGCCGGCGGTATTGCCGCGCTGTCCCATTGATTTCAATGGGTAGGAGCGGTTTAGGAGCGGTGAATACACCGCTCCTTCACCGCTCCAAAGATGCGGCTAGCAGGACTTTTTTTCACTGTCCTGCCGGCTTTCACACTGGAGTTAAAGGGGCCGGTTTTTTTCAGGCGCTACACAAGCAGCCTAACTGGGGGGGGGGCAGGGGCTACAACACACATGACAGCGATCACTGCTCTTGGTGACCGTGGACTCGATGTCCGCAGGACCCACAGTCACGGAGAACACGGAGGGCTCCGGCAGCACCACTTCTTAAAGGGGACGTACCTGTACGTCCTTTTGCCCACTAGCGCCATTCTTCTGACGTATATTGGTGTGCGCTGGTCAGGAAGCGGTTAAGAGAAGAGTGGAGTCCATGCAATTACCAGAGAGTATGAGTCAGGTGGGAAATCGCAGACAGGTAGAGCGACTTTGTGTTGCAGGGAAGATCTATGCAGTTGCCAGAGGGTATGAAGTCAGAGTATTTATTTTTATTTTTTATTTTATAATCTTTCTATAGTACACTTACCGGTCACTTTCACCTATTTATTTATTTTTAACTTATTTTGCTTTATTATTGCTGTAGTGGGCTGCGCCTGTTTTATAAATTTGTGTTTTGCAGGTCTTACAGTTTCTGTGCTGGGACTAGAGAAAGCCTTGCATCAGTATACACTGGAGCCAACAGAGAAACCATTTGACATGAAATCTGTCCCACTCTCCACTTTGCCTTTCTTGGAGCAGAAAGCAGGTAAATGCCTTTAGGTCCTTGATGAAAAAAGTTTGTACCCTAAGCTGTTACACAAGAACAATGTACAGATTAAGAGCACCTTACCGCTTGGTTCACACTTATTCAATGCCAGACATCACAAGTGATTTGCTCTGCAGATCACATGCGATGTCTGTGTAATTCAAATTCAGCCATACAGTTTATATGACTGAAATTGCATTCACACCAAAATGGTGCAGGACCCTTTTTTTTTTTTTTTTTTTTGGTCCGCAGTGGAATCTGAACGCATGGGTGTTCAGACCCATGCAATTCAATCCCATAGTTCGCACAGCATTCTGCACACCGATTTGGGGGTCTTACTTTATATTTCCAATGCAATACTCCCAACGCACATGTACCTGCACAAACGGCTGTATCTTAGATTGGTGCTGAAATGACCAGCGGCTGAAACCGACTGAAATCATGAGAAGGAAGTGTCACCAACACGCCAGGATCTCCAAAATTGTGTCCAAAACTTTAATCACATACGTTTTCAGAGCTACGCAGGACCCCTTCATCAGGCATATGACAAATTGTGATATAAATAGTCCACTATTTAAAGGACCATTCACCAATCCTTAGCCTATGATGCCATTGGATGTCAGGGGGTGGACTGGGGGTTATTTCCTCTTTGCACTGACTAGTGACTGGTTGCTTCCATTTATTTTTTGATGCTATGTGATTAAAGTTTTGGACCCAATTTTGGAGATCCTGGTGTGCTGGTGAAACTTCCTTCTCATTAACTCTTTATCAACACCCGCAGCGTTTTGCAGATGTCGGTGTGAACTGCCTGCTATTCAGATGCCATGCGGGTACCGGCACAGGAATCGCGGTGGTTCCCCCATCGCACCAGTGTGAACCGAGCCTTATGGGGCACCATTAGTCTACGCAAAGTAAGCGCTTTTGCTTCAGACTTTATGGGAATGCAAAACCTATGGCAATACAAACACTGTTTGAAGCAGTCACAAGGAGGTAAAATGCACCTGTCATTGAATTCTTAAGTGTTTCAGCCCGAGTTCACACTGTAGCGAACACAGACATCGCATTTGATTCGCACACGCAATGCGGTGCCAATCACATGCGATGTCTGTGCAATGCGAGTTTAGCCATACGGTTATGTGGCTGAAATTGCATTGGATTCACACAAGAAAGGTGCAGGGACTTTTTTTCCGGCACTGGAATCGCATCGGATGGGTGTTCAGATCTGATTCTTGTCCGAATCCACAGTTTGCAATGCGATCTGTGAACCGATCTGGGGATGTCATTAATGTTGTATTGACCCCCAAAGTGTTTCACAGAAGGCATTGTGCCTGTGGGAGAGATGCGATGAGGGAATCGGTGCTGGGTTCATTCTGGTTCCCACATCGCTACAGTGTGAACCCAGGCTCAAACTGATATCAAACGTGTGCATTAACAGAAGCCTATTTACACAGGCCCTAACAAAGTAAGGAGATTAACATCCCCCAGGCTTCCCAATCTACTGTCCTGGGCCACCCTCCTCCTGGCAGCATTTGAGTCTGTCCAAGCTCCAATGTATTGAATCCATTTTGGAATAAGGCTATAACATAACAAAATGTGGAAAAAGTGATGCGCTGTGAATACTTTCCCGATGCACTGTATGTGCCGACGCATAAAGTCTTTAAAGAGCAAGCATGTAGTATTCATTACCATAGTGAAATGACATACAGTCTTGTATGATGCTCATCTGATCTGTTTGTCTCAAAAATAAAAAATAAATCTCTTTAGGATTACGAAATGTTTACATGTAATTTAATCTCCATTAAATGTAGTGTTATTTCACACAAGTTTTCCTCATTAAGTTTTGCTCTATGCTAGATCTTACTCCAGTGGCCACCAAGCAACATGTTAAAGCAGCACCTGCTCGACAAGACATATTTCAAGGTAAACCTACAAATTCTCACTCCTCAAATAACTGTGATAATCATTTTTATTTTATATTCCTAACAGAGGTTTGATAGTTTTTCTTTTTTATTGTGAACTGGTACGGCTGAATTCTGAACAAATTTATACATAGTAGGTTATGAACAAACTCTTTTACCTGGCAAAAGATCTTTGACACGGCATAACCAGGAAAGTGATACCACTTTCTGTTAAAGCTGGACTCCGGGATTAGCAAATATTGTCTATATACAAGAGGCATGTGTATTCTTACTTGAATCTTGGGGTGCTGTGTGTATCATTCCAGAACTGTGCAGTAATCCAATGTGAAACTTTGCCTCTATGAATTTCCTATAACAGAATAGGGTCACTGCTGCGCTCTCTCCTAGTGCAGGGTGGCCAGTGTTGTCTTTGCCCCTCCTCCTGTAGTTTTCAGCAGGCAGCCTGTAATTGGAGGAGCTGCTGAGCCCCTCCCACAGCTCTTCTCTCTGTACAGGTTATGCCATGTACGGAGATGATGTCACTGCTACTTTTACAAGCTAATATCTGAGTTTGGTGTGCAGAAAGTGCATTTTATATCCTTTATGGCTGTTCCCTCCCTAGCTCATCTGCTGGATTGACAGTTAAGGAGCAGCAGCACAGTTTCTCTCTGCTCCCCCTTCCTGTAAGCACGTTCTTGTGACAGCATTTGTGTTGTGCAAGTACCTGGAAAGTGTCAGGAACATTTTTACACCAGGCATGACCAAAGTCTGGCCCGTGGGCCAGTTGTGGCCCACGTTCTGTTTTAAAATGGACCCCCCTGGTAATTTTGTATGTATATATGTATGTGTATATATATATATATATGTGTATATATATATATATATATATATATATATATATATATATATATAATCTCTTTTGTGGCCCCCATACCGTATTTATCTGTCTCAGAGGGGACAGGAAGGGGGCAGGGACGAGTGCCATCAGATTACATACAGGAGAATCTCCTGTTTGCTCGGCGGCATCTGTAATAGGAAGTTCTGTCTCCTGGGCTGTCATTAGACGACTGTTCTATCTATCATAGGAGGCAGGAC